>NC_053455.1:31234707-31863457 GCF_015227805.2 Hirundo rustica
TAAGGGGGAGAACTGGTAATGCGGAGAGTAGCTTAATCTTGGTGCAACAGCGGCTGCACCTAAACATTAAGTCTGGCTGGTACCTCTTTGTTATGACCTTCTTATTCATGTTGGACAATTCATATATTTTTATTTAAAAAAATTTCAGCCAAAAACCTGGGATTGTTTCTTCTGCCTGTTTTTTATGTTGAATTCTTGGTTGGGTTGGGGTTTTGGGATGTTTATGATGTTTTAGCTTATTTGTTTGTCCTTTTTTAAGGAAGTGAAAAATTCCATAGGAAAAAAGATGGCTTACTAAGACCTATCAGAAGAGGGGGAGGCAAAAATGTCATATGTATTTTGGTTATCTTGTTTTGTTTTCATTTTTAATGCCCGACTGAGTGTTTTGAGCTGAGTACTTTATTGGTCTCAATTCAAAGAAACTAGGGCAGATAAGAGGGATCCTAAATCCTTGTCTCTAAGCTTACAGTTTCTAGTATTAAAGTCTCTCATGTTTTAATTGACTACCTTGAACACAGTTAAGAAAAGCTTGGCAACTTTGCCATGGAGGAGAACATGAGACACCAGGACTGTTCACACTGATAGAAGTGTTCTGAAGTTTTGGTGCTCAGCTTGAAGAACTTTCTGCTTAGTTTGCTTTGAAAATGTGACTTCTTGTGCCTTTGTGGCACCCTGGGGGGGTGTGTGTGTGAGAGCAACATATTTCTAGGGCATTCATTATGTAGAGTCTTGTATTTTGTGTTGGTTTTGTTTAACTCCAGCTTAGGAACAATGGGTTTTTAACTTTACGGTATCTCAGGCAATGATGCACGTTTCGACCTGCATGGAATGTGGCTTCCCATCCATGTTGAGTGACTCATTTTTCCCAGTTGTTGGGGCAAAGGGCTATATCAGGAAGTATTATGCATTAAAGTCTGAGAATAAACTTCCCTCTAGAATTCTGAGCTGACATGCTTTTTCTGCTCCAGAAGGGGCATAAAAGTCACAGTTCTCAACCAGATTTGATGGCTATTGCTCAAAACAGAACTGTTAACAAAAAATTGAGTTCTAGTACTCTTTAGGGAGGTTTCAGTGAACACTGAACAAAAAGAGGCATAACATCTCTTCCATCTTTGTCTTGCTTTCCGTATACACAATCATTTTAAGTACACGGATTGAATGAAGTCTTTGAAAAGAACAGAAAATCTGTACAAGTTGCATTTAAGGTGTGCTCTGATTAACTTTAGGTTCCCATATGGGACAAATGACATTTCTGTTACTTTTTTAAGGAGAGAGACTGGTAACTTGTGAATCTTTTGTTTTGTTTTGTTTTGTTTTGTTTTGTGTATGTCAATAAGAATGGGTACAAATACTCCAGCTCTGAGCATAGAGCCTTATATGGGACAAGGAAACCAGCTAAACCTGCCACATGAGAGTTTTAGTTGATAATGTCATGTGATAACATAATTGTCTTGCCTACTTGTATTTTTAGGTGAAGCTAGTTCAAGATTAGCTGAGCGACTTATTTTAGCATTTCTTGCAATAACATGTTAGTAAGATGCCGTTTTATTTAAGACATCTGGAGCTGACTGTGGAGTTTAAACATCCTCTGATGCCCTGTAGAGATATAAATAGAAGCAGAAGAGAGAGAATGGCCAGTCTGTCTACATTTGGAGAAAATGCCATCTGGTCCCAGAGCAAGGGTAAAAGATTGTTTGGATTCAAGAACCAGCTAACAAAAAGGACCAGGGTAGGGTCAGTCTCAAAGGCAGACATCTCAGAAGTCAAATGACAGCCTTATTAAGGCTAAGTGCTCTGTCCAGCTTTGCTCCAATGCAGGAAATATATTTGTTATTAACAAAACTGCTCACAGTCTTTAACTTTTCTCTTCTGAAGACTTTACAGTCATAGCATTTTGTCATTCAGATTTCATATTAAGATTTTTCAGGAATTGATGCTTTAAATCAGAAACTAAATGAGATTATAGTTTACTGGGCTTGTTTGTTTGAAATGCCTCAGTCAGATTAAAGAGAGTTCTGTCCTTAAGTAGTTGAGTTGATACATGCAGCCCATCTCACCTGCTCCCACTTGTCTTTCCCCAGTTCACTGCTCCGCTATGGTGGAAACCTTTCCCTTCAGAGTGCCATGAGCGTCCGGTTCAACAGTAATGGCACCCAACTGCTGGCCCTGCGTCGGCGCCTTCCCCCGGTGCTCTACGACATCCACTGCCGGCTGCCTGTCTTCCAGTTTGACAACCAAGGCTACTTCAACTCCTGTACTATGAAGAGCTGCTGTTTTGCAGGTGATCGTGATCAGGTAATAAGCCAGCAGCGCTGCCCTGAGTCTCCAGAGTTTCCATGACTGAGAACACCTCTGTGAGGGTGGCTTTTTTCTGATTTAGGAGATGACACAGGAAGCAGGACACGTACAGGCTTATTTAGAACTATGTTGCAATGTGAAAGAGGGAAAACATATACCAAAACACATGAGAAGTTTTACCTGTTATTTGATATGATCTAATGCTTACTTGTAAGTTTATATTCAGAAGAAAATATTTGCTGTCTTTTTAGGTCCAATTAATACAATGTTATCTACTCATATATACATGATAAGAAAGCATCTTCCTTACATTTCAATTTTGTTATGGAGTGACATAGAGGCAATCCCACAGAATGTAAATATTGTGTATTTATAGAGTTATTAATTCTTATTTCAGATTATAGTGTTTCTCTTTTAATATTTGACTACTAGATCAGGTGGGATAGGTCTTTATAGGTCAGTGTTCTGTAGTGGTGATGGCAGGTGGTTAGGAAGGAATAGTCTGTTACTTCACTGAGGCAGGGCTCTGTCCCTACTACTGATCACAAAGAAATAGGTCACACATAAAGTGGCTAGCAAAAGTTCATATGATTCTAGAGCCACATATTGTCTTTGGACAGCTATATTTAATAACCACAGGCACTGCTTAAGGACAAAAGATGTATTTTCAAGCTATGATGATATCAAACTATGATCTGAAAATTTCTTAACTGTCATCAGCAAAACTCTTGCGGTCAGAATTTCTTCACTAATTCTATTGCTGCTGCTGCAGGAGGCAGAGTTGAGCTTCTTTCAGACTGCAAGTAGGAAATACATTTACGTCACTGAACTTGAGCAGTGTTCCTTAGTTCTGAATATTTTTTGACAGGAGTGTGAAAATGTGATAATGAAACTCATTTAAAACAGTTGAGGGCTTACTGTAAAGCGGGGGAAAACATATACGCTGGTTAAGAAGAAAACCACTGACAATTTGTGGTCCATTATTTAGTCGGCCTAAAGATAACACACTTTTCTCCTCTGGAACTTAGTGTAGAGCTGTGTACACTCTGACACATAATTAACTTTTCATTTATTACTAAAGATGTAGAGAAAAGTCTTAGTATATGTTGCTCTGCTTTCTAAGGCATTTTCTTCTAGGTATGGTATCATTTTAACAGGAGGAGTATGTCTGTTCTGTATCAGGCTGATGCGATACTTCAGGAGCCTGCATTTTTAAAAAACTTTATGTTCTTGTGGCTTGACAGACTTTCTGCTCACCTAAGTAGCAGCAAATAATGCTGCTAATGAGATGGAAATCAGAGCAAAAGACAATTATATCCTTCCATAAAACTATATGAAGCTAATAGGGAAGATCAACTTTTATATGGAATGTTAGAGTGATGTGGAATTTGACATTTAGACACAAGCTCATACCCATCTTCTAACTGGAAGGAAAAATGATAATGAATTCAGAAAATGCCAACACATGCTCAACTCTGTCCAAAACTGTCCAGTAGGGTTCAAATTCAGTGGTTAAGACTGTCACTAACACTAGGGATAGCCCTTGGGGACTGCCTTTTACAGAGAACCCAGTTCCAGTTGCACGTATATATAGAAAAGAAGATTACTGTTTGAACCTACTGCAAGATAGACAAGGTGCATTAAAAAATAACCCTTTTTTTGAGTTTTGCCCTTCTATACAAATAGTATGCTTTGGTATAATGTATACAAAGTCTTCACCCCTACAAATCAGAATTCATCAAAAGAAGAAATAATGCTTTATCCAATTTAATCCGTCTCCTGTTGCCTCTCCCTTTTAATATTGCTGTTCTTAGCCTTTGTAAAGAATGTCTTTCATTTGAAATCCATGCAAAGTAAGCTTCACAGAATACCTTGGTTGTATTTCCTCATAGGATTAAAATTTTGTGTGGGCTAAGGCTCATATGAAGGGACTCGTGGATAAGAAAGTTGCTTTCAAATTGTGAGTGACACTTATGGTAGGAAGGCATATTTAGGAGTTTTTTCACATTGAACCTCTGATTTTCTCTTTCTTCAATTCTTCTTTTCATCTTCATTATTTTCATCTTTATTATCATCTTGATATTTTTTTCTCTCTTTTAAGCTGTCTTAAATAGTTAGGTTTTACCTTTCTTACATAGCACAGTAAATTAAAAATGGAGTCTCCTGTGTTCAAAAACTATTGTGTGTTGTGTGCACAGATAGTTGATCTCATAAAGTTGCATTTCTATACTATATTTTAACTGTGATAAGAGAGGATTATCCTTAACTCATCAGTGCTTAGAATGCAATTGCATTGGGAAAAAAGGGGAGGCCGTTCTTGTCCAGCAGACCTTTCACTGATACCGCTTCCTAACATGGCAAAATCATTTACTTATTTTCCTGAGTTAATGACTTGTACTGACATTCAGAGAGCTCTGACAAGAATTTGGATGTGATACAGGGATCAGAAGATGGGTGAGAGATGGAGATACGGCCTTTCAGCTCTGTAAGACTCAGCTCCTCACAGAGCTATAGCCTTTGCTAATCTTTCTCTGAAGTTTGTACATAGAAAACGTGTTGCTCACAGGAAGCTTTCTTGTAAATTATGATCATCAGAGTTTAAAACCCCATAACTGTTAGTTTTGGGTTGCCTTTGGAAATTTGTTTTAATAGAGTGGTGAAAAGCTACAGTAAAGGTAAATAACACCCTGTTCCTTATGGATTGCATTCTGGTATGGCAGAAATGAGCAGATTCTGAGCTGCAAGCACACAACATAAGAGTCCTCTTGCAGATTGTCCTTATATCTTAAGAAGCCAAATGTTTAAGTTCCCAAAATGACCAGAAGTGTTGATCTTACTTTGATAAGGTATGTGTGTTACATTGATGAAATTTCTTTGCAGAAACAAAACACAAATTGCTAGTTGGGGATCGGTTTGATTGGTTTGTCTGTTGATGGGGTTTAGACTTTCTAATATTTTCTCAGCATTGTTTTTTTTAGTGCTCACAGATTGTGATAGGTACTCAAAAGGACTTGGAGCCAGAACTCCTGATGTGTTACTCTGGAGGGAAGCCTGCTAGCAGGCATGCAGTGATCTGTGTACCACCTCCTTTTACTGGAGCAACTGAGGTGCAAGTAGATTGAAACCTTAGCAAAGAATGATATATCATTAACACTTTAAGGTACAAAATGCAGGAAGACTCACTTGTTAACTGCTATGATTTTTGGGAGGTTTTTTTGGGTTTGGTTTTTTTTTTAGTTTAAGAACATACTCTGAAATGCTTATGTGATTTTGAGTTGTTGCAGGTATTATGGGGTTGCAACACAGGCTAAGTGACAGGAATCTGAGAGGATGAACAAGCTAGCTTTGTTTCTTTGTGGCCTTGCAAGTTATTGTTTTCCTCCAAAAGTGTTATTGTCCTAGTCCTTGTGAGCCTGATTTCAAAGTCAATGAGCAGTGTGTGTATATATATATATATATTTATATGAGCATTTTTCCTAGAAATGCCACCGTCATGCTTTTCTTGTTTCTTGCAGTTACCAAAGCTTGGGAGGCATTGTTAAGCTGATATTTCATTTGCATCCATTTAAAACTACCTTCATTTGCTCCTCTCAGAGCTTTTTCTTTTGTCCTTGTCATTGGTGTAATGACCTAATTCACATGACACAATTTTTCTATTCTTTGAAGAAGAGCTCTGATGTTGATTGATAAACGGGTTCAAAATGGGATGGTTGCATTTTCCAGGAGCTCAATTGAGTCATGCAGCTAGGAAAGAGAGGAAGGGTAAGGTAGGGTGGATGCATGAAGCATGACTCAGCTTCCCACTGCCTTTTTCGGCTGTAGAGATTTGTGTGAGAACATAATTTATCCATCCTTCCAGGCATCCAGGTCCAGAATTTTGAAACCAGTTTATTTATACCTCCAAGTCCCACTGACTTTAGTATGCACGAGTGTTTGATTACATACAAATATTAAACGTGTGAGGCTTTCTAGTCATGTCACAGTGCTGGGTGAGTTTCTCTTCTTCTTGTCAGCATTAGAATTTGGAAAATGTTGATTAAATATACTAAAGATTTTTAGTTGCTAGACTGGTATAGAAAATACCTTCTTGTATCTCAGGATACAGAAAGTATTGCAGGATTTTAGGTACCCAAATGTGTTTTTAAGTGTTGGAGCCTCAGAGGCTATAGTGATGGGCAGCAGCAAAAAAAAATGCCCAGAAAGAAAACACAACCACTCTCCAAACTGAAATAGTCCAAAAGGTTTTCTTGCTCAAGAATTGTTGCCTGTGTCACAATGATGAATGCTATTGGTTCATTCCTGTTTTTTCCCTGCGTAGATAATGTGAGGCTCTATAACGCTTGTGGTTTTAAAATCAACTGTGTATTGCCTGTTTAAAGAAGGCGGGGGTGGGGAGAAATAACTTGTACCCTGTGAATCAAACAAAAAGTGTCTTGACTCTGGCATGCCCTCAGACATTACATCACCACTCAGCCTTTTCTGTTGACATTACACTGGTATAGGAGAGTTTCAGGAATTCACTGCTCACGGTACTGCAAGGCTGCTTCAACTCCCTATAAAGTTACAGCCCTCATTATGTTGAAATCCCAGTTCTAAATAGCCTTGGTTAGGGACAAGCCAGCTTTTCACAGGACAGAATTATTACATGAATGTAACTCTTCCAAAAACAAGGTTAGCTGTATAGGTGCCATGGCTCTTGTATGGTTGTATATTGCCTTTGTAAAGAAAGAGTATTCAGTGTTTCTGCAGTGGTGTTATTTGTGTCACCTAATTTGGAGGTCATTTATCATGGGAAGTAGTCCTTATCAAGGTCTAGGTTTAAGAACTAGCAAGAAGAAAGGGAATTATCCTTTTAGAAAATATATTGTAAGTTTCCTCTGCATGGAAGACTTCCTAATGAATAGTAGTATATTGCAGTCAGCATTTCTTAATATATGAAAAGCATTCAGTGTGCAACTATGTTGCTATGCTTGGATGAGAAGAAAATCGATGTCTTCCTCTGTCTTAAATTTGGTTTCTTCCAAGAATTACTGATGACACTGTATTTCGGTTTTTGCTTTATCTAAATAGCAGTTTAAAATCCAGCTATATGCATAATACATACCTGTAAAGTCCATGCATGAGATTTATCTAGCAGTGAAATTATTTATTCTTTTTTCCCCATTGTTTTTGGTAATTGACATTGGGAAATGCCTCTTCAGAGTCAAGGTCTTAACCGAAGGAGCTATGAATTTTCTTTAACCTTTCTTATTCTGTTTGCCTCTTCCCCCATTCCTGGTGCATGCTGCCATCCCCATTTCCCATCTCCCTTCTCTACTGCATTCCTATAAGCCCTTTGGAGAGGTTTTTAGACATCTCCACAGCAACACATAAGCCCAAAAGGACCCATACCGAAACTAAATTCTGGGGGGTGGAGTGGAACTAGAGTCAGGAGGCTTTGAATTTTGCAGGCTTTGTGTTCCTCATAGTACATCACGGGAGATCGGTAGTGAGTAACACCTCTCATATGCTCAGATAAACTTGTTGATTTCTTTGTAATGTAACAGAAATGTTTTCACTGCCATAGAAATCATCAGTAAGGATTTCTAAGTTGCTTTTGTTCGTTAATAAAATTCCTGTTACGGCCTTTCTGCATGACAAAAAGGCAGCTGTAAAAATGTTGATGGATTGTTCCCAGTGATGCTTCTGTAAGCATTTGAAACTGCCCCACACAGAGTTGGCTGCTTATAAGATTAGGGATTTAGGGAGTGGGAATACAAATTTTTGGCTTTGAAATTTATGTACTAGAAGCGATTTGTATTTCTCCAGTCTGCTGTGTCACAGCTTTACTTTTTCCAGTTCATGAGATAGGCATGCTTCTTACTGAGGAACAAAGCTTCTGTTGTTTAAAAGCCTTTTGGACTCACCTGTTTGATTCTCAGGCTGAGATGGAAAACTTTTAAGTTCTTTTTTGTGCCAGTTTCAGCCTCTTGAAAAACAGTCTCAAAGAGTACAGGGTAGAATGTAGAGTACAGGCTGTCCTGGCTAGTGTGAAAAAAGATGTCTGTTTTCATAGTGTTGTGAACTCTCTTTGAATTTGTTAAATATTGAAATAAACCCCCATAATTTGTGCCCCAGAATTTATTCTAAAGTAGGAGATGAAAGGTTGTGTAGATACCTTGTAGGCAAATTCTTTTCATCCCGTAAGTTTTCCAAAACACATCTTAGAGAGAGCTTCCTCAGTTACGTCTCCTCTTACTTTAGGTTTTTTCTTTGAAAGACAGGAATAAGAGGTTAGTAGCTTGCACAGGTGACTACTCATTATTTTGTCATCTCCTGGTTAACTGCCTTGAGAGAACAATCTCTAGCTGGTGACAGCAGGAGCTACTACAAGGAGGCAACCACTCTGATTTGGGTTGCAGTTTGAGGTACTAACAAGGCAGTGTGCCATCGAGGGGACATCCTGTACTTCCCTTAGGCTGTGCTGGCACCCATCTGACCCTACAGAATCTGCCTGAAATACATACATGGCAATACTATATTGAATGACTCGTGACAATTTGTATGAGGTTTCACTGCTGTGGCTACTGAGTCCGACTACTGCTGTTAGGGGTTCCAGTGTTAGCACAAGACATGTGGGTGGGGTTCAGACCTGCTGAGGATGTCAGCTGGTGATGATTACAGCAGTCTTTCAAGCTGCACTCAGTGGGAATTCTATACTAAAAACCTAGATTCGTCAACACCTAGGTTCATCAGCATAAAGGTACCAGCCTGACAGATCAGGAATCGCAAAGAAATGGAAACACTTGACTAATTGACTGTTATCCTTAATTTTTTTGCCTTGTTGTTTGCTTGCTTGTTTGTTTCTTGATGCTTTTGGAATAGGAAGATTCTTTTCCTCCTCCATAGTTGTGTACCTACCTTGCTTCCCAACTGGTTAGTAGATACTCTAACAATAAAGATGAATTGAAAGTAAGTCTGTGGGTTTTCTACCTGCAGGAAATGCAGACAACATGAAATTATGATCAAATTGTAAATTATCTGTATTTTTTTAAATGAAAAAATAGCAGGGGAAGCTTTTTTTTAATAAGATGTGTAGAGCAGTCTTGACACCACAAAAGGTCTAGAAGCAGCTATAAAAAAAATTGTGCATGTTCTGTCAAATACTTCTCATACAAAATGTAATGTATAACAAGACTGGTGTTCATGGTTGTAGTTTTTATATACTTGCATATATATATATACACACACACACACACACACACAATCACACACAAATATACATCTGAGCATGAGGGGAACTTTCTTATGCTTTGCTTCTTTTTGTTTATAGCTTGCTTATCCCCCTTGAAATAGTTCCATGAGAAGCAGATTGTTGTGTTCACATTGGGATTTTGTTGGGTTCAAGGATGACTTCCCTTTTGGGTTTCCTGATGTTTAGTTAGTAGGATGTACCTATGGTACTGCTGTGTTTTCAGTGGCTACTTACGGGGTATCTCCCTCCCCTCTATGTGACAGCTGCCCTTTTGCAAAAGAATATTTCTGGACAGTCCATAATTCTGGAATCTTCAGCTTCTTTATTAAATTTGAAATTGGCTGTTAGGCTCAGAAGTTCTTGGAGACAGAGAGCTGTCACAAGGAACAAAATGGCATAAGCCCTGTTTACTTAGGAAACCTTTCCTCCTTGGATAAATACACAGTTTTTATATTCTTAGTGTAAATGGATTCCTTATCCACAGGTGATTTCCAGTCTCTTCATGTAAATGGATTCCTTTTCCACAGGTGATTTCCAGTCTCTTTTGGACAAACAATATTTTTCAGACTTCAGTGGTGCTTCGTGTCAAACTGTGTATTCCTCAATGCTTATCAGTGCATTTTCCACCACAGAAATGATGTGCAAGTCTCGAGGAATTAAGACTTGAGCCTAGCAGACTGCCCTAAACCAGATTCTTGATCTGTTGTCATAGGAAAAGAAACAAAAGTCCACATCCCACGCATTAATTATGTTATGTTAAAGGTAAAATAGAGGGCCTGTACATCCTGTTTCTTTAAGGACATATGCAAAACACCAGCCTAACTGTTTCAAATTCGGATGCCTCTGTGCTTCTTCCCCAGCATGTGGGTTTTGCACTACTTGAGGAAGCTAAGGGACAGCTCACTAAAACCCTGAGAAAAATTCTGTTTATTCTGCTGTTTTCTGCCCCAAGTTTCACTGACCCCTCTGAAGAAAAGGTGGACATGCCAAAGTGAGTGGGAATTGAGATTTAAGAAGTTTAGTTTCCTTCAAAGCTGTCAACAGCAGCATGAAATTCGAGTCTGACAAGCATTTTCCTGCTAGTAACTTAGCAGTACTTAGTTTTAAAATGGTTATAGTTTCTGTGCCTTTTTCTGTTGTTTGAGCATACATTTATAATTATATGGTGATGGTGCTTTTTGATTTGTGCATTTTTGACAGGCTCGTACATTCTTCTTGCTGACTTGCTGATACGTTTGGAAAAGTGATCCGTGTCTGCTAGTCCTTTATCTAGGGCCAAAAACTCAAAAATCTCTCTGATATCGGTCATAAGCAATAGGACATTTTATGGGAGCAGGAAATGTGAATATTGGAGACTAAAATGAGGTGCAGTTTAGAAAAAATTATTTCAATAATCCATATTTAGTAGCACCTGAGGAAATGTAGCTTGTGGGATTTTGAAAGCTTTCAAACTGGCAGTGCTATGAACAAAAAATAAATTCCCTAGAGTGGTAGTACTCTGAAAAATGCAATGCTAATGCTACTGTTACTAGACTACAGAAGCAGATTAGATCTTCATTTATTTATATCAACTGCTGTAATTTCCTTGGGGAGAGAGAGAAAATGAGAAGAGTTACAGTGGAATGAGTGGGGAGTGCTAGTCCAATATAATTCTTTCAGGTTCCTGTGGTGGTTCATTTTAAGCATTTTTTGTGCACTTGAGACTCAGACTGAATTGGTATTTTTTCCCAGGAACAGACTAACCATGCCTGAGAGTTTTCTTCCTTCTAAGGCAAACTTCTGAATCAGCAGCTCATAGTCATCTGGAAGCCTTTTCCTGTCATTGTTGCTAACAGCTAGGCATAGAAGCTGACTCTGCCCTTCTAAAAAAACTCCAGTATTACCAGCAAGTGTTTTTTTCTCTCTAATCTTGTCTTCACGTGAATATTGTAAATGTTGATTTCTGAAGTCCTGGTCAGATACAGCAGCAAAAAAGCAGACAGTGAAACAGGTGGGTTTAATATTGGTCTGTTCCTCCCAGACATCTGAGCTCCTCATGCAGGGTCTGGTCCGATTCCTAATTCAGCACTGAGGTTCTTGAGGTTATGTTCAGCTTGAGTTTGTCTTTGGGGGGGAGGATGGAAGGAGGACAGTGCTTGATGTCTTAGCTATTTAGTTGTCTCTGTGAATGCACAGGGTTTTGCCTCCCCATGGCTTGCCTCTGTGATTTGATTATCTGGGCTTCTGTCCTTAAAGTGAGTGAATAGAAGATACTCTGCTAGGAATCTATCCCCTCGGGACCAAAAATCCTTGTTCACAATTAAAGTGGAGTCTAACCACATGCAGGATGACTTTGTTTTATCTCCGCTTCCTCAAGCCCTTCTATTTTTTTTCCTTTCTGTTCCTTCATTTTAAGAAGTCTACTCCATTCTCTCAGCATTTGAGCCTTATTAACTAGAGTTTGGTGAACTTAATAGTAATTATTTCTTTCACTTTTCTAGTACTAGGGACTGACTTTTTAGTTTTCTTAAGCCTTATTCTACAACTGTGAACTAGTACAGTGAACTATTGGCTTATTGTTATATTAATAATGAATATATCAAAGAAAATGTTTCACAGATGGTAAATATCCTAGTAACATCAGTCCAGCTGTGCTCTCTAGAGGCCCTAGGTTCTGATTGTCTTGTGCAGAAACTACTAATTGGAATTGAGGATTGTTTTCCAAATGTCATGTGAGTGACATCAGGCATGTTTCTGACTTTGGCAGCTTGCGTGTCCGCCCTTGAAGCTTCATGTGCCGCACTGTTCTTGCAGTGGCTACAGTCGTGATGGTGTGCTTCTGGCAGTCTCTTGGTCTTGACCAGAAAAGCTGCTTTCTACTTGTCAGACCCATCTCACCTAGTCTTACAGAAAGAGACAAAAGGAATGCATTTGGGAATTCAATTTTATGTTGTCAGAACAGGAGGAAAACATATCCCAAAGGTATCCTTACAGGGAAAGAGAGCGGAAAACAATGCTGGCTGCTACAGTGGTGGCGGTGTAATGGCAGAGATACAAAATAGTTGGATTTTTTGTGGAATATGATCAATTTCTAGTGATTATTGCCAGACTTAACCATCAAAATAAAATTTAGTTTTCTATAAAAAGTTCACTACTCACAGCACATTGCTTACAACATCAAACTTGTGTACATGACTTTATCAGTTAATGCTTTTGGCATTTACTGATGGCTGTCTTGTGTCAAGATTAAAGCCATAAGTACTTTTTCAGCTCAGATCCCGAGCTGAGCTGGTTTTGTGGCTGGACATAATTGCATTGCAGATGCTTAATTCATTGCTACTTGTTTTCTCTTAATTCACTCCAGAATACTTTAGCAAGTGTGTTTGATCAGTGCAAATGTCATTAGGCTTGAAAATGATAATGAAGTGAAGGACTTCATGGTCTTTTCAAGTAGGTAGGATTGGATTGAGTATCTCTGCTATTGGAGATACTCTAGAGCCATCTGGACACGGTCCTGGGAAGTCACCTCCTAGGTGGCTTTGCTTGAGCAGATTGAGTTGGATTGGACCAGGTGACCTCCAAAGGTCCCTTCCAGCCTCAGCTATTCTATGATTCTGTAAACCATTTTAAGATACTTTGTCAATTTCTTCCTTTAAATTCCCCAAATTGTGATCACTTTGATTTACACAAATCCATGTGCTGAACTGCAGTTCTTTTTGCTGTGGCCTCTCCTGCCATTATCACTTTCATGAAGCTGTGATGTCTGATGGAGCATAAGTGTTTCAGGGGTGATTTTCCTGACACTGTTCACTTCTCCCCTCCTCCTTCCCCTCCCCCCTGTAACCCAAAGCCCAACCCTAATCCACCAAGACAATTATTTCCCTTCTTATTTCGGCAATCTTTGAAAAAAATCTGTCAGAAGAGAGCTCTGGAGATCACCTGACTTTAGTTGCTTCTCAGAGCAAAGCATCTTCAAAATCAGATCTGATTGCTTAGGAAATTGTTCAGGTAAATTTTGGATTTGCAAGAGTGGAGATTCCACTATCTTTCTGGGGCTGAGTTGCAGTGTTTGTTATGCTCCTGAACTTGCTGTTCCTTTGTGCTCAGCTGGAATTGCCCTTGCTGTGTCTTGTGACTGTTGCTTCCTGGGTGTCCACTGCATGCCCCTGAGAAGAGTCTGTCCCTGGCTGCTCAGTATTCCTTTGATTAGTGGGAGACTCTTGAGGTCTACTCTGTCCCTTCCCATTCTCGTGGCTAAACAAAACCAGTTCCCTTAGGTTTTCCCTGCAGGTCATGGGCCTTCAGCTGCAGCAGCCCTCTTGTCCCCTCTTTGTCCAGTTCGTGAGTGTGACTCTTGTACTGGGGGACCCAAGCCAGACACAGAACCACAGGCGTGGCTTCAAAAATGCCAGATAAGGGGAATAATCACTTATCTTGACCTCCTGTTTATACTCTTGACAGTGCATTAAGTTGCTGTTACTATGCATCACTACAAGGGCACTCTAAATTTTGCTATCTCCAGAGCAAGACAGAGTATACTGGGGTCAGTGGTCTTCACAGGTAATGCTCTGTGGGCAGTGACACATGAGATTTCCTGCACAATTGACCACTGAGTCTTACAGGATACACAGAGCCTTCCTCAGCAAATCATTTTGGAAGCAGGTTTGAAGGGTCTCACAGACACTCCATTCCCAGCATGTACCTAACATGTTTTTTCTGTCCTGCGTGCCTCATGCAGGATAGCTGAAGTCTGTCACTTTGGGGCCCTGTCATTGTTGTTTGATGATACGTGGAGGGGGGAAAAAGAAAAGTCATGGTCATAAATTCAAGTACGAGTTTTCTTGGTGTTTTAGTTAAAAGTCTGTTTTTAGTCATGTGTCCTTGGCAAACCGGTTGCTGCTTCAAGAACACAATTTGGTAATAAATAGTAACAATTGGCAACATCTCTATATAAATGAGACTTTTTTTTCCACGTAGCATTTCTTTAACAAAACATATTAGAGGTGCTTTCTTTCTAATTGCTGGGATGTTTCCTGTATGAGCCCTAATCCTTGGAGTTTTGGCACAGCGGCTCGGCCTGCTGTGGGCTAACATTTATGAGCAGTCAAATGAAAGGGGAAGCACATATTCCTGGCACTGTCAGATCGGTTTGGAAGGTAAATTGCCTAAGTGCTTGAACATGTTGGCTTGTAGAAATAAATTTCTGGCTTAGAAAGTATGGGTTTATGAGTGATTCTGAGCTAGTGTGCACAAGCTTTTAAAGGAGCTTTTGTTTGATCAGTACTTCTTACCTGTGAGAAAATGAGCAGAATTGCATTCATAAGTGTTTACTCATATCCTGCATTTTTAAAAATGGGGAAAAAAGAATGGTTGGATTATGATAGCAGGAAATCAGAGAAAGGATTTTAGTGGTTCGTTATTGCTTTTTTTTGACAGAAAACATCCAAACTCTGTGTTAATGTAATTAGCATTGCAAACTGAATATATGCAAATTGATAGCCATTTTTTCTGTGGTAGCGTGTATTTTTTGTTTATTTGCTTCTCAGTCCTGTGTTATTCCAGAACTTGTCTCCTCACTGCTTGGTGTTGCTTTGCCTAATGATTTTATGTTTCCCTGGAGAATGAAAGGCAGAAACCAGTTATATTTGAGCCAAGCAAAACAGAATTTGTCTCTCGTCAAAGGTTAGAAAAGGGACAAACTGGATCCTTTTTTTTTTCTCCCTTTCGCTAACATAATAATAATAATAAAAAAATGAAAACCTCAGCTTCTTGACTGTATTAATTAAACCGCAGCCTGACATTAGTGGAGGAATAGAGATTTACACTGTCTACACCAGTATAACTGAAAGTGTAATCTGCCATTGGTTCCACTATGTGTCATTTAATCTCTAATTTAGGAGAGAAATAAACTGTACTCCCTGTCATTTATTGGAGAATAAGTATTTGGAGGCAAGGCACAGTTTGTGGCCTCTCGGAACTGAGAGGCATGAGCTTTTACCATGTCAAATGTCACCTGCCATTCCAGTGCCTGCTTGTAGTACATTAAGCTACTTTAAATTGCATGTTGCCTCAAGTTCTGCACAATAAAGAGATTGTTTATCATTTGTGCATTGCTGAAAAAGGGCAGCCTTCCATCTCTTCATAGTAACTATGACCAGGGAAAAAATGAATAGTGTGATAAACGGGCAGGAGTGAGGAGAGGGCGTTAAACCACTTGAGACATGCTGGCAGTGAATGTTTAGCTTTGTTTTTTGTTTGGTGTTCAAGATTATTCTCAATGACTGATTTTGATGGTCTTGGTAGACATGTCTGGCTTGATGGGTAATGGACATGCTTGTGTGTAATGGACATGGCAGCTCTCTCCTTAGGTATGTGTTTGATAGAGTTTTCCTTGGTAGTTCAGGAGATGAGAAAAAAACTATTAAATGCTTCAACATTAAAAAAAGACCAGAGTTGTAGGCTGAAAAATAGAGAGTGTGATCTAGATCTAGTCATGCTTATATTAAAGCCAACCAAAATTCACGGGCTTATTTAGCAAAGCAAACGTACACTTTGGGCAGTAGATATTAGATATCTGAAGTATGCTTTTCAGTTTTGGTCTGTTTATGCATGCAGTATTTTTGTGCTGGTACTTCTTCCCCATTTAAATGTACATTGTTCAGTGAGGTGCAAAGAATGATGCAAATTATCCTTTTTTTCTCATTTTTGGTTTGGAGGAAGTAGATCAATAGTAAAATAACATAATTCAGGTGATACTTTGTCTTAAACTGCTTTTACTTTTATTCTTAACAGTACATCCTTTCGGGCTCTGATGACTTCAATTTGTATATGTGGAGGATTCCTCCAGATCCAGAAGCAGGTAAGTGTTGCTGTTGTTGTTTTAGATGGGGAAGGAAGAGGGGGGGGCAGGTGTCTGACAAATACTAGACTGGTATTGCAGAAAGAAAGATTGCTGTTCTCACTCACACTGTGAATCTAGAGCAACTCAGAAGAAAGCTGGATAGGGAGAGTTTACAAATGCCTGATCCAGTGTCTGGGTAACAGTGGTCAATGCCATTTGAATGCTTTATCATTATTTTCTATTTTTTTCCCCTTCTCATGTAATGATCGTTCCTTCCATAATAAAGCTTGCAGCAAAAGATGGTGCTGGGTTCACAGGGTGCTCCTTGCAGCTCCAGTGCATTGACCTCTTTTCCCCTCTCATTCCTCCTATACCAAAATCTTCCTACTGATTTCCAGTGCAGAGGATTTATGCTTTTTTACTTTCTGGGTGAAGGATCACTATCAGCTGGTGGGAATGGCCACTTTTAACTAATTTCTGACCCATTCCCATGCTGGGGCAGGTATGGTAAGCAAACAGCAATAGCACAGCTCTGTATGAAAGTAGAGGAGAGGCATGTTAAAGAAAAGCAGCAGTGAGGGGGCAATGTGACAATTGTATTGTGAATGCCACTGTTGGTCAGTGTCTAATTTGATGTGGTCTCGTAGGGTGTAAGGTTTGGCAATAAAACACTCTCAGCCATTCAACGTTAGCATTTCTCTTCTGTTGAAACAAATCACTGCACTTCTAGAAAGGTGTTAAATTTTAATTAAAAGAGTCAAGACTTTCAAAACTTTACTAGCATTTTCATTTTTAGTGGCTTTGGCTGTTTAAACTGTACATTTCAGTGATACTAAGTACAACTGAGGGCTATCCTGTGGTCTCAGACGCTTTAGCAATAGTGAGAGAAAATTACAAGCTGTGTTAGAGGTAAAATGAAAATATTTTGTTTCATTTTCAAAGGTTGTTAATAACAGCTGTATAATCTACAGCTGAGAGGATGAATAGCCTTTGGTTAATGGCAGGGTTTTGAAGAAAATTACATTCTAATTTTGAGGGTTTTGCTTAGTTAACCAACATTCCATGTTGCAGTCCACAAGTCCTGAAGATGGTCCTACTAAATTACCAGTAGCTTGGCCTTCTATCTTTACACAGGGTTTATAGAGATATCTCCCTGCTTCTCTTTTTATTTGTGTGATTTTCTTTTACATTTGACATTGGTTTACTAATACTTACGGGTTTTTCCTCTTAGATAAAACAAAGATTATGTACATTAAAATTAGTTATTTGCTTGTAAGTTTCATTGTGTGGTCTGTAGAATTACATTTTCTACATGTGTCACCATACTGTTCTGACTTCTTTTGTAAAATCTGGATTTGAGATTTTCTGTTTATCTGGCTGTGATGCTCTTGAAAACTTTTTTCCCAGACAGCTGCGTGTGACAAACCTTTTATCTGGGACTTTTGCACAAGGATGATAGCTAGTACTTGTTGCACCTGCAAGCAAAAGAATTCTTAAGCAAAATAATCTGTTTCAGAGTAGTTGTTAAAGATGCTCCCTCTGTAAAAAAGATATATGCTTGCAAAAATAGTTGCTATTTACAATAGCTGATACATTTTGATCAAATCAATTTAAAATTTAATTAGTGATTTACCACAAAACAACGTCGTATCTGTTTTGGTCAGATTTCTTGTCTCTGGTTCTTGTAACTTCAGGAAGGGTGTCAGTACACTTGCATCATTTCAGTTACAAAATTAATTACTTAATATCAATTGCCCTCAGTGGTTGCTTAACAAATCAGAAGATCGAGGAGTAGGAATGTGTATGTCTTAATGTCTTGTAACTTGAGCAGTTCTCTTTTTGAAATATTTTAGCAAAAGTCACAAACTTTGTTTTGTTAGACCCAAAGGTCTGCTTCTGTGGCAAATAACTAATTGTCCATCCAGATCGCCTGTAATATGTAATAGGCTTATTGGAGCTTTTCTCCCTTCAGCTCTTCTTGAAGGGTTGTGCTCATTTTGAATGTGATGAAATGCCCTTTCTTAAATCTTATCCTGCTGTTCAGAATAATTGCCAGAGAGAGATGTTGCTGTGCTGCCTTCTTGGAGAAATAATCTTGCCATAGGGATGTAGAGACTTTGGAAAACTTTTGCTTCAGTGGAAAACTCCTTGTTCTTATGTTCTAGCTAAAATAGGAGTGCCTTTGGATTTGCGATCTGAGAGAGTGGAATGTGGTCTTTCACTTAAAATAGTGTGCAAACTAGACAGGATGATGTAATGTCCTGTACCTTTGGTTGGTATTTTAAATAAAAATATCTCTCTCACTGATTTCTGCCTTCCGGTTGAACTCAGACATTGTCTTGCTATAAATATTTATGATACAACTCCCTTAAATTGTATCAGTTATTTGAAAATAGGGAACTTTTTTTGCAAGCTTTTATCTTTTTATACAGCTGCATCCTTAACAACAGCTCTGAAATTATTTTGTTTAAGCATAGGTGCACCAAGTACTGGTTATCCAATGGCTAGCAACATTAGTGAACAAAAGATGAAGAAAAGTGTAAAGGAACATACCAGTCAGACAGTTGCAAACATATTTCAAGCTGGAGAAATGTGGTTGCCTGTACTGGTATTTTGCCAGAAGAATAGAACAAGTTCTGCTGGTTTGTTTTTGGTTTTTTGGGGTTTTTTTTTCAGATAGTCATAGTTTAGAACTGTCTTTCCAGTAGGTTGCATGAAATCATTCCCATAGTCAGCTTGAATCTGCAAGCAGTTTTGTTTGGCCCAATAATTAGGCAGGATTTTTGCCACCTTTGGGGCAGGGAGGTATATGAAAAAAGGTATTTCCTAAATTGCTTAGGAAGCTATTCTGTTGAAGCTTTACTGACTGTCTCCCTCTGTAGTCTTACATTATTCTGAATAGGCTGGGATTTCCTATGCCAGAAGGTTGGCTGCTTTTTTACCACCTTTTGTGGTTTCTTAAAGATGGAATAGTTTGCTCATTTTTCCACTTTCATCTCCATCCAAGTACTATCCAGCTTTCCACTGTGCTTTAGAAGTAATTGCCAAATGTTTCATGAACTTGTTAGCCAGTTTCTTCTTTGAAGTAATCCGTGAAAGTATCACAGTTTTTTTCAGAGGCAGCTTCTAGCAGAGCTAATACATAAGTCTGACAGAAGAAAAGCAGTCCTGAGTTTCCACAGTTTTTGCTTGACTCTGATGTAAGCTGGAAGTGAGAAGAGACATCAGTCCTACATGACTTGTCCAGCAAGCCTTTTAACATATAAGCGCTTGAGACATTATAAAACCTAGCACCAATAAACATGGTCTATTAGCTGCTAAAGAACCCTGTTCAAGACAGAGCCTGACATGTCTTGCGGAGTAATAGAGGGTTTAGTAGACCACAGGTTTTCAAAATGGAGTTTACATTCTTCACTCACTACACTGAATCATCTATGCAACTCTTGCTTTTGAAATACTGCTCAAAGCTGCTGTGTGAGGGATATGGTATTTATTTGTGACTGAGAATACAGCTGGGGATCCTTCAGTTCATGGGAGCAAGCTGTCACCAGGTTTTGGAAAACTTTACTAAATCAGAACAGTAAACTGCATTTCAAAACAACTTCTGCCTTTGACTGTAACTGCAAGCAAGAAAGGGCTGGTCATTGTGGTCCAGTTACTAAACTAATTGCACAAATTTTCAGCAGAACTGATGCAATTTTTCTTCCTTTTTGTCCTCCTCCTTGGTCATTGTAAATGCCAACACTTCTTTAGGCTTGAAGAATTCAGGAACAGATCTTTTCACAATACTTGAACAGGGCTATCTCATTGGAGACAGCTTGTAGTTTAAGTTCTCAAAGTTGTGGGCTGATAAATGAAGATGAGTAAAAAATTATTAAGTGTTTCTTAATGTCTTTAGCTATTTTTGAGGTACTTTATGTGTGGGTACATATGCATATGTGCATACCACTTGGTTGGGGCAGGGAGAAGCCATCTGACCCGGTGGGGAGCATGCTCTGGAAGGTTTGTGGTTTTTTAAAGAAATTATTTTTCTGAGGTGTGGCCTTGGGTTATAAACTGATTCACTTTTAGGACTGTAGTTTGTCTCTTTTTTCAGGTCACTCAGTGTTGACTATATTGTGCTATGGAACTGTTGTTTGATTAACACCGTGAGTAAGTGCTGGGTCATTGTAGAAAAGGTTCTTGTATTCGGCGGAAAACCATGGGACTGGTTTCCATGCCATTTGGATTGTAACAATACCACAGACCTGTGGAATGTACTGGCCAAGTGGCATCTATGAGAAAACAAGGCAGTGTTTGGGTGCTTTGTAGTGCTGTAGACAAGTGAAAGCAGATTCAGCATCCACGAGTGTTTCTGTCACCAGTCTTAGTATGTTTAATATCTAATTCAGGAATAGAAAGCTGAAGATAAAACACTGAGCACTGGGAGAGGCTGGAGAAGCTTTAGTCCCCAGCACCTGGCCATCTAATTGTACCAAAGCTCCTCTCTCTTGGTTCTATTGAAAATGTTTGCAGCCACCAGTGCAAAAGAAATGCACAGCCAAGCATTTTTCACACCTCCATTAAAAAAACCCAAACCCAACCACAAAAAAGCAAACAAAAAACCGCAAGCACAGCTATTGGTTGTGAGATAATTTCACTTTATATCTCTTATGTTCAGAAAGCATAGTTGTTGGTGGTAATTTGCATGGTTCCAATAACATTGTGAAACCTCTTGCAACCTATGTCGTTAAGCATGCCAAAAAAGCAGTGTGTCTCAGACCAGGAGGGGGAACAGGGTGGAAAGGGTGTGCCAAAGTTTATTTCTATAGCAATTTTGTCTTATATTTTTGTTTAGCTATACTGGTGATAACAGCAGTGTAAGGGTTGGGATGGATAAGGTGCATGGCAGATATTTAGAAGAAACAAAAGAGGGGAGAAAATATACGTCCAAAATTAGCCACTACCACTACAGTTTTCTGCATAGTCTTTAGATGTTTAAATATTACTTTGCTCTTTGGCATTTGGAACCTCCACAGAGGTACAAGATCACTATGGGGCTGGTTCTAGGTATAGGCTGGGCAAAGGAATTGATATTGTCTGAGGCAGAGGCTGCTACCAGCTGGCTGCTTCTTGTGCTATCACTCAAGCTCTGCGAGGCCATGCTGATCCTTTAACCTCACCTGGAAGCTGGAGGGGGTATTCAAAAGTGTCAGAGGAAGCAGCCTATGCCATTAGCTCCAACTCTGCAAATGGGGTTGGAGCTGCTTTCTTATGGAGGGGACACTTGGTACTTCTGGTGTGTCCTTTTACCATGCTAGGAGGTGGAGGGATCTTGGCCACCCCTTCCTGTTCTCAGCCCATATTTGATGTGACCAAAGTCAGTTTTGCTTGTGCTGCTGAGAAACCTTTAGTAAGGCTGGCTGCTGCCAGAGCTGGAGTTGGATTCCTGATCCCAGAAGAAGCTCTCAGGGTGAAAGTGCATGTGTTTAAATCTAGCTTCTCTGCAGGTGGGTCTCTGAGGAGCAAAGCCATCTACTGGCATCCATTGTATGAAACAAATACAGGTGTGTGAGTGACCAGAGAGAGACTTTTAAGGTACCTAAACATAATCTGCTGCACTGAAGGCAGAGGCCCTATATGCTGTGCATATTTGCTCTTACTGTGCTGTGCATTTGCTTTCCAAACTATGGTATCTCTCTTTGTTAGCACATCATGATCTCATAGGATTCAAATGTAAAGTAGTGGCCTATAGTCTAAATGTGCCCTGGATTATTATTAATGAAAACGAAATTAATTTTAAATGAGCTACTACTGTAGTGCCAAGTACTGCAGTGGAATGGTATGCTATGGCACACTGGCAGCAGCTGCAAATATCTGGTTCTTCTCAGGAGTTTTCAGCACTTTGAGTAATTCACAAGGCTTGTATGAAGTTACGCTTTAGTCTGTGGAACGTCTTTCTACCTTATATGAACAAACAGTGGGATTTCTTTTCCAGTGTCCTAGATAGAAAAGACTTCTTAATGAGGTCACTTAATTCCTCTCTTACAGAGCTGGTGGAGGATAGTTCCTTTTCCCAACAAGTTTTCTGGCATGTTGACAGGTTTTTTTAATGTTTGGAACAATATAGCTTCCATTAGTTTGGAGACTGTTGGACATTCTTACAGGATTTCTGCACTAGAACACTTTTCTCAGTAATCTATCACTTTTGCTTTTTCTTTAGCCTTCAAATAATTTATTCTGGGTTTTTCTAAACATTGCTTCATGTTGTAGAACTCATGCAGGGGAAGTCAGATTGGTGTCTAAATCTCTCACTCTCCTTTGTTACAAGAATTACTAGAGTTTTAAAATGTATTGGGATGTACCGTTCAGCATGTGTGCAATATGTCAAATGTCAACTCATTCACGTAAGTATTTACAAAACCACATAATTAAGAAATAGTTCATTAGCCTAACATTTAAAACATAATTTAATAAAGCAAACCAAGAAGAAATCACTTTGGCAATTTAGTAGACATCAACTACTTCAAGACATTGTATTATTCCTTCCTCTGTATGGGAGCCTGTAGAGGGGCTTTGTGTTGCAAAGGTATACTTGTCAAACACGTACGGGAAATCTGTTTTAAAATGTACACATTAGATTTAGCCTTTTAAAAGTTAGTTCTTTCAGCTGGTCAGTTATCATAGTAGGATATTATTTAAAGGACTTTTTGAGATTTTGTATTGCTCTTCTTTGGAACACTTATTTGCAGGATATAAATTAAGAGTGATTTTCGTGACATTTCACTCTGAGTATCAAATAATAGCAGACCAAAATAATCCATTGACCAGCACAGCTAGAACACTAAACCACTGCTCAGGACTGTCTTTAAACATGGCAATTTTGGGGTTGTATTGCAAAATCGGCTAGAATATATCCATCTCTTCCCTCCAGTACTTAGAGGTTATAAAATTATAAACCTTCTAAAATCAGCATAGTCAGCCTCTGAAGATTTTAAGAATTTTGTGTGTGTTTATTTATTTATTTATTTATTTATTTATTTATTTATTTATTATTAGTAACAGATATGTAAGCTAATAGCTTCTGTATGAACATTGCTTATACATGTTGGAGCTAGCTAAGAATATAAAAGCTGCTGTGCTTAAAGAGTTGCAAAACCCATGCATGCTACTAAATTTAAAAGCAAACAAATAACACCCCCTTCCCCTAAAAAAACCCCAGACCTCAAAAGCAAAATTTGACTGGTTTTAGGATAGTAGACGTCAATTCTGCTGAAGCAATAGAAATAAAAATACAATTTCAAGGGAAGACAGCAAAAGGAAATTGAATTTATTACATGGGAAAAAGGAAGATAGCATGAGGAATTTGAGCAGTTTGTGACTAGCCTCCACTTAATGTACAGATGCACTTTATTTTTTTTTTTTTCCCCAACAGAGATAAGCAAACTTAACTCACACTGTGAGATGGCTAAAGGCTGTATGGCTGCAGCTAAGCCTCTGCTGAGAGACCAGGGGGATTCCAGACAAGTCTGGACACAGGCAGATTTCTGCCATGCATTATGATGACAGCTGTGGTGAGCTACTATAAAACGGGGAGACTGCTTCCAAGATAAGGAAGTAGAAGAGTTTGCATTCAGAGCTTGCTTAGAGGTGGTGCCTAAACATGTAGGAGTTGGTAGACTGAAATTGCACCAAGCAAGGGATTGTCCAAAAATGAGGTTCTGGGACAGCCTATTATATTTGACATAAAGATTATCAGAGCATTGTTGGAGTCAGTACTTTCTGGTTTAAATTATTAAAACCTCCCATACCATTAGTAAAAGCTGACCTCTAAGATTTGTATTTCTCCTGGGGCAATTTCATGTAACTGGGCAGTTCTTTTAAGAAGCCTTGTGGGGAAGTTCACCTTCATTTTAAGATGAGGGAAGTATGTTCTATTACTATACTTGCTCTGAATTTACTGATAGCTGCTTAAAAGGAGCTCAGGAAACTTCAATATTAAAACAGAAAGCTTTGGAGTTCCTTCATAGGATTATAAAACCATAGAATCATAGAATGGGTTGGGATGGAAGGGACCTTTAAATATAGTTCCAATCCCTCTGCCAAACTCTGCAGGGACACCTTCTATGAGACCAGCTTGCTGAAAGTCCCATCCAGCCTGGCCTTGAACACTTCCAGGGATGGGGCAACCACAGTTTCTCTGGGCAACCTGTGCTAGTGTCTCATCACCCTCATTTGAAAAAATGCCTTCCTTATATCCAATACAACCCCACACTCTTTCAGCTTAAAACTGTTACCCCTTCTTCTATCACTACAGACCTTGGTAAAAATTGTCTTTCTTATAAGTCCTCTTTATGGAAAGGCTGAAATAAGTTCTTCCTGGAGCCTTCTTTTGTCCCAGCTGAACAACCCCACCCAACTCTCTCAGCTGTTCTTGTAGGAGAGGTGTTCCTTCACTCTGATCATTTTTGTGGTTCTTCTCTGGACCCATTTCAACACCTCCAGGTATTTCTTGTGCAGGAGGCCCCAGAACTGGATGCATTACTCCAGGTGGAGTCTCACAAGGGCAGAGATGAATCACCTCCCTTGACTCGCTGGTCGCACAGCTTTTGGTGCAGGCCAGGATATGGTTGGCTTTTCTGGATAAATCTGACTACAGCCTAGGCAGCCTGAATTCTAGATGTGGCACGCTGAGCACTTTTCATCCATTGCTCTTAGTGTATTGGTAAACATTCATAAGTGTAATGCCGGAAGACATTCTGGCGTTAAATGACTCTTCTCACTGTTCTACTAGGAAAATAGCCATGGCTTAATTCACATTGCTGACAGTACCACAAAAGGCCAATAACTACTTAGAAATGCAGCCCAAGATACTGGTATATGGTATTTGTTTCATCTCCATTATAATTCTTTCTTTGCTCATAGTCCCTCTGACCCTTTCATTAGTGACTTGTAGGGCATATTTCTAATTTTGTACAGAATTCACACAGCTACAGGCCATGGTTAGTTAAAACTTGTTTTAGACATCACTTACAGGCTTGGAAGCGTTTTGTAAGTGAACTCTCTCTTCATTCCTGAGGCCCTCTTTCTTGGAATATTTGTCTGCTGGTCAAGATGTGTTGAGAACTGGTCTTGATGTAACCATCTCCTGTTGGCTTGATAGATGCAATTGGACTGACAGCTCAGATTTGGCTGGAAGGAATGCTGTGGGAGTAGGGCAACTTAGCGTTACCCATAAGTGTCTAGCAGGATGAGCAGAATGAAAGGACTCGAGGAATCTCATAAAATGGAAAAGAAAATCAAAAGAGCTTAATTTAGCATTTAATGAAATTGCTCTCCAATCAGTCACTTCTCAGTCAAATTTGCTGACAGTGGTGAAATCTTGCTCCAGTGACTGGAGGAAGAACGTATCTCTGGATCTTTACAGAAAATACAAATGTACCCAAATAAGACAACTTGCTGCAGGCAACTCAGTCTCAGTGCAGTTTCAGTGTGGTGAGCCATGCATTTTGATCCCTGGAGTTACTTGCCTTCACTTTTCCTTTTCTCAGGAACTTTATTTTTCTATCCCAAGATGCAGTGAGACGGCAGTTTGGTGTGCAGAAGTTGTGCAAAGCAGAGCCCTTTCCAGGAGCAGTAAAAGATCTGTCTCTGGATTTTTAGGACTCGAATGGCACCTCGTTTCTAAATCTTTATCATGGTTTGTTCTCCATGTTAAACATCAGTCAGCTCTTTGGAGTGCAGTTACAGTGAGTGAAAGGGATTGAACACTTCCATCTCCAAGAGGAGAGGGGCTGTACACAAGGTCATTAGCTGCAACTGGTTTCATCATTTGTAAACCTAATAAATGGAAAATTATATGAGAGTGGTTTTTTCTTTTTCATTTTTTCTCCTTGACCTTTCCATCTTGCTACTCTCCAGTGGTAAATGCAAGTTTGTCTTTAGGAAGTGTAAATTACAGAACTCTGACTCTGTTTTAGGACACAAGTTGTTCAACACAGGGCTTAAACCAGCAACTGTTTCAGCTGAAATAGCTCCTGTTTGGGTCAAAGGAAGATAGCAAAGATTTTCAACAGGAGGAACATAAAATTTGTTTAGTGTAAAGATGACTAGAAGTAGCATAGAAGCTAGTGAAATTATTTTAATTTTCTGTAAGGTGTACTTACAACCTATGAAGTTTTAAATAGCAAGTTGATTTTCATCTGAAGTGATTGTCAGTTTTTACTTCACAGCTTTTAAAAGTTTTGTTTTCTTTCACTGAAAATGTTAAGTCATATCATGTTGATGGACACTTGTTTATTCAGATACACAGGCGTGGTTTCTAACAAAATTGTAGTTTTAATTGTGTGAGTCTATGAATATAAAAAAAAAATACTGTGTGACTGTTTCTTGCTTTGGTGTATAGGCCTAGTAATAGTCAATGACCAAGCAGAAAAGTTAATTGGCTTCTGTTCTGAGTTTTGCCACTAGCACAAAAGCATTCCTCTTTGGCTAATTCACTGCCTTGTGACAAAGAATGATATAACCCACTGTTCAGATGTGTTATTTCAGGTCCTTCCCATTCATCAGACTGGAGTCAACTGTGACAGTAATAAATTGCTGATTTAAAAAATAAATTTGAAAAATAGTACCGCTGTTAAAAGCCAACCTCTTTATTTGTCTCTGCTTCAGATTTACAAAATGTCTGTGTCATGCCTTAGGTTTCACTGCTGATTTCACTATGCATGTTGTTCTTGTTCGCATATTTGTCATATCACGTCAAAAACCTTCATTGTTTGTTTAGATGAATCAAAGAAAACCTTTAAGCTGTAATTTGCAGGAAGGATGCTTCTCATCAAACTTACAGCTTCCCATAGGGGTATTGCTCATAAAACTGGAATTCTGCAGCCAACACCAGGCCTTAAAATATTACAAAATAAAGCTGAAGCACATTGTCAGATATAATAGGACTTTAAATGACTATGACTGAAAGCAATATGAAGATTTAATTATTCACGTCCATGTGTGCTTGTTTTCCCCTAGGTGGCATTGGCAGGGTCGTCAATGGTGCTTTTATGGTATTGAAAGGTCATCGGTCAATTGTAAACCAAGTGCGGTTTAATCCTCACACCTACATGATCTGTTCTTCTGGCGTTGAAAAGATTATAAAGGTAAGATTAGTGATCAGAAAATGTGTTCTTCCAGTCTTTCAGGAAGATACTTTGTTTTGCTCAGCATCATTCTATTCCACACCCATCCTGTCTTCTCCTTATTGTTTTATAAAATGTTTTGTCTCGTTTGCTCCTGAGTTTGGTTACAGTTGTAATGTGATCTCCTACAACTTGTGATACTGTGGCCTAAAATGTAATAAAAATATCTCCAAAGAGTATTGTTGAACCTTAGCCTAGACTGACTTGCCTGAATAATGCCTCTGAAGACCTTCTGTAATTTTTGTACGTACTTATGCATCGAATCAATTCAACATACCTTTTCTGTGGCTTCCAGAGGAAGGACTCTTAATACCTTACACAGTATCTTTCTGAATCCTTTAACAATGTACATTACTTTTAGGAAGTTTTTTTACCTTTTTTCTGTGAAACTAAAAGACATAAGAAACTTTTTTAGGTTCTGAAATTTTCTTTCCTTAAGCAAAGACAGTCAATACTGTGGGAGCAAGGCCAAACCAAATTTTGTTATTTGAGGGCTGGGAGGGCAAAGGATAATGCTGCACTAATGTGATTTGCATTCTGCTGCCATAGATATTTTGCTATAATTTAGGTCTACCAACAATGTGAAAAAAGCCATAACCATTTAATTTTGAAGTAGGATAAAAATAACTGCTGTTGATCGTAACTATTTGTTGAATGACTTCATGGAAGTCTTACCTGCATGTGGCTATAAATAATGTTGTTAGAATATGGTAAATGCTTTTGTCCAGTACAAGTTGACAGCATGAACTTGTCCTGTTTTAGTGATATATAACTTATGGACCAGAACTGACCCAAAATCCTGGGACTGTGGCCCAATGCCCCTCTGCATTGCTTGCATTACAGCTACTGTCAGCATTTGGGTTCTGACTGTAGTTCAGCTTTCCTTCTTTTCTGTCTTCCCCCAGTACTTTAATTCTTTTTTCTTCATCTGTGCCTGCCTGACAGGTTTGATCACAAATATATTAAATACAGGCTTTGAACAAAAGTGCATTGAACAATCTTAGCAGCTCACTGATTTTTCAATTTCCAAGCAGTCAAACTGCCACTGTTTAACAACAGTTTTGCCAGAGGCTTTTTTTTTTTTTTGCTTTAGGAACTTGATTCATGCAGTCTGAATTTTGCCTTTTAGATTCTAGATCTGCTGACCTTTCACCCTATGAATCCTTCCTGCATGAGTGTGCTTAGACTGTTGGATTAGCATTGGTATAAACATCCCCTGTGTTGCTTTTGTGTACTTCTGCTAGGGTTTTGGCCGGGCATTTTTTTTGCCTAGTGATTAAAAGGTTAATTTGATTAAGGCTGCAGTCACAGGTTGTGTAACTCTTTGGAAGACACCTCTGCCTGAGTGCTTCCTTAGAAGAGAACTCCTGTTGTGCCACTATGTGTGCAGGGGAACTTGTGCAGCTGCTTTGAAGGAACTGAATTCCAAGCTAGAAAAAAAATTAAGGGAAAGGTGTTTAATGTATTAAGTTTGTTGG
Organism: Hirundo rustica; assembly: GCF_015227805.2. Classification (NCBI taxonomy): domain Eukaryota; kingdom Metazoa; phylum Chordata; class Aves; order Passeriformes; family Hirundinidae; genus Hirundo; species Hirundo rustica. The sequence continues at coordinate 31,263,706 of NC_053455.1, forward strand.
CCAGCCAGAACTTCTTACCCTTTTGTTGTGTGTCCTTTTGTCTCAGCTTGTAATGTGCCTTGGTTGGGGCTCGGGTACTTTCAGTGCTCATGTCTTGTCTGAGCTGCCTCTCTAACTGCAGAGCAGTTTGCAGGTGACTGTACTAAGGTGGTTTCTTCTTCATTCCAGTTACTTCTGTGGGTAGGTTGGAGACTAGTAACTGCCACTAGCAGAAGGGCAAAACAGGAAAAACAGCACCAGCAGTTCTGCGGGGCCATTTACTGCATTAAAAACAGCTGGGAACACAAGTCTTTCCTTTGCATGGCTGTCTTTCTTTCCCCTATATAAATGCTTGGTGTGCTTGCTCAGAGAAATTGAGATGACAGGAGAAGGAACCATAAATAAAAATCATAGTTAAATTATTTATGTTTTCTTACTTTGTTCCTTTTGGTTTATTTGTTTTAATCACTTTCTTTAAAAGTGTCCTTCTTTTTAGTATGCCTCAAATGTCTTCTAAAATCCTTTCTGGAATTAAATCGCAGAAGATAACTTCACTGTGGTTGGTTGCAATTGTAGAAACAATTGTAGAGACATGGTGATGTGTTAAAAACGTGGATGCAAGTAGTTGTTTGTCTGAGCTCTTGATTTTTGGAGTAGCTGGCTTAAATTTAGTACTTCAAGAAGGGAGGAACTGATAGCACCAGCATCAAGCCCTTCAATAATTCCATGAGCTTCTGCCAACACATTTGCTATTTTAATGCGGATTGCAAATGAGGTACAAATTCATCTCAGGCCTAGCCCCACAGAAAAGAGTAGCATTCACAAGAATGGTTTTGATGTTTGTGGTTGTGGGTTTTTTGCTTTAGTTTTATTTTGTTGTAAAGTATCCACTAGAATACAATTCAGTATTTCATTGGTTTAGGGCTTGATTTCTGCTAGGACCAAAAATAAGACCCAACAATCTCATTAACAGAAGACATTAGGAGCCTCGACTCCAGACAGTGTGTAATGGACACATGAACCCAAGTGAATTGTTCATTGCCCTTCATTTACTGAACATCAGTAAAATTGTATGAAAAAGTGCAGCTGCAAACTAAAATAATCATTTGCATCAAGCATTCACCACAAGGGCTAAAGCAATACAAAATAGAAAAATACCACTTTCCCCTCAGTTAAGTGCAGAAGACATTGGGATATGCTGACAGGAAAACAGATTGCATTGCAAGAGAAATAAATGAGGCATTCCCTCTGATGTGTTGTACTTAGAGGAGGGCCATGGAGAATTGTGCAGTTAGGAGACAGTTCCAGGAGAGATAAAATAGATGACATGCATAATGATTTTCAGGAAAAAATTCTGTTTTGTATTGAAAATGGAATATTGTGGAACAGAGCACAACTGTTGTGGGTCCCATTTGTTTAAAAATCGTGTGTCGGAGATAACAAAGTCTATTTGCACACGTTGCTATGGTGACAGATTAATGTCATTGTGACTATCTGCCTCTGCCTAATCAGATAATCTTACTGTTTTTAATTATTCTCACGCCACAGGCATTACTCCTTTTTTGTTTTAAAATTTGGGGGGTCACCACCCTGGAATACAAGCAATTCAAAGATGCTGTCAGTAGATATCTACTGAGTAGAGAACCAGTTTTGTATTCCCGTTTTCTGTTATTGTTCCTATTTTTATATCTGTACTCAGGTCATCAGTGAGTAATATTCATCTCCTTAAGCTTCTGACAGAGAAAGAACTTCTTGATAAATTGGTGCTTCAGTGGGTTGATTTGCCAACTTATTTTCTCCAGTTTGATCACATTATTCCTCGACATGGCATCAGTCAGAGGATAAGAAAAAGGCAAAGGCATTCCATTTACAAAGAAGTCCATTTCAGATGCCACAGAGAGCACTGGATCAGTTGATGCCAGGTTAAAGACTTCCCCATTCTGCCAAGGATAGATTCTTAGTCTGATTTCTTTCTGTGACTCTGGCAGGCCTTTGCACTCCCTCATAAAAAAAAAAAAAAATCTAAAATGCAGGGATATCATTCTCCAGAGACAACTTATCCCGTACAAACAAGGTATTCATCCTGAATTCCCTTGACTTCTCTTTATTACTTCTCTGTGAACAAATCTCTCTTGGAAGGGAAAAGTCTCACTGTGGACTCTTTGTATTTTCTCAATATTTTATACCGCTCCGTTTTTGCTGATGCTTGCAGAGAGAGCAGAAAGATATAGTAGTGCTACCAAGGATGTAGAATATCTCTGTGCACACAATTTATGTACCTTTTTAGATTAATTTCATTACAAACAGGTCTTTCTCAGAGGGACTTTGGAGCAGACTACCTCTCCTCCATTTATATTGGTTCATACCAGATCTAAGCATTTTCTAATTCTCTTTTTAAAAAAATAATTAAAAAACCCTGCTTTATAAAACCTAGTGACCAATCTAACACTGCTAAGATTATCTGAGGAAGGGGCATGCCAGCCTGCCTGTCTAAGCACAGAGTACAAAGCATTTACAAGAAGTTACATGCTTCTAAAAAAGATCTGATCTGCTTGCTGAAGTGCTCAGTAGTGGGACAAAGGGGGAAAAGATCTGAGGTTGTGAGAGAAGGTACTGAACACACGCTACATAAATCTTCAAGGCAGCAACCCAAGAGTAGTCTTTTCAGCAAGCAGAGTTCTATTTTTCTATTAAAAAACACGGTGTATCCACAAATCAACAATCTCTCTCATGGATTCACTGAGAGAAAGTTTTTCCTGCATTGTCTTTAGGAAGTGGAGCCTGGAAAATTGAGGATGAAGAGTAATTCTTTCTTTTCTCTTGAGTAGTTCAAAAAGGTTAAGTTTGGTTGCTGAAATTCTGTACATTGTAGGCTAGATTGGGTTTTGTTATCTTCATCCAAACGTGATGCTTGTCCTTTGGGCTATATGTCTGGTAAGTGCGGTGCTTGAACCAAGCAACAGAAAACTGTCTTCATTCTGGTTTCAAGTGTCATATTAAAGAACTGCACTGGGAGAGAATTTGATGAAGTTCTGCAAATAATAAAAAAAGCAATTAAGTACCAATAGCAAATATACCTTGATGTTGAGATGGTCCTAGAAACAGCCTGATGTAATGCAATGTAAAGTTCCTTTCCCTTTGCTCTGAAAGGCAGCTTGATGACTGCAGAAGAAAGTATATCTGCAGCCTGCTTTAATTTTAGAATAGTGTCTCTTATCTATCTAGCCAGATCATTTGTGGAAGTTCTGTTAACCATAAATTACAGAATTCAAAGTAAAACCTTTCAAATTTGGGAGATTTCCTGAATAAAATTTACTTGTTTGTCTTAAATTTGGCTGTTCCAGACAAGTATTAGCAAGGTAATTTATTTCATTTTGCTTCCATTATTAAAGGTGTAAGGGATTTTTGTACACTGTTGAAAATCTCAGTGAACACAGAGTAATTTGCATTTGTGTGGGCTTTTCTTATATTGCTTGTCATGGTAGTATCGGGTTATGTTGCATGTGTTAACTAGGTATCTGTAATATGAATGCTGATTGTGTAATTTATACATGGAAAACACTCTTTTTGTTAGTAGTTTTGTCTGTTTGGAACAAAACTTAATTTCTGTTGGGAAAATTGTTAGATTTTTTTTTTTCCAAAGACTATCCCAAAAGTCCAACCTGGTATAGAGTGCTGGCCTAGAATTTTTTTCCCCTGAGCTTGTTAGCATGATAAAACCAAAGCATGGCTGAGATCAGATCTTTTATAAGCAGAACATTAAGGCATTGTTGTAGATAAGCTACATACTGGTTCTGCTTACAGTAAGGCATTGTTCATTCCATTAGCCATTGATCCAAAGTGATAGTGGTTGTCCACAGAATGTCATAATCACATTGCCCCCAAATCTGTAAGTGAATCTGAGAAGGGTGAGGACATCCAACTATTATGTTTGCTATGGATTACCAGTTTCTTAGGGATATTGGTGGGTCTTCTTTGGAGCCTTTTTTTCCCCTTTTCCTCTCCATACCAGAAAAATTGAGGGAAGGATAGACGGACAGCATAATCAAGACTGTTGCTCAGTACACTTCAAAAGTAGCTTTCAGTAAAACTCTTCAGCTTTACCTATTAAAACTGTTGGTGTGTCTTCAGAGGATTTTGGAAGATTTCTTTTCTTTGTAACTGTTCCCTAAAGGGAGTAGTGCAGCTCTACTTTTCATCTCCATGCATTCAACTCCCTGCCTGCTGATCAGGTGGGACTGACTACGTAGCTGGATGAAATGTTACTCTACACCACTGGCACCAGCAACTCTAGTTTCCTGGGAAACAAGTGCTTTCATTAGTGCTAAGACTGTATTGTTGGCAACAAACTATTCTTACTGTTAGTGAGTAAGCATCCCTTATTACATAAAAATAGAGCCCTGCAATTTGGGAGAAATTATCACACAATGAATTACCAAAATGATGGATAATTTGCAGTGTGAGAGCTTTTATATTCTGTATGGGTGAAGTAAATGCAGGAAAAACACATTTGTAAAGGGGAAAAAAATCCCACAGCTCTGTAATACTTGCAAGTATGATACTGAAGGGTAAAAATTAATAAAAACAATCGGCAACCTGCAGCTATTCTGGGTATTTGAGCTACTGTTCCATTCCAAATGCTTATAATAGTTTATGAATTCAAAGACATATGTTTTGTTTTTACTTTCTGTTACAGATCTGGAGTCCCTACAAGCAGCCTGACTGCACAGGGGACCTGGATGGTAGGATTGAGGATGATTCGCGTTGCCTCTACACTCATGAAGAGTACATCAGTCTTGTGTTGAACAGTGGTAGTGGTTTGTCCCACGATTATGCCAACCAATCAGTCCAGGAAGATCCACGGATGATGGCCTTCTTTGACTCTCTCGTGCGCAGGGAGATCGAGGGCTGGAGTTCTGATTCAGACAGCGACCTCAGCGAGAGCACAATCCTGCAGCTCCACGCAGGAGTAAGTGAACGCTCTGCTTACAGCGAGTCGGAGTCCTCCACCTCTTTGCATCACTCCCCACCACAGGTGGCTGAAGAGTCTGATGAGACTGCCTATAACTTAAGGGCCTTAAGATCAACTGCGTCCCCCTCAGCCAGAGAAGACGTGGCTTCCCGTCAGCAGAGGCTCTCTGCACTGAGAAAGTATCAGGACAAACGTCTCCTGGCCCTTTCCAATGAATCTGACTCGGATGACAATACCTGTGAGGCAGAACTAGATACAGACCTTTTCCCACGGCCACCATCTCCAAGTCCTGAGGAGAATGAATCCAGCAGTTCCAGCAGCAGCAGCAGTACAGAAGATGAGGAGGAACTGAATGAAAGACGCACATCGATGAGGCAACGCAATGCGCTGAGGCGCCGACAGAAGGTGCACAAGGAGGAAAGGACTAGCACTAACACAGAGAATATAACCCCTTACATAGGTGAGGACATATATGATTACCCCCAGATCAAAGTAGATGATCTTTCTTCCTCTCCAGCTTCTTCACCAGAAAGGAGTTCGGCCAATAAAGAAGTTCTTAAAGAAAGGACGTCCCCTTGTTCAGACAGTGAATCAGTAGAGAGAAAGATTTACAAAGCTTACAAATGGCTCCATTATTCTTACATATCATATTCAGCTAATAAAGATGGTGAATCCTCCAGAGGAGATGGAGAAAATGATGAAGGGAAACCAGGAACCAGTGGAAGGCACAGTGCAACACGCTCACTAACTAAGGAAGATGCTAGGAACTTAAGTTCAGTAGCTCCTCAGGGTTCCTCAGCTCTTTCTGCTGAAAACCGCAACAGAGAAAATATAAAAGAATGTGGTGGGGTAGAAAATTCTAGTAATGGTCCAGCTCATGAGTATGACAATCAGCGGCGGATGGAGGGTCAAGAAAACACATCTGAAGATGCAAGCAGTGGAGGTGTAGAGCATTCTTTTGAGACTAAAAAGCTCAATGGAAAAGCTAACTGCAAAGGGCTAAATAGCTGTACCGAAGAACCTTGCATTCAGACCACAGGACTTGTGGAACAGAAAAATAGTCAGAACTGTCAACCAGCACCAAGCCATCACTCACTGGTCCCTCCATTCTCCACTGTTCCCATCTGTAGCATGTCAGGTCACTGCTCCAGAAACCAGACTGAAGGCAGTGAGGAGAGGAGCTTCGACCCCTCCTGCATTAACCACAATAATGGCCACTTGCATCTTCACCCTTCATGCTTCAACAATGGACAGAGTTTTGGAGAGCAGGAGTCTGTGACGCAGGGACTACAGGTGCACTCAAATGCTGATAAAGGCAACCTTGTACAGGTGGGTGTGACCTTGCACAAAGACTGCTGCCTGTCTGAAATGGACTCCAACAGCTACAATGTGAGCACAAGAGAGGATACTGCTGACCTGCATCCTTCAGGCAGTGAGAGCACTCAATCTCTCGGAGGACTGAAAAGACACAGAGTGGAGTTGGAAGATCCAGATTCAGAGAGTTCATCCTTAGAAAAGAAGTTAAAAACATGATAAATGCAAATGTCTGTCGTAGTGTGCGCTCTCTCAAAAAGAAAAGGAAAAAGAAAAGTATTAAAGGCACATAGAGCTTGGGTCTGAAACATTGCGTTTGATTCTCCATTCTGTTCTTCAGTGGGTCTGTTTTAGATTGCCAGTGGTTCATGCTGTATAAAAATCCAACTTGCTCCTTAATGAGACTGAGTCTAGTGTACCCATACAAGGTTCTGTTTAAAGTAAATCCTTATTAAGATGGTTGACTGAATAATTCTTGTGTGAACATGTGTCATTTGTTCAGCCAGCCAACCAGGATGACTGCTTTAAAGTTTAATTGTTCTTCTAAGGAGGAAGTTTTCCATACTGACACAACATATTGCAGGCTGAAGAATGGTGAAATTAGATCACGCTGCTGATAGATCACACAATTAGGGTGTGTTTCTTGTTGAGGAAAACATGGGAGAAGTTTTTCTGGGCCCTTTATTCTGCTTCAGAAAGTAAAGAAATGCAACTATTTGGGAGGATATTATCAGAAATGGATGGTGTCTTCAGAGATGATACTTAATAATGCACTTACTTCTGATACAGTTCAGTGACATTATTTTCATGCCAACAGAAAAGCTATAGGAAATGAGTCTCTTTCCAAAATCAACTTTAGACTGTTCCCATGGTGACATACAATTTTGTGGGCTTTTTTAACAAAAAGAGCTGAGTAACACAGTGTCATCACTATATAGAAGTATGATTGTTGGCAAGAAGCAGGTGTTATGCTGTAGACCTCATTCTAACCAAGGGCTTTTAAAAAGCAGGCATTGAAACATGCCTCTGTGATCTTAACACATAGACGTTCATCTTCATCATCACTATTGTTGTGATCATGATAATTATGATGATGATGATGGTTTGGGGTGTTGGGATATATCTTGATTGTGCCCACCCTTCCCCCATGCTCTTACTTTTGGGAAGCTGTAGACCAAACAGAAAATAGCTGAAGTATGGATAATGTAACTGATCCATGTTAACAGCAACATTTGGTAAAGTCTGGAAAATGCCTTTTTAATCAGTTTTTGCAGCCCAAAACAGGTTGGGATTGGATATCAGGGTTGGTTTTCCACCACTGTGCTGCTAATATTTGAAATTGTAGATGGATAGATGTATTCAGCAGTGCTCTGATGTAAGGGAGAGCTTCAGAGAACTGTCCCCACATGTGGCGAGACTGGGTCTTCAAGTCTGGCAATCAGAACTTGGACAAGAGCACAGCTCTTGCTGCCAAAAACTGGAGTACTCTGTAGTGGACAGAGTTGTTTCTTGCCTGGGCACTGTTTTGAGCGGAGTACCTGGTGAGTCATCTCAGTTCTGGCATGCTGGAATTAGTGAAATTGCACTTGCTTCCCTAGCAACAAGGTAAGAAGAGTCACTCTGTGAAGGGAAAACAAACCATCTGTAAAGGACAGAAAAACTACATGTATGTGCAACAGAAAAAGAGGTTTCTTTGGACCCTTTAATTTTCAAAGGCTTTCAAGTCTAAAACTGGGAAAGGGTTAGTTTATTTTAAGGAATTGGAAAATTTTGCTTTCAATACAACTCTAGCAGCACATTGCTGTAGAGCACTGGCCTCAGAATAATTATTTCAGATCCACAACTCTCTGGTTCCTCGGGAAAGTAGGAAAAAGCCGTGTTAAAACAGGATGAAAGTGAAGGAGCACTTCAGAAGGGGGGGTGCTGTGAGGGAAAGGTGTGGGAGGGAGAGTGAAGAACATGACCTGAAACATTGTCTTACAACTACTGTAAGTAGTCTGTCATAGGCTGTCTGCCCACACTGGCTCTGCTTTTCTAGGTGAGAAAGGCAAAGGGTTGTTTGCAAACACAAGTGAAAGTGGCAATAAGAGCAACCTCTGGTACATTGTTACTTTATTGAAAAAATTGTTCTGTACTTACTACATTGTACATCCCTGCAATCAAGATCACTATGGAAGTGTTTTCCTCAGTTGTATAAACATCTTACTGTAAATTCTGACTCTTAGCCAAAATCTTGAGGTTGTCGAGTCAAAACTTTATATGTTTTAAAAACATAAAACTTTGGAAAATTTTCTCATCCCTCACTTCTAGTGAATGAGCATCTCTACTCTTCTTTGACATGGTCATCTCCTGGTGTTTTCCAAAATGCCTTGTGGTCTCACTTTCTGGTTTTTTTTGTTTGTTTTGAAAAGCAAAATAAAAGCTCCCAGGCTTGGTGTTACAGAATCACAGAATGGGTAAGGTTGGAAAAGACCGCTGGAGGTCATCTAATCCAACCTCCCTGCTCCTGTACAGACAGGCTCTGGGCACAAAGGATTGCTGTGGTTTTCCCAAAGACAACCTCCTATGCTGTATGCATTCTTGTTATTTCTAGTTTCTCTCAGGCAGGAGGAGGAAGGCAAGCTGCAGTCTTAACCTTTTGTTCACAGGAAACTTCAGTGCACACAAGAACTGCAGCTTCTGAAGCAGAAGCTTCACCTCCTCAAATAAATAAGTGTTATCAGCAGTAGGCAGCTCCATTATGTGGTAGAGACCCAAAAAAGCAAGCCAGCAAGCAGCAACATGTCCCCTTCAGATAGCCAACACTGAGAAGAGCTGCTCTGTGCAGGTTGCTTCACTCTGTCATAGATCCTGTGTATTTGCTCTCCCCCCCTACACTGGTTTGCTCATCCTGCTGTGTGCCCAGTTTCCATGTGAGTTTTGCTGTGTGCTTGGAATTGTCGCTCCCTACTTCTGGGGAAAGAATAAACTGATAGGTGGAAAATCTTACTAATTTATCGGAAGAGATTTTACCTTTACTAATAATCTGCCATGTACTTAAAACCGAAGAGCCTGTGTAAATATTGAACTACCCTGTTAGTCACTATTTGCTTACCATGCAGCTTGTTACGGCAGGAAATTTGCTAGGCCACCTTCTATAGTTCACGTCCAGAGAACCTTATCAGTGGAAAAGAAAAACCCTCCCTTACATCTCCCCAGAACACATTAGACAGAGAAATACTGATTTTTAATGAAGTTCTTTTTTATATTTCTACAAGGTCACAGACTGTATTTGCTTATTTCAGCTTTCTCTGTTTAAAGAGAGGGTCAAAGCTGACTCTTCCTCTGAAGAGCAAGCATGAGGCTTGTCTGGCCTGGAGTATTAACTGCATGTAGAGATGCAGGAGGATATGAGATCTATCAGCCAAAGTTCATCTGGGTTTTTTCCAGCTCTCCAGTGAACATTTTACCAAAGCAAGGTGAGTGGCTCAATGGAGATGACACTTTGCTGTTTAGAAGCAGCTCTTACAGACTAAGCATGAGTAGAAACAGCTGCCTCAAGAAGGGAAGAATACAGGATTCTGCTTGCAGAAAATTCTGAAATCCAGCCTGTCTCAGCTGGAGTAATAAATGGGAAGAAAGACTTATTTCAGAGCCTTTCCTCCAAAATTTGCAGTGGATTTTTTTCTGCTACATTTCATAATAGAGTAGGTGATCCTACTCCCTGCATATAACCTATGTCATTTGGTAGCTGGGAAATCGCTATTCCTCAAACATTTAAAGAAGATAGGTCCAGTTCTGAGGTCTTGTACTTACCTGCATTGTCACATCCTTGTGATTACGTAGAGGTCTCTTGCTTCTCTTGCTCACTGTGGCCATCACAAGCTGATGTGGCCTGTTATTACTGAAGTCTTGGGCTGCTTTCCTTTGCAGTTAATTTATTTTGCTGTTCGTGGAAGACAGCAAGATGAGATTGTTCTTACTGCCTCATTCAGTAAAAGTGCTCTGTGTTAGAGAGTTTTCATCTCCTTTTTACAGGCGCTGGTACTGGCAGGGGTGCCCTTGACACCTGATGCTCTCTGTCATTTTCAGCCACTCAGATTATCTGCGTGTCTTTGTCAGGCCAGGGAAGCTCAGGGCTGTGCTGCAGGATCTCCAGAGTACCAGAGAAATGCAAATGGCTGCAACAGCTGAATTACTATGTGCACATGTACATGGTTCTTCAGGAACTCTTCAATAAACTAATCCAAGTACATACATAATTTATAAAACACATCAGCACACTCCTGCAGCTGTGTCGGGATGCACTAATTAGCCTAGCTAATGCTCTCTCATGAACAAGAACCGTTTCAAACATCTGAGAAAATGGCAATTCTCTAGGGGGAAAAAAGAGAAAAAAACAAAACCGTCACCACCACCCCCCTCTCAATAAAAAAAATCCCAAACCAACATCCCACTGGTTATGGGAGGCTCCAAGATTGCCAAAGTTTTCTTGGGTTGTGCAGATTAAAAGCAGAGAAATCCCAGACATCAGTGTGTTCTGTGATCAGAGGAAATAATTTGAATCTGATGTTTCTACTTCACCTGATTGAAGTCAAGGACTTGAACTTGGCTCTCCTGGCTTTCACTTGAGCATCCTAAGCATCAGCCTATTGCATTATTCAGGATGGGGTTTGTTCATCGTTTGTCTGAAATGCAAAGGGAAAAGGAAATAGAAACAGTTCCTTCCATAAGTACCTGGAGCAGAGCCTTGAGCCCAGCCCTGCTGGTTTATGGTTTGGTGAGAAAATGCTGGAGGACCCTTTCTCCCTTCTCCATCCTGAGTGGTCTCTGTTCCAGATGGAGATGCTGATGCAGCTCTGAATGCTTACCATTGTCTTGAATGTGGGAGAATGGCCCTTACAAATTGGGTGGGGTGGGTATGATTTTGTTATATTATCATTTTATTGTAGATGCATAATACCTCCCTCCTGAGCTGACTGGCCAAGTCAGTGAGCTATTTTTTCTGGGATATAGCTGGCAAGCTCAGCTTCTGTGTCTCAGGGATATCTTCCCATTAAGTTGCAGTTTTGCATGGTCTCAGCAGCAGTTCTGGTGTTGCTTCGCAGATGTAGGTTGGTGCAGTCGCAGCTTTCAGAGTTGATCAGAGTTGTGCCTTTGCTGAAGCTGCCGTTAGCACTCTGGCTATTTGGAGCTGTGGTGCAAATGGGTAAAAATGCTCCTATGAGCACACAAAAAAATGCCTGTATTTGAACTTTTGAAGGGGAGATCAGGTCCCTCGCAGCCAGACGATGCCTCTGGCTATGTCTAGCACTTTCACAATTGGATGCTACAGGAGTTGCAGGTTTCTAGGTGTAATGTAGTCCCAGACTATATTTTACTTCACAAACCACAGCTTCTTATTAGCAGCAATAACAGCAGAAAGCACCAGTTCCTAGGTACTTCCAGGGCTCACCTTCTGGCCATTCCTAAATGGTCAAACCACATGATCTTTGGGAAAGTCTTACGTGTCAGTGTCCTGCTTCCAGAACAAAGACTGAAACAAAGGTTGCTTCAAGGAAAGCCTAATGCGTATTTTCAAAGAGCTTAGGCTTTAGTTCAGCATTTAAGGTTAAGTACTCATGGGATAGTACTCTTTAAAATGTGGCTGTGTGGCAGAAGAGGAAACAGCATGAGCTTCAGAACTGAATTCTGTCAGGAAATAGGAAAGGAGTTGAAATGTATTTAAAAACAAACAAGGAAAACCCCTAATACCTAATTAGGTTTTGAATGGAAATTCATTGCCTGCTTCAAAAAGTGACTTCTAAAAACCTCAGCAGTAAGGTAACAGAATTGACTTCTCACTCTTGAGCTTGACAACTCTAACCCACTGATGTGAAGAAGCCAAGAAGCCCCAGCCAGGCCTCACATCGCTCTCTTGATGGGCCTGCCACATGTTGTTACTCACTTGGGGCCACTCTTCCATGTGCAGCCAGCGTGGCTGTCAGCAGCAAGGCTGCCCCTGGCTCTGACCAGCTGATTCTGTCTTGTTTTTTCTGCAGCTGTCTGGTTTAGATTCATATTGCATGGGATGTGCTGAAGAAAACCCGGAGTGCTTTCATTTTAGGACCTTAGTTCACGTCTACCTTTGGATCTTGGAGGGACGGTCTGGGGCTGCATTTCAGGGTGATCTTTATGCAGCCTATTAAAATGAAGAAAATAAATGCATTCTTGCAGGAGGAACAGAGGAGTACAAGACAGCCTCCTCTGACTTAATCTTTCCCATCCTGAGGTTTCTACCTCTCCTCAAGGAGTCTTGTACATTTTTTTTATCTCTTGGACCTAGAGAGACTTCCAGTGTTGAGTGGCTAGAAAGCAAAAATGAAACTTCATAGGTCTGCTTCAGTGACACTTCCAGTATATTATGGCCAGACCTGGCATTTCCTGGCTTGGAATTATATCCTTGAATAGAATTTTCTCCAAAGCATGAGCAAAGTTTTCTTCCCACCAATCTAAGCTTTGGAGGGAGAAAAAGGAAAGATGGTCTAAGCTCCAACAATCTTGGAATGAAAGTATGTACATGTTTAAATCTGGTTATAAGCCCCCTGTTCCCAAAGTTTGTATTACACACACTCACGGACTCTGCAGTGCAGTGCACTTACCTGCATGCAGGGATTACAACAGCAGAAGTCCTGCATCTCCTTTAATTCAGGGACTGAGAGTGCTTCAGTCTGTCCAACAGGGCAGATCTCTAGTCTTTCCATGGAGAAGCTTTTTTTAGCTCATACATGTTTCTGATGATGTGGAAGATTTATTTTTGATCTGGGAAAGTCTGTAGCAATGTTTTGAATTCCTGAATGGTTGACTGACTGATAATCCATCTGAGGAACACTGGAAGCAATTTACAGCCTTAGATGGAGATTTTTATTTACTTACACATACTTTTAAAGTTTTGACTTTTACAGTTCATCATCCAACACGAAGGCTCTTCACCTTTCATCTCCCTTCTGTTTTCCAAGGAAGGGTGACTTTCTCCTTCAGTGCACTAATAACCTCCACTAGTGGTACAGATGCAAAAGGTACAGATCATTTATGGCCCATCTTCCCAACAGTTAATGAACATGCTGGGACAGTAGACCATCTTGCTAGAGACACACAAATTGCAGCAGACAGCAGGAGAAATGGCTCATTAATCTATGCTCTGAAGTTGAAAATCTGCAAAAACATGGGCAGGTTTCAGTCTGAGTGACACATCTTGAGGTCTCCTACGGCTGGGCCTGAAATACCTTTGATGTTTCTCCAATTTTATGCTACAGGCTCCAAAGCCAGTGTTTGTTTCCAGCCCAAGGGTAAGCCTCCTGTAATCTTACTCTTGCCAGATGAAAATTATTTCAGAACTTAAAGTCAGTGTATTGCTTAGCTGATTACATTTCTAAAGTTTAAACCAAATTAAATACTCAGCTGATCATACTATACAATTATACCGCCTAAAGGGAAGGATTTAATTTGTCTACAGCTGGGAAAGGAAAAAAACAAACAAAGCAACCAAACAAAAAAATCCCCAAACATTTTAAACTCTGAGTAAAAAGGAAGCTGATGGCTGCATGAGCAGCTGGGATCTGCTACTATGAAACTGCTGCGGAGGGGAAACCTCTTCTCAAGGACAGAGGCAAGGAGTCCTGAGCTGCTGGGCTTCCTATGGAAACCAGTTCAAATTCCAAAGCCCTTGGAAAGCTGACAGGTTTCTCCTGGATTAGTGTGCATATTGACTCACAAGGAAAGCCCCAGAAGGAGCAGCAGGAGTGTTTGGTGGTAGCCAGGCTCAAAGAGGGGTGCTGTGACTCCTGTCATCAGTGGAAAGTGAGGGGGCTCTTAGAATCACAGAGTGATTTGGGCTGGGAGGCACCTTAAAGATCATCTCGTTCCAACCCCCCTGCCATGGCCAGGGCAACTTCCACCAGACCAGGCTGCCCAAAGCCCTGTCCAACCTGGCCTCGAACACTTCCAGGGATGGGCATCCACAGCTTCTCTGGGAAAACTGTTCCAGCACCTCACCACCCTCACAGTAAAGAATTTCTTCCTAATATCTATTCCAAACCTACCTTCTTTCAGTTTAAAGCCATTACCCCTTGTCTTATCACTACATACTTTTTACAAAGTCCCTCCCCACATTTCCTGTAGCCCCCTTTAGTGTCTGGAAAGCTGCAATAAGGTCTCCCCAGATACTTCTCCAGACTGAACATAGCCAACTCTGAGAGTTTCGGTCTTTCCTCAGAGGAGAGGTTCTCCATCCCTCTGATCATCTTCGTGGCGCTCCTCTGGACTCACCCCAGCAGGTTGTTGTCCTTAAGCTCAGAACCCCAGAGCTGGATGTGGCACTACAGGTGGGGTATCGCCAGAGCAGAGCAGGGCAGAGGGGCAGAATCCCCTCCCTCACCCTGCTGGCCACAGTACCTGATAACTCTTCCACAGAAGCCTTGCCCTGTGGAGGAGTGATTCACTGGAAAAGGAGGGGCAGGGAGTTACCAGGACTTCAGTTCCCTCCCTCACCAATTCCACTTGTTATGGCATCTTTGCTAGTGATATCAGGATATGAAGAGCCCATTTCACTACTGCTCATAGCAGCATATAATGGAGCTGCGGCTCCCTTCCATCCAGCCCTGACTTAAAACGTTACTCTGCAAAGTCCAATTACCACACTGAGACAGCTGGGTACTGGTGATTTGCAGATGAACTTGGGTTCAGGGGCAGTAAATGCACTAATAAAGTACATATTTACAACTGGCAAACAGTGAAAAGGGGAAGATAGCTGCAATAAATATGAATTAGAAATGAGGAAATATGGGCAAGCAATGAGGGAAACAAAAGCCATAAGGAGAAAAAAAAAGGAGTACAAGGCAAGTTAAGAGTGTTTGGTCAAATCCAGATCAGAAGGAACCTGCTGTTTTCCCAAGAGCTGAAAGTGCAGTTTGTCTGCGGTAGCACAGGGTGAGCAGGACCCTGAGGTGAGCTGCCCTGCCCCAGAAAAGCCAGTGAGGAGCTGTGGCTCCTGTTCCTTCAAACCACAGGAATGCATAATTTGCACTTGGGGGTTTTCAGCTAACCACACAGAGAGATCTCTGAACTGCTAATATAGTGTGGGGGTATTAATAAGCCTTGCTGCTCAGGAAAGCTCTGGGGGTCTGGGAAGCAGCCGTGGAAACAGGATGACCTAATTCCAGTCCAACTGACTTGCTTTCAGTGCCAACAGAATGAAGATTTGATATGAGGCAAGTGCTAAAAGAGAAGCAAGAAAATATCATCATGGCTAATTAAATGGTGCAAACTGATAGGGAATGGTGTAGAAAATGGATTGTGTTGACTAAGCATATTTTCAAGTTCAGCTGATAAATGTGGAAGTTGCAATAAAACTTGGGCCACTGGAGAGGTGTTTTCAGTGTTTCAGGGCCCAAGCATTGTCTATTAAACCAGAGCAATCCACATTCAGTGCATTCATCATTAATAAATATTGACCCCAAGCAGCAAATCATTAGTGACACTTTTAGTGGACAGCAGGGCCTCAAATGGGTACTGATACACCTATTAATGTCTTTATTAATGGCTGGGCAACATGCACAAGGGTAACTACGTCCTTTGCAGCCTGGATTACAAGCAGAAAAGATAGTGAGGACAACGTGGCTCAGCAGCCAAGCAGTGTGCCCCAGATCAGGTCCTGATAAACCTGGGCCACTTGGGTATGGGAAAAAACCAGCCAGAAACACAGCCATTTGTATGGTTGAGGGATATAAAAAAGACAAGTCAATGTTACCTTTTCCTAACATCTTTTAGGATAATTAGGTGAAACCAGACTCCAAGCGGTTTCAACCCTTCATGTGTTTCATTGCTATCTGTTGATCACCTTGTCTGGTGCAGCAAAGTCAAAGCTGGGGAATTCTCACAGAGGGAGAAGATTTCTCACAGCGCTGTGTCTGGGTGACTGCGTGATGCCAGGTGTTCAGCAGGTGTTCCGCTGCCACGTGAGCAGAACAGACATTTGTCCTTGTAATCTTGTACTGGACAGTCCCACTTCCTCCTGGAAGTTAATGGTGCAGTGCAGAATGCTCTGCAGAGGTAAACCTGCACCTACCTGATGTACTGGAGAGGCAAGCTGAGAGAGAAATTCCTGAAAAATTATTTCAAATGTTTGGTTTTTTTCAGCTAACTACTCTCTATGCATCCTTCAGAAGCTACATTAAGCATACAAGTGCCATTCCTAAAGTTCTGCAGCTGACTGGTCTAGTTGCCTGCTTTTTAATTAAAGCAAAAGCCACATTTGCCTTGCACAGAGAGACAAAAGCCTTTGTCAGCCCTTAGCTCTTTGCTAAGGCAGGCTGTGATTCTTCTCTGCAGTTTCTCTCCACTGTCCCCCTACCCCTTGTGCTGCTCAGCCCGTGCTCTGGCGAGCAGGCAGCTGGAGCCACCCATGCCAGCAGCACGCTGCCGGCTGGCAGCACAAGGCTCACCCATGCTAAATGATGACCGGACAAGGAGAAGGGAAAGAGCCCAGTATTAGGGCAAATGTGATCAAAACATCATTGCGTCCGTCTCGGGGGTGCTGCTTGGAGCACTGTGCTGAGACCGTTCCCTGTTAGTCCCATCTTTAATGTTTTCAAGTTTATGAACACAAACAGCTCTTTGGAAAATAGGCACGGGGGCACCCGGTTCTGTATGGCAAGAGTAAGGAAGGATGGGATATAGAGATATTTGCCTTCACAGTCTGTTCTCATATACTTCTGTGATGGCATTTGAACTCTTTGAGAATTAATAAACTAATTCACTAAACAGTTGCGCTGTTGTTCACTAGGTTTGTTATCAGCTCATCTAAGAAAAGTAGCAGCAGCTTGAGAATTTTGCTCCAAACACTTGGATTTTGATTTAGGTGGTTCTTGATTACCATCAACAAACTGAACTGATTTAAGTTTTCTTCTCACGAAAAGCATGATGGGGGAGCTGATTTATTCAGTCAGAGAATTCATCATTGCATAAACAGAGGAAGAGGCTGAATTAACATTAGTGAAAGATCTATGAATGTTCCTGGAGAAATGTTATTACTTTAACTCAGAGAGTTGACTCTGGGGATTGGCTTTTTCTCTTTTGCTCTGTGAGAGTTTCCAGTGGACTGCTCTGTGATGAATAATATCTCAGTTGTTGTTCTTTTCTTAAATAAATCTAATTATGCTTTTTCCATGCAGGAAATGGAATCGAATTATAGGTATCACTCATTCATCCTTTCATAATTCCTGTAATATTAGCAAGACAATGTCCTGCTAGTGAAGAAAGCAGTGAGCTTGGCCCTGGGCAGTTGGTAGATGATAGGAACATCTGATCAAATTACTCAGCTTCTCAAAGAAATAATTTTTAGAGGAGGTTGATGATTATAATTTGCTTACTTTGTTCCATCCAGGTTGTTCCTAGCCATGGAAAATTACCATGGCAGAGGAAGGATGCTGGATGTGGGGATATGGCTAGTGCTGAGCACAAGGATGCCACCAAGACAGCCAGCTGGGATAACTCATCAAAGCAAGTGCTTGGTAGTCTCACACGTATCTTAGATTCTTCTACAGGGCTTAAAGCATGTCATCACATATGTCTTGAATTATGTATGAACCGCTGATTGGACGTAGCGTATCTGTGTAACCACAGCGTTATCCACCCGCCTACGGGCTGCCGGCTCCGCCAGATGGGAAATGTCTGCTCCTGCACAGCCCAGCTGCGGTCTGTCTTCCTCCTGTGTCAGACATCCCACACTGGGGTGGCCTCCATCCCAGCAGAGGTGCTACAGGAGGGGGAAGACAGGTATGAGCATCCCACTGGGATGAAAGCATTTCCATCTCTCCATCCAGCCCTGTCTGGCTTCCCCTGATGTTTAGTACCACACTGGCCCTGGAGACAGTGGCACCCCCAGAGCACCAGGGAACTGCAGCATCGTAGGTCTTGGACCACAGTGGTCACAGGTAGCTGGCGAGGATGGTTCCTGACTCCCCCATTGCGGGGCCTGGCTGAGGCCTGCTGAGAAGCTGCTGCTCGTGCTTTTATGCAGCTGTGGCAGTAGAAGGGGGAGAGGGCTGGACCACCAGCATGGTGAATTGGTAGCAGGGTGGGTGCTCATCCTGTGCTCAGTGCTGGCTGAGCAGTGATGTCCCCTCTGTCCCTTGGGTGGGCAGGATCGGGGCTCCCATCCCCAATACCTGCACTGGCATTCGGGTAAGTGTGACCCTTTCACCCCAGGCACTCTGCGGCCTGTGTGCCACAGTGCCATCTGCCATGGTGGCACAGTGGGAGCAGTGGGCTCTGTGCTCAGGCTGGAGCACACAGACTCCCGGGAAATAAATAATCACTGGCCGAGGGTTGGGCCTGTTGTCTTTATAAGTGGGTTTGTGGAGAAGAAATGCAGGGTTGCACTCATGGAAGTGGACTCTGGGCAACAAATGTGGTCACAGTCCAAGCTCCTCTCCTCACCTGTCTGCAGCAGACACTGTCAAAAACCATCAAATCTCCTACATCTCCTAGGGGTCTCTACCTTTATTCCTTGTGAAAACCTGCCCACAAGTCTGTGAAGTGTGTGCAGGACTGGGGCTGCCCAGCTTACCTGCAGGGCTGGTAAGCCCTCAGCCCTCAGCTCCATGTGTGCTCAGACAGAGCACGTCGCCAGCAGACAGGCTCAGCACCCCCTTCCCAAGCAGGGGGCTCTTCCATACTAGTCCCCAGCTCTGGGGAACTGACCCAGCCTGCCCCCAGTTCTCTGTTTATTTCAAGTTTTATAGCTTTAGAAAAATTCCTGTCTGATGATCTAGATCTATTTACACCCCACTGCTGTGTAGTAACATTCCACCAGTGCTAAGCAATATTTCATTCAGGGACTGAATTTGCTGTCTGAGTTCAGAAGCTCTTCATCATTGTGGGAGCAGATCTCTCAAAATCTCTCTCAAATATTTATCTATTGCATCATGTCCAGAAAATTAAAATCTGGACCTCTTTTTGGACTAGAGAACTGTGAAAAACACTGCCTGTTTCCCTGGGCCTCTTCTCCACATGCTGCTAAACTCTCTATCCATTATCTCTGGGAGCTGTGGAAAATCTGGATAATGGTGATGATGGCAAAGAGTTACAGTTTTGTAAACAATGACATGCAGGGAAAACAGTTAAAGATAGTTCTACAGATCTGCTAAGGAAAGGGAGGGATTGAAGTTCTGCAGCATTCCCAAGTCAGCTGCTGTGGTTGTTCCCATCTCTGACTGTTTCTGTAGATACTTTGGTGTCTGACCTCAGTCTCTGCTGAACAAATGTCTACAGCATTGGGCTAAGAAGCTTGCCTTCAGTAGGAGAGGAAAGAATGAAAAGTCTGGGCCTGGTAACTTAGGCAAGAAGATTGAGTACAACACAGGTCACGGTAGCTTGGGAGTTTATGAGATTCAGGAAACCTCACAAAAGAACAAGACCGACTTACAGTATGTGATGGTTTCCCATCTGCCTTTCTACACAGTTCTCCACTTTCCTCTGAACTGCTGCTGGGGCTGCTGCCAGACAAGGTAGGCTTCAGGCTTCAATCAACATGGCAATTCCCTTGTCCTTCCTGCTAATCATTCTCCACAGCTCTCCTGCCTCCCTGGCTATCAACCTTTCCAAGGAAGACAGGCTAGATAATCTGCAAGGACTGAACACCCAGTCCCTGACTGCTGGTCCCCCTCCACCTCTGCCATTGTGGTACCAATAAAGTCTGAACTCGGGCAGATTCCTGCCGAAAGGAAAAATGTCTTTTTCCACAACCAGCTCTGACACCTCTTGTCGGCCGCGATTTCAAACTCACCAGGTCACACCAATAACAAAAGCCCACACCTGAACTGTTTCACACGGTCTGGTGCAGGGACAGGTCCCCGGGGACGGAGCTGTGGCTGGAGGAGGGCAGTGTGTGCCCAGTGGGGTGGCTGCTGCTCCCACAGCCTCCCGGCAGGAACACAGGCAGGCACAGCCCCCTGCGCTGCCTGGACTCCGGCCGGGGCGAGCTGCCAGCTGGTTCTGCAGGCTCCCTCAGCTGAAAGCGTGTGAGGAAATCACAGGGGATCTCTGTGGCCTGTGCCTGAAAACGTTTTTCTCTATCTGACGTTGCCTCCTAATAGAATTTGACTGGTCAATACTGGCTAGTGTGCCTGGGGTGAGAGCATTTTAAAATGGGCGTTGAAAACTCTTTTATGGAGAATTTCCAGCCTGCTTATTGCTCCAGGTGGGAGAAGCCTGGAGGAAAGCCACATCCATGCAGCAGTCTAGACATGTTTGATTTCTTTTTGGAATTAAAGAACAGAAGTCCCATAATACCCTCTCTTTTTTTTAGCATTCACACAAGTAGCCAATATAAACAATTCTCTCACTGCCCTGAAATCTGGAGTTGCTCACAGGATGAAGCAGTGACCTACTGAACCTCTGGGAAGAGTAATATTAGCCTCCGTCTGGTGTGCTGCTGCCTTGGCCTGGTGCACAGCCCCGCTGCCCGAGACCCAGCTGTGTGTCGGCAGGCTGCTCCCATCCAAGGAGAGGAGATGCACAATGAGGACACTGAAATCAAGGACCCCCCCAGTGCTTAAGCACATAACAAGCCCTCTGCTCCTCAAATACAGCAGGTTCCCCAGCTTTGCTTCAACCCACCTGGAGGGCTAAGCTACCGAGGCCCTGTCCTGGGATCTGGAACTGGCATTAAATCCCATGTGTTGAATGCAGAGAACATTTTTCCATCACACCCGGGAGCTGCTGCTCATGATGCATTTTGAAATACCTACAGACACATGTTCATGGCAGCAAGCCTCCAGGCTGACTCACAGGCAGGTGACTGCCACTTAAACCGGGGTCACTTCTGAGGTTGCCACTGCCCTCACTGCATGTTGGCTTCCATGCACAAGTGATGGAGTATCTTGTCGCAACATGAAATATTAGGACAAGTGTCAAGGAGGCTGAATAATTATTGCACTTGCAATCAAGCAAGAATGAGGGGTGTTTGTTCTTCTTGAGCTGGTGATGTTGCTGCTCCTTTGGGCTTCCCTAAGCCTTCTGTCTGCAATCGTGTTGCCTGGAGTTCTGATGCTGTTGCTTCTCCAGATTGCTTTTACAAATGGATTTTTCTTTTCTGGGTTTTCTATGCCTTTAATTTTGGTTCTGCCTGAACACTCATGGTTGGAATTGCATTGAAGAAGCACACAACAAAGACCAAGGTGAAGCAGCTGCCCATATATCCTGCTCAGTTTTGAATGCAGTGGAGGAGATGACAGCTGCCCAGGCTGGACTCCTGAGCATGGAAATGGCTCAAAAATTGACATCATATTGAGTGAAAAGATCTGCTCAGGAGTCAGCCTCTCTGACAGCACAAAAAGCCAAGAATGGGGTGTCCATATTTTCTCTGTGGTGGTAGCACGAGTGTGAGGGACATAAGAAAGTACTAAATGTGATGAAGGCTCTGTTGCCTTTAAGCTAAGCTCTTGTCCTTGCCTTTTAGGACTTCAAGATAAAGAACTGGCATTTGGATTTAATCAGGACTTAGAGAAACAGACAAGCTGATAACATTTCAAGGCTTTAAGCCCTGTGGATTCATTTTGGTTTAATCCTTGTGTGGTTAATTTTACTTCCCAAAGATGTTTTGCAGGCTCTTGTCCTTCTTCATGTCCTACCTCAGGCATACGTGGTGCTGGTGGGTCGCTTTGCAGAGGTGCTGCATCCCACCACAAACTTCTAGGTTGATTGACTCCTCTGTGCCCCATGAACTTAGGAAGGCAGCTTGGCGTCCCCTAGGCCAAAAGTGCAACCCCAAAAAGAGCAGTTGCTGCAGTTACCATGGGTAAATTCCTTGGGTATCTCTCTGCGCTTTGTTTCCTGCCTTGCTCTGGCAAG
The DNA here is from genome assembly GCF_015227805.2 of Hirundo rustica. Lineage (NCBI taxonomy): Eukaryota > Metazoa > Chordata > Aves > Passeriformes > Hirundinidae > Hirundo > Hirundo rustica. The sequence goes on from NC_053455.1 coordinate 31,285,841, forward strand.
GCTCTCCGTTTCCATGGTGATGATTTATTCCTCTAAATAGTTTCTATTCAAGAACAATATCATGGGTCCTTCTCTGTTGTTGGTTTAATTAAAAATAACCTACTCTTCTCCTGGCATCAGTTTTGGCTGAATAAGTTGGAGTTGGACACTGACCTCCAACTGCTCTGATCCGCCCTTGCTCCCACCCAGAGATGACCTTTCTGCCTCCCTGCCACTCAGTGTAACCCTTGAGGACTGTCCTACTGCTCCTGACCTGTCCTACTGAGAAATCTCACATGAGTGGAGCTAGAAGGAAAACACAGAGAGGAGGAAAGGAGAGAGCAGCTGAGCTCTTGCAGAACAGCACCACACAGTCCCACGTCTGCCCAGGAGTGAAGAGGAGCACAACACCCTGTGCAGTTCTGCTCCTGAGCTTTTCTTTCCATGAGCAAGGAAGCTTGTGATAAATAGGAAGCCTTGTGAGAACAGCATGGCTTGTGATGAAATGGCCTGTAGTGCATCACTCATCATCACAGCCTGGATTTTAAATGAGCTGCCAAAGGGGGAGCCTCTCCCCTCCTCCCTAGTCCTTGGCTTCCAAAACTGATATTTTTTTACTATGAATGGAACAAGGACTTGTAGCCTGAAAACTGGAAACAAATATGAAAGAAAATTAAAAGGCTGAACTGCATATTTGGTAAATCTTAAAGTATCCGTTTTATTGCATAAAAGTCTGAATAGGCAGACTGGTCTCCATACAACAGGTGCCATTTGGTGTCTCTTGGGACACTTCCTTCTTGCTTTGCATAATGAAAGAGACAGAGCATCTGGTTTCTCTGCTTCATTTTAAATGCCAGTGCTTATTTTGTTAATACATTTACATTCCAATTTTCTTCACATGTAGTGAAAAGGAAATGCTTTGAGGTGCTTCTACATAGAAGCACATTAACGTGCTTGATTTTTAGGCACCAGTAGAAGGGGTACTCAGAGCCTGGAGTTCAACCATGGAGTGAGGAGAACAGACCTTGGGGAATTAAATTCCCATCTATGAAAGCAGTTCCTGAATCAATGAAGAAATTTTCTGATTTGTTCCATTAAATGCAGCCAGCATTGGCTTGTGCTGGGAGATGGATGAAAACCTGTCCACAAGAAAGTATAGAATACAACCTTCCAAATGGTTTTTGCTCTGGCGCACAGCACAGCATCGCAGGAATGCCAGATTGCTGACTAATCCAGAGGGGCGGGTACCAGGTACATTTCCTTCTGCAATACTCAGGCTGCAAAATCTTTTAAAGCAGTTGCAAGACCTTTCAAACAGGCAGTGGAACCCATCCTTATAAGGTGGAAAAGCGGTTAGAAGATAGGAATGTGAGCTCAGCAAGGATTGCTTCACGTGAGCCCTTTATCTGAGAAATTGGCGATAAAACTGAAGAAGTTCACGTGACACAAGAAGAATTTCTCCCTTATCTAAAGGAAGCCGGAGATGTCAAGTCAGAGGTACAATACACAGGATGAGTTACGAGGAGGAAATGATGTAAAGGGGCCAGACAGTTTGGAAATCTGCCTGGTTGCTTGTGTCCTACTTTGTGCCTTGAAGGATTATACTGACATCAATACAATATCGATTTTAAAAGTCATTGACTGGAAGTTTGAATATCGGCTGTATGACAAAATGACAAAATCCGAAGTCCTTAGGACCCTCAAGTGTGCCATCTCTATTTTTGACCTCTCATTGACATTGAACTGGGAGAAAGTGAGGGAGGATTTTGAGATAAGCCTTTCAATCTATCAGCTGTCATTTTCCTCATACAATTTTTTCTGAAAGTAGCAGTCTCCATGCCTCTGAAAGTACAATGGGGGAAGATGCTGCGCTATCAAAACAGTTCATTTGCCTGACACCCACAAAGTTTGCCCGGAAGAGATTTTCTCAATCATTTAAACCTTTGTTTTTAGATGGCTTGTCTCCTTTAAAAGCAGAGAGGAAAATGCTGCTTCTTGGTGTAGAATATAAGCATACCAGGTGTTAAATTCCATCTATGTCCTCCACACTCTGTTCCAAAGCCTGGCTAGAAACAACTTATCCCATTGCAAGAAGCCTGTGTGGTCCACAGCTTCTCCTGACATGTCACTTTAGGTAGTGTCTCTCTGCATGCTCCTCAGTTAATCTTGCTCTTGCTTCCATCCCTCATGCCACCGTTCCTGCCTATTTCATGTTTTACCTCTTTATAAACTCTCCTTCCCCATGTTTCCTTTTGTCTAGTGCTTGGCTGAAATACTGCTTTTCAGCGCAGTGTGATGGAAAGCCAGACGTCAATCATCCCTTGTCTAGTCCAAGGACTGCAGAAAAAGCAGTTACAAGGCAAAGCACTCCCAGTGAAACCAAGGGGCTGTGAGGGAAGGGCCACATGCTCACCTGGTCCCCAGGAAGCATGGACCCAATACACTCTGTGTTTGGCCAGGATATCTCCAAAGCAAAACTCAGGTACTGCAAGAAGAGGTCACCAGCAGTGCTGTAGTTGCAGTGCAGTGAGACCATGCTATTCAAGAACAGTTTTTTATTGAGAAGCCTCATCCTTCATGAGGAGCCCAGGTCATGTTGTTTTAAAGAAGAGCCCTGGGTTATTTTTATCAAAGACAATGTGGTCAATAGAAGTCACATAATGGGGACCACCATGATTTACTTTTTTCCAGGATAATGGTCATTGTTCTGGTGAGGCTGAGGACAGTTTGGGTTTACCAGCTGCCATTTTCAAATAAACTAGGGCAAAAAGCGAAACAGAACCTGACTCCTCAGCTGGGCAGAGCTGCAGTGGTTTCTCTATTGCTAGTGTAACTAAAATGAGATAAAAACACAATGCAGTCTCTCAAGCCAGCAGATAGGATGAAAAAGAGAGTGTTAGTGGAATCCTGCTTTTTTTTGGCCTGAGTAGCCTGATGAAAACTGGCCCTGCTCTGAGCTGGCAGCTGGGCCAGCTGTCCTCCCAGGCCCCTTCCAAGCTGGATTTCCTGATGGTGCTAAAGAATGACAGACTTCTACTGGCCTGGACAAAAATTTCACTTGAACTCCGCAGACAGTAAACAAGAATGAGATTCAAGATACTAATTCAATTTTGAATTACAAGCCCAGAACTCGATGTGATTTTCTGGTTTTGTTTTTCATCAAGCCCAGGGTATCCCGTGGTGTGGAGCTCCCCAGCAGCCAACCCCTTGGCCTAGAGGTTCAGCCAGTGCCTCCCACTTGACAGTCCATGCCTCCTTGAAGGCTACACCCTGCAGAGTAGCTCTTTCCAAGACTCCCACTGGAGCTGGAAGGAGTGAGAGATATGTCTGTAGCTATACATTAAAATGCAAGGCCTGAATTTTTCTCAGTGGGACTATATGTAGAATGAGTGCTGCTTCTGCTCTTACAGGGAAGCTGGAAGGCAGATACTGGCCCTGTTTCTTCTTCAGAGCATCCCTCCCAAGGCTTATCTGAAAATAGGGACCTACACTGGGGCCAGGCTGGTCTGAACATGCCTAATAAAAGAGGATGGTACCAATGTGAAGGGGTGCTCACACATGCAGCTCTGGGCTGTGCTCAGGGGAAACACCTGGATCAGTAGTGACCATGGAGAGCTGGAGGTCTCTGGCTTGTGCAGGCAGAGACCGGGGGAAACAGACCTGCTGTCAGGAAGGATGAGTTTGCTCCAAGGAGGTTGGTACTTCTGCTGAACCAGACTGGAGAACAGTGGCAGGAATTTGTCATTCATTTGCACCCATCTCTAATTTCTTCCACCAATGCTCTAGCAGAACTGAAGTCTATTGATGTTTAAAACACTTTTGGAGCTGTTTTTTTCTCTCAGGGTGTTTTAGATGCAAACACTGTGACTATGCTCCCAGAAACCTGTTGGGTGGGCTGGATTTTGGAAATATGAATGTTAAGTCACAGATAAATGAACAAAGCAGATAAACAGGTACAAGAGAAAATATTGCTGTAAATCCAAGGTGTGCCTTCTTTGTAGTTGTATTTGAGAATCAGGAAGAAACCAGCACTCAGTCCCGTTCAAAGTAATGGCAGTTTTGGTATTGAGCATACACAATTTGGACTGGGCCCAGACCCTCTTTCTCCCTCCTTTTTAAATTGCTCTTGCCATAATTACTACTATTGTTGTATATAGTTAGGTTTTTTCCCCTTGTGTGCAAAAGCTATGATGCAAATGGGAGTCACTCCCAGAGAGTGCCCAAGGGCTGGGATGCAACTGCCCTGAGACAGCTTATGCTGCAAAACAATAAAGGTCAGGGAACTCATTCCAAACCAGATGCCATTGGCGAGCATGTTGTGCCATCGCTGTGCTCCAAAAAAGTGCCAGAGCCCTGAGCCTTGGTCATCCCCCGCAAAAAAATCTGTGCAGCTGGGCTGGGACTCACCTCTCCTCTGTTGTGGCCATACAGGAGAGGTTGGACTTTTTCTCCCCAGAGCTATTTGAAGGTCCTGAACAAGCATGGAAACTGGCCCTAGACAGGAAACTCGGCAATTGCACAGTACTGACAAATGTCCAGAGACTACAAACCACAAAAGCATGGGGAAAATGGGGAGCCTTTGTTTTCTTGTGCAGGGATCTCAGGTGCCAGTCACAAAGAGACCAGACGTCTGCAGACAGCCCCCAATATTTACATTTATTTTTAGCTAAGGCAATGTCATTTGCGGCTAATGTGATGGTTTAATCAAACGGAATCAGAAAGGAGTGAAGTTATTTATGTCTTTCAGCAGCACCCACACAGCCTGATTCAGGTCTACAGCCCCAGCCTAAGCCCCTGGGCAGAGGGTATGGACACAGAGATGACACAATGCTGTGAGCTCTGCTCAACTTTACTATTAGCAGACACTATTTGAGCATGTTATAAAGTGGTATTCCCGTACCCTTAGGCTCAGACACTCTCTGCTTTCCCCTCGTTGAAGTGAGAGTGCTATGATGCTAAACTGAACTCAGCACAATGGAGATCTGGGTACTTTCAAAGTCCAAAATGAGCCTTACTTGAGTCAGGTGATGAAGAAGTACTTATATGAATCGTCTACTGTATCAATTGTGTACTTTTTGCATTGTCTGTCCTTCAAAGAATGACAGTTTAGAGATTCAAGGGGATGAAGGGGATGTTTGGTTACATTTTTTGCTTTAGCAGAAAATGATCCTTGAATAGAAATCCCAGAAACATTATTAACCCCAAAGCAGTATGTTCCAGAAATTATGAGTATGTGGAACAGAGTCAATGCACAGACGATGAAAATTATTTCCAAATTTTATCTTCTGTTCTGTCACAGGATACCACGACAAGGTGCTGTCAGGACAGGATTTAACCATAACTTTTCAACAAACCCCCTCATCAACTAATTTGATATATATTTGTGTAGTGCTAGGGCTGAATTTGGCACTACCTTGGCAAAGGTTTGCAAAAGTGTAATTTGCATGTAAGTCCCCTAATGTTCTTAGCCAAATATTCACACCTTTTTGGTTTTGATTTCCATTATTCTTCCACATACTTGAGGTACCTGAGGTGCACATAGGTACACTTGGGTCTGAAAGAAACAGGGATTAAAATATGCTTCATTAGCTGTGGGTAGAGGTCTATCAGCAGGGAACTAGAAACGATTCTCATAGAGCATATTTCTGGCTCTGTACCTGAGATGGCTATGGCCATTAGTACTGTGCATATCAGCAGTTGTAATGATTTGTAGTAGAAAAGAATGTATTTCACAGTATTTCCCATACAAATATTGTCAGTTCACTTCACACAATTTGCAGCTCTCTTAATTTTTTCACATTTTCCTCTTCAGAAAATACCATTCTAAAAGGAGCAAACCACCTTTATACACAGACAGGTAGACTACACCACAAGGGTTTTTCTTTTATGTGGCTGTTGCTATAAAGGAAGATTATAATCTAGGGCTCTTGCCTGTGGATTATCTTGAGTCTAAGTTCACTCATACAAGTGGAGCATATGGAATGGGACTTCACAAGTAATAACCAGGATATTTCACAAAATCTCAAGATCTTGGCATTTCCAATTCCTAGTCTGCTAGACTGCAGCGCTGTGAACAGTGTGGTCCAGAGATGTCAGGTGTCAGAGGGGTGCTCAGAGGAACAGGACAGTGCCAAAAACTCAGCCCCAGAGCTGCCAAGTCTTATAGTAAGGCCAGGTCACTTTCTTTTTCTTCCCAGGCTTTTATTTTCATCTATGCTTTTCAAAGTCCTGGTTGATGCAGTATCTGAAAGGCATTTTTTTCATCTCAACCTTACAAGAAAGAGTAAAGACCACCTGTGTTTCTTTACCACAACAGTACAAGGAAGTTTCCTGAGGTTCATGCTTCATTAGCTCAGCTTCTTCAGCCATAACCATTTGGGTACAATGTGCATAACCTGCATAGTGATTATGGCAAGAGAAAAATCCTTAATGATTTTTTCTGCCCCATGGTCTGTGCACTGCCACCAACAGTGGGAGACCTTCTGCTCTCCCTGACTACAACTCTACTTCCCAATACCTGCAACCTCAGATACCACAGGAATTACTGCAGTTAAAAACACCCTGTGAGATGAAGATATTTTTTTAAAAAATCCAAGATTAAATAATCAAGAGTACAGCACACTGACTTTATGGCTCATTCTCACCATCTCTCTTTTCCACAGATGGGGATGTCCTTACTTGTCGTCCAACAACTTTGAGGCAGTGGTGGCTGCTTGGGATCAGCTTCTCAGAGCTGTGGCTGTAAGGAAGATATAGCAGGCTGCATCTCACCAAAATGCTATGATTGAGAAGGAGACCATGGTAACAAGCATCTTAGCTGGAGAAATGGCCTTCACTAAGTGGAAAAATGCTGGATTCACAACAGCCATAGGGCTGTTTCTATGGGTGAGACTGGCTCAGTTCTTCCAAATGGCAGCCAGCTGCCATGTCTCCTTGTAAGGTTCATTCCTCTGGAAGATATGACTGCCATGAGGTGCATATTGCTGCTTGGGATGGGGAGATAACACTTCAGCCTTTAGCCTTCCTCTGGCAACTTTCATGAAAATGTATTCCAGCTCTTCTTTGCAGATTGAAGAAGAGCAGGTGTTTGCCATCCAGTGTGTTTTGAGCCACAGCTTGTGTGCGACTGATGAGATAGGGCCAGTGATTCAGTGTCAGAGGAGATGTACCAGGCACACGCCAGGACTGAAACAACCTCTTCCCAAGTGGGTCCAAGTGGGAGTAGAGCCCACTGGGTCAGCCGCAATGGCGGAACCGTTCTATGATGAGGCTCTTACTTCATCCCCAAAGCTGTCAAGCTCTCCTACAGCACTGCTTGCACTAAATATATAGGGTCAGAGGCTAAGCTGCTGTTGCTATGGAGGCTGCCTCCCAGCCAGTTGAGTTCTGAAACCACATCTACTACTACCTCTAAAGAGAATGGGGCAGGGATGTGCAGGGTATTTTTGGACAGGAACAGTGATGGCGAGTTTACTGTTGGCCAGAACACAAGGGGGAAAAAAAAAATCCACATCTTCTTTTATGTTAATAAGTGGCTCTCCATCTTTCATCAGGGGGAGATCCAGGGAAATTCTTAGGGTAGCTTTTGCTTTCCAGAGAGAAGAGCACCACTGCTTTCTGCCTGTGTCCTGGAGGGCAATAACATCTTTACCTAGATAGTTATTTAAACGGCGCACGTCTGAAGCAATGAGCGCAGCCCCAAATTCCCCGTTCGGTGTTTCTCCCTCCTGCACCGGGTCGAGGTTCGGCCCTGCATTTCACAGCTCAGGTCCCAAGGGCCTCCGCTCTGTCTCGGGAGGGGAGCCGGGCGCTGCAGCGGGAGTGGGAGGAGCTGCCCCGGAGCCGCGCCCACGGGCGGCGGAGCCGGGATCGGGACCGCTGCGGTGGGATCGCATCGCCCCCGCCGCCGCTCCCTGCACGGCCGGGGTTCCGCCTCTCCTGCGCGGGGGCGAGAGGGCTGTGGAAACCTTCGAGCGCTCGGCCAGGTGCCGTGGGGCCAGGCACAGCCCAGGGTGGGGGGAGTGGCACGGCCCACTAGGGATTCTCGGCTTTTGCCCCTACACCAAGCACCAGCCACCGCTGGGGTCGGGGAGAGACAGAGTGGTCGGAGGGGAGTCCATTCCGGCAGTGCTGCCGTGATCCGGCTGTTGTGCATCACTCATCCCGGGGACCCAGGCAGGGTCGCTGACTGCCGGGCTGGACAGCAGCCACGCTAAACCCCGCTTAAAGCTGCCATGTCAAAAGCTTACCGTTTGATTCCCGGGCATCCCACATGGAAGTGCATCTGTACTTCTGGGACAGGAGCACAACTACAGGGAAGGCCTCTGCTTCATACCTGCCCTGCAAAAAAAAAAAAAGAAAAAAAAAAAGAAAAAAAAATTAAATGTTTTTGAAAGTCGGGAAAGAAACGCGTATCAATTCATTTGGGTTAATTTGTTAGTCCAACAAAAGGCAAAAGGGACTGATTGTCTTGACGTGTGAACTTCAAGCTTAATGTGAGGTCTGCTCCACCACTCTACATTATTTATTACTCCTTCACCACTTCATCTCCCTCTCTGCTATTGAAGAAATAGCTTAGGCTTTCTCACAGGGGAAAAAAAAAAAAAAAAGCACAATACATAAATGGAGAGCAGGATGCCCTGGGAAGGGCCCCCAGGGATGAGAGATGACCTGTTTATGGAACAAACACTAAATGGCAAAGATGGCCTCTGGCCCTGACTCCTGGGCTACAGCCACAGAGAGGACAGGTGGAACATGCACACAGGCAGCAGCCCAACCTGAATGAGGTGATGGCTGAGCTGCCCCAAGAGCCTCCTTGCCTTGGTCTAAAAGTGCCACTGTCTGCATTTTTCACATCCCTCTTTACTTGCTGTGTATCAAAGCTGATCTTATGAGAGGCTTGCAGGGAAGTCACAAGCAGGTAGTCATGGCTCAGAGAGTTAAAGCACTACAGGGGAGTGCAGGGCTTGCACATCTGGTTTGGAACCTCATCTTAGAGAAGAGAGTAAAGGAAGCTGGGGAAGCAGGTTACCTAATTTGCCTGCTGAGTGGCTGCTCCTGCTGTATGCTGTAGGTGCTGCCCAGCAGAATCATCCTCACTTGTCTTACAGCATTGGACATACTGCTCCACAAGTGGAGCCACTGCAAATGTAAAGGTAGGAGGTTCTCTGCAGCTTTACAAATAAGAAGCTTTCTGATACAAGAGGTAACTTTGCGCTGCGCAGTTTGATTTCCAGTAGCTATGCAACATTGCTCCCACTGTACAGAGAAGAAACAGCCACGAGCTAGTTAGGAGACAAGAATAATGAACACAAGATAATTTTCTGTACAAAGGCATGCATAACCCATAGCTGCTTCTATGCAGCAGTTTTTGCTTGCAGAACACAGAAGTTTAACCTGTTCTGCAGAGACGGGCAGGCTGCCAACCAGTCAGGTGCTCCCTGAACCCTCCAGAGAAGTGGGATGAAGGGATTTCTTCAAGCAAGGCCCATAGCCATGAATGGCTAGCTTTAGGCTCCAGGAAGTCTGTTTTGGGAAGGCAAGCTAATGGAGCAGTGACTTTAGGTTCAGTGTGTGGGTCCTGCTCCAGTTCTGAGAAAAGTTTGAATCTGGATCCCAGCCCCACTGACTCGGTATCATGTTCCCCCCTCACTGCTGGACCACTGTGTGCTGAGAACAAGCTGACATGCCTGGAAAGCTGTTGGTATGTTTTTCAGCCTGTACCAACTACCTCTCTAAAGGGAGTGAGCTCTTCCTCCACACCACGCTGTGCTAAGCTGTGCCACCTTTGCTGCTGGTGGAGGCAGGTGGCTTGGCAATATACAGAAGAAACTGAAAATCTCAGGTATTTCTCCCAGATCTCCCAGGGCAGCCTTAGGAGCACTAGATGATATTAAAGGAGCCTTGATTAGCATCCTGAAGACCACAGATAACAGGTAAGAATCTACCAACTCCCTCTGCACTTAGTTTTAGTTTAGAGCATTTTAGAGCGTTCATGTCCTGTTGGTGCACTATGATGAGGGTGTGCCTCTTTAGAGTCCCATGGTTCTGTATATTCTTAGCCCTTTATGAGCTCTCTGTCATTGTGGCTCCTAACCCAAGCATGGATTATGAGTATAGTTTGCAGTTTGATGACACTGTGACCCATCTCACTATTGAAATAAACAATGCTACAAGCACGAGGAGATTGGAGGGGCCGTGAGAGGTGCACTTAAAAGCCAAAACCAGGAGTGAAGGATCTCCAGTCAGGATTTGGAGTGATGGTGAGTTTTGCTGGTAGCTGTAACAGAGAACTGCCACTTCCTTTATGAGGCAGTTGGAAGTGGATTTAAAGCAGTTGTCCATGTAAGCGTATATAAATTCATTTTTCCCACAGCCCCTTTCACCTTACCCACCTCTCTCAGCTGAGTCAAGATCCTGCAGCAGTTGTGCTGCAATGTGCTTTACACATGGGTGTCTGATGAGACTGTCTGGGTCAGGTTCCATATGTCTGATTTTACATTTTTATTTCCCTACAGTTGTAAATACTTTTCTTCAGTCGTGAGTCTCTTTACAATCATGTGGCTTCACGGTACTGTCTTATCCTCTGAAGCTGATGGTATTGCACAGTATGAAACCAAGCTGGAGGGGATCACAAAAGGTGACACAGGGTTCACCTCCCAAGCTCATGGTGGGGTTGATTGTCCCTGAAGTTTGGCCTTTCTTATAACTGTCCTACTTGTTCTTTAAAATCTCCAGCAGTGGAAATTCAGCAGCTTCCTTTGGTGGTCTCTCAAGTTCTTTGCTATCCTGACTATTCGCAGGTTTGCCAGTGGCCACGGCAAATGATGTAATGTGTTACTCTTTGCAGTAAACTTTTAGGTATTTGAGGACTGGTACTGTGTCTCCCTTAAAATTTTTTCTTCCCTAGACTAAACAAAGCCTGCTTCTTCCAGTCTCCTCTCAAAGGTCGGGTTTTCAAGATCTCTGAGCCTTCTTGTTACTTCTCCTTTGGACTCTCTCCAGCTGATGTGTATCTGTCTTAAAAACTGGCACTCAGAGCTAGACGCATGACTCCATCCACAGCCTTGCAAATGCTGAGGGGGACAGAAGGTTTGCTTCTCGTGTTCTACAAATGACACTGCTTTGTGCTCACACTTCTGAACGTGGATTTCCCGGGGAAAGGCCTGTGAGAGCTCTGGCATTACCATCTGCCTGCATAGCATTCATGCTTTACCGTGCTGCCGCAATTGTACAGCATTCCCTGGCTGCTGACAGCACAGTCTGCTCCAGATCTGTTGATGTGTGCTCTTCTGTGTTTGCTCTGCATATATAACTAACATAGCCTCAATTCTCACACCATGCACTTCCCCACAAGGAATTAAAGACTGCAGTACATGCCTGGCCTGCTTGTATCACATTTTGCATTGTATCAAATTTCTACCATCCACCACACACCGTGGTTTCCTCTGCAGGCCTGCATCATTCATGAAGCAAAAATTATGAGCAATGGTCAGGTCTCACACCAGCTCTCTGCAGCCTGTCAGGGATGGTGGGGCTATGTGACCACAGCATTGAGCTCTCTGGTGATGCATTTCTGTGGCAGTATCCTGCAGATCTTCCCCCAGGAATGCTTCTTTTGTGCAAAACTTTCCCATGGATGGATGGATGGATGGATGGATGGAGCCTGGGGTGTGCAGAAGCTACAGACCACTACAGCGGCATGCAAAATCTTGAGCAAGCACCCTCAAAGTGCTTTGCTCTCAACATATCTGAGTGCAGTTGTGGGTTTGTTCAGTCAGGGATTGCTGACTATCGAAACAACTGTGACCTACAGCTACATGCCCTACCCATACTGGCTGTATCTGTGAGGGACCCAGCACATCCCAGAGTAGTGACAGATGACATAGCAATGACTATTGCTGTTCTGGTCAGTGTTAGACTCGCAGGTTAGTGTCAGAGCTGTGTAGGAAAGAGGTCCAATGCAGTGTGTTGTAGTTGAAGTATAACAAGGCAGCTGCCTTGCTCAGAAGAAATGAAATTTTTGCTGGCTTTCTCTCTGTAAAGTGATTCCAAGCCATGGCCAGAAAGGGGTTCTGCTTGAAAACAGCCTGAGGATACTACTGTACAAGTGATATCCTTGAAGATGGGTGAGGACTATTTTTTTTCTTTTTGAGGCACTGTACTGCAAAATAGCAGACTTGCAATTATGGAGAACATCAAAGTGAATGGGTTTTAAGTGAAGTTTTTAAGCTGGAGCTAAATAATGATAGGCCTGAGAGCTCAGTGACTCTCACATAAAAAAGGGTTTTCTGTGAAGGCAAGGATGGAGGCCGGAAAGAGACCAATCCCTGTCCTTGCTATTCTCCTACCGTGTTGCAGCTGTCCCCTTTCCAGAAAAATTTCACAATATTTACCTCCAAAGCTTGGCACACTTGTTCCATGGTCAATTTTGGTACGCGGATACACCAGTTATCAGGGATTTGTGTACTTACGGTGTCTAATTTGAAGTGTGCTCTCTTCTACTTTAATCCATTCCCTGTCTCTTGTAGGAACATGGAAAATGCTATTGTCTTTATCTCCTCTGGTTCCTTAGTCTCTTTATTATTTGGGCCAGACAAAGGTGTCAGCACTGTGAAATGGAATGTCCTTTAAAGACTGACACAGAAAACCAAAAAGACTGAGCAAAAAAAGTCTACAAAGACCTGCCCCCCAGTAAAGGACAACTTGCAGGCAAAACATGAGAAGTACTAACCCTGGGTGACTGAAGGTGACAACTTGCAGGCAAAACATGAGAAGTACTAACCCTGGGTGACTGAAGGTGTCTATGCCCATATAATAGAATAAGGATGGTAACTCCAATGAAGTGGTCATTTCACTGTACAATGTGTTTTATGGGCATATAACATGACCTGTCAGTGCCACTGGATTATTTTACTCCCTTATGTCCCTCTGCAGAACCAGCTCAGCAGCTGCCCAAGTTGCTTTGGTTGCATGATGCTCCTGTGCACTTCTGAGCAGCAAACACCTTTCCCTTCAGGGATAAAGTGAGGGAGCAAAGGGGGCGTTATTTGAGCAATGTTGGTCAAGTACCCCTTGAAGGATGAAAGTAGATAGGGCTATGTGATAACAGGAATATAGGACTAGAGGTGTAATTCCTGATCCCTTTGTTGTTTAAGTGACCCTGTGAAAGCAAAGGGAACAATCTAGGGTATAATCTGCTAGAAAAGTAAAATCAGAATTTTTACATGGGAAAAAAATCATTTTCACAAAATGACATGCATCAAACAATATCAGCAAATATATATAAAGACCGCTCTATAAGTCACTTTGGTTTTAAAGCTCATGCTCTAAACAAGCATGGTTGACCTCCAGTAGAAGGAGGAGATAACATCTTCTTTGGCTACTTGTGCAATCCCACAGTTTAGGGTGAAGGACTAGGGAGCCAATTTTGGAAGATCAGGTAATTGGGTGGGGAAGTAAAGGGAAAGAGGACTTAGGATGGTAGAGTCCTTGTAGAAGAGGAAACGCAACTTGGGTGAAGAGGCCCTGAAAGAAAGAAAACATTTTGTACTTGGGAGCTTCATCTGGGCCTCTTTTTTCTTTTGTCCGAACACACCATTTCTAACTTGGTTGTTCCTTCTTTCTTCCACCTGTCCCTTGATGACCATGGCAGATATTCCATGACACTTCTTAAAACCTAAGTTCTACCCAAAGCCCCTTCCTCCCTGGACCCCATGAAGCATGGTATATCCCACTGAGCTCAAACAAATTAATGCCTGCATTTCCCAGGGCCTGAGTTCTTACTGGTAGTGTGCCCTGAATTGGTGACATAGAAATTAGGAAAAAAGAATTTAACTTGTTGAACTCTCTACTGTGATGGCCCAACATGCAATTGAAATTAAAGTGCCAAATCTCCGAGCAACAAAGTTTTTGTGCATCTGTAGAATATAAGTGCTGAAACTTGGCTGTGAGACTTCCCAAAACAAAAGTCAAGGGTTATTCCAACACAGCCTTGTTCACTATTGTACAGTGACTGAGCGCACCTGCTTCATTACAGAAGCTTATGGATGTTCTTGGCAAGAAAACAGATATGTTCCCAGGGAAGCTCGTGACCTGTAGCTAATATGCAAAGCACAAAGAGAATGAGCAGCAAACAGTAACCAGAAATACCCTAATGCCTTTGGGCTTGTTCCTCTTTTCATCTGTTGCAGGCTGAAGAAGTAGAACGTATGTCCAGCTGTTCCCATGGTGACTTTGTCCCCTGCCCTGCAAAAAGCCCACTCTCCCTTCATTGGATCAGAAAGGCTTTACTGGAGACCCACTTGGTCCAGCAAGGTTGGAATAACGGCCACAGAAATCAGCAGCAATTTTGTACAGAGAAGAGAACTCTAGGAATAATGACAGGAAGTAAGGAAGACCAGAGTACTGCTGGGGTTACAGGCCCCTCTCCCATCAGCAGCATCGGGCTCTGTAGCTCCTCTTGCTGCTGTGCTTCCCTCTTCCATTGCCAGCTTGTCCCTTCCCCACTGTGGTGCTGATACAACTCTTTGCAAGGCCAAAGGTCAAGCGGATCCAGGAACTATCCCAAGTTTGGAAACAATCTTCCCACCCCTCCACCCCATTCATGCTTGTAAGTTTACAAAACTCTGGCCAAGTACACTCACTTCCTTTTGTTAAGGAGTTTGTAAAAAGCTAATAGTTGGGATGGGCTTAGGAATGAAAAATTAAGATATTTCCCAGAAATCCAAGCAAGAATTTTGAGGAACAAAGGATGATGAAGTTAGAAATACAAAAGTCATGAACAATTAGGAGAGAGGCTCTAATACACTAGAAACCTCACACTAGTTCTTGATTTTCTAACCGTTTATTGCACTTATGTTGTCTATTAAATTGTCTAATCCATCCTTTGCCCTGTGCAAGAAGAAATAGGTGTATGAACAGGATATTGGCAACTAAAAACATTTTTCTATTTATACTATCACCAGACTGTAAAAGATCACTGGGTGTATTTCACACAGGTAAGAATAGCAACTTTATGAATATGGGGACAGTTGCTTTGCAACTCAGCTCCAAGTAACCAAAGAGGCAGCATCTAGAAGACGTAAGATTCTGTAAGATTCAGCCTTATAGAAACCTACTGCATGTCTCAGGGCTTGAATCTCCATGATGCTGAGCATCTCCTGGGAAATGCTGAGAATCCCCATTAACCTGAAGGCAGTTGAGACCACTCACCACATCTGTAAAGGTCTGATAAGCGGCTTTCAACAATGGACTCTTAAAATATAGGGGTGGTGAAGCAAGTAGGACCCCCTGCTTTAAAATACAAAGCCTAAAACTTCTCTCAAGGAATGTGTTGGTTTCCCTCCTCCTTTTTTTCCCCCAGATCTCTACCAATTCCCATATTCTTCCAGATTTCTCAGGTGGAAAGTGTTTTCATAAATAATAAAAACAAGAAGGTACAAAGCTTTTAGACATATTTGTTGTTGCTCTATCATGTGATCAGGCTGTGATCATTGGCCCTTGCTCTTTAAAATTATGAATTAAAATTATTTAAAATTATGAATTTTACTGTACTTACTTATCTTCATCTTGAGTGATGCATAGTAGAGTGAATACAAGTCTCTGAATGGTGCAGAACCGTTATTATTCTGATAATTGTACTTGTGGTTTTGATATCTGCAAGTGTTGATAAAGGAGCATCATATGACACATGAAGACTAAGTAGAGTACAGAGTACCATTATACCCTACATCTGTCCATTACAGTCTGCACAGTTACTTATGCCAAGAAGTAAAGAATATATCCAATTTCACCTCCAGTATTTGTTAAGAAACAGGGAAAAGAATTCCCCTTTTTTGCCAGTGGAGCTCATTGGTGTAATTTAGGGCTAAATCCAGCTTGATGTAGAACATTTCAGCTCAATTCAACCTGGTGCTTTGCAGCATCTTTCCAGTCCATTCTCAGCTACCCCCTCTCTCACATCCCTGGGCCCCAAACTCTCTGCTTCTTCTGTATCGAACGAATCGGGACACAAGCTCACCATGCCCTGCATGGTGCTGTAGAACCATGTTTCAAATCTGTGTTTCCTTGGGCTTTCTCTAGATTTTGTGAGAGATGCCATAGTGCTTCTCAGCGAGACTACCAGAGGGAGCCAACAACAATGCTGTCCTTTCTCTGCCTCTACTTGCTTAACTGACGGAAGCCCACGTCAAGTGTTTGCGTGTTGGTACACTCCCTAACGTGTTGTGTTTCCCTTCTAGGAAGCTGCTAGATGAGCCAAACACACTTCAGTTTAGCGTTTTCCTGTCAAACAGGATATTTGTGGGCAGACAGCAGCAGATGGGTCTGTGAGGCCCTGGCGTGGCGCTGGATGCCCCACAGCTGCACCTGCCGGCTCCGGGTGTGAGGACTCGGCTGGCTGCCAGTGCTGGCAATCCCAACCTTGACCAGCGATTAATAGTCAGGAACAGGATAACACAGCCCTTTCTTTTTGCATCCTAGATGTAGGCACACCAGAACACCACCACAGCCTGTGTTTTGAGTCGGGCAGCAGGACTATGGGGCTGTGATTGAGCGCTCTCACGTCGGGGCTGGCAGGATGGGCACCAGCCGTGCCACACGAAAACATCCTCACAGTGACAGGATTTGATGCACCTGAAGTTGTATGAGGGAAAGTTTAGGCGAAGAAAAGGTTCTTCACCCAGAGGGTGGTTGAACACTGGAACAGGCTCTCCAGAGCAGCAGTCACAGCACTAAGTCTGACAGAGTTCAAGCAGCGTTTTGTCAATGCTCTCAGGCACATAGTGTGACTCTTGGGGTGTCCTGTGCAGGGCCAGGAGTTGGAACCGATGATCCTTGTGGGTCTCTTTCAACTCAAGAGTATTCTGTGATTCTGTGACAAAATGCCACCCAGATTCGCCCGTGAGGACGCGCTCAGTACAGGCTCCCGGGCTCCCGCGTCCCATCCTGCCGCGGAGCCCTGCAAAGACAAACGGCGCCACACTGGCGTGGAGCTCCCGCCAGACCGCACGTCCCGGGCCCGGCCCGGCCCGGCCCAGCGCATCAGCCCGCGGCCTCCGCCCCATGCCGGGGAGCTGTCGGGCGGGGCCGCGAGCAGGGCGGGGCTGCCGCAATCCGCCTATCACGATACAGAGCCCCTGTGACGGACGTGCGTGATGACCAATGAGAGAGGGGTTCTCTCTCGTGGGGGCCGAGGTTCGGCCGCGAGGATCGCGGCCAATGAGAGGCGCGGAGGCGTGAGGTGGGCGGGGCGTTCCGCCCCCGCGGCGCTGCGCGCGGCCGAGGCGGAGAGGTGGGAGCGGGCGCCGCCGCCGCGCGCTCGGGCTGAGCGGCCGCGGGGCCGGGACGGGCACAGCGGGTAGCGGCACCGGCGGGTCGGGACAGGACAGGACGGGACGGGCAGCAGCGGCCGCAGCCATGGATCACTACGACCCACAGCAGACCAACGACTACATGCAGCCGGAGGAGGACTGGGACCGGGACCTGCTCCTCGACCCAGCCTGGGAGAAGCAGCAGAGGAAGGTGGGCGCACCGCCGTCCTCTCCCCTGGCATACGTCCCGTGAGGCTGCCGGGCCCGGCCCCGCCGCCCCCTCCACCGCTGCGGCGGGGCTGGTGCGCGCTCGGCCGGGGGCTGGCGCTGCGCGGCGTGGCGGGGCGAGGCGAGGCGGCGGGGACGCGGGGGCGGGCGGGACGGCCAGGTGATGGCGGGGCGGGGAGGGAGGTGTCGCGGCGGGTCCCCCCGCAGCAACAGATGTCGGCCGGGTCACCGGCTCCCGGCCCGCAGGTGCGCCCGGGCGGAGCGAGCACGCCGGCGGGCGGTGGCGGGCCCCCTCCGCATCCCCCCCCGCATCCCCGCCGCCGCCCGTGCCCCGGCCCCGCCGACCGGCGGCGGGACAGTAACTGGCTTCTGGTTTGAATGGTGTGGTTTAGGGCAGGGCTTGCGCGGAGCTCATGTCCAAAAATGGTAACATTCGGCCCTTTTTTAAACCGAAAGGGTGGCGGTGGGGAGGGGAGCTCAGGAGGAGCTTCAGCCTCGCCGCTCGTTAGTTATATTTTTTTTTTCCCCTCCTCCTTTAAACCAAAAGCATCCTGTATTAGATCACTCAGGAATCCTAATCCCCGAAACATTTCCGTTTTAGTCACTCTATCAGACAACAGTAAAGCAGAATTTGGAGCAGCACTCATGCTGGCATGGCAGGGGCACTTCGGGGTGCAGCAGTCTCCCGCTGGCTTCGCAGCCAGTCACTCTTTCTCTCAGGGCTCGTGTTTTGGATCGTGCCTTGCTCTCCCCTTGTTGTGAGCAGGCAGAAGAATCCCAGACCTTGTATGAGAGGGGGGAATGATACTGTTTTTTTATGCACAAATGATATATTAACATACATAATGTAGCCTGAGGTGTGGGGCTTTCTGTAGAAAGCTGGGGAAAATTGGGAAGGAGAGCACAAGAGTGAGATTATTCCTCTTTAACCCTTTTCCTCTTCCCCTCTTCCACTTCCAGATCAAAGTGTTTCGTGTTTTCCTGTACAGAGCTGTCTGAAATGGTGCCACTGAGAAGTTTTTCCCCTGGAGCCTGATGAGTTAATTGAAGGGGATAGCTATAGAGCGGCTGTCAGTGGTTTCCTTGCTCAGGGACTTGAGTGCTGAGAGTAGACAGTATGAGAACTAAAGTGTCCAACAAGGCCATTTACTGGAGAAAGAGTTGATAGTGCGTGAGGTTATATTTCGGCAAAGGAAAAACGAGGAATTCAGTCTTGGTCTGGGCTGTGAGTGCTGGATGGCTTATCGGAAGTCAGAGCTCTATTCCTTTGAGGAGGGAAGTTTCTTCCTTTTCAAAAGATCTGCCTGGCTGCAATCTCTGTTTCCAGTCCTATGCTTGTATCTGGCCAACACATCTAGAAACAGCTATTGGGGCCCAGGGCGAGATCGCCAGCCTTGCTGAAGGGAAATGACTGTCAATGCTGTGGGGATTTTTGCCTTTTACGGTGCAGGGTGAGGTAAAATATTTTATATTAGGGGGCACTGATTTGGCTGTCAGAAGCAGGAGTGGAGCCTTTGGACTGAAAAGAATTCTTAAACCCAAGGCTGTTGTACATGCTGTAAATGTCATGCGCTTTTAGTATTACCTCCTTCCAGGAGATTTTAAGTGCTCTTGGTCCTATCACAAGAGGGTGACAGAGAGCTGTTCTGTTAACATGGGTTACTTGTGCAGAGGGAAGAGGCCAAGAGAGATTTTAAGTAATGAAAGCCAACTTCTTGTTCTGGTCAACAGCTACCAGTTGAATTTGATGTGCTGGAAGTCACACTCCAGCTTGCTGGACTGGAGGACTATATAGGTGAATGTCTGTCGTAGGTGGTGGGATCACTTTGTTGTTTCTCTTTCTGCTGATGGACAGCTGGAGCTGTTCCCTTCTGCAGTGGACGCAAGCTCAGAGTTTATTGGTGACCACCTCTCTGGTGCCTGTAGTTAGGAGGATCGGGTCCAGGAGTGATGGCTCTTCCCAGCTGCATCAGGCTAATATCCCCTCAGAGGGAAGGGTGATTGGACCCCAGCCCCAGCAGACTGTGCATATGTTGAGGGACAGTCTTGCTCTTCTTCTGGGCATCTGAACGCGACCCAAAGCCCTGTTGGGGTCTTGGGGCTTGCTTCCTTCAGATGTAAGGAGGTAACAGTACCTACCAAGCAAAAGCCTGCAAAGTGTGATGAGGTAAAACTGTCACTCCTTATCTGCAAAATGAAATCACTGCAGTAATTAACGTTAAATGTTCAGTACAGTACATGTTAGTTAATGGCTTACTGAGATGAATAAGAGAGATTCATGCCTACCAAATATTCCTGTAGATTCTTTTCAGATTCAGTCTTTTCTTGTTGACTCACAGGTTTTAAGTTTTTCTTCACCTAAGTCTGATTTAAGTACTACTGAATTATCGCCATTATTATTATTATTTATAGCACTGAGGCCAGCTGGTGAGACAGACTTGGAACTTTGCTTCTTGGGCCCTCTGGGAGCAAGGACAGCACGTTTAAAGTAGTGGCATGGCCAGTAACGCAGTGAGCAAATGTCTATGCAAGAGGTGTCTGTGTCTTGCAGGCTATTTCCAACCCAGCCCCTCATGTCCTGGCTCTCTAGGCTGTGGATAGCTGTGCCACATTGCTTTCTTGCCAGGCTTGTGCAGCTGGGACTAATAGAGACTTGGGAAGCGAGAGTCTAGTAATGTTACTCAAATATGAATTTAGGTCCAGCTCCCCTTCCTCTGGCTGCATGGACTCAGCAGAACTCAAAGCAGACATCAGAATTGGGAAGATCTACTGAATTTTAGTAACATCTTCTACAGGAGCATTGTAAGGGCAAGTTTGCTGAGCTTTTGGGAGCTGGTTTGCAGGTTTCCTACCTGTGCTGAGACAGATGGTACAACCTTTGCTGTCTGGAATGGTGCTTTGAAATGGTTAAATAGGCAAACTGCAGAATGAATTTCATATTTGGAGGGTGAAAGTTGGCCTCTTGAATATGATACAGAGGAGAAACACTGGTTTCACACCTCTTCTTACCTGCCCCTTCCTGGGAAGCTGCTGTTCTACAATGTAGGGATAAAGTGACAGTTCCTGGGAGGAAAGCAGCTTTCCATGTGAAGCCAATTTTTCGTGTGTGTCAGAACTAACTCTCTGAGAGGTTTTAAAGAGCTCGTCACAGCATTGCTATTCTTAAGCAGGGGGAAAAAAAAAAGGTTGTGCAGAACAAATTCAGCTACTTTTCACCTCATATAAGCTTCTGCACAATCTTTTGTTCAGGAGCAGAGGGTCTGTTCTGAGGATTAAAATACTTTTCTCCTTTGAACTACATCTCAGTAGTTTGAACTGTTGAACTTATCTCAGCAGTTTCTTCTAACAGCCCTTTTTTTTCTCTGCCTTCTCTTCTTTCCTGTCTGGAATCAAGCCTCAAAGTAGCGCTAGCCGAGGCATAATGAGACTGATCCTGCAGTTTCCCAGATTTGCAAAGCAAAACCTGCTGAAAGCCATTGCAATGGATTCACCTAGCTATCAAGATAGACAAGCTTGCCTAGTAAAATGTACATGTGTAGGTGTTTGGTGGTCAAGAGATTGTCACTTGTGGCCACAAGGACGTTTCTACCTCCAGCTGCAGCATTTGAACTTTCCCTGGTGGGCTAGTGAAACCGCTGGCTTTGGTGTGAGGGACTGGGTGAGCCAGTTGGTGTTTAGCATGCCTGGCTCATCCTCCCAGGTGAGGGGAAAGGCGATGGTGAGAAGGACAATCTCCAGCCACTGTCCCCTTAGTGTCAGGAATAACACTGGGGTGAGGCTGGGTTTGTTTGGGGGTGCTGGTAGGGGTCAGCCTTGAGGTCTTGCATACAGCAGGCTCTCCTGTGGGCCATTCTTGTTCAATGAGCTCGTTGTTCAAGGTACAGCTCATTCAAGTTTATTTTAAAATCTGGCCTGAAGCAACTTGTCTCGACTGTAGAACTGGAAGGGAAACTTTAAATGCCAAATTGCTTTTTGACCTGACAACTGCTTTCTTGAGTAGGGAAGTAGGAAGCAGCGTTCATTTGCAGTGTTTAGAAGATAGCCATATGCAACTTTAATGGTCTAAGGAATGATAATAATGTTAATAATAAAGTTTTTATTTAAAAAAATCAAGAATTATGAAAAACATCCAGTTGATGAAATTAATGTGTTTTACGCTTTATCCACTGCTGCTCTGCCTTGCCACGTTGGCATCTCTGACAATGAGGCAGTAAATGATACCTCATGGTTAGAGAGCTGGACTGGTCAGATTTATGGTGCTGAAGAAGCAGTGATAGCACAGACTTTGGTAGTACCTTTTCTGCACCAAAGAAGTGCTTACTAAGTTGTTCATGAACTTACAGAAACTTCCTTAGAAACCCAAGTCTCCTTAAACCTCTCTCGCTATTCTGTGCTGTGTGCTGCAAGTAAGGATACACATAAATACAAGGATAAAAAAAAAATCAAGCCACGGGTCTCATGGCCCTACTGTGTTTGCATCCCACAGGCCTTACTGTTCTTATGATTTGAATTTTGCTATTTTAATCACCTCTGTGAGGTGGGAAAGTACTCATTAAATTGGGCCATCATGGAAACACCCCACCTTCAAGCCTGCTGGTAAGCATGCTCCAGTCAGGTGGTATGAGTGTGACTGTTATCTCTGGCTAAATGTAAAAGCCACAGTCATAGCTTCCTTTTCACTTGGATAGTGTCCTCTTGTCCAGATAGGGTCTATTTTAAGAAAAGTATCTAGACTTCCAGAAAGCTGCTATTGTGGTAGCTGCTGTGGACCCAAAAAAAGGCATGATACAGTCCTAAACTGAAGTTTGCTAAAATTTCTTTCAGTGCCATCATAGATTCATCCATGAGGTAAATAAATGTGCAGAGTTGATGAATGCACTGTGTTGGGTTGCTTTGCTCCTGCTGTGACACTGCATAGTACTCTGTGTGGGCCATAGCAGGGGATGGTCCTTGCATGGTCTTTGCAGTGTGGGTGTGCTGCAGGGAAGGTGGCCCTGATGCACCTGAGTATCCTGTGTGGTTTTTTTCACTCTGACCAGTATTGATAGAGAGGCAGAATGGTGAAATTTGTAAGGATGTTTGCTCAGCTGCTCTTTTGCAGGCAAGCAGTATAGGTTACCAGATATCTCCTATCTTTCAGATCAAGCTTTTGTTGTTTAACATAGGTAGCTTTTTGCCAGAGACTTGCTTTTCAAAACATTAAGCTCAAAAGTAGCTGTAGAGAACTCTGGAAGTATCTGGCTTTTTAGATCAGTTATTTGTCCTTGAGTGTGGGAGCTGCCTCATACTTTCTGTGATCAGGTTTCATCAGGATGTACGTGTTCGGTTTTTTTAACAAGAGCATTATTATTCATTGTAACCTCATGGTGGATGATGAATGAGGCATGTGCGCTTTGTTGGGGCTCCTATTCAGAATCCTGTGGAAGGGGGGAGTCTAAGGAGAAAGTAGGCATGGGTTAAAAAGGAGACTGCAGATTCTTTCAGGGGGAGTCTGTAACAGACTCCAAGGATCAGTTTATGAGAACATGGTACTCACCAATCTCTACTGAGCTTATTCTTCCAGTCCTCTAGGGAAGTGTGAAACACCTCAAAGGCATCCAGCTACCAACCCAGTGATGTAAAGTATGTCTGTCTGGGGAATTTCTTGCTGACTGCTTCAGGCAACCAGTTTAAATTCTTGTGCATGTGATTTAGTAATGACATTTTTTCAGTGCATTGAGTGCAAAGACTAGAGAGGATAACATTGTTTTCTGCCCTGGTCGCTTGCCGTGCTCATAGCTTGGGGCATGTGGCATGCTACTTAGGGCATCCTTAAGCAGAAGCTGTTTGGAAATCAGTTTTATTGTGTGCCAGGGAGAACTTGTCCCCTCTTGTCCCCTTGGAAGCACATGCTTCTGTATGAGATGGTGTTGTCTGTATATAATTGAAGTATAATTGGGTGGTGACTGAGAATGTGGAACAGAAAACCTCTTTGGTAAAAGTGTTCATGAACACTGGAATCACACTTCTAGAAACTGTATGTATTACAGTGGTGACCCAGTGAATGGTACCTATTCTTCCTAGCCCTGAGGTTCCAGGTACTCCTGCTGTAGGCACTTTGCTCTTCTCACGTGTGCTGTGTGAGAGGTGCAGCTCTCATGCACTGTTAAGCAGAGGAGGAGCAGGGTTCAGTTGGCCTTCCCACCAGTTTGTGATCCCATGTGCTTTTCTGTGGCACCTCACTGGAATCCACTAAAGACGTTGACCTGAAGTTCTTAAGGCTGGCACAAACAGCAGTGACAAAGATGATAGAGAACTTTAATGGCTGTGCTGGTGAAGGACTGAGAGTATTTTCCATCTGGCTGTAGATTATCACTGTTGTGCCTGACACTTAGGCTGTTCTCTGGGGTGCGCTTATGTTGTTGGAGAATGGCTGTGCTATTTCTGACAATGAGGTGCAGAAAGCAGTCAGTGTAGAAAAGAGGCTGGAGAACTGTCTGGGGAAACATTGGGAAGCTTAAAAAATACGACATACAATGGACTGGTCTCACTTTAATGTGTTGTGTCACCCCCAGGGACTTGCTGGATGTATTGCTGTGATTTTTAGAGGTATTTTTTTACAGTCTAAGAAATGGTGTTTGAGGAGGATGGAAAATGGGGTACAACAGTTTACTCTTCTTCTGTATGAGAATATAAACTGTTTTCTTGCCATGTGTGACTGTTAGAAGCATGGTGGTTATCATAAGGAATGTGCTTAGCATGACTTCTACAAATCTTCTATAGCAATGTAAAACCCTGTTAGCCCATCAAAGCAATAAGTGAACTATGCCAGAAGGGGGAAAAAGCAGGTGTAGTATGCTTGACAACTGCTAGGATAGGAGAAACATAGCCTCAGCAAGAAAGGCAGTCATCTTTTCTTCATAGAGGCATAGGATGTGCTCTAACTGGCGTTTTGGGGCTGAAGCATTGTTACTCAGAGATTGAATCTATGGGGATGAGTTGGTGAAGAGTGGTGAGATAGACCTGTCAGCAGCAGTACTGTCTGTCTGGTGTTAGTCATGCTAGAAAAGACTTCTATTGAAGTCTGTAGAACCACCCACCGATTCTTTTTGACCGTGGCACATGAGGCTGACATACAGGTTCCTGACAGTCGCTCAGATCCCTGAGACAGAACTGGGTACTTCTTGGCCCAGTCCAAAAAATGCTTAGGTGAACAAAGGCATTAGCATTAATACAGTTAATTTTAAAAATGATTAATAATAATACTATTATAAATAATAATATAATTAACTAATAAAATTAATTCAATTGCTTCTAGTTCCCTTCCTGCCATTGCCTGCCCTGCTCTCGTTCCTCTACTGTATGAGAGAACGTGGTCATAGGATGTGGTGTGGCATGGTGCCAATTTGACCTCTTGGCTCCCTATTAGGCGCTAAAGCAGAACCATTTTTTCCCTATGCTGGTTTCCTGTCGTTGTGTCTTTGCCGTTCAGCTGGCAGTGAGTGTATCTTACTGGTAAGGGCTGAGTCAGGCCTTTGAAAGCTAACTCTCCTATGTACTGCAGCTTGCTGTCTTCATGCTTTTACCTGCAATTGTCCTCTCTTACTCTGCTTCCAAATCCATGGCTGCTTTGAAGCACTACAACATGAATGAGACTCTGTGGAGACATTCTCAGCCCTCAGTATTCTCAAACAGCTCCCACTGGCAGGGCTGGGGTATGCACGCACAAACAGGATTTTGGTCTTTCATCCAGATGAGTCTTTGATTTGTCATGTTATCTATGTAGACTGGAAATGTGTTGAACCCTGTGGTGCGAGAAATGACAGCAAACCTGTCATTTTTCTATTGTATTAGAGCCAAGATAGGAAGTGTTGGCAAGTGAAAAGACCGTGTCTTGGCTATACTCACTACAGTGAACACCGCTAATGTGTGTCTCCGGATCACCCGTCTGTCAGTCAGATTGGAGTGGTTTCAGGTAGGTCTCTGAATGCCAGCAGTCCAGGGCTACTGGGAATACCAGTGTGGATAGGCAGGTGAGGCTGCAGGGCAGGCTTCTTAAGCAGCAAATTTTTCCACATCCTCCTAGATAGCTTTTGTGGTCAGCGGGAAGGAAGGGATGACTTGATGATCAGCTGACTGTTTCTTTGCCAGTCTGCTTGACTTGGCAGTGACTGTGCGCTGCTGCAGTGTAGGACCTGCCCTTCAGGATAGCACAGGAGGCTCTGCTCATGTGTCCTATGCATGGCCCTCATCTTTCAGAGAGATCATTGTGAAATCTTTTATGTGTCAGACAGCATAGTGTGAATGGGCAGCTGGTTTGCACTGCTCCTTCCATAGACACAGTGCTGGATGGCCGGAGAAATTTCACACAGAATACTGATGTTTCCTTTTGTAATTCTGAGGATGACCCTCATGTCCTACAGAGGTGCTGAACCAAGGCCAGTTGGCAGTAGAGGAAGGACTACTTCTTTCCATGTCCTTTGGATCAGGCACTTAGGGCGCTTGCTACTCCTCACTGCAGCATATGATGATGCTAAACATTTGAACTTCACTGCTGCTGTAAATGGAAGTTGTGCTGTTCCTTCTTCCCTGCAGGAGCTAGCCCATAAAGGCCTCTGAGAGACGCGAGAGAGTGAGAGAACCATGTATGGTCTCTGCATCCCAGCTGAGTGCTCTTTTCTTCATCATGGAAAATTATGTGTATGTCCTAGAGCCCTGTTTCCTGGCCAGATTCTTTGGCTCTACAGCAGCCAAGTTTTTCTTGCAACCCAAGTACTTACTTACCTGTAATCCCCTTCATTCGCTTTATTTAAATCTACCCTTCAGTACATAGGAAGTTCTGCTACTTAAATGTACTATCCCCAAGAAACCTGTAAAATCCGACTCCATGGTTGAAAAAAAAGCAAGGTTATTTCTTAACTGCTAAACAATGCCAAAAAAAGGAGGCCATTTAAAGCTGTTTAGACCATATCTATGCCAGCCTTTATTGCAATGGAAAAAACTTAATTTCCTAAGGACAACTTTGACTGCAGCCAAAATCAGTTCCAAAATTTCAAGCATATTTATGCTTCCGGGTGAGTTTCCTGCGTGTCTTATCTGGTTTGGGAGATGTGGACATTTCCCACTTATGAAGTAGTGGGGGGAGAGCAGTAGCCCAGGTGCAAGCATATGGTGGTAAAGAGGAGTGTGGTGGTATGTTTGTTCAAACCTCTGCCTTCCCTCTTGCCCTGCTTGCAGTATTGCTGTACAAGAGGAGCATCTCCAGAGGAAGCATTGGTCTTGGCCCCACGTGGTTCTGCGCACAAAGTGAGAGACTCAGTGCTTGCTCATCAGCCCCCCTCGGGAGTGGCGCTTGCAGGCGGCTGCGCTGTGCAGAGAAGGCTGGCTGGGTGCAGAGCGGCAGTACAGGCACGAACACCAATGTTTCAGTCTGTTTCAAAATGGTCAGCATGTGGAAACTTGCTGTTTCCCAAGGGTTTTGTTGGGCCGTTGGGGAAATTTGGCCAGAGATGAGACTATTTCCAGCTGTGGTGAGCCAAGTGTGAACTCACTCTGGGCAAGATGCCCAGATCCGCTGGTTTTCTCTTGCCAGAAATCCTCGCCCTCCAGCCAGTGATACCAAGCTCAGTTTCTGCCAGTCCTCAGCTGAAGACCTCTGAAGGGAAAAGAGAACAAGGAGACCAAGCAGAGCAAGATACTGCTGAGGGGGAGCAAGGGGAATAACTGAAGAGCTTGTGAACGGGGTACAATGGTGGTGTGCTACCACTGAGGGCTGGCTGTTGAGGATGAGGGCTAGCAAGAAATGTAGAGACCTGCCTTTCTTAGGGCGAGTAAAAGTGGCTGGTGGTGGTGCGAGGGATTGGCTTTTCTTGGTTAGGCAGAGCTGCCTGACCCACAGGGCCATGGCATACTGCTGGCTGGCAGTACCATCAGGGTAGTCACCTGTGAATGAGTATTGTTGCCTTTATTGTAGTTTCAACACACTGGGATTTTCTTCTGTAAAGCAGGATATTGCTTTCCTCTTTTGTGGAAGGTGCCCTTCAAGGTGGGGAGGCCGTGTATCTGCAAATCTTGCCTTCCTCCTATCTGGGAGTCGTCTTGCCTTTCTCAGAAACACAATGGCCACAGAAACTTCATCTTCCAGAGCTGGCAGTCCTTGTTTCAGTGTCTCCATTGGGATAGGACTTCTTGCAGAGATCCATTGGTTCAGTTGCTTTTCTGCAGACTGCTCTGTAGTGAGACGTTGTGAAAGAGTGAGGAGGTGTATGTGTCAGATGGGAGGGAGCCTCCCTGCCCATTACTTGTATGGATTTCTGGTCCTCCCGATGCTGGCAACAGTTGCTAGTGAAAGGAAATTTCTGTTCTTTTTGGTGAGTGTCTTTAGCTTTTGGTCGTGTGCGTGGTTGCATTTAGCTATTTGGTTCAAGCCAGCAGGTCTCTCCTAAGACTTTGTAAAAGGCCTGTATTCGTGACTTGCATGCTGAAACAAAGCATCTCAGGCATAATACCATGTCAGTAGCTTAGCATGCACACACCTGCCTGCATCATGTCTTTTGGGTCCAGTCATGGAGAGGTGTTGGAGCACATGGGATCAGCACATTAACAGAAGACCTTCTGTTCCTGCAAACACACCTCCTCCAACGCTGATAATTTTCAAGTGTCAACCTATCATTTAGTGATACATTACACAGCTCCTTGCTGTTGCAGCTTGTTGCAGAGTCTGACCCAGCCAGTTACTAACAGCCTCCTGCAGGGTGGACTGCTGAAATCTGTTTCTATCCTAAACCCAAAGGAGCATTTCCCTCCTCCTCCTATAGTGGCTTTTGTCTTTAAAGCTGTTAACTGGCCATAATCCAATCATTACTACTGTAATTAGTGAACTGCTTACAGTAATTAAAGCACTTGAAGCAGAATATCCTCTGATTGCAGAGCTTGGAACAACTTCTGCCTGCAGTCCTGTGAGAGGTAGTTTCTGCTGATGGCCGAGAGGTGGGTGCAGGGGACACAGGGCAGGCCTGCCACTGCTGCCATACTGCCTCTTGTGCCAAGCCCCAGCGGGTGCCATGTGGCCTTTCCACAGCAGAGGGATGCCTCAGAGCCCTGTGAATGTGAGCTGGTGTGCCTAGCTTAGGGTGGTGATCTGCTGTCGAAAAGGAGCTTTCTTTTCGTGAGCTTCGGCCGGTGATGGTGATGTTGGGTGGAACTCTCAGGGCAGCTGGTGGCATTGAAGGTGTGATATATTAGTACTTAACGTTTGGTTTATACAGGGTGGGAAATCACTGTCGCAGCAGGCTCAATGTCTTCTTGCTGTCAGTGTACCCTCTTGTCCCAGTGCGCAGTGCCTCTGCTCTTCCTCCACCAGCCAAAGCCCTAACTTCATAGGCAAGGCCAAGGGACTTCAGCTTCTGGCCCTGCAAATTCATTCCTGCAGGGTTTCCAGGCACAGGCATCCCCCGCTGCATTCTTCAGCCACTTCTCCTCTTGGGGGCAATGAGACAGCTTTCCTGAGGGCTTCACCTGCTCTCCCCTTTATACCCTGACTGGAGGGCAATGTCAGCATGCTTGTCTCTGGCCTTTGTTCTGTTTCCTCGTGTTTACCTCCCGAGATGAAGCGTGTTGTAACTTGAGCTCTTCCTTCTTGGAGAGGAGGAGGGCCATGGTGAGGATCGAGCGTGGGCAGCTTTTGAAATGGAGGGCCCTGCTGGATGAGGGGGAGTGAGGGTGAGTGACTACATGCAAGTACAGCAAGCAAAGGCTGTGTAGTGGTAAATACCTCGTTGCCCAGCTGGCGGGCATGCTGTACTCGGCAGCTGAGGAGGGTATTTGTTGGCAGTATTTGGCCTGTGATGGAGTCAGAAAAATGAAAGGTCTTTCTTGGCCTAAGGAGGAGTTTTTTTAAAAAACACCAACAGCAAAACCCAAACCAAACAAACATGATTAGTACTACCACCCTCAAACACAACAACCCCCCCCGCAAAAATAACACAAAACACATCCACCCAAACCCCACCCCCCTTGCAGGATTTTCATTTTGCTCTTGTGCAATTATTGTGCAGTCTCCAGGCTTTATTCCTGTGCGGTGCTGGGCAATAGAGTCAGGTCTGCACAATGGTCCCTGGCATGTGAAATGGAGGAAAAGAACTTCTGATAAGAGTGAGTTTCTTCCGTGTGCTCTGGATTTAGCCTAGGAGGGAAGAGATGTTCTTGCCCCTTTGGACCCTGTGCATGTCGTCAGCCTCCACCACTGCTGTCTATATATTTGACTTGTTCCTAGAGCTGTGTGCAAAGTTGAAAATGTGCTTGTTGCTGTACAGGTCAGAGTGGTCAATAAGGTGGGGAGGAAGTCCTAGAGTGCCAGCGGGCAGAGATCTATGTGATGGGCACTGTGATGTGCCTGCTGCCTGAGCACAGTCTGCTTATTGCCTTGCACTCTGCCTCTGCAACTGCCTGCATCTTCTTGCACTCTTTTGCCGGGCTTGTATCCTGCAGGGTAGGTGGGGAAAGGGACCGTGTTTCTGCTGTGTTTGTACACCTGCCTGCACCACAGAACTCTGTTCTGTGAGCATGGTTCCCAGATGATGCAAGATGACAAGCACTGAAAAGATGGTACCTGATTTTAAGCTGACCTTAATTTTTGTTGCTTTTACATATTGCCTTAATACCACTTGTGCTGATTTCAGTACCTCCTGTTTGTGAAACTTGTATGTAATGCACTTGATTCAAAAAAATGATTTTCAATTCCATGTTCTGCACTACCACCATGTGTTCGACTTGATGTTGGTTTTAGGTGCTGGCGCAGCCACTGTCAGCACACCCTGATTAGATGCTCCCAAGGGTCCCTTCAGGACCAAGTCTAGTGATGGGCCACTTCAAAGGGGTTCTTCTGTATTTCTGTGACGTTTAGCTTCAGATGTTTGCTTTCATTATATCACTACAAATTTGTAGTTATATATCCCTTTCGTCATTCTTTCAACTCTTCTAGCTTAGTACAGCAATATTTGGTAGTGTGTTTCTGATGTGGGTGTAACCAGAGATTAAAATCACAGCATACTGTTTTTTGTTAAGATTTGCTTTGAGTTTAAAGCATTCTTATAGTACTGCTCCTTGACATCTTTTACTACCTATATATCCCAAATTCTACCTCCTCTTCTTCCTTTCTTTTCTTGCCTCACCTTCATTAACAGGTGCTGGGCAGGGAAATGTTCCCATTTTATTCTACCATTGTGTTCAGTGATCTCATGTGCTTTGGACTGAAGATTACTGTTCTGCTTAGGTGAGTTGCTGGCTTTCATGGTCTGATACATTAAGAAAATGATGTGCTGCTGGAAAGAGCTTTTGAAGCTTTGTTAGTAAGAATTTAATAATTACCTTTATCTCTTTTATCTAGAGACTATTTTGGTGGTGTCACTGTCCTTCAGAGGTTATTTGGAAGCCCCCCCCACTGGGAGTGGGCTCCAGCAGCCGCTGAGCAGGAATTGCTCTGCTTCTGAGTGGGGCAGCAGCAGGAAGGCTTGAGGTAGAGGAGTGTTTGTACTGGGCACAGTCAGGCTGTGGCAACTGAAGATGTGTATTCAGGGTGCACAGCCCATCCAAAGGAGCAGCTCTCTAGGCAAAGAGCAAAGTTCTTCTTCAGTGCTGTACACAGAAAGAGGTGTCCTTTGGGTAAGTGTGCCTCTGGGAATGAGTGTTGTCCTCAGGCTGTCATGAAGAGTGAGGCATCTGCAAAGCTCACTCGGGTTTCTGTTCCCCTCTGACCTTCCTGTGTGGTGGATTGGTAGGTCATGTTCTCCTGTGACCTCTTCTCATGTGATCCCTTAACACGGTTTTTTAAGGGTAATTATTTGTCATGAAGCTGCAGTGCCCAGAACAACTACCACCCTTCTGATCTTAGTAGAAGAGGATAGCATAAAAGTATTAACTAGACATACTTGTTTCTGTCAAGCTGACTGGGATCTAATTTAACCCCCATTTGCTTCTTGCTTTGCTTTCCCAAGAAGATATTAGTGGGCAAAATATTTCACATACGTATATTCAGGATAATGCACTCCAGAGCTCTTAATATAATTTATATAGTTCTTATCTGCTTTTTGGCTTGTAAACTTTGCTACTTCTGCAGCCTTACAAAAGGGGTGAATATTGTGTAATTGCTGCCTGTAAAGTGAATTCTAGAGAATTTGCCAGAGCGTGAACTATAAAGTATATTCAAATTTACAGTCCCTGATGGTTCCAAATACGCGCCAAAATCTTGTTTCGCACCTAATTTGTTCAACTTCGGCATATGTAAGTGCTGAATGTTCTCCTTTCATCTGTTTACTTGGGACAAGACTCACTCCAGATGCAGTTTCACAGTCTTTAGTCTGGTCTGATTGTGCTTGCTGTCACTTTTTCTCAGTTGGATGCAGTCGTGATCAGTACCTAAATGTGCTATGGAACAATGTGTTTTCAGCCAGATCAGAGTTGATCACCGCTGAGCCTAAGGTGAAGAGGAGGTGGCAGGATGAGGGAAGTGAAGGGTAAATTCAGAATGGGACTGCCTACTTAAATGGTGGCTTGTCAATAAAGTGCTCAACGTCAGCCATGAAACCAATCTCTTTGGAGCTGCAGCAAATGGAGAGGGGATCTGGCTCCTGGCAGCTGAAGGAGCTGGAGGTTTGTGCTTTGTTCCCGGCTTCTGAATACCTTTTGCTGTGTTGGAAAGTAAAGTAATGCCTTCCCACTTTATTTAAGCCCTGCCCAAATTCCTCAAATTTTTGCAGCTTGGTCCAGGTGATAGTTCTAGCTTGCATGTGAAAAGAATGAGGTGTCCGCCAACTCTCCATAGGTAGGAATGCCCCTAGCCTGCCTGCCTCTAGCCATGCAAGATATCTGAGACTGAGGAGGGGGTTTGAAGTAGGGAATGGAAATCTCCCTGACACAAATGAGTCATGTTGGAAGCAGTGAGACTGTGCTTACTGCTTGACGGAGTAAGTGGGCTGAACTAGCCATAGCTGCCTGAGAAGTAGCTGTTTGTTCCTTCCCTTGCAAGGCACAGCCTCTGCATTGCTCCCACATTTACTACTTGTGGACATGAAGTATTAGCCAGATGAAAAATCTCAATTGGTGTTAAAATTAATTTACCAAAACCATGAGAGGAAGAAGAGTTAAACCTAGATAGCTCTTCACAATGAAGGAGCAGCAAGAGAATAAGAAAGAACTGGATAGTGTCTAAGAAAAAACCAATCTTGACTTTTTCTGATGTGGAAATAAATACTGGCACGTCTGTGTTCTGAACATTGCATTGTCTCGTTCCCCCAGCACTGGCCCTGGACTGGGATTTGAAACCTGTCTCTCTTTCAAGTCCAGTGCAGTCTCCTGCCTTCTGGAAGTGAATGCTTGATGGCTGGCCAAAGAACTGCTGCACAGCAGCTGCTGAGCTGGGAGAGGAGCTGCTGCTGTTGCCTGTGCAGGAACATTAACTGCCTCCTCTTAGGCCCTGCAGGGATTGCCAGAGCTCAATGAAGCGCTCAAGAACGCAATTGCTGAAGCTTTGAGGCAACAAAGCTGCTCAGGAAGTGCGGTCTTCAGCCCTCCAAGTCTTAAAGCTCAAAACCTTCAGACTTTGCCATGCTGCTTTTCAGAATACCAGGCTTCGTGAGCAGGTACAAGTAGTGTGATCCCCTGTCTTTAAAGAGGGACCAGGCTGCTGTAGGGAGCTTAGGCAACACAAGGTTTTGCTATGAGTTGTTCCCTCATGCCTGGGAGCTGGTGCTTCCCTTTTGGGTTAATACAACAGGGCTGGTTGCTGCTACAGTGGGAATTCCCTGTCAGCAGGGAGATGCTTTGCTGTAGTGGATCCACTGATGGGTGCCTGGCACTTTATCCCCTATCCGATGCATAGTGCTCTGATCTGCTTTTTCTACCCTCTCACTGTTCATATTTATCATTCTGCTAACTATTGCTTCAAATGTAGTTCAAAGTCAGCAGCATGAACATGTCAGGGCTCTGTTCTGAGTTTTCCTGAATAGACCTCAGCCTACAGCAGTCCTAAATACAGAGAAACCACACAGAGAGCTGGAGACAGGCTCTAAATTATCAGGGCTGGGTTCTTAAGCATCAGGAAATGAGGAAGAAAAAAGTGGTAGAGTAGCCTGCTAAGCAATGCAAGTGGCTTAGCAGTTTTGGCAGCTGAGAAGGGAAGAAATAAATTCTAATTCACTTAACAATACCTTACCTGTGTGCAGAAATGAGCTGGCTGGCTCATGGCATGGGAGGCTGTCTAATGTGGAAATGACTAACTTCCTCTGGCAATTCCAGTATGCTGCATAGGATGTAGGACATGAGGAGGTCCTAGGCCACTAATAAGTGTAGCTAGGCTTGTTAAGTATCAAGTTAAATTTAATCTGTGAAAACTCTACTTTCTGTGTTGGATTGTCTGATTTCTTCAAGAAGAAAATATTTCCCCTTACAAGCACAAAGCCTTGTGGCCATCTGACTGCATAAGAGGAAGTATGAGTCTTGCAAAGGTTAGGTCCTGCATGCCTTGATAATAGCATATGTGATCCCGTTGAAGCAAAGAGAATACCATGGGAGCAGAGGACTGAAATTCTTTACTTGCTATCTTCTAGCCTGCTGGTTCTGGCCACTGGCTCTTCCCACCCTGTGGTGGGTGCTGGTGTTGGGCTGTGTGGTGATAAGCGTGTGACGTGTGGCAGCAGTTGGAGCGGGAGCGCAGCGAGCGGTGCCCTGTGCTGCATGCTTGTGTAGCAGCCGTGGTGTCCCTGGGTGATGGCTGCTACCTACCGTAGTGTGGAACAATGGCGTGATTGCTTGCTGAGGAGAGGGTTGGGACAGCTATACCCTTGCCATTCAAGCCCATCCACTTCTTATTCAGTGTGTTAGGAGGGAGATTATTTCTTCCTGGCCCACAGACAAGATCAGCTTGAGCCTCTCACTGCAGTATCTTAATTTCCCATACCCTTTTCTTTGTGAAGCTGGATGTAGTATTGTCCAGCCATGTGCTCGGGTTAGAGCAGGGGAGATCACCAAACATGAGCTGTCCAGGGGGCTGATTATGGTTGAAATTGCACACATCCTTCTGCAACCTTCTCTTGTGTGGATGTGGCTTTTCAGAGGAGACGGCAGCAGGCACCAAGCTGAGGACAGAAGGCCAGTAAGTTTGTGGAGACTATTCTGCTGTTCCCACTGCAGCTTTCTGATGTGCAGCTGCCAGCAGGAGCAGGGTTAAGCCTGCATATCACATGGCATGATTTTGTTTACTACATATTTCTCATAATTGGGACTGGCATCCAAATCCAGATGATTAGCACTTAATCAAAGACCCTGAAACAATGTGTGTCATGTTTGTATTCCTCTGAAGCTATGCAGTCTGCCATCATTTCTCTTGCAGAGACATGATTCTCCCTGCAGCCTTCAAAGGGAGCTATGGGGAAATCAGAAAATGAGCAGTTTTATGGTGAAGACTAGGTTGGACTGAACTACATTCGTTTTAATCTAAGCTTGGAGCCAGGGGAATTTTGCCAGGAATCAACTTATAGCATAATAACTTGATCTCTACCGAAGGAGGTTCTTGCCTAACCCTGGTCTGAGATTAGAGCACCAGCTCGACAGTGACAGTCAGGGAAATGAGACTGTGCCTCTTGGCTTAAGGTTTTGGATGGATATTGTTCAGTGCTGAGTACAAGCTGTAGAGAACAAAGTATAAAATTCATGTTAGTTTTTGAGGTGTGGTTTTGGATAAGAGGAAAGGTGTAATTTCACAGCACAGTCTATACCTTATTCTTGTTATCAGCACGGGCATTACTGTAGCAAGCTTCCATGGGGCCCAAGGCAGGTTGTGATTTACCTTTCTACTACTCCTTCTGCACAAGGCGGTTTCTTTGTCTCTTTCTCTCCTAACAAACTCATCTCTGCCCATACACAACACATGGCTTTTCCCTTCTGTGTTGTAGTAGCGGTTCATTTGTGAAGACCTGCTTTGTCCTCCTTACAGCTTCAACGCTTGGCAGCAACCTGCCTTGCAGCTGTTTCTGAAGACAGATTGCAGAAGTCCGTTTTTCCCCATGCTTCTAAAGGTCTTTTTCCATCCCCCTTCTTTCTATCCTATCTGAAAAGTCACATCATCATTCATGGATGAAGTTTACACAAATCAAAGGTGGGAGAGGAAGGATGAAGAGGTGTATCTTTTCCCCCCTTCCTTGTGATGAATTCAGTGCTAATGGAAAAATAATTTCTCTTGACCATCCTTTTTGTTGTTGGGGTCTACCTCCTTAGGAAACTCTTGGGCTGAAGAGAATTAGGAGAGGTTTCCTAATCTAAGTACAAGCTTGAAATAAACCTGTCTATATGTCTGCTAGTAGTGTCAGAAGGACCCTCCTTTTCTTTTCTCAACCTCAGTGACTTTTTATTCCTTTGTACTTCAGGAGGAAATGAGATGAATTTCTGCTTTCTATTCTGTTGAGTGCTGCTTGTGGCTGCTAACGTATGGTACAGTTTCTTAGCCACAGATACTAAAAATATAGCACATTGAGTCTATCTTGAATTATCTTTTTTATTTTGGTCTTGCACTGAACTTCACTATTGTAAGAGAAAGCTACTTGGACTTAGAGAAATACTGTCAAATTCCTCTAATTGGAAGGCTGTGGTAGATGTCTTAGGGTGCTAGCAAGTTACCTATTTTCAGTGGATACTGACAGACCTTGTACGGACATTTCTGGAGTAAGGTTTTTAGGTCTTCTGAAACAAGTGACAGTAAATGTTCCTTGACTGTACCAAGGTAATTTGACTTCCACATGGTAACTTACACTGTTGTCTGTTACCTGCCCGTACCTTGCCTCACTCAGAAGATTCTTTATTTGAAAAAAAAAAAAAAAAAAGCAAACATAAAGGCAGCATGATCAGGACTGCACATGAACTGCATGTCCTCCATTTGAATTATCTATTTCTTGTCAGTGGTTTGAACCAGGCTGAACAGCCATGCATTTTTTTACGTGTAACCATTAGGACAGTCATCAAGTGTCAGTTGTGATACTAAGCTGAACTGCAAATGTTTTGCTTAGCAACTGTTGCAAAGGAAAATTGTCAGGCAACAGCAAAACTAGGAATGGTGAGTATGGAAGGCACTCTTTGAGAGATGAGTTGTACTCTGACGTGTTATCTGTGACTAAGTGATTTGGCATTTTCTTACACAAACATGTAAGAATATGAGCGTTTATGAACAGGCATCAAAGCAAGTTCAGTCTGATTGCCTGGGTTTGCCAATGCTCTTGCTAGCCTGGCTTTCTGTGTATAGCAGATATTTGCAGGCGGTTTACCAATAATGGGCAGCAGGGTCAAAGAGCTGCTACCAATCCTTGGGCAGCAGTGAAGAATTTGGGTGGTCATCCAACCAAGGTAACTGAAGAAAGCTAGTTGGCTTAGTCATTCTCCACCATGAAACCATACCTTTTCCCCTAAAATATATTGTGTACTTGAGAGGATCATGACTAATACTGTAGTTGAGATTTCCCATCTGTGGGATTACACCAAGCTTGATAGAGATGTAAGCACAAGTGTGAATGAGGTACTGGTGTGTCCACTCTTAAATGTGGTACTGTGTGTCCACAGAGGCAGACAGGGCAAAATGAGTGACCCCACATGGTGTCTGCAGAAATCCTTGTTCAATAGTACTGGAACTGGAGGGTGAATCTGCAATGAAGCAGGCTTTAATTTTGTCATGTATAGATGTGCAAATATTCTAGAGAAGAATTTGTTTAAAGTCTCTATGAAGGGGGCTAATCCAGCAGTGTTTGGGCATAAAGTCTGAAATAAGAAATAGGTACTAAGCTAAACAACTGCTTTTTATGCTAAGCAGTGTCTGTGTTCATATCTCCTGGCCTTGCTGCTGTAATCTTAACAAGAGGCTGTCTTAGGAGAGGCATATGAGTAGCAGTTGGGTATCAGAATACAAATACTGTCAGGGTAAGAGCACTTTCATTAGGTGTTACTTATTCATGGGAGAAATGATTAAAGGCAAAAGAAACCTACCTTAAACTGGCACATGTGATGCCCCTCAGTGTGCGGGAGCCTTTCTACTGGGTTATATGTGAGAGGGTGCTTGGCACATGTCTTACAGACTAGTTTTTACTGGATTATTAAATTCTATGCAAAAAAAAAAAAAAAAAAAAAAAAAAAAAAAAGAAGAAGATGATTTAAAAGTTATATAAGGAAGAGTCAAAGTACAGCTTAACAGTAGTCTGCCCAGATTGCTTGCCCAGTCTTGAAGCAGAGGTTTTGTTTTTCCCAGTATTTGTTTTTCCCAGTTTTTTTCCCCACTGCTGTTGCAGTGAGGTTTTACAGTGCTTCCATTACCCTTACAGGCCAGGGCTCAGGTGGAACCAGAGCATGGTCTCCTCAGTACCTGCCTTTTCTTCCTTGCCTGTCTCAGATGTATATCACGTGGCAGTGGGAATTGCTGTTTTTCTTGGGTGACAGCACAGCTCAGCAGGAGCTCTCCAATCTGAGAGCTTCCATGTTTGAATCAAGCCATGCAGGAAACTGTCCTCAGCAAGGTGTTATCTTTTTCTGAAATTTGCTTCCTACCCAAGGCCAGGATATTTCTGCAAGTCCTGTTTCTTCTCATGGGAGATACCAGAGGCGATGTGGAGAGAGGACCCATCACTGTAGTGGGTCTCAGCAAATCTGGTTTGAGCATTGATGTGCCACTTGTTGTGCTTTGGACTTGCAGTTATGTTGTTCTGTCTGTTCCGTGTGGTTTTGTGTCCTTTTATCAGGAATACTCTTTGTTGCAAGCTTACAAATAAAGGCAGAATCCCTGCTGCCTCATCCTACTCTCTAATGAAATGTCTTGTGTGAATAATTTGCCTTTCCCTGAGCAGACCTTAGGTTTATCTGTCACATCAGAAGGGGGAACATCTCCAACCTCATTCCCTGGTGTTCCTGTGGGCTTTCAGTAATTGTAGTAAGAGGTGTGTGTTGCTCTGTTACAGAGGTAGTGCTGTATTGATCCCTCAGGTGCCTCCTTTATCACCATGCATATGAGCATAGTGTGAAACAGGCCCTGGGGATTCTCCAAAGCTACTGGAGGTGGCAGGTGCTGCTGGCAGACGCTGGAGGAGCCTCTGCTGTTGTTGCTGACTCTCTTTTCCTTGCAATTAATAAAAAACACTGTTCTAAAATAAAGTGCTACTTGGATGCACCTGCTTTTCCAAAGGCTGTGCAGCTGCTGGAAAGCAAATGGTGTCTAACAAGTGAATGGGGATGTGTAAGTAGGTACCCTGTGTAGCTTCCAGGGCCTTCACAGTGCAGGCAAGAGGGTTGGTTTAAGTTAGATTTAAGAGAGAAAGTTTTTACAATGAAGGTGATAAAATACTGGATCAGGTTCCTCACAGAGGGATTAGACGGAAACATCCACCTGAAAACATTTAAAGTCAGATTGGATGGGGCTCTGAGCAACCTGGTGTAGTTGAGGATGTCCCTACTCATTGCAGGGAGAGTGGATGAGATTAAAGGTCCATTCCAACCCAAAGTATTCTATTATTCTGTGCAGCACAGAAAAAAAAGGTGTGTCTGTTGTTCTAGATGAAAGTAGTGGTTCCAACTACCCATTTGCAAGTATAAAGCAGTGGGCATGCTTGTACTTTGTTCTTCCTGACAAGCCAGACTGCAAATGGCTTCCTGTGGTCAGGAGCCACATCTGGGAGTTTCAAAGGCAGCATATGCCGGCTGGGGACCTTGCAGCTAAAAGAGCATACATTTCAGATGAGATCAGATCTTACTAGAAAGAAAAAAGAAGCTGAGGAAGGGTATGAGTTAGAGATAAGATTGCATGCATACTCAGTCTAGGCAAATAATGTGTTGTGATGGTTCACACTGGTTTTGATGCCCTCTTTTGTGGGGGATGCTGAAGCATTACTTTTTGAAGCAGCCTGGTTCTTATATCCACCCAAAATCCGTAGCTTTGTAAGAATTCTTCAGAACTTGCAATACACAAGGTTAAAAAGTACCCCATCCTTTGAATGGTTTAACGTTTGTGTATGAGAGAAGGGCACCTCCCCGTGCTGCCCTCAGAGCTGCTATTGTCACTGGTAGTTAATATGCAACCATAATGTCCACAGAAATTCTAGGTTTCCACAATTACTTCTGTACCTTGACAATGTCTTTTCCAAGAGTGGTGAGGGAGGGGCAGGAAAGGAGAGATTTCCTTTGTATTGCCTTAAAAGAGCCAAGCAAACGAACTGTAAGCCACAGAGTATTGATCTGACCTTCACTTAAGTCAAACTCTACATAAAATCTGCTGTAAATATATGGAAAAATTGCTGCATAATTCTATTCTGCTCTTTCCTACTGAACTGTAAAACAGAAGTACGTTGAACACCTCAGATGATTTAAGGAGTTTGCTTACAAAATTGTTTTGTTCCTGCTGCCTCGTTGTGCGGGTTCAGGACCTCACTGTGCTGTGCATGCAGGCTCAGCATGAGCAGAGTGCTCTTACTGTGATGTCCATAATTCTTGTTCATACTGTTCTTTCCTCACCTGTACTTGCAGTTTCACGTGTTGGGTATTGCTGTTTTTGTTAAGGGGGTGAGTTTGTGGCTCTTCCCTGTTTTGTCCCAGTTTGTTTTGAGTTACTTTAGGATCCAGTAAGATGTTTGTGTAGTTCCAATAGAGCTGAATCCTTAGGGAATTATCACCCGTTGACTTTTGTTGTCATTGTTACTCACCTGTCTTCGATTAAACCTAGTTTTTCACAGCTAGGCTTCATAAACCAAAATATGTTTACACCTTACTGATGATCTGCTTTTTCTCTGTTACTGGTAGTTAACATCAAATATCACATACTGGTGATATTTGTGCTTGTATGAGATTTTGTATAATGCCAGCTTAATTCTCTCCACAATGGAGACTGGCCACTTTATGCTTTCATTTTCCATCCTCTAGCTGGTTTATATTCCAGAAGAGCTGTTTCCCTGTGAAAAGTCAATTATGTCTATGGGGAAAATAAGTCAAAATTTGGGTAACAAAGAGGAAAGGTGCAAATTGCATCTAATTTCTAGAGGTGTGGCAGGATGTGATGAACCAAAGAGGTTTGTTCCTTACCTAGACACCAGCACGCTGGGGCAGTGTAGGGAGCCAGAATGTGTTAGTACTGCTGCTTCCTGAATGGCCCGTTATCAAATAATAGATACCTTAATATTTGACTTTGAGGATGAGGCATTACTTTTCAAGAAGAGCTGAAACCAATCAGGAATTGAATACAACAGTATGTAGGAAAGTGTGCGCTAGCATGATTTTGTATCTTTCCAAAATGGCACTGTTTGTCTGTTTCATTACTGATTTGTTTCATTAGTATCTGTTTTGTTACTCTTTGACCATTAGTGATTTGTTTGAGTTGCCACGGACAGCCGATGTTTAGAGGTGGTCAGTGGCCAAGGCAGCTTCCTGGGAAAAAAAGCCCTGCTGATAACCAAAGCAGCTGTGGGTTTTGATAGCCCAGCAAAGGGAAGAGGAGCCAGGGTCACAGCTTCATGATGCTTCAGTTTGGTTCCACTTTAATGATTAGCCATGAGCACTTAAAGCCTTCACTAGGAAGGTGGTGCTGAGTTCATGCCTGTGGCAGGTGCAGTCACTTTAGCTGTGCTGTGGTAACTGGCACACTGGAGTGCCATGGTGGTAGTGCAGATGGAGCTCGCTGTCTGGAGGGGCACTACTCTTTGGGTGTTGACCTCTCCTGCCTTCTGCCATGAGACAGTATGTTCTGAAGCAATGGATTTCCGTTCCTTTGCCTGGGAGGGAAGGCCTGTGATTGGATACCCATCATTTTGGTCACCTGGCTAGAAGGCTGGTGGATTGTCCTTGGCACTGTAGTTAAACTGGCTTCTTGGTGGGGCTTTCTTTGTGTTTGCTGTTTCTGAAAGCAAGTACAATATACTTTGTCTAAGTGGGAATTAAGCTCCTGTGCTGATTCTACCACATCACTATTCAGAAGATAAAGACCCTGAAGTACAATTTATCTCAAGGAGGAGGAAGCTTTTCTAGGGCCGTGATTTCACCTGCAGGATTCCATTTGTTCTCAGATGAAAGGACAGAGAAGTTGTGAGAGCTCCTGGCCCAGTAGTTGGAAAGCCAGGTCTCAGCCTTCCAAGATTTTGTGAAGAATGTTTCTCAGGGTGGTCAAGGTGCATGGTGGGTTACTGAGTTCTCTGTTAAATTCAAGCAAGTGGGATAGAGATGAAGAGTAGCATACAGGCCCTTTAAGACTAAATTGGCAAAAGAAAAGCTCAGTATTTAAATTTAGTGCAGACGAAGAGGGAAAAAATTCCCTACAGCATCTGGTTTATATTACTGCTCTCTGCCTCGGTAGAGGGTGTGTTTACAGTGAAGCTCTCTGGTGCATAACGAGGGGGATGCTCAAACTGTTTGTTTCTGGGGAACTCTGATCCGAGGGTATGCCTTGCAGCCATCTCCATGTCCTCCCTTTGGCCTCTTTAACTCATCCCATCTCAGCTGTTGAGCAGAGCAGAGGGGTGCCCTGTTGGAGATGAGGTGTCTGGGCACAGCACTCCAACTTTTAGGGTTCTCTAGTATTGCTTCTTATTGTGGCTTCTTCCCATTTTGCTCAGCCTAGAAATGGAAGCAAATATAAAACCCCTTATAATAAGTTTATGCAGACATATTACCAGTGGCTGTGTACAAAGACTAGAACTGCTGATGTGTCTGCGTTCCAGCTGTTTTAATGCTTTGAACAGAGCTGGTCATTTTGGATTTTTCTAAATGCAAGTTTGAAGCTCGGTGTGGGAGGTAGAAAGAGCATAAGGATGCCAGGTTTTTAGTTGTGGTGGAATTTCTATTTAGTGTGTATGTGTTTTGTTTATTAAAGTGTGGTTTGTGGTCTCAGCAGTTTCAGCAGAGCCCAGAGCCAAAAGGAAACCTGAACTAGCAGCAGTAGTGGGGTGAGCTGCTCATCAGAACGTAGCACAGCTTTGCATAGGGAGTGCTTTACAGAGACCTGTGGATGCAACCTGTGCAAATGCTCACCTCCAGCAGTAGCTTGTACATCCTGTAATGTATTTCCCTAAGGACTGACTGCACCTGACATCATGAATGCTGTAAATGTACAGCTGGACTCATAGTGGGCTCCTGTGCTCTGTTTGACAGATAGGGAGGTTAAAAATCAATTTGATTTACATATCACCTGATAATATATCTTGTATTGCGGGATTTCATTATGTTCAAGGCCAAAATAGAAATTTTTTTAGGTGGAAAAATAATTCCTTGCCCACAGAGCTAATGATCTTTTCAGTGTCTGCTATTTGAAACTTTTGGGAATAGATGCCATATGTTTCCAGGCAGAAGGAAAAGAAATGGAAAATTCTATATTTATGTTCATGTATAGTAAAGATATTTTCATGTGGTCATTCTCTCCAGCTGCTGCTGGACCACAGCCTGTTGTCACCTATGCCAGACTGAGATCAACACTTGTAAAACAACACTCTTCACTCAGCTACTTTTGTGATTTCTCTCATGCAAGAACACAGAAAACTAAAGCCCATCTCCCCTTTTTGCTCCTCCTGTTCCAGAACGACTCATGGCAGTTATCTTCTTGCAATTTTCATCACCACTTCTATTTAAACAGTAGCAGAGGCAAATAATTCTTTGCATGACCCTATTTAAATTGGTCACCTCAACTATTCATCATCCATCTCCCTACAAGTGAATTGAAATTTAAACCCTACTGTTGCCTCTCTGCCCTCCTCTTTCAGCAAACCAC
Source organism: Hirundo rustica (assembly GCF_015227805.2). NCBI lineage: Eukaryota > Metazoa > Chordata > Aves > Passeriformes > Hirundinidae > Hirundo > Hirundo rustica. The sequence continues at coordinate 31,329,104 of NC_053455.1, forward strand.
CATCTCGTGAGCTGCCATGTTCATTTCCCAGTGACTGTCCTAGAGACAGCCTGCTGTCACTACATTGAGGAACTGTGTGGTTGATGGCAAAACTGGCAGCGCTGTGTGTGTGCCCTGTTCCTTGACGATGCTTTGGGGAAAGCTGGTATGTAGGGGGTGGATCAGCAATTCCTCAGTTGTATCTGTCAGGTGGTTTCCAAGGGCAATTGCATCTCCTATGATGTGCACCCATTAGACCTCTGTAAAGTACCATCCTTCTGGGGAGCTTATTGTGAATAGTGCCTTTAAACAAGTTCCTATAGAGCACAGGAAAGTGGGAGCATGGAGCATTTGAACTATAGTTCCCCAAAGACATCGCAATTCCACTGCTAGGGCAAAATTCTGCAACTTGTAGCAAAATATAATCTTTTATATGCACTCTTGCTGTAAACAGTCCTTTTTCTGTAGAGCAGAAAAAAGCCCAAATTGTCAGAGCTATCCTGAAACTCACTTTTCTAAAAATGGGGAACTTGCAGCCATTGGTAGGGAGCGCTCACCGTTTAAGAGGAAAGTATATGGGAGTATGGTTAAGGTTGACGTAGAGCTACAGTAAGGAAGGGAAAATACTATCAAATAATGTAAAGTTGCAATAAAAAATTGCTTTTAACTTTGGTTCTGCTGGGATTTTACTCTTCTTTTATATTTGCTCTTTTCTAAGATATTAAGATATTTGCATTAATGCATAGTAACTTGGGACATTTGTCACGGCAAATAAGAATTATTCCAATCCTCTTTTTTCCAGCCTAAAGCTGGTTTAAAGGAGGGAAGAAGGAAAAAAAAAGCTAACACACCATGAACTCAGAGGTATATTCATTTTCCTTGATGAAAATACTTTTTTTTTTCCTCTTTCAGTCCTCTACCCATTTGAAGGCTCCTCTTAGTGAGGGAAAATGTTGGAGATTTTTCTCCTATTCCTTAACTGAGCTAACATTTTCATACCCAGAGTGATGCCTTCTGTGGTCTCATGAGGGAGTGGACCTTTTATACCAATGGCCTTTCCTATAAATGGAAAGGGTTTGGATGTGTGTGGAACACAGTAAGGAAAAACCCCAGCACAGTCCTGGCACTTACCATCCAGTTTACAACATATGTCCTCTCTTGTGGTGAGCTCTTTGACCTCATCTCCTAGAAATGAGAAAATGCAAGAATTTGAACGTGTCTGTGGCTAGTGCTTAAATCACAATCTGTCCTCAGCCATTGGAATTGCTACAGATTCAGCTCCTGCATTCAGGTATTTTATGTGCTTTCCTGACTGCCCTGTGTGCCAGTTTCCCGAGCCAGACAGAGTAGAGGGGTGTTAGTAATATAGGTTACATTTGGCTTGTCACATCTTTTCAGAGGGTGGCTGTGAAGCAGAGCATGACTTTAACAGAAGGCAGTCCTGGGCTGGTCCCCAAATCCTCACCAGTCAATGGCAGTGTTTGCTTGCCCAGGGCATGGATGCTGGGACTTGTGTCCCCTATGTCCCTTTGTTCTCTGTCTCTCAGAGAACATAGTTTGAAGCCTCCAGCATTCTGACATGGAAAAATAAAAAAAGAGTAAACATTTCCTGATGGGCTGAACTGGCTGGTTAGCAGTGTTTTCCTCCCAGTTCCTTCTGCAGTGTGTTTCCTGCTATGTTCCCTTAGGCTTTCCTGTCATCAGGATGGTGAACATCTTGCTGCTAGGTTTAAAAAGAGATCAATTTTTTCCCAATAGAATCTGGTAAAGTGTTCTGCGTGACTGCTTTTAAATAACGCAGCAGCTCCTCACGGCTGCTTTGGACATGGTTAGAGTCATCAGATTTTTCTGTCATTCTGCCACTCTCCCCCACAGTGCAGGGCCTGAACCCAGCTCCCAGCAATCAGTGGAAACATTCTCCTTGGTAGCCTTTGGGTTAAGTCCAGAAAGTTTGCTGCCTTTCCCAGGCTTTGCCCTAGGGCAGCTATTCTAACAAGCTCAACACTCCCAAAGTATTGCAGATCCCTGGTGCATGTGCCTTTAAAGTCTCGCTTCCTTTTTCCTTTTAGTAAAAGTTTTGGAAAATTAGACTATAAACTCATAGCACAACCTTTTAAAATAGCAAACAATTCTAATAGATACTAGCTCAGAGCTACTGTGTTGCTAGGAACTGGAACTGCCTTTGCTAATGGTTCAGGTTGAATAAAAGATCAAAGAAAGAAGAAAACAAAAATACCCAACAAACTGGAACGTTTCTCTTTTGCTTTTAATACTTGGTATCAGTCCCACATCTGACTTCATTTAGATAGTGTTTCTTGCTTTGATAAACTACATAAACAGTCTCAAGACAGTATAATTGAGATAAAAATAGATAAAAATATGAGGTTTTGCTCATGAGATCAAGAAGGTGTTTAAAGATTGCATCCCCTTAAAGTTAAGTATATTGTCCTTAGGTTCCCAGCCTGATTTTTTTGGTGGCTGCGGGCAGGGCCAAGGAGCGTGAGTTTGGAGCAAAGACATCAAATCGAAGGATGCACGGCAGGGTGCTGTGCTGTCTTCGGCCAGATGTTATGCCGGGTGAGCCAGCATCGCCTCCATCTCTCTTAATGCAATTGCTGGTCTCTTGGGATGTCTGAAACATTGAACCACAGCAGTCTGGAACAAAACTTCAGCTGTAATTATGCCCTATCATAATTTTTAATCTTCAGCAGTCCTTTTTTCCTTAGTTTAAGATCTGCATCCCGGTCTGAGCACAACTTGCTGGGAAGATGTGAACTCCCTGTCATTGCTCCATTGTACTATGAAGCCTCAGTTCCCATGTTTGCTGGGTCCTAATCTCTGCAGGGAACTGTGTCCTAGATGCCTGTTAGATAGCCATTGCTAAGCTGTGCTACCACCAGTGGTTCTGGTACCTTGGCTTAGATGCTCTACACTGTTTTCACTGTGCTGTCCAGGTGTACCCACAGACTTGGCACAGATCACTCAAAGCACACCTCAGTACCAGTCAGGACTCTGTTTACTGCATGAAGATAGGAGATCCCATCACTTGCAGTGCATGTGGTGGTTAAGTCGGTGCTAGAAGCTTGCAGTGGCATGCGGATGCTTTGAGGCCCATGAAGATGCTCACTAATTAGACCCCTCCTTTGGCTGCCATGCTCACTGAGAAATAACTTGCTATTCAGTGCTGTTGTAGAGAGTTTAAATCCTGTTGTATTCTCCTCTTTGATTACATATTCATGCCTAAGCACAAAATATGTCTTAAGATTCCAGAAAAGACCATCTTCATAATCTCACCACTTAGAGTAGCTTTTGTACTTTCGGTATCTAATTAAAAGTAAGTGATGATGCAGTTCAATTTTAAATATGGCCATTACCTTAATATATACTTGTCCCCATAAGCACAGGAAATAGAGACACTGATCCATATAATTTTTTGTTGTTATTAGTGGTTTCATTTAAACTATAAATGAAAATACTGTTGAACCTACAATTGTGCAAATATGTGAGGCCACCCTAAGAGTTAAAGCCTGGGAGGCAAAATTCCTGTGGTCAACTCCCAGTAGTTAACTGAGGATTTGATCATCCTGAGCTGCTTGTCTGTGCACTGTTGAAGGCCTGCAGGTTCAATTAGACACGGAGTGGACACACTGGAAAGCTTGCACCACACTAATAAAGACTTAACCTTCTCTTCACATGTGGGGAGGTGTAGGTCTCAGTCCCATCCCAGTTGTCTGTGCTGGCTTTACAGAGGTAACAGCAGTAAAAGGGGACAACTGCTGCTGCTCTGTTGGTGTGAATGAAAGGAGCACATCTGCTTGGCTGTAGATGAAGGAGCAGTCCCACCTTCTCCGGGCTCTCTGTTGTTCCGCGTTGGAGGGGTGGAGGTGGGAGGAAGAAGGGGTGCTCAGGTGGTCCCGTTTCAGGGTTCCCAAGATTCAGTTCTGTATTTCGCATTTTAGAAGACATTTACTACTGGCACGGGTTAGCAGTGAGACTTTTTTACAGTGCTTTATGTAAACATTCAGTATCTTGCTTTCCCCCAGATCAGTTAAATCCTTTTATCCAACAATTGATGTGACATTCCCTGCTCCAACCTGACATTTTATGTATTCCAGAATGGCTGATGAATCTCCATGCAGCTCTCACACAGACTCTCAATTATCTTATGTTTGAGTAATGGCAATTCTTTTTTTTCTAACCTCCATGAAGCAATCCAATCACACTCACCCAGACAGCTGCAGCAGTAATTTTTGTCATCCATCACTCTTAAACATGCCCTTCAGTTTCATGTCCCTTCAGTATCATCCCTTTATTCACTTATTAAATATGAGGTACCTATCTTTGTTTTAAGGCCCCATTTCAACCTCTCCCGTTCTTATCTCTGCTGTGAGATGTCAGCCCGCACTTGTACCAGCCCCTGATGCCAACTGTCTGCTCATTGCATTTTCAGTTGATTTCTTGCTCTTGTTTGTGCTGCCGCACTTGCTTAGGTGTCATCTGCTATAGACTGGCACAGTTAGGTTGTTTCCCTTCCGTTCGGCTGGCAGCACCAGCAGCATGGGCCAAACTGGAGCAGAGTGGCACTGTGGCAGCAGGGTGTAGCTATTTGAGAACAAAGCGACTGCTGCAAACATGGGAGAGCGGGGAGGGTTCAGGCCTGTGGTCTTGCAGAGGAGGCTGCAGTTCAGAGACCTTTGTGTAGCTTGTAGGGATTGTAAACTGTTCCTTTTTCAGATAGGATCAGCCTTTATGGATCAAGTCTCTCTAGTTTACTGTGATCTTGGTATAGAAAATGACAAGAGGTAGGCTGTGGATGTGCTGAGACCACTGCCAAGCACCCTGACTAACACTGCCTACTTACTTCCACCCTCATCTCAAGACTTGCATTGAAGTGCTTTGGAGCACAGAGCAGCTTTTCACCCTGTGTATGGCAGTTCCAAGCACAGTAAGATCCCTGTCCATCTTCAAGGCCCTTACTTTGTTCATAGCACATGTAAATCAGAGTCTTCTGGTCCCAGGAGCAATTTTCTGAATTTTGGAAAATCCCATTTCAGGTGAATGACCTTAACAATTGCAGACCTTGTTCAGAAGGCAGGTCTTATGGAGCTGGGAATGACCCCTCTGGAGCTGGGAATTATGCATTTCACAGTTGCAAATGACTGAGAGCTCTGAATGTTGACAGCACTTTGTGTCAGGAACAGTGATGGTGGGGGGCAGGGGGCCAAATATATCCAAAAATCTTACCTTTTTTTTTTTCTATGTTTTATCCAAGAGCTGGTGTTAGTGGTGATGGGAGTGAAACCCAAATATATGGTACATCTATGCCATGTACCCTTTCCTTTCTGATTCCTTGGTCTTTGACACGGAGCTCTAAGGCTTTGTGCCAAACACTGTTTTGGAGGCCCTTTCTTGCCTGAAATGCAGCTATCATTTCTTTTATCCAAAACATTTGCCATCATCCCTTAGAAAACTAGATTATTTCAAGGTTTTTTGGGGTTTTTTTAATATTCCAGAACTGCAGGTTCCCTAAACTTCTGCCAATGCTTTGTGCTAGGTTTGCAGCATCCATACAGAGCAGTGGGTAACACATTCAGTTGTTTCAATTAGTCAACCTGCTTACATAGCCCTGTATTTAAAAAACCTGGATAAGTGAGGCTGTTAACTTTCTCTTCCTCCCTTTACCATCATCGGCAAAGTAAACAGCCAAAGAAGAGCCACAGAAAAAAACACACTTGTGAATCCTCCCAGAAAGTTCTGGGCAGCTCCAGATGTCTCTGAACCTACACTGCAGAATCAGCTCCTGCATTGCTGGCTCTGCAGACTTAGTAAGCGCTGATAGGCCCCACACAGACCCCTTCATGGCAGAAGCAGTACAAATCTTCATTGGAGCAGTTGTGTTTGTGTCTGCCTGTGAATCCACCAGGGGGAAGGTGCTTCCCTGACTTGCTTCAAATTGAAAGAAGTCTTGTACCTTTGGCCCGTGCTCTCAGGCCAGAGCTGGAGCAGAGCCGCATGCCCTGCTTTGTGTTACAGTGCCAGGTGTTCTCTGTCTTCCCCTGAGCCTGTTCCTGAGACCGGGTGGGTGACACCTCACCTTCATGATGAAATCAGTACTGGGTCTGAATAAACCTGGATGGTGAGGGATAAAGTGCAGACCTGCCATCAGGAATATAAGGCTGCTTGTGCAGGTTTTCATCCTGGTGTCTTGACCCTATCCCGTGCAGGGCAGTTGGAGTTCAGCTTCCATGAATCAAACAGTCTGGCTTTCAATGGTTTGTTGCCACTTTCAGTCTATAAATTGTTGCATCCTAGTGCAGTATAGTGATTTCTTCCAGTATGTCTTGAAATGCTATAAAGCATGTAGGAAATTCAGCATATAAAATGCAGAGACAAGCACTGTTTAATTTTTATTACAAGAAAGCTGGCAGCAAGTTGACATTTATGAGCTGATTTCATAGGAGAGAGGAGTATAGTGAAGAGTCTTGCTAGTCTGAACTTGATGATGCACTCTAAAAGACCTTACTTCTAGCCAGTTGATATCCTTGTATAGCTTTGGGATTTTTTAGATGGTTTTTGCATGTTTTAAGGCTTCTTGTCTTCTTCTAGCTATTAGTGTTCTCTGGTAACTCATGGATAAAGAGACCTTATTCTTCCCTGATCTGAATTCCAGCCAACTAGCTGATTTAATGGTCAGTAGCTTTCAAATACCAGAAGCAGATTCTTCATGAAATGGTGTGGTTCTGTAGCCAAAGTGGAGTTAAAGGCTCCAGAGGCACAAATGTAGAGGAGAACAAATATTTACCCTGTGTTGGACAGGAAGTGTGCTGGATTGAGATTTCTGCCCTCGTCGCTTCAGCCTGTTGCTAGCTAATAAAAAGGCGTGTTCTGGCTCCAAAGCAGTTAACACCACACCAATGGGAAGCCAGTGTGGAAAGGACTTTGGGTTTTTCTTTTTTTGTCTTGTCTTCCAGGATATGAGAATTATAAATTGTGCAAGACACTGAGAACTGTATTCCACTGAGCAAAGATGAAAACTCCTGCACTGAATTTAATTGGTGCTTCTTGCAGGTGATGTGTTGCTAATTCATTGCCAGTGTCCAAAAGGATGAATTGGCTGTCAGAAGAGTTTATTTTCTCCATGCAGCAGTTCCTAGCTCCTCTGGATGAAGAGAGACTTCAGTGGAGAACTTCCCACACTACCAGTGGGATCCAAGCTGGCTTATGCTGTTACACTTAGGGATGGAGCTCATACTGCTGTGGTGTTGATCTCACCCTGAGCTGCAGAGATGGATTTTGGAAAGTGGCTAAAAAGTAGTGACTGAGTTCTGTGTTTCCCAATTGCTGGGGCTGTGCCCTGGGGTTGGTAAATGCAAGTAGACTTATAATTTGCCTTTTCACCTACAGTAAGTCCTTATGCAGCCACCAGATGGTTCTTTGAGCAGATGCTGGTACTGCACAGTACGGTGTAATGATACCTCCCGCTTTTAGGGCATAGCACTTGAGAAAGTAGTGTGGGCTATATTTTGTCTTTCAGCTCAGAACTCAGCAGCTGCAATTAAGCCAGAACAGGACATTAGCACTGATGCTAGTAGTACTGAACTACTTTCGTGGAGGTGGTGAAATTGTGCTACAAGTGTGTGTAATGATTCCTTCTGAATATCCATTTAATTCCTTCAGCCTTTCTAAAAGGCCAGCTCTATTGGAAAGCAAAGCTCTTCGTTGTGCCGCCTTCATCTCATTGAGCATCATACCTGTAATTCTTTAGAGGTCAGCTGATAATGTAACTTGTCAACACAAACCAAGCTCTTTGAACTAGCCCTGTGTTCTGGAGACTGGGCTTGGAACATAAAGGGAACCCAAAAGGGTTTATCAAATGCCTTTCGTCTTTTCAAAATAGTAATGTGGCTTCAAATGCAAAGCAATAGGCGGTAAAGGTATTTCAAATTAGAAGATGATGAGACTGGGGAGTATTGGCGAATGGTGACTTTTCTCTTCATTCAGGTTCAAATAAAAGGCACTTTGGATGGCTCCCTGCACTTGTGATGAGGTTTGTGTAGAGGATCTGCAATACCTAGAGCTTCCCTGATAGGAGAGGACAACCATTTTTGAGTGTTTTTGGGCATTCTAGCAGACATCCAAGCACACCAGGGAGTAATCGAAGAGGTGTTAGTATGCAGAAGTAGGGCTGTAGTAGGTCTGCACTTCCTCCATCACTATTAAAAAACAGTAATACATACGTGTATAAAGCTTCTGTCACTTGCAGCACATGGGCAGAGAAAATATTCAGTGGGCCAGTTTTATCTCATAAACAGCCTTTAATGCCCAACTTTCTTCACTAGGGTTGTTGGTGTGATTTGTTATGTCCAGCCATAGCCTTTCTTGTGCTGGGGTGTTGACAGAATCTAGCATTACTTTGTAATTACTGCCCAATTAAATGAGCACTTCCTTGTCAGCTTATATCACAGACTTGTGCAGAAAAAGAAGCTGCAACCAAGCCTGTCAATTGAGTCTGTGTTGAGTGTGGGGAGGGTGTTAAGCAGCCACCCACAAGACCCCAGCATTTCTTCCAAATGCTTTAAAATGTGAAAGGAGGATTCAGAGCAGTAGCATTAGGAAAGGGAAAATCTCATGAGACCCTGAGAAGTAACGCTGCTGAATGAGGGGAAACTGGAACTGGATTGTTGAGCTTTATTTTTCATGGCCTCCCCAGCCAAATCCTTCCAGTTAGTAAGTTGATGATGGCCTAGTCTGTCTGTTCAAGTAGCAAGAGAGTGGTATTTGTGGCGGCCGTGGGTTAGCATCCTCTTCAATTGATACAGTGTCTTCAGCTTCCAGACTACCAAGGTGGAAAGGATCCTGTTGTGGGGCAGCTGGACTGCTTTATTAGTAATCCTATTGCTTAAAAAAAGCTCTGTGGGCAGCAGTTTTCGGCCTGCTGTAATAAACTATTAGCTGTTATTAGATGATTACATCAGTCCTTGTTCCAGATAATTTTATTTAAATAGAATTCCTTGCAGCATGGACTCAGCTGCAGAAGTTGTTGCATGAATTAGCTGATTTGTCCCAGCTGTCCTGTAAGGAATGCATGGTGCTTCAGTAGGCAGGAGCCACGGAGGGATTGAGTTCGGGCCAGGCAGGGAATGCAGCCCAGCTGTGCAGTCAGAAGCCCAGATGCACTGCTAACTACACCACTGGCAGAAGTGCAGCACTTGCAGTTGGGTAAATTGATTTTGTTTTTCAGCCACGTATGAAGTATTGTTTGAACATCCCGCTTTCTTTTCTGGTGACTGGAGAGGGACTCCTGCTGTCATTTCTCCTACAGCACTAGAAGAAAGCCTGGGCTAGCACCTGTAGCTTTCAGCCCACTCAAGACCTCCCTTTGCAGAGCACATGTGTAGACAGTGAACAGTGCTACTAGACTGAGATCTGTGTGCTAGCAGCTCCATCCCCTTCTTAACAGGAGCCAAACATTTGTGGACAAATCTCAACAGCAGAGCTGTGCGGAAGTACTTGATTAAAATTCATCCCCCGGCATAAACACAAGGAATGAGGGTGCCTTGGTGGCTGTGAACACTGCTGCTCTTTGAGCAGGGTGGTGGTGGTCTGGAGAGGCAGTGCTCCAGTGAATTCTTTTCCTTAAGCCAGACCTTTCTCCTGTCAGGAGAGAGGCAATGAGCACTGCTCTGGCTCAGATACAGCTTCTGCAGGGCTGTTACACAAATACAGCAGTCTCTTGACTGTGTCAGAAAGTTTACATTCACCCATGGAAAGCAGGGCTGTGTGGAAGAGTGATTTAGCAAGGAGAGAAGGGAAGAGCATCTGGAAAGGTCAGATAAAGTTGGAATGTCACTGTCACAGCCACAAAGAGATGAAGTTGACTTCTTTTTAAATATCTGTCATTTATGTGGCTATGGTAGCTTCAACATTTACACTGCTAAAATTGCTCAGCAGCTGAAGTGCCTTATAATTGCCTTCTTTCTGCAAAGAGCTCTCTAGATCTGCTCTGAGTAGTATCATGGTGCTGCTGCTTTTGAGGCAGAAACATTCTTTAAACTTTAAAATATTGACTTACTGTCCTGCTTCCCTAGGTTTCAGGAATTCTGCCTGAGCCACTTTAGTACCAGAAAGGTATTCAGATTGGAAATAACAGTGTGGAGGGGAAAGGTTATTGGCATTCAGGAACAAAAGCAAATGTTGCAGAAGTGCAAAGTGTACCGGAGATTATATGTGTGTATGCACAAGTGGCATGGGTAGGTTTACAGTTGACAGGGCTGAGAGATACCTGGAAGGACCCAGCTGAAGATGGTATCTCATTAGAGTTTTGGTTGCAGGACTAGTTATCACCTGGCTGTTGTTTTAACTAGCTTGTGACTGGGAAAGGGTTAATACAGTGAGGAAGCAAGGAGTCTCGTGTTGTGTCAAGAAAAAGGGTGACTGTTAAAACAGGTGTGCAGGTAGGCTTGTAGAGGATACCTCAACAGTAAATGTGCTGGGGCAGCAGAACAGTTAATCATATTTTCTTGCTTTTAGTAACATTTGTTATTCTTTTTATTATGAGACAGGTTATATTGTGGTAGAATACCAATGTGCTATTGTTCATGCAGGACCCAGCAGGCAAATAGCAAGAGTTGAACTTGCTGATTAGGCTGGGATGTAAAAAGAAAAAAAAAAAAATACACAACAAAAAACTACAAATCATAGCTAGATAGGAGCAGGGAGTAAGTACAGAGAGCAGTGATGAGAAATGTGTCCATGTACCTGCAAACACACGTTTCATCAGACATCTTCCATAGTGAACAGTGAACAAGAGGCAGACCTGCAGGGGTGTCCTGGCAATCTGTTGTGTCCAAAAATAAAATTACGAGTACAATATGTGGAAAGATCCAAAGGCCAAGAAACACAGCTCTGTTTGCACCTCTTGTGCAGTTGCCACAGAAAATTTATGGTGTGAGGTTTCTGTGCTATTATTTAACAGTAAGTAGTTTTCCAGCTCTGAAACTTCCATAAGCCTCAAGATTAACAGACTATTTGTTTTCTTGTCTCTGGGACAGGGAGTTAGATGTAAGCAGGAGAATAATCTCCAGACTCCTGTGTCTGCAGACAGCAAGGAAGAACATCTGCTGTTTCCAAGCAGCTTCCTGCCTGGCAGTGTATCTTAGCCCTCTGAACTGGGGTGCAAGTCACCTCACCACAAAAAATGCAGGTGATTTTTTTGTGGTTTTTTTTCCTTGCCTGGCTGCTGCCAGGGTCAGGCCTGCACCAGAAAGGTGACTGGCTGCTTTTGACAGCCCTTTGCATGGTGACAGGCAGCACAGTGGGGCTTAGCAGCCACCCTGAGCCAATTGCCACTGGTAGTTGTGACTCAAGGTGTGGGGAGGAGCAGCTGTGTTGCCCAGAAGGTGGCTGGGGTGAGTGGGTTTTCTTTCAGAAGATTTCCTAGAATCAAAAAAAAAAAGGATCCTATGCAGATGCATGAAGCCAAGTCAGTAAAAATGGCTCTAAACAAGACTACCAGAATTGGAAGACTCGGTCAACAGAGAGAATTTCAGCTCTCCCTTCTTGCTTCCCTCTACTTTTTTAACACATTTCTCCAGGCTTCTCCTATCTGTCAAATCTCTTTACAGTTTACTGCTTTGAAGTAAGAAGATATTTTATCCCTTTGCAGTATGTACAGTAAATGCAACATAAAGCTGTTTTCTGATGTTTATGTTTTGATACATACTGCTCTGGGATGATCTGTGGTGAATAGTTTGTGAATCCCACTGCAGATATTAAAAACATTCATAATTCTGCTTTCTTGTAAAATGGCCTAATGCCATACTGGGCTACTGGTTGTTGCTGTTCACATATGCTATTGTGTTGCTTATAGTATGCTTGTTGGAGTTCATGTAGTACCTGAAGATGCCTTGAGAAAATGCCTGTACATATGGGAATTGTCTCATGGAAACGTGTGTGTGCTCTATTCACCCTTCATGGCCTGTGCTCTTGAGAAGCTGGAGTGTCCGTTCTGCCACTCGTGGCTGATGGTGGTGTTTGGCAGGATCGTGGCACTTCAGCCTGTCTGAGGCCGTGATGAGATGGAGATGGTTCCACTTGAGAGGGATGCCCTGTAGAGCTCTATTGGAGTGATCAGTGATTTAAAGCAGAGATGTCTGATCTGCTTTGGGCTGATGGAGAACAAAGCTGACGTGACTTCAGAGAAGTCAGGCAACAAATAAAAGTTCAGCCTTGTGGCCTGTGAGTTAGATCTCAGGGTTTCTCCTCAAATTAACATGAATTTTGTAGTGTCACCCAGGGCCAGACACCAGCTCAAGGCATTTTGCTTTGTCTGTTTTCTAGATCTGAGAAGGAGGTTTATGGGCGTCCACGACCTTTCTGACATAACTTGCTCTCATACTTTGATATGTGATGATAATGTAGCATTTGAAAGCATCTCTGCTCTCATTTGCCATTTCTGGAAGAGTGAAGTAGCCTGGCTACAAAAGGGAGCCAAATAAATTAACCTCTCTTCTTGTAACACAGCTCAAACAGTAGAATGAAGAAAATAGCACCAAAAGGATGTACTTCAGGATACAGGGCCCTTTTCCAAATAAAACCACTCTTATTTAAAAAAAACAAAAAACAAAAAACACCAAAGCAAACAACCAAAAAAAACAAAACACACACACACAAAAAAAACCAAAAAAACCAAACAAAACAAAAAAAACCCACAAAAAACCAAAACAACAACAACAACAAAAAAAAACCCCCAAAAAACCCAACCAAAAAACCCAAAACAAACCACCACCTTCTATTTTTTTTTTTTTCCCCCCTCAGGGGATTAGCAATAAAAAGCAATAAAAGGTGCTTAATTACTTACTCTTCTTTTTTCCAAGCTTCCAGCTCTGGAAGGAAACCAGCCATTTTGAAAAAAGAGATCCCAGACTTTCACAATACATGCATCTGTCCAAAGGGCCACTGCCATAAAAGTATTTACAGCTGTGCTGTTATCCTGCTCCATTCCACAGTCCCAGTGGAGAGCAAGGCCAGAGCACATCAGTGGAAAGCTTGGCAGCTGTTGAGCAACACTTTTTCCAAGGAAGGATTCTGCCACACTATTTGTGGTCTGGTGAACTCGAATGAGAGCAGGTTAGTAGTGAAAGCCCAGCTTTGAGGCAACTCAGAACAATTCCTGTTGCCATTTGGGGTAATCTTTCTTTTGAAATCCCATGCATGGTGTAAGTAGTAGTGAAGCATTTCTAAATTTTTGGCATGCTGTGCTTCAGTATTAAGTGAGTCCTTCCTTCTGTGGTTCCCCAGCAGCTTAAAATGGCATGGCTGCTGTGGTCCACTCCACCCTTCTGCTTGGTCCTTGTGTGCCCAATTTTCTTCTGTAGAGGTTTGTTAGATTCTGCTGAACGCCTCCATGCACTACTGAGCAGACCAGTCTTTAGAAAGTAAACAATTTTCTTTGCTGGGTCAGCCACATCTAGCAGAGGGAGGGAAGACTTTCCCTGTGGTAGCACTGAGCTCTTGGATACACTCATTTTTGAGTAACATCCCCCTTCTATTTAGAGAGTGATAGAGGTGTTATCAGGTTGTACAGAGGAAAGGGTTTGCTTGGTCTGCTGTTCAAACACTGTGAAACACATACATTAGCACTTGAACAAACTTGTCCTCCTGGTTGCTACCATTTACTCTTCAAACAGTAGTTTTGTGTCAAACAGCTTCTGCATGTTCAGATGAGTTTCAGTTCTTTGGTTCACCTGTTAAGGTCTATGCACGCAGAAGTGTCTGAGATGTTTTATATTTGCTGCTTGTGTTTTGACCATCAAACTCATTCAGACCAGTTCACATAGCACTCTTTTAAGATAACTCTTTCTGTCACATCTCTTGGAAGAGGTGGTCTCTCTTCTGTCACTGCCCCACATGCTCATTGTTCAGAGCACGGGCTTACAGATTGCAACCACAAAAAATGTGTTGTCATCCGTTGTGGTGAAATTAATTTCCCTCACATGAGACATACTTTTATCTTGACTAGTTGAGGTCAGAAGATGCTTTCAAAAAAGAGTTTCGTTTAGCCTGGATAGTACTGACTGTATTGTAGTTTGGGCCTCAGTCTGTCCTGCACTTCAGACTCATATTATTATTCCAGTGATGGTGCATGGTATCACTAATTACAGAGTGGCTGTGATTCTATTTTTGAGATGGCTGCAATGATGCTCCTGCCAGAGGCTCTCAAGTAGTGGGAGTTTGGGGCTACACTAGATGGTAGTGTCACTGAGTGTCACCTATGTTTTTTCTATGACCTGTACTTCTGCTGAGATGGGTAATATTATCCTTATTCAGAAAGTATTAACTCCTCCATGTGATGGGGGAGGAAAGGTGGGATGATCACAGGAAAGGGAGGTCTGCTTAGCGGTTAGTCAGTGAGAATGGAGGCAGCAGGACAGACCCTACTGGGATGTGATTTATGTGGCTGAGGAGCTCAGCATGCTGTCCTTCAGTGTAAGGGCTGCTAGGGGTGGAGTAGACCAGAGGAAGTTGAAGAATGGTTCTTGTTTTATTTCTCAAGCACCTCTCTAGAGAGAAGAACATCTGGAATGCTGTTCTCTGTTCTCCTTTGTATTAATATGTGTTACCTAATACCACTAGAAGTCCTTAGCAATCTGAGCACTTAGTATGCTTTAAAATCGTTTTCAAGGTATTCTAAGCCAAACAGAAAATAAGAAGCCTCTCCAGAACATCAGACGTGCTAGAGCTGTAAAATTATTTTCTCAGATTCCGTCTGCTACAGAAACATCCAGCAGCTTCTTTGGGTATTTAGAGGTGCAAATACTTGTGCTCCGTGAGGACATCATGGACACGAAATAACCTCATGAGCGTTTGTCATGGTACTTAGCAGTGCTGATCTGGTTGGGAACTGTTGTTTGGTTTGTGGGAAGATTACTGACTGCTTTTTTTTTTTTTTTTTTTTCTTTCCTTTCCTGTGTTTTAGACATTTACAGCATGGTGCAATTCTCACCTCCGCAAGGCTGGGACACAGATTGAGAACATAGAGGAAGATTTCAGGGATGGTCTTAAACTCATGTTACTTCTGGAAGTCATTTCAGGTGAGAGCTTCTGTGGGGTGCTGCCCATGCAGGAGACTGACTGCAAGGGCTGTAATGCTGCAGTTTTTACTGGAATGTAAGAACAGCTGCTTCCTGATTCAGAACAAATTTCTCCCTAACAAATACATGTCTCCAGCAGTGGCCATTTTGGAATGTACTCCAAAGCTCATGGTGTGTGCAGGCTGCCTGTTGCATTCCTGCTCCAGCTTCTTGGCTTTTCTCTGCCTGTCAGGAATGCACAGCCTCCTGTGAGAGTCCAGGCAGTGGTTCTTACTGCTTGGCAGTAAGAAGCAGCTGAGGAAGCATCTCTGGGAAGTGTGGGAATGCTGCACTGGGAAATCGTACCAAAGCCACATGGCAGTTGGGAGTATGATAGAAGTTACTGGAAGAAGGGAGTCAAACCAGTAAATCTGTGTCATTCAATTTCAGCCATGACTGAAGTTTTTTCCATTCTAGTTTCGATCTGAAATCAAGTCTCAATGCTCAAACCTTCATGGGGAAAAAAAAAAATCCCAAAGAAAAGCAAAATCCCAAAATACTCAGTCTGGAATAAAAGCAGCAGCATGAACAAGTTAGGTCAGATTTGTTTTTACTCTGTGTCACAAGTGTCCCACTATTAGACAGATATCTCCCAGGGATTATTTCATATAAGCAGTAATCCTTTTTAATGTGTTGATGAAATAAAAACGTTAGTAAAGTGTTGTAGGAGGGATTGAAAGAGGGCAAGACTGTATTTATCAAACTGGGGGTGTTCACCCCCAGCTCAGACTTTGTTTTGATGGCTTTTGAGCCAGTTACAGCAACCCAGTGACTTGAATTCCTGACTGTGCTATGTTTTCCAGTAAAATGTCTGTGGTAGTAGCATTCAGACTGCTTTTCCTATGTCCCTTTTCTTTCCTTACCTTCCCTTTTACCATTTTACGCAAAGATTCTGTCAGTTTATCGTCAGTGTTTTTCAAGAAGTTATGAATGTAGAGTGAAATCTCAGGGGGTTTGCCCGTGCTGGTGACTTGGAGGGATCTGAGTTGGAAACACTATCAGAACTTTGCAGCATGCACATTGTTTCTGCAGTGCCTGTAAGAAATGAGGCAGCAGAGTCCTGTTAGTGTATTTTCTCTGTTTGTGTTCCCCCAGAGAGACAGGTTTGCAGCCTGGACACTGGGGCAGATGGGCCTTGGTGGCTTAATTTCAAGTAGTTGGACTGGAAGATAGGGGAGAGAAGGATGTGTAGGAGCAGGCAGATGAGGCTTGCTGCTAAAGCTACTTAATTTCCTTGCATCATCTCCCACTCTTCCTTGCTGTTGTCCCTTTGGTAGCCTGCTGGCAGGGCCTGTCAGATCCACCTCTGTTTGGGAAGAAGCTGGTGGCTTCCAGTTGCAGTGGTGTGGGTGTGGCACATCCCTGTCCCAGTATGGAGCGGCACTGTGCCTGCAGCCTGCTGCTGCACAGCCAGTGGGCAAAAGCGTGGGGCAGGTGGGGGCTGCATCCCACCAGAGACCATGGTCCTTCACACACTTAAGACTGAACATCCTTCCCCTTGAGACAGCAGAAGCTATGCAGCTCTCTTAAGTACAGTGGCCAAAAAAAAAAAAAAAAGGGAAACATAGCACATTTTTTCCTCATTTCACTTCTGTCATTGCGGTTCCCTTATCCATTGTGAGCCCCACTGCTCATACAGAGCCTCCTTCCAGCTGCCAGCTCCTCTAGCGACCCCTTAGATCCATAGCTGGGGAAGCAGCAGCTCATAATGGGGAGCAGTGTGTGAGGGTCAGGAGTTTCCTGATGTTTGGCAAGGGCTCACCTGTATGTTTTTGCCAGAGTTCCCACTCATCATCTGCTTAAATGATGAATCTTTGGACAGCTTTTAGCCCTCCAGTTCCAGCTGCTGGTCTTTCCTTTCAGCTCTTGGCTCACACTTTCCTCTTCACGTATTTTGGGGGACTGCAGAGTTGCTGATGGGAATTTGGCATGGGCAGGGTTACTCTGTGGCAGGCTGATCTCCTCTAACTCACTATAAGAGCTTTCAGCCATTGGAGTGCTGGGTCTGAGAGCCATGTGGAGCTGAATGCCTCCTCCACCTGGCCAGGATGTGTTGGAAGGAGGGGGCACTATGTCCCTCTGCCTCTACTGCAGGGTGGCTGTGCCACTCTGTCATGGTAGGAAGGATGGAGCCTTCATCAGGGAAGTTACTGGAGATCCTATTGTGGAAGAGGGACTGCCACTGAAAACCTGCTTCAGGGAGGGAGACCCTCACATGTGTCCTTGGGAACACATGGCTGCCAGGCAGCAAGGGCAGGTAGGAAGCAGTTTTCCCATCCAGTGTAGTTTCCCAAAGTATGGGGAGCAATGATGGTGTGCAAGGAGAGAGTGCTTCAGTTTGACTCAGCGTGGTAGCCTCTGGAGGTGAGCTGTGCTGCTGACAGGAGCCGTTTCAGCCCCACTAGAGCCCCTTGGTTCCCCAGTCATGGTACAGTAGGGGAAGTTCCATGGACTGTCCTGGGACTTCCTCATTGCAGGTCCTCTCTGGCTGGTCTCTGTGGCTGGAAGTAACAACTGCAGCCCCCCTTAGAAACTGCCCCAAAAGATACACTTTCATTTTTCACACAGGTGTTTCCTTCCCCTGACAAAGCCATTTTAAAAATAATACTACAAGACTGGAAAAGGCCAAACTTATATTTAGTACTTTGAAAAGAAAGCTGTAAGGTGCTTTTTTTCCCCCTTCAAAGAGACAGAGTCACTAATTAAAATTTTTCCTAAAAAAAATTTGCAGTGAACAATTTTTATGCCAACACATCCTTGCATTGTTTGGCTTTTAAAGCGCTGCCTTGGGCTACTTCATGGGAATCAGAGAATGAAAATGAGTAGTGGATCCTTTTCGTTTTGTCAGCTAGGAGAAGTACTAAGAAATAAAGCCTGTGATGCCAGTAGCTCAAAGTAGAACATATTTCTAGCAGGCTTCCTTTTAACAGTCCACATCATTAATAATGTATGGCATGGAACCAGATGATCCTATTTTCTGGAAATCTAAATCTGTAATGAAGCCCAAGTCTGAAGGAAATAGTCATTGGGTTTTGAAAGCTAAAAAGTTCACAGAGAAAGGATTTGAATCTGAGAGAGGGTTGCAATTTATTTGAGGATCTCACGGCTGTCAGGGGAACAATCCTGCTGTCCCCAGCCCCAGGGGGAGCACTTCAGATGCTCTCCACTGCACTGGCATTGCACATGCGGCCACAGGGTGAATTGGATCAGCTTGCTCTTCCAGCTGAAACCTAATCGCTTGTCTTTATTTTTCTTTTTGCAAGGCTAGTTTACAGTTGCATTGAACTGAAGGAAGTGGCTGGGTTTTAGCTGGCTTAGCCTCTTTCTGACATTTGGCTGCATAAGGCTGCTTAAGTCTGTTGTAAAATTGCACATAAAAATGTCATTGTGAAACTGTCACAAATAACTGTCACAAAAAATGCTTCAGCTTTTCTTTAGAATGACTAGCATTATCCAAGTGGAAAAATAAAGCAGTGTACTATGACATGTACTTGAGGTTCCATTAAAACAAGACTTGTGGGTTTGTTTTTTTTTTTTAGTCCTAGGAAGGAGGTAGTACCATAAAATACATCTTTTTACTTAAATTGTCAGACATCAGTGTTTCCTTTAAAAAATTAATCTGGTTTTATCCTTTGGTGTGAGAGGTAATGACATCAGTTTACGTCAACCACTTAAATACTTTTAAAGGATTGTAATTTCCAGACTTTTTTGCTTTGGAGGGCATGGTTATGGAGATAGTATTCTCTTTAGCTTTTCCTTGCATCTATGTTAGGAAACAAGTCAAGTACTTTTCTTTCTCACACTTAAACCTCAAATAAAGGGTTTGAGTCAGCTTACGTTGACTTAAAAATTCAGTTCAAGATATAGCAGGAGATTTTTGGAACTGAATAGGTCAAGTGACTTGCCTAGACTTGCCCATTTGATCTCCTTTTAATTAATTATAACTTTTTTTAAATACAAAACTGGCTTGGGTTTTCTTTAGTTTGTTTTTGTATTCTGGAGCTTGTGATCTGGAAGTGGATGTTCGCTTCTAATGTTGTGTCGCTTACAGGTGGTTCCTGAAATCCCATCTAATTGTATTTCTATTTGAGGTTTCTTTGAAAAGTCCACCTGTCCAAGCTTTAATTTGCTTACTCTGAGTGTTGAGTTATTGTTAATAAAAGTAGGCTGTGAGTGTATTTACAAGCAGCCTATCAAGGAGGGCCTGACTGCACTTAATGTACCTCTTTCAAATAAATAAGGTTGGAAAATGCTTTTCCAAATATACCAGCTTTGTTGCAGTCAGGAGCTGGGTGTTATCCTAAGACTGATTTCTGTCAGAGATTAACCTGTTTTTACCTCAGGACTAGGGTGCTTCCTTCTTTGTGACTCAGTATAAATACTTAAAACACACTTGTGTAAAAGACCTAGTATAGAGTTAGAAATATATCAGACTTAATGGAAAGAAGTTGTGTGACAGTCCTTATGGTTATAAAGCCACTTGGCCAAAGAAGTGATTTTATTTCCCACTACAGGCAGTTTTGGCCATTCAATGGAGAGACTAGAGAGGTAGGAGGTCTGAATCTTGGCTGGGGGAAAGAAAAGGCAAGGTACAAGATCACCCTCATATTTGATTGTAGTAGATCCGAGGAGAGATTGGCTTTTTTAGGTGGATGTTGCAAATGCTGGAGGAGAGCTCCTCACCTCTCTTTGTCAGGGAGGGGAGCTCTTTCTGGGGGTGCTTAAACAGTGAGTGTTGCTGTCCTGAAAAGATGCAGGGAGGTCTTCTCTCTGCCAGGCTGAGCAGTGGGAGCCACACCACAGGAAACACGCACCAGGGAAGAATACGTTTGGAATTGTTTTCTTACACTTTTATTTTATTTTTTTTGCATCTTTTCTTATTAGGTGAACGTCTGGCTAAGCCTGAAAGAGGCAAAATGCGAGTGCACAAAATATCCAATGTGAACAAGGCCTTGGATTTCATTGCCAGCAAAGGAGTCAAGCTAGTATCCATTGGAGCAGAAGGTAAAGGAACCATCTGATTTTTCTGAGCCCAAGCTGTGCTTAGCCCTTGCCTTTCTTTCAGAGCTGCATGTCACTTCCCTTTACACCTCCCAAGCCCTACTGTGTTCTTGTAGAATAAACAATTGAGTTAAAAACGGCATATTGTAGGCCTTTACCCTGGATTTAAATCCTGTCTTCACACCAGGCTGCCAAACCTGATTTCCATTTGGTATTATTGGTCAGGTCATCCCGCTTTTCTCTTGGTTCTCGTGAGTTAAGGAAAATTGAGCAATGGCAGAAACAAATCAATTGAGATATTTCTTTGTCAAATGAAGAAAACTCTGAATTGAAGCATGGCAGCTATTTGTATTTAGCTTGTTTCAGAGCTGCTGGACAGGATCTATTGCTGGAGGACATTGCATGGGTCAAAGCCAAGTGCAGTCCCCAGCACAGGACAAGGACCCCAGAGGCTCCAATTTTCAGGGCTTCCAGGCTTCTGCGTGTGCACCCTGCATACCTGGATGTTCCGGCTGGAAGCCTTGTACCACTGTGTAGAGACCACCAGTGTGGGCAGCATCTGGCTTGCCCTCAAGAACTTGCAGGTTGTGCAGAAAGCAGGCAGCTGTGTAGGATTTTTGTCTTTTTAGCAGAAGTGGTGGGTATTTTACAGATATGTCACCCAAGTCCCAGAAGGTCTTTCAGGTTTTCATGACACTTGTTTTTCTCTGTTCTAGATCTGTTTGTCCTTCCTATGGTTTCAGGTTGTCGCTGTTGCTGTGGTGACACTCTGCTTCTGAGATATTTCTAGGTTTGTCTTTAGAGTGACCATGGAAAATGAGGGAGGTTTGTTATCTCCACCTTGCAGATGGAAATACTTGGTTTCTCTAGGGAAACTCATGACACAGCCAGGAAATGAGCCCATGATACAGTTCTGGATGAGTATTCCTTCTTTGGGAGAGTCCTAGGCCTACAGGGCTGTGCTCTGCCTATTCTCAGCACATGAGGTCAGTGCAGTCTTGGCATGCTGTCCCAAATTCTGAATTTTCAAGCATTCTCTTGGGGCATCTTCAGCACCTGTACCCATCCTATGGCTCGTTTGTTCCATGTCAGATCAGGGAGATTAGCTCAGCCACTGCAGGTGCTTATGTTGGCCTTACCAAAACCTTTACCTCAACATACTGCTTTAACTTCATGGAGACTTTGGAATAATTTAGAACCAATGTCAGGTACATTACAGACACCTCTTCACTGTGTTTGGTATTGAAGAGCAAGGTACAAGAGGTCAATGGCTGAATGATAACAGATATTTTGCATGCAAAACTTCTCTTTAAATTTCTCAGCTTTTTTCCACAGTAGCAACCTGAGGCAATTGTTGCTGTGAGGAGTGTTTATGGAGCACAGATACATAACTAAGGTCATTTTGTGCCCTTACCTAAAAGACTGATGCATCCAGTGTCTGCTACAACAGTCCATATCTGTATAGAACCCTTTTCAGACTAGAAAACAGGAAGCTGGAACTGGACCCAGAGGTGGTCTGCCTTAAAATAGCTCCTGTTTTCCAGAGTATGTGTAAACTCTATCTTTCTTTCTTCCTAAATTCCCCTTTTTTCCCTTCTGATTCTGTTCTCCCTGGCAGTAATTTCTTCTTCTGAGGGATTTCTTTTTTTTAATCTCTGTTCCTGAGTCAGTGGTGACTGCATCTCACAGCACTCAGAAATCATTTGCAAGTCAAATGACCTGTGACCAGAGATCACCAGGGCCCACCTATTCAGTATGGACTCATAGCAGTTACTCTATGTAGAAATAGGCTGTGAAGTGCCATTTTGTGACAGAAGTATGGTCCATATCAATCTGAATAGTGATCTTGAGCTCCCCTGCCAAATGTTTCCTGGCTTTCCTTTGTCCTGGTGCCTGTGCAGCTACGTGGACAATACATATGGCTTTCCTTAAACTACCAAAGGTGGCGTGGCACTGCAGTTTAGTCTAAGGTTAGCTTTGATTGTTATACAGAGTGCTTGGGCCTGTGCTGTGATGCCAGCTCAGGCCGTGTAAGTGGGGTCACAGCCTGGGCTCACCCACCCCAGTTCCTGCCCATGCACACAGACCGAGCCCAGGCCACTCTGCTTGTCACCAGGGAACATAACCTGCTGCAGGGACTACTGCCCAGCCTCTCAGGTGCTTGCTGGGCAGTAAACTGCACATCAGCTATAAAAATGGACTTTTACTTTGGACAGCACAGCAGATTATTCTGTCCATGAAAGGGATTATGAACCTTTCTGAAGCATGAGTTTTAGGGACTTGCTTTGAGACTTTTTAAAGGCATCATGCAGCAGCAAGGTAGAAGGTCAAAACCAATGAGTTGGTTATAATTCTGCACCAAGAGAATCAGCTATAGATGCCTGTGTCTGGCTGGACTGAAGTAGAAAGTTTTCTAGGGAGCTTTTCTGCCGAGAGGAAAACCACCGTGCAGCCGCGGTGTGGTGGCACTGCCTGCGGGAGCAGGCTCCTTACCTCAGGGGCTTGTTCCATCTCTGCTCCTTGCTGGGCAGCAAGGTCCTCTTTGAAGGGTCTGCAGTCCAGCTGTAGTTCTCTGTACATATTGGCCATCATTGTCCTGGGTTGGGGGGGGGTTGGTTTTGTTCTAATTTAAATATTTTGTTAGCTGGAGTCTATAGAATCGAAGTATGTTGTGGCATACAGCAGATCAGTGTAAATCTGGATGAAGGAAGACTCTAGCCAAATGGTTTTCATCTGCTTTTAAATCTCACTGTCATCTGACACCTCAGGAGCCTTCTTTTGGTGTAATAGATTGCATATTCATGTCAAATGCTCCTGGGATTTAACAGACTGACTAGGTCAAGTATGTCACTCTAAGACTGGTTTATTTTACCTTAAATCTGCTTAGAAGCTTGTTGCTTTCTTAAGCAGATCTTGGTTACTTCAACATACAGATAACTTTGGATGAACCGACCCCTATTCTCACCTGCACAAGTAAAAGGAGAATAAAGTTTAGAGATTTCAGTGATTGCAGAGGTCCCATATGAGTAAAACACCTACTGAAGCACCAGGCAGTGCAAACTTATATTTATTTCACTGTGAAAAGAGGGGTAGATAGGGTCTCCCTATGTCAGTGATTGAAGCATAGCATTTTATTTGTCCCCGTGTCCTGTCCACCCTCTTAGGGACTTGAGAGTTACACCCTCACTAACAATGCCATCTATCAGTCCTGAAGCTGACAGGACAATCAGGAGCAACATGCTCTCTGAAGGCATGGGCGTGGATAGTTGTCCTGCTGTATTGGCTTTTGTTTGACAAACAAAATGCAGAGCAGCCTTTATGTCGGCACCATTGTTGTTCTATGTCTCCAATTCCCAGATCATGCTATCCTGCCAGTTGTTCATGCCCTGCAACTTCTCTCCATGGGGTAACCAGAGCTGTGTTCTCATGGGCGTCTCAGAAGTATCTAGTAGTGGATAACAGTTTCTGTGTTGTAGATTCTGCTTCTAACTATCCATGGCAGGAAAAGAAGCTTAATAATTATTGCATTTTTCAAAATAAGTTCATGCATTTAAAAGAGGTGGTGGCATTTCAAAAGGCACATCCCTGTGGCCAACCAGTTCCGTAGTTTTTGCATACTTGTTACTTGGTATGATGATAGGAGCTAGGTGGAAGCATATTCACTGATGCAAAAAAATTCCTTCTAATGGATGCAGATGCCTCACCAGCTTTAGCCAGCAACTGATCAACCCTCAAGTTGAATGTAAATCACATTGATAACATGTGCTTGCTGCTGCTGTTCCTTCAACAGCTGCTGGTGGTGAAGTGCATGCAGTGCTTGCAGAGACCCTGCCTAGAAAGAGCACTTGGAAAGCAGAGTCAGACTTTTAGAAAATACTGTCTGATTACAAGCCTTTTAATACGTGAACTGCTCTCATATTACCAAGTCTTCCTTATATCAGCAGGGAAGAAGCATATTGTCTTTAATTAAACATTAGATTGTTCTGGCTTTGTAGTGTTGCATTCAACTTTTTAACAATTCCTGTGGAGTTTCTTTTTCTTCATCACCAGGAAGCAGAAAGCTTCACGCAAACCTGTTTTGCAACCATGTTTTTCACTTTTGTTTCTTGGTCTGTTCTGCTATACTAGAAAGAGACTGGCAGCAGATGAAGGGTCGTGGATTCTGAAGGAAAAGGAGGTTTGCAGTGGGGAATGCTGGGATGGAAAACCGAGTGACTGAGGGCCAAAGAGGAGAGAGTCTTCTGCTCAAGCTGCTTGACTTTGTAACCTGGTTTCCAGGAGCAGATTTTTAGCACTAGAAATGAAAAATGCTTGCCTACTTCTAACAAATAACAACTCTTTTCGTCAATTCTATTTCAAAGAGCAGAGAAAACAAAAACAAAAAAACAAAAAAACAAAACAAACAAACAAAAAAAACCCCCACAAAAACAACAACAACAAAAAAAAAACACCCACAGATGATTGTGTGGCTTGTTAAATGCATATCCTGGGATGGATCACTCACTAATCTCACTGACACCAGTATCTGCTTGGTAAATGTTGGTACTGTGTGAAGTAAAATGATGTGTAGAGATGAAGTGGTAGAAATATTCTGGGTTTCCTCTACAGCAGCTTTGTTTTGGTGCACTGCTAAGGAATAATCAGATATGGGAACAGGGAGCACATTTTCCTTTTTAAATGGGTAGTGCTGTGAAGAGGACTGGGAAAGAAGGGATGCTTCCACCTTAAGTCCACCAGCTGACTTTATAAAACTGGAATTTGAGAACATGACCAGAACATAGTGCTGAGTTCTTATGCGACATTAGCAACTTAACGCTATCGGTTTTATGTGAGTGCCTGGACCTTTATTTCCAATTAAAACCCATGGAGCAATAATATTAATTACCTGTTTCAGCTCACTGGTTGATTCATTACTGTTCATGATACATTTTCAACATTAAAGTATTGTCATCAGATTTTAATCAAGCCCGTTAAACTAAAAAGCTCAGTTTAGTTTCAGGTCTTAAATACATCCTAGAAGAGTCCTGCCAACTGTTGCGGGTTTTACAACCACTGGGTTTTTTGCTTTTTGAAAATCCCCATGAGTATCTATCACATGAACAAAACAAACAAGCTGAAAATACAGAGGTTTTCTTGTATATTTTAGCTGCAGTATCTCAGGTATTTGTAAAAATAGTAAGGATTTTCCTTATAAGTTGATTGCAGTGCTTGGAGGGATGAAGAATGTACAGAACTGAATACACTTGCCAACACATGACATTTTCTTGCATCAGCCTAGCAGACAACCCCCTGACCTCAAAATGTCTGTAAAAATTTAATTTGTGTGAAAACCCTCAACAGACAAACACAGTTTTTTCATACTGGCAAAAGTAACTGTAGGGTTTTTGTACTGAACTGAAAAGTTATTGGCTGTTTAATTCTGAGCAAACTGATGCTCCGCTAAGAGATCTTAGTGGACTCTGAAGGTTAGAAAGGGGCAGAGACAGTTTTACTGCAGTAGAACAAGACAGCATCACTAATTCAGATGTATGTCAAAGGACAGTAGAGCTTAAAATTCTGATTTGCACTGGAAGCTGTGTGACATGCATCCCTAAATCACAAGTTTTTAGGAATTTGGACACGATTTCTGAAAATCTGTTTTTGGAGTGTGTGCTGCTGGTCTGTTGGTTTTGAATACAGTGAGGTTCACATTTTTAAATTTTTTCATAAGAAGAAAAGCATTTTTTTAGCAGCTTAAAATGAAAAATTCAAATATTGTTACTTTTGTATCAGTATCCAGACAGGTGTCAGTTGCCTATACAGTAAATTCTACTTGCCCCTGAACACAGTGTGTTCCTGCTGGGCAGCTTTATGAAAGAAGTGGCATGGAGGTGTCTACAGTAGTAGAAAAATGGTTTCTGACAATCTTCTTGGGACTTGAATTATTCTACCTCCAAACAGTAGGTTAATTCTAACCATTTTATTACTGAAAATACTCTTGTAACTTGTCATTTGTTTGTGAAAGATCCTGCTATACAGGGACCTGTCAGAGAATGAGTAGGAGAAAGCAGCTCAGCTGTTTTCACTATCCAAAAATGTGAGGGCTGTAAATTCTGTAACTGTATATATATATCCGTGGAATCTTTGTAGATGTTGAGGATCAGTACTTGACACCCATCTGCTCACTGTTTGGACTGTTTGGCATTGGTCCATATATGGTGGAGGCTTCTTTCTGGGCCAGCCTTGCCCCAAGCACCTCTCCCCAGGACCTTGATCCTCCATCCTAAACAGATCGTACCTCACATACGCAAGCAGTTGCCTTGTAAAACCTCCAAGTTCTTGACCCTTGCTGATTTATGTTGTGGAATCTAATGAGCAGTAAAGCACAGTCTGCTCCCAGTCATGGTTTATGTTATGTTCCGCACAGACTGGTCAGCATGAGTCCTAGCTTCCTCTTCCAGCAGGATGCACGGGCTTTGAGAAATGCTCTGTTGTGTCTTTTGGCAATTACACGACTGAAAGAAGTCCTGTACAGGCAGTCTGATGTATTTAGGCTTGTTTGAAATTAAAATGTTTATGGTGTATGGTTTTCTTGGTGGTATCTTGTTCACAGGAAAAAAAACAACTGTCAGAGCCCATCTGCTCTGGGAATTGTCACTGGTCCTTCTGGTATGTTTATGCTGGGGCAGTTATATAGGTGACTTGGAGTAGATGGGCATAAGGGAAGGAAGGCTTTCCTTTTCTCAGTTTGGCTTCTTTGGCTTTTAAGTAATAGTAATTATACCTAAGGAAGATGCTTTTAGGCCCCTGCAGGGAATTACACTGGTCTAAATTAGTGCTTATTTTTGATCTTTGGGATCATCTGTGTCTGTTTTGCTCTCAGTATTGCACTGCAAAAGAACCAGTATGATTTCTGGGTACTGTACTGTACCCATCAGCAGAGCATCTGGGAAGGCAGGGAAAAAGAGTTTTTAGCAGGAATTCCATTTCTCCCGTCTGCAAAAGGAAATGTTCCCCAACAGTCCTGTTTTACAAGGATTTGCAGTTGCAGCTTTTGACTTCTATTTCTTCTCTTTCTACCTTTTTTTTTTTTCCCTATAGAAATTGTGGATGGCAATGTTAAAATGACCCTTGGAATGATCTGGACCATCATCCTTCGTTTTGCCATTCAGGATATCTCAGTTGAAGGTAAATTTTAGTTCTTTCCTGCCACTGCTCAGTAAAGGACAACTGGGGTAATTAAATGGCTTTGCCATTTAAATAGCCCAAAATGTGCTCTTAAGTGAGTCACTGAAAGATCCTAGAGAGCTACCCTTCCCAAGCTGCCCTGACGTCTCATGAACGTTTATGGCCAAGCTCAAGCGTACTGAGATGAGTTTTTCACATGATTCTCTTACAAGAGATTTCAAGGGTAGCTCAAAAGGATAACTAAGCCTGAAAATAAACTTCAATGTTGGAGTTTGAGTCGGGGGTAGCGCTGAAAATGAACCTGTTGCTTAGGAGTCCTACAAGACTTCTATAATCCCAAAAAGCTATCTCCATAACCTCATTAAGAATATAATAGTAACAAAACTATCCTAGTAGGCTTTTTCAAACAAGAAATTCTCTTACAAGTGAAGTTAAATAAAGCACAATTTAGTGCAGTCTCTATCAAAGGGGGATTGCTGATGGTTTTCTAGCATAGGCTCCAGAGACTCCTGTTTTCTAAGAAATTGAGTTAATTTATGTGTTTCATTCTTTCTCTAGAAACATCTGCTAAAGAAGGACTTTTGTTATGGTGTCAGAGGAAGACAGCCCCCTACAAAAATGTAAACATCCAGAACTTCCATATCAGGTGAGTTAGAAGAACTTAATTTTACAATCTGTGTTATTTTCCTATGTCTCAGGGGCTTGGCATGCTTACACTGTATGTTCAGCAATATTCCCGACAGAGCTCCCAAGGCAATGCCCTTGCACGTTACACAAGTGACAGTGTGGTCCAGAGAGGTGCCTAGGAAACTGAAGGCAGAGGTTCCAAGAGGATCCAAGTACCTACATCCTAATTCCTCATTCGGGTCACAATTGCTGCTTTCATAAAGTTGTTCAGGGCATTAAGTCCTCCAAGAGCAGCATTTGTGGCATGGGCTAAGCAGGAGAGCTTTTGCTCTGTGAAAACTCAGAACACTTTAGGAGCCATGAAGAAAGGACTGCCTCCAAACTTTCGTAATATGGCAAAGCTGGGAAGGAATAAAAGATTCTCTTGCTCTGCTTTTTGTATTTCCAAACTGGCAGATGTTCCAGTGAAGATTCTGCATAATAGTGTTTTTTCCAGCACGTCTTGGAGCCTTGTATGAACCATATAATGTAAAGCACTTCTAAGCTTAGCTGCCATCCATGCCCGCAGTGTGGCTAGCTGGGGACATCTGCCTTTTCCCTGAGGAATGTACTTGTTCCTCCTTTATGACTTATGTCTACACCTTTTTTCGACCTTGCTCGCATGCTGCACAAGACATGCACAGAGAGTTCAGCACAGAGAACTGCCAAAACAAGGTGCCAACTCAGTGGGCAAGTGTTAATCACAGTGGAGTTTTGGAGGGGTTGAAAGGAATCTTTATTGCAGCCTCATGCACGTACAAGATACCCTCATTCCCAGCACTTAGAGTAGCGCTGTTAGTTGGAAACTACACCGGAATTGTCTCACTGCCTTGGTGCCTTCCCTCATGCTCACCACTCTGCGTCTCTGGGGCTGAACAGTGTTCATTGTTCTCTCTTGTGTTTCTCTCGTAGTTGGAAGGATGGCCTTGGTTTCTGTGCTTTAATTCATAGACACCGTCCAGAGCTCATTGACTACGGGAAGCTACGAAAGGTACAAATCTGTTTGTCTATCAGAACAGATGCTTGGCACCTTAGAAGTAAAAGAGGGAAAATAATTAGCTTGATAAACATAATTGGAGAACTTCAGCACAAGCTGGCAGTTGCAGGACTGAGGGGGGAAGGAAGGAGGGATGAATCAGTACATTCAGTCTTCTTAGCGAAGCGTGAACTTAATGAGCTTCCTGCTTGACTTTCCCTGCCTTCAGACTGCCTTGTATGAGACACACGTGCCCCAATCCCAGCTGATGAGCAAAAGCTGGCAAACTCAGTACGACCAAATGTGGGAATAGTTCTGTGTTAATGTCACAGACTAGTGAGTCAAATCAGGCTTAACATTTCTGTGGAGAGTTGGATAGAAACCAGTTATCTGGTGTTCAAAATGCAATAGCTCATTGAGGGGTTTGTGTACCCTCACTGGACACTTGTCACATGCTCCCAGCTTAGCACTTAGTCACCTGCAGTGCTTCTGGGCTTCTCCTAGCATGTAGGCATCAGGTGCCAAAAAAGCATTTGTCAGAAAACTCAATTTTACTTAAACACTTGTTCTGGTAGCACGACACCAAGCTGCTCCAAAGTTTACTTCCTGTGTGGCTTGGAGACAAGATTGCTGAATGGATGATGACAATAACTACCTAGTGGTTTATGCTGCTCCTAATGTCTTGACCCAGCAGTGCAATAGAAGATGAAGCTGGTTTCTTATCCTACTGGCGTTCCTGCAGTCTGCTGAGATCCAGTTTCACTGTATCTGTGCCTGTGTCACTAAGAGCATAATGAAATGTCACCAAGAGTGTAATTCATGTGTCATTGCTGGGGCTAACAAAAAACTTGTCCATCAGGTCTCCTGGACTGGGTGTTTTAAGTGCATGTGTGCTTGATGTTAGCTAGGGAAATAAACATAGAACTCCATCACCAACAGTCCTGGGCTTTTGGATCACCAGGCAGATGGACAAAATGTGAATGACTTAATCAAATTAGCTGCATCCTAGAGGCAGTGAACTGTACACTGCCTGATCTGCTTCTCAATAACTTTTTAGATCTTTGCTGTCTTCCAGAACAGTCAGTTTTTCTGATCAGTTTTAGTGTCTGGAGTTAGCACTTGATGAAGAAACAGTGGGGGGACACTGTACCTGTTTACATAGACAGCAGCAAGAAGAAAAGGAATTATTAGAGTAACATTTTCCATGCCTAATCTTGGGAAAACATCGCAGCAATGTGTGCCTAACAAACCCAGGCAGGTAAATGCTACAGCGCACTCTGTTATCAGCAAAGCCCTAAGCCAAACCCAAGCCAAAACAGAGTGAAGGAAAGCGAGTTATTTGTTGATATTGACTGCAGGCTTTTTAGGGTGAAAAAATAGCATGATGGTTCTAGCCAAATTCAATGTACATGAGAGGGGATTTTTCCTATTTGGAGTAAGGTTATATGGAACCAGCATCTTTTGATCCCCTCCTTCATTTGGCTCCCTCTGTCATCCTTAAGTCTTCTCACACTCGGTATCATTTTTATTGTTGTTCTGCCTCAGTTAGTCTAAAGAGATGAAATTAAATGTGTGCTAGAGAACTCTGCAATAGCTAAAATCTTGAGCAAATAGCTGCTCAAGAGCAATAGGAGCCTAGTCTTTAGCTCTGGCAGTTGATGTGTGCTGAGGGGAAGTTCACCTTTTTTATGCTAGATATTTGAAACCATTTCTGGAATGTATAAACACAGAGGAGGCTGCTGAAAAGCAGCCATTACAGTGGACAGTAGATTAGAGATCCACCTCAGGTTCTCTTCCAGCTCTAGGGAGCAATTAGTGGCATTTCAGTTGTGTGTGCCTTTGGCAGTCCTGTGTGTGTTTCTGTATATACACATACACACAAATCTATGAAATAAAGAGGTGGAATCAGTCCAAGCTGCCCAGAGTTCTGTACTGTACTTCTTGTTTGGGCAGGATTCTTCTGCAGCTTGTGTTTTCTGCTCTTTCACAGAGGCTGTGTCTAGGCTACGGATCTGTATTGGCTGTATAGTCGCAAAAGTTAGCCAGTATAGTAGCCACATGTCTTCCCAAAATCTAGCAACTTCTTTTGTCAGCACTGTTTTGTATTGAGTTTGTTCCCAGCTATTTTTCCTAATCTAGCTGTACTAGTGGAACAAGCAGAGTTCTTCTCTGCATACAGGCGCTGCCTAGCTAAAGTTACTGGTATAGTCCAGGCCTCAAAACAACAGGTCCAAGTCCATCTTGGTGTCGGTGATTCCCTGATACCCCAGCTACTTAGATAGTTTCTATTTAGTGCACATCTGTCTGCTGTTATTCAGTTCACTGTGGATAAGGTCTTGGGATTCAGCTCGTGGTGTGCAAGTGAGGGGTATGCAGAAGATGGGGTTTCCCTTCCTCCTTTTACCCTTGACTGTAGCTCAGCTGTGAGCCACATCTAAGATACTTCTGTCAAATACAAGTGATTGACTGCTGGCTCTGACACCCCCTCATATACCACAATATGTATAGAACTGTGGTCTGTGTACTGCTGTGTTATATGCAGATATTACTGAAAACATGAGTTTAGGATTTCTTTCCTACTGTCTTCAGTTCTGGCAGATACAGTAAGTGCTTGCTCTCTCTCAATTTTCCTTCCTCTCCATCTCCTTTCCTGATTGCTAGTTGATAGATGATGTTTTCTATGTTACATTGCAATAATTGCCATGGCAACCTTGTGTGCTGCAAGGACTTGGAAATAGCTGGAGGAGGAGAGGAGTCCCTGCATGAATTAGGGTTGTGGCAAAAGATGAAGAGCCATGTTATTTTTAAGTCAGCAAAAGCAGGGAATGAGCCAGGTTGGCATCTGTCTAGGGCAGGTTTGCTGTCTGCCATCACTAAAATAAAGTACCTCCTCCATGGTAAAGCTATAGGTTTCCTTGTGGCCAGCCCAGCTAGAGTCTGGAAAGTTACTGTTCCTTTTCATGCCTCTGCCATTGCTGTGTTCATGTAAGTGGAACTGCAACCAAGACACCTCCATAGCCTCCTCTGGGTCAGTGTTCTTCTGGGTGTGTGTTTCACCTGTGGAAGGAGTTGGAGAACAGGTGACTTTTTTGTTTGATCTCCTGTATTTGGGCCCCTAAAGTGTGCCTGCAGCTGTGGTGCTGCAGTGTGAGGCTTGGAGCTGCCTGGCCAGTCTTTATTACATTGCCCCTTTTCATGGGCATCAGCTGAAACAGGGGATTTGAAATAATGATTAGCTGGGGTACAGTGGGAATGTGGTGGAGTTGGGAGGAATTTCATAGGGCTTGAGACCCTGTTGTAGTCTTGGAAAAGCCCCGGGGGAAACCTTGACTCATGCACAAAGAAGCATCATTTTTGGGATGAGCTGCTCCACTGTTCTTGAGGGGTGAAGTTTTTCCTACAGGGAACAGTCTTGCTCAAGCCTAGCCCTCTGCTCATCTCCCAGCTAGTCTTGGGCTTAGGTAGCTTGCTTTCAGAAGTGCTATCTATAGTTTCATTCCCTAAGAAGTACTGTGATCACAAATCTTTCCTGCACTTGAAGTAGAAATCTGCCGGCTTTATCTAGGTGAGTCTCCAGTTTCCCGCATTAAAACTTCCAGCCCTTCCTTTGGGACTGCCCAAACCCAGTAAGTTTTCCTATCAGGAAACCTCTCCCAGCTTTCAGCCAAAAATCTTTTTAACCTTTGGCAACAGTGCTCCTGGTGCTGTTACTTGCAAGCTGATAGGAATGCTATCTGCAGTGAGAGATTTGCTCCTCCCTTTCCTCCAGGAGAGGCTGGCAGATCTTCATGCAGCTTGTTGAGATGGGCCTATGCTAAGGAAGGGTTTGTGTTAATACTAAACACTCTGTCAGGATGTTAATGACCATGATGGTCATGGTCAGCATGAGGTGAAATTTGCTACACAGTGGTGATATTTCTACAGAAATAGAAAATGGCACATGGGCTAGAAGACTGGCAAGGGAGCTGCCACTTGGCATTTCTGGATGCTCCTGCACTTGAGTGAAAGAAAATCTTTTATTTTTCTTCCTAAATGAAGCTAGGGCTGTGTCTACACTCAGTGAACAAAGTAGTTGTGTGTCAGCTAGTCTCACCTCCTCAGGTAAGGCTTTTGATTACGCCATGGGTTCCTAGAGGTTTCTCCACATTATGCACAGAAGAAAGGAGGTGGAAATTGAAGTAGTTCCTCTAATTCCATGGTATAGGACTGTTCCTTGTAGCTGGAGAATAGTAATAATCCACTGCCTGCTCCACTGCTCAACTCTGAAGAGGTGGATGTAGATATATCTGATGTAGTCACCATTGAAAGTGTATTATGTAGGAATATAGGGATTTGACACTATGTCATACTGTGTGCGACAGCTGCTGGCTTCATCACGGCATGAAGCAACATTGCCTTGCTCTAATATTGACTTGCTCCAGTGGATTTAATACAGATCACTGTCTGTTTCAGTGGCCTTTGTGTATGATTTACTTTGATAGGTGAAACATTGCTGTCTGATAGAGACATTCACCCAAAGGAATATGTTGCTGATACTGGATACCAGCCTAATACATACTTGATTTCTAGGCAAATGCTGCAGGAAACTGCTTTTCAGAGCAGCTCAGTTTCCTAGTTCATGAAGGCTGCAATCTGAGGTCTACATAATGACTAGTGCCATAAAGGAAGTTTTATTCATGCCCATACCCTGTCTGCCCAAGCCTGCCTAGCTTCATCTTTCCTGCTGGGTGGGTTCAAAGGAAACTGCCTGTTGACTAGAGTTCAGGCATTGCTTAATCTTCCAAGTCAGTGCAATAAGTAAAGGCACATGGTTCAAAAAAACCCAAACACAACATGGATGCTGCTCTAGAAAGAAAGTGAAATAATTTTACTACCTGTTTCCTGGTTTTTATGTGGGTGTCAGTGTGAGTGGCACAAATGACAATATGCAGAGCACCACTCCATCTTTCCTTCCTCCCAAAAGACACCAAACAAGATGGCTAAACACTAGCAGTTTATGCACCATCTTTCATCCAGTAGAAGCCACATGTCTCAACAGTAGAAAGTGATAACGCAAATATCATTTGTCATCTGTGAAGTGGATTGATCCTTCAGAATGATGAAGTATCATGGTTTTACAGGAATATAGGAAGAAGCTGGTATGAGAATCTTACACAGGTTGGCAAGTGTGTTGTTGCTGATTATGATGTTTGAATGCTGTACACAATTTTCAGAGTCTTTAATTTTCAATGATATTTGTATTTCATGTTTTCTTGTGTGGCTCTCTAAAATCTACAGGAAGTTTATACAGAGAGGAATAGAAATGTACTAAGGAAATTACAAAACCTGTGCAGAAGGAAAAGCCATACTCAAGGCAGAATGGGTACTTTTATATGTATTTATTTTGTAGAGATTTGTTGAAACATTTCTCTTCCTCCCACTCAACTGGTGTTCAACAAACTGTACACTAGCTAAGGACAGCACCCGTTGCAGATGTTGTTACTATTTTAGTGTTGCTTAGATTTCTAACAGAAACACAGCTCTGCAGTTCTTTAAAATCAAAGCTGCAAACCTAATATAAGCATGAATTGTAAATGGGAGATGTCATCTCATCATTTACTATCAGTATGATACAAAGCTAATTTTACTTATAACTAGGTACAAGAGAAAATGCATTATTCCTTTTCTTTGCAAGTGCATAGACTATATGTTAACTACATATACAAAGAGTCCTCAGGCTCTTCTTTCAAAAGGAAGCTAATTATTTCGTCCTGCTGCATGAAACATCACACACAGTTTTGTCTGGCAAGCACAGTTACCTGAACCAAACCAAGATCTTTCTGAGAGAAATGCTGTGTACCTTGTTAAAAGTTGATTCTAATGCTCTTCCTCTGTTTCTTACCCAGGATGATCCTCTCACTAATCTAAACACAGCTTTTGACGTGGCTGAGAAATATCTGGATATTCCGAAGATGCTGGATGCAGAAGGTAAAGTAGAATCCAACAACTTTTAACTTGCTTTTTCTCAAGAAATGCTCCACTTCTTCTAGGTGGACTTTTGTACAAGATTTCAGTAACCTCTGACTCTTCCCTGCATGACTGTGCAGTGAATGTATAGAAGAAAAGTTAAAATGGAATAATGAGTCACATGTTCTGCTTCCCTCTTCCTCCTCTGTCCTTCAGTCTTTTGAGTCTAGCGTGGAAATCTTACCTTGGGGTTGACACACACAAGGCAGATGAGTAACACCTGTCATCTGCTCACTAAAATGTTCCCTTTCAATTATCGTGCCAAATACTGAGTTAGTGTATGGTGTGGGACTGTGTTCCTTTTGCTCCAGGGTTTTTTAGCTGTGGTCTTTCTGACATTGCTGGTGTTCTTCCTTTTGAGGGCATGATATTGTTATTACTATTATTATTATAAACTGCTTTTTCTTGACTACTCAGAAGTGTTTGGCATGAAGATCCTTCACTGACTGGGTCTAGAGACCAAGGCAGAGTTCCGTGTTGTTCAGAGATGCTTTTGCTGCTGATTACTGCATCCCTGAGGCCACTGGGACAGCAAGGATTACTTTTCAGAGCCTTGTCAGGACCAGCTTGGCAACAGATTTTGAAGACTGTAACTCTGGAGTACAAATAACAGCCTGAAATAGTTCACTGGTTACTGGCTGTTTGCCTAAAGCCAGCTGGTTTCAGTGGTAGAAGCTGTATTTCAGGCTCGGGTTGGACAGGAGAGGCAGTTAAAGATTTTTGTTAAAGGAGTGAAAGGAGCAAAGAGAAAAGATGGGATAGGACAGCCAAACCCAGTGTACCTATATTTCAGTAACTAGGATGTTCATACTCCTAGGCAGTATTTCCCATCCTCAGAGATGAGTTTTGCTTTCCCTGGATTCATCATGTTGAGATTAAAAAACCCCCAAAACATGAGGTTTCTAGAGCAGATTCAAATGTGTCCTGCCATTCTGTAGGAAATACAGGCACCTCCAAAAAAAGCAGATTTAGCTTCAGATCTCAGCAAAAGTAGCAGTGATGAAGAGGGCCCCTGGCAGGAGTTCTCATTGCTCTTTACTGATCTCTCTCCTCCCTCATGGAGTCAAGCTAATGTGCATTCCTCCACACCATTAATTCTGATCTCTGGAGGTGTTGAGTTTCCTCTGAAACTAATGAAAGGGCCTCTTGAAATTCAAGCCATCATTGTGTTGAAATGGAGGAGGGAGGCATGGAAAAGAAGGGAGAAAGTCTTTCCAGAAGAACAGAACTGTGTGGAGGAATCGCAGTATAATATGTCTATAAAAGTCATGTCAGCCTGATGCCGGTTTGGGTTGACTGGATCCACCAATCACAGTAATGTTCTCAGGACAGGGAAGTGCTGTGATGCAAGACATGCTGACATATGGCTGCCTTAGCCTGGCCAGACTCTGGAGGAAATTTGATGATGAGGGAGGGGGACCAGGAGGGTGATCCTGGGTTCTGAGACACACACATCTTCTGGGGAATGCTGGGAAGCCCTGTGGAATCGCTATGACACTCACACGCCGCAGCAGGCCTCCTGGACAGTTGTGGTTCTACCCTTCCTCTGCTTTCCTCCCATCAGTTGATTATGCTCTTAACGTGAGGTTTTTTTTGACAGACATTGTTGGAACTGCCCGGCCTGACGAGAAAGCCATCATGACCTATGTTTCTAGCTTCTACCACGCCTTCTCAGGAGCCCAGAAGGTATCGCAGGATCCCAAGCTCCCTCCACAGAGCACACCTGGTGCCGTTGCTAATGTCCAAACCTTTTTTTCTTTCTCTCTCTCCTCTCTAGCTACGGGCATCTTTATTATTGTGTTCTTGGTAGAGTTGGCTGTTGGTTCAAAGTGGTGCCCCAGATAAAATACACGGGGCAAGGGAGCCAGGAATTCCATTTCCCTGTAGTCAGCAGTACTTCCAGTGGCACTTAGGTATGCCACACTTTGGCACACATGCAAATTTAAGGGCGTGGGGGGCTCTGCCTTCTCCGTTTGCCTTTTGAACTGTTGTCCTGATGGCCAAGAACCTGTATCTCTTGATCCTGGTAAATAAATCTGAGGTAGGATGCTTGGTCTTAGAAAAAGCTAAGACTGCCGCATAGATTATCGGCACAGCAGGAAACTGCAGACCTCCCCCCATGGGAAATAATCAGATACCTATTCAATTTTTTTTTTTTTCCTCACCTTTTCCGAAGATGGAGAAACAGAGCTGAAGGGTTTAATGAATGGCCAAAGCTTTATCTTTTGCCTTACGTATGCTCCAGGTTCCAGCACCCTTGCTTTAAGGTCTGAACCTGCTGCTTTCTCAAGCTGTGCCACAAATTCAGTCCCAGTTCACCTGAGGCTTACAAAGCATGCCTAACAAGTACATCCGTGCTGGTTTTGCAAACAGAGCGTTGCTTATTGTGACAGAGATGCCTGGTTTTGTCCATTTCCTTTTTTTCCCCCCCTCTTTTCTCATCTGTGTTGGGAATCAGGCAGTTGTGTCCTTGCTACTTCTGGCTTAGCCATTTTCCTGTTGGTAATGGAGTCACTTAAGGAAAACATTTTGTGGGTGAAACCTTGTACACATCTCTTGCCAAAACGAAGCAGCCTCCTGACTTGGGTGCCTTAGGAACAGGCAGTGCGCGTTGCAGCAGAGCAGACCCTGTGTAGGAAGTGCGCTGCGTGGGAAGGCTCTGATCTCCAGCTCCTCGGCGTACCAAGGGCTTCGAGCACGGGCGTTCAGATCTCCAAACAACTTGTCTGCATCCTTGGGCCAGGCCCCCAGACCGCAGCTGTGAAGGGGCAGAGCCCAGATCTCATCTCAGGATCCCCCTGGATTGGGGGTAGGGAGGGGTGCCGCTTTGAGCCACAAGCCAACACTGCTAGCCACCTTCTGATCCGAATTCCCAGCTCTCCGCATGGAAATCTGTTTGGCCTGTCCTGCAATGCATGATGGGAAGTTTTCTCCCCCTCTCTCACGCCACCCATGATTGTTTTGTTTTATCCTATGTGCTGCTTCTTACTTTATCCTTTCAACCTCTTTTCCTTCTCTGCACAGATATTATAGGCACGCTAAGGCCGGATGAGAAGGCCATAATGACCTATGTCTCATGTTACTACCACGCCTTCTCAGGGGCGCAGAAGGTGAGACTTTACTGCTAACAACCCCTCCCCTCACCCTGTCCTGCCCACCTGTCCTCTCCAACGAGGAACGCCAGACCCCCATCCGCCCCAGGGCGTTTGCAGGGAAGCCCATTGCATCCAGCGATGCATTTGGAGATGCCATCTGTAATCTTGCTGGAGAAGTGATGTAAACGTCCTTTTGGACAGACCTGAGCTGCTCCTTCCCTCCAGTCTCACACCACAGCAGAGAGGAGAAAGCATTTGCTAAAGCTGGCATTGGAAGATGAGTGGATGTCTGCTCTGACAGAGGCAGTAGCCTTTCAGTAACTAGTGGGCATTGTCCTGGGCAGGCAGTGCGCCTCCAGAAGTACCGCAGTCAGATCCACCCACTCCAGGAAATCACAGCCTGTCCTGCTTGGGCTGCCATCCTGCCTTCCACACTCAGCCTCCACTGGGTCAGTGGTCTTCTCCTGGGCTGAATCATCCATGAGCTGGTTACATAGCACTTTTGTGCTCCAGCCATGAAGTTCATTTCTACCAGGCCTTCAGCTTTCCCAAACTCACATGCTTTTCCATTCCTTGTTTCTTCCTTGTAATTCTCCTCTGTTTCCCAAACCACCTATATGTTCTATTTATCTTTCCTCTGCCTTGCCCGTTTCCATAGCTTCAGGCCTTCCTTCCTCCTCTGCTTCCTCTTTACTCCAAAGTCTCTTTGCCTGACATCAGGATGTTTGGAGCTAAATAGTTGCAGATCAACTTTGGGCAAGCAATTTCCCAACAATCCTTTGAATAAGGAAAAAGGGTAGATTCTTTTCTCCCACGTCATAACCTGCCTGGGCTGCGGCCCTTCCACAAGATTACTGTTAATTTCAAATAGGATGCTTTAGAACAGTAAAATCCAAAATCCACGACTGTGTTCTTCATGTTACGGACGTGCCTTTTCTGTTTGAGCACAGTCCTTGTGTTGCCCAGCTTGAGGGCTAATCTGACTCCAGGAAGATTCCATCTCTTTTGTGCAAAGCAGTGCAGATGGTCCCAACACTGATTCAGTTTCCACGCTGATGCTGGCTTTCAGAGGGCAAATGCAAGCAGTTGTTTCCAGGGAGCAGCTCTTTAGTTCCAGCTTTTTGTTCTCTGCCCAGTTTCATATAAATTATGTGACACTGTCTTGTTTCCAAGGAACTGGGAATGTGTCCCACAGCAGTGCAGTAGACTTGCCCATTTGGCATAATTTGTGTAGTCATGACTTTCCTGCTAGGATCCTGTGGTTTTTTGTTCAAAACACTCAAGACCAGTCTGCAAGCTCCAGCCAGCTGATACTTGCCCAGGAAGACTGTAGTTTCAGAAATCATGCCAGCCTCATGATGAGGCCTGCTGTTTGCCAGGTGCCCCTGAGGGACTGCTCCATGCAGTCTGCTTAACCTGAGGATCTCCAGATGAGGAAACATCAAACCACAATTTGAGGAGGGTTGTAGCCTGCTGCAGAAACAGCCGTGCCACTCGCCAATCTCTTCCTTTTCTCTCTGCACCCATTCAATGATTTGGAAACCTGCTCAGCAGGTTCCATGCTCTGATCAGCAATTTAGGTGGATGCTCAGTCTCCTGGGTTAACTGAAAACTGTCTTCTGCTTGCTTCAGGACCTGAACCAAGTAGCTGGGGCAAAAACTAAATATGAAGTTTCTCAATTACTACGGTTTCAATCCCATGTAGTCCAACTGGCTTACAGGGAAGATTTAATATGTTATTCATTTTTTAGCAGTCCTGATGGGCCAGCAACTCAACTGTGCCCTGGCAGGAGGGACACAGCTCCTTTTTGGAGCTGCCCTAGTCATAGATTAGCTGGCTGCTAAGCAGCACAGATTCAAACCTGCAGGCAAATGCAAAGTGATTGCTGAGTACAAGCCCCTGCCCAGATGTTACTGTGTTGCCACCTCATGCAGGGTTAGGTGACTTACTGTGATATCACTCAATTTTTCATCCAGATTTTTCATTACTGCCACCAGGCCTGAAGGGAGAGTCCCATGAGCCGCTTTCTGCTTCTTTCATTCTCTTATCCTGAGCCTTTGAAGGTACAGGGTCCCCAGCCTGATGTGTATGTAGATGGCTGCTTTTTCTCTATGCCATTTTTTTATATATCTATTTGTAGGTATACTTGCTTTGTTTGGTTTGCTTGTTTTCTAACTGCTTCTGACTTTCACACTAAATGCATGCAACTACTGGTTGGCTTAATATTTTGTAAGCTTGTGGCAATTTCTAACTAATGTTTTACTGTTTTATTAAGAGATTGTGTTTGATGTATGGTATTTTGGAGTTGTCCTCTGAGGCCAGAGGACAGCAGCAGGCAGGCATCTTCCCCTGAGGCTAGAGGACAGCAACAGGCAGGCATCCCTACAAAGTGCACTGTGGGAATGCCTTCCTTTATGATCCTCCTCAGCAGAAAGACTTGGATCCATGAACCAGAGAGACTGCAAACTCTACTATCCTTAGCAGTTCAAGTTATGGTTGAGAAGTATAGAAAAGACAAAAGACAGATAAATTGCTGCCATTCAGTTTTTCACTTTGATTCCACCAGACAGCATGTGCATAGACACTGCAGCGTGCACAGAATGTCCTGGGCTTGCCCTCCCCAAGACTCTGAGTGTGAGCTCCATAACGTGTCAGCACGATGCTGCGCTGAAGCTGATGAGCTCACACAGGTTCTCTGAGAATACAGGTATGCAGTTTCCACACCCCAGGATTCTGCATCTTCTCAGCGCTGCTCTGTGCCTTCTGGGTGTCTTGGCATTTTGGAGTCAGCATTAACATCCTAAATGCATCATTGCCTTTAGCAGTCTGAGGAAGCCAAAATAGCTTTTTCCACTGAAATAATGAAGGTGTAGGGGGAGCTGCCTTGGCCTCATATAAACATCTTGGTGTGCCACTCTTACCTAAAAGTGTTTCACTTTAGTTTTGAGGTTGCCATCGCCATGGATCAGCTCATTAGCAGTAGCGTGGGGGGTATTTGTGAAGGTTGCCTGAAAGCTCTGGCATCCTTTCGTCATACCTTGCTCAGAGCACAGTGTAACATGTTGCTGGTGACATTAATGGTGATTGTGGCCACAAAGCCTTTCCTGTGGCTGCAGCAACAGCACACTATTGTATAGAGCAGTAGCAGTTCCAAGGCAAGAACCATTGGGAGGCAAGTACTGGTGAGGGAAAGAAAGCCTCTACACTCCTGCCATTAGGATAATACAAATAAAGTCGCAACTGCTGACATTCTTTGTGTCGTTTTGTTTGGACAGTTGTTCAGCATGCATATATACACACACGTATTTAAACTTGGGCAGCTGGAGAAAGTCTATCACCAGATACATGCCTCAGTGGAATGGGGTCCTGCCTGCACAGCTGGCTGCTGCTGCAGTGAGCTCATGGGGTGTAAAAATAAGAAAGTTAAATGGACACCTCTCCTGGAAGGATTGAGATAAAGCATTAGGTACCGCCAGTTCCCTGCAGTCACTAGGCATATCATGGTAAGGCTCTAGCAATGTCTTTTTGACATACTATTTGGTCCCATGTCTATAGTTTTCTCTGTATATCAAAAAACACTCCATTAGAGTACAAACTTTAGTTAAAAATAGGTCAAAGTATGAGCTTTCTTAAATGTAACCATTGTTTGCCCTTTTTGCAGATTTCTTTTTAAGTGAAACTGCTCCTTTTACTGTATGAGTCTCTCTGATGTGTTTTAAATTAGCTGATAATCTGTGTATCTCATAGCTGGTCCACTTTACTGAAGAGGCAGATGGCTGAATAGATGTTTTAACAGCTTCATTTCATTCTACAAATGAATAAGATTTCTGTGTCCCCTGGGACCTTAGCAATCTATACATCACTGTACAGCCTATGACTTTATTGCTATTCTTGCTGCTTCACATCAGCTGCAAAAATTAAAGGTTTTTTTCTCAAATGTCCTTGAAGATTGAATAAACAGATAATAAAAGGTCTATTTAAAAATAGAAAAAGGTTGAAACTTACCAGCTATAAACTCAGCAAAACTTATTTTGGCATCAGTCCCAAATGTAGTTCTGAGGCAGGGCGCAGCCTTCACAGTTGGTTTGTTGTAGTGTTGATATGTACCCTCTCCTTATTTGCACTTAGCCTCTGTAAGGAGGACTTCTCCCAAGGAGGCTTGTGGGTACCTCCAGCACCTTCCCCAGGCAGCAGGGTCACAGGCTGTACTGTGGTAACAGGGATCTGAGCAATCCCCTGATGCATCTCAGGGGCATGTGCTCAGGCTTTGTGGCATGGCACACACCGCGGTAATGATAAAGAGGGCTGATAACTCACAGATACATTCTGTGCAAGGATCAGCCTGGTTGTATGTCCCCCATGCCAAACACATGCATGGAACTCCAGATTGACTGCTTCTGAGTTCATAGCTGGGATTTTTCTGATCCTTGCTTTCCAAATTCGTGTTCTAACATGTTGAGCTCCATGCAGAGAACCAGGTTTTGGTCTCACAGTGGAAAGAAAGAAAAAACCTCCAAACCTGAATAGTAACAGTAGGATTTTTTTTTTTATTGTGAGACTTGTTTTGGAAGAGTAAGCAGAAAGATTACCCAGAAAAGTGGGGGGGAAAGAAATCCTCTTCTGAGCTTTCTCACTGGATCATGAGACTCTGAATACATGGTAGGTGTATGCTCCACCAAGGAGGTGGCTCTGTAATCAGTGCCAGAAATACAGGAAAAACTGGAAGACAGTTCTGCTGGGCAGAATTTAAGATTAAGAGAAGTATCTACCATTTAATCTACCAGACAAAATTAGGAATTTTCCTGTAAGTCCAGTCTATGGGTTAACTCTGTTTGGGTAGTTCTTTCCTGGGGTAAAAGTACAGAGACAGTCTCATCAGCTTGACATCACTCTTACTGCTGTTCCAGCTCAGAATGCTGGTATTGGGAGTGGAGGTGGCAGCAGAAACTCCCTGTCTTTGTGAAGAGGTAGCCAGGGTCCCTCTGGTAGGAAGCAGACAACAAGGCCCTCTTACAGAAGCAGCTCCAGAAAAAGTATAGAAACATTGGTTGTCCCACAACATGTAGGGTAGAATCATGGGAGCTGAGAATCTCTAGAGAAGTGAAAAAACAAATCATTATAGAAGGCCAGATGTCTCAAAGTGCAAACAGGTTGCTAGAGCTAAGGGTAGGAGATTTTACCTGTAGGTACGTAGCAGGAAGCTAAGCTGCAAGTTGTGGTTTGGGGTTTTTGGTTTTTTTGTGGGTTTTTTTTTCACATTTTTTCCTTCTTCCATTTTTCTTCTCTTTTTCAGGCGGAGACAGCAGCAAATCGTATCTGCAAGGTGCTGGCAGTCAACCAAGAAAATGAACAGCTCATGGAAGACTATGAAAAACTGGCCAGTGATGTAGGTGTTGGTTTCTGAGTGGTGGTATGCAGAAAAGAATTGCATTTAATGCTGATAAGTAATCTTGGGGAGTGCTATTGGTCCACTGCTATTTCCCCTGGAAAACTATTTTTTCCTCTTCAAATTAAAGACCAAAGTTACCTTAAAGACAAGGTAACTTTGAGCAATCTACCTTAAAACAGAAAGCCTCCACAGAGAAGCTTTGAATTTCTCAATTTATTAGGAGCCAGCCCTAAATGCCAAACTTGAAGGAAAAATCAAGTTGGTTAAATTTGAATTCGTCAGGACTATACAAGTTCATTACATCTTCTATATAGCTTGTATACTCATGTACTGTGGAAGTCAGGAGCTGGATCAGAGAATAAAAGTTAGAGATATTTGAGGAAAGAAATATGCATTTGCTGATAATGGAAAGAATATGTGTCAGATGCAAGCTGGAGGCTGCTTTTTAACTGAGAAGGCTGACAGACTGACAACAGGGAAACTACAAGAGACCAAATGTGGACTGTAGTATGTTTGTAGTAGTTAAGTAGGGAGGAGAAGATGGACAACAGAAGGACAAACATAACCCATGAGCCTGCTTTCAGCCTCATCTGAAAAGCATAGGGCACTACTCCACTCATAGTGTAGACTGCCAATTGCATTAGCATTTTGCCAGCTCTCCAGATAGGTTTGTTATGGAGGTATATTCAAAGAGCAACAGTGACTTTGAGGAAGCTGGAGTGGGAAAAGTGTAAGGCTGAGCTGAAAGCAAGTACTTGACTTCTCCTGTCAGATTCTTCTGGAGATAATGACTTAGAGTAGCATCCTTTAGTTATGCAACAGTCCAGCAAAATTCTTAAGGCTTTAACATAATCTGAGGATATAGTTTTGGTCCTCCTTCTGCAAAAGCTGTGCCTTAAGCATGTTGGATTGACCCTGCTGCGACAAGCAGTACTACTTAGTGTGGTAAGGAATGTGCTGCTCATTAAAAAAAAGTACTTCCAATAAAGCTGGCCAACTTTTCTTTACGAGCCCTGCTGGTGGCAGAATCTTTCTGACAGCAAGCATAAAAGTAAATGGTCCCTTATGAAATCAGAGCAACACCTGCAGTTTCAGCACAATTTTCAGTTCAAGGCTTCTTGTCATTGCTCTTTCCAGCTGCTGGAATGGATTCGTCGCACCATCCCGTGGCTGGAGAACCGCGCTCCAGAGAACACCATGCAAGCCATGCAGCAGAAGCTGGAGGACTTCCGGGACTACCGCCGCCTGCACAAGCCCCCCAAGGTCCAAGAGAAGTGCCAACTGGAGATCAATTTCAACACCTTGCAGACCAAGCTGCGGCTCAGCAATAGGCCAGCCTTCATGCCCTCCGAAGGGAAGATGGTCTCGGTGAGTGGGGTGACTGCTTCTATATACTCCAAACATGCCTGGAAAACGAGACTCCCTTTCTGCCCATGGTTGGGCAGAGAATGCCCACCTTCATAGTGGGGGAACCCTGCAAAATATAAATTAGGGAAGCCATGATAGGAGAGGTTCACGTGATCATTGCTTCCTGGTGTCTG
Organism: Hirundo rustica; assembly: GCF_015227805.2. Taxonomy (NCBI): domain Eukaryota; kingdom Metazoa; phylum Chordata; class Aves; order Passeriformes; family Hirundinidae; genus Hirundo; species Hirundo rustica. The sequence goes on from NC_053455.1 coordinate 31,374,056, forward strand.
AATCAGACTCTGAGGCTCTTCACAAGTCGCATGTCTTTATGAGATATCTCGGTGGCTTTTGTTCTTTCTGATTCAGAAACATTAGAGTTTTATAAAAGTTTCACGTAGGGCAGCTTTAAAACTCCAGAAGTGTGTAGCGAGGCTTTTTTCTGCAGTTATATCCTGGCACTTCTAGTCCTGCTTGTCTTAGGTCTGACACGCTGTCTCCCTGATTTGCCTGCAGAACCCTGTGAGATGAAAAGCTCATGCTCACTCCGTCCAATCAGTTGGAGCCTCACTGAGACTAATGCTGGTGAGCATCTTCCCTCCAACTTCTAACTTGCCTTTCTTCCTCATGTTTCTGTCTCTAGGATATAAACAATGCCTGGGGTGGTCTAGAGCAGGCTGAGAAGGGCTACGAGGAGTGGTTATTGAATGAGATCCGGAGGCTAGAGAGGCTGGATCACCTGGCAGAGAAGTTCCGGCAGAAGGCATCCATTCATGAGTCCTGGACAGATGGTAATGCCAACCTACATGCTTCCTATTGCCTGACACAGTGCTGACTTATGCATGGGTCCTTCTGTGAGAGTTTCCTCTTCAGAAGGCTAGATTTATTTCTTATTTTATTAGGAAACAGTGTATGGAAACCAGCTTGATCTCTGTTCTGCATCGTGCAGTCAACATTGGCATTTCCTAACTGTGGCAGAGTGAGAACTTTGGCTAGAAGAGAGTCACAGAGCAGAGGAAAAGTTCCTCTGCAGTAAAGGCTACCTACCATTGGCTTTTACAGGATCAGCATAACCCACTTTGCACATACTGAGACAAGTCCAATATAAACTGTGACAGTGCTGGCTTAAGCTACAGTATGTGCCTTTCTGTGTTGTTAATGGCAAACTCACAGTTTGTGGTTTAAAAGTGAGCGTTGTGCTTCTCTAGGCCAGCAGGCTCAGGGACAAGCCTCGGGCAGGGCGCTGGAGTGAGGCCGATGCCCTTTGAGGGCCCTCGAGGGTGCCTGGGCCTTGTCCTTCATTCTTCTGTCCTTTGGCTCCCTCCCCAGGTAAGGAAGCAATGCTGCAGCAGAAGGATTACGAAACTGCAACCCTCTCGGAGATAAAGGCCCTGCTGAAGAAACACGAGGCCTTTGAGAGTGACCTGGCTGCACACCAGGACCGCGTGGAACAGATTGCTGCTATTGCACAAGAGCTCAAGTACGGCACCCCAGCGTACATCCCATCCTTGGGGCCAGGGAGGCTTAGTGAGCTTTGCCCTCTGGAGAGCAAAAAATCCATCCCCATACAAAAATGCTGGGTATTCCCAGTGTTTCCAAACAGTATCTAGGATACTGCTTTCCAGTATCCGGACACGCCAGAAAAGCAGGCCAGAAAATGGATGAAGCGTGGGTGCTGTTGAGGAGGAGGCAGAATTATATTCCTAAACCAAGTTTCCATCCTCTTCTAGTTCATTATGCTGCCATGAACCCTTCCCTAAAGAGTCTGACCTGCTGCTGGCACATGCTGTATTTCAGACTTGTGACGCTGTCGTACTTTTCCAGGAACAGAAGGAAAGAGGAGAGGATAGGAGGGTCTCAGTTTGCTCTCTTTTATTGAAAAAAGTCCTGCTTATTCCAGCAGGGGAAAAGCTGCTTGAGCCCTTTGTGGCCTCATTCTTTCCCTCAGGAGTACCTGCACTGTGTGCACTCTGTTCAGCACATGCTTATTCACAGCAGATCAGCTCTTCCCCTGCTTCCTGCTTGGAAACCTTCACCTCCACTCCTCTTCCTGGAGTAATACAGGTTACCAGAAGACAAGGGGATTGCTTGAGATAGCAGGCAGACAAAGTAAGCTAGAGGCTGCAGCAGAGGGGGATTTTGAAACCCTGCATATTTCTTGGCAAAAACCAGTCTGAACTACTTGATTTTGACTTTGTTTCCTATTTTAAAAAGATTTATATATCACACTGGCCTGTCTGAGGTTAATATCTGGGCCAAGATCAGTCCTCTTGGGCTGAAGAGCTGTTTTTCTCTAAAAAATTAGGATTATTGGATCAAGATCATTAACCTCTTTAACAACAGATATTTACAGAATTCTTCTCTTGTCCACTGGAGGATTGACCTTGGAACAGCAGGAGGGTTCGAGGCAATCGTCCATGTCAGTAAGATTAAAACGGAGTCTGTCTAGTCAGCGAGCATTACCTGACCTGCCACTTCCAAAGCACACACTGCAGGTCAGCCAGAGCAGCTGCAGCTCCAAGAGCAGCAGGGAAGACTGAGGCCTAAGCGATGGGAGAGGTTATTTCTTCGAAAGTGTAAGAACAGCAGGCTCTGCTATTGTTATAAAAGCCATCTTCCATTTCAGCAGAGGCCATGCCCTGAAAAACCATGGCAGAGCCCTTTTCTTCTCCAGGGACACACTGCCCGAGAGATGCAGAGGGTGTGGAGGAAGCCCTCCACAATGGGTACTACCCATTGCAGGGATGTTTGGGGGCATGGCATGTTCCCCTCCTGAGCCATAGTGGTCCAGCACAGGTGTGTTACAAGTCAGGCTTTCAGAAGGAGTTCTTTCATCTGCAGTGCTGGCTCTGCAGCAAAGTAGATCAAGCAACTGATCTGGATTAAAAACCTAGCAAAGAAGTTATTTTTAGCCCAAATCAGTTTTCTGGCTAGTCTGTTGAAGGACTCCACCAACAGCTGAGCCCACACACCCCAGGAGGGCAGTACAATGGCATGAAGAAAGAAGGTTGCAGGAGTCAAAGACTGTAACCTGCATTACTGCTTAAAGAATTGCTTGTCAGATAGCTCAGGGTCACTCAGTGATTTTTTCCCAGTGGTTTATTTTGGGTTTTTCTTTCAAGGCTGGCACTTCCTGGATTGGCTGGTCTCCCTTTGCCTGCAGATTTCTCCCTCTTTGACCATGTGTAAGAACCACGAGCACAAAGCAATGCAAGGCTGCAAGCTTTAGTGTGCCCCTGTGCTCTCCTTTCCCCAGTCATACTTTTACCAGCCTGTGTTCCTTGAGTGTCAGCTATAGACATGTCAGCAAAGCACTTCTTGTCAGGCATCTAGGAAAGAGACCTACACGGTTATTCTGGGATTGTCCTAAATAAATTTGCTGGGTTATGTAATTTAGCTATTCCTTGCCACCTGTACTCTGCAATTCTTAGGACAATCTTAAGCCGTTTCTTAGTGTTTCTAATAAAATCTTTGGTTTCCGTTCTAATGTATAAGACACAGTTTTTTAGACTACATAATGTTCTTTAGCAGAATACAGGAGCAGATTGCTCTTATCATAATCTGCTTATTTCCAGTGTGAGCCAAAGTCTACATTCCCTTCCCCCTTTGGCAAGTTATTCCCATCAAGTAGCCAGTCTCAGTATTTGTTGAGGCCTTGGGTGGTCCTGTTCTGTGCTGTTTCATTCAGCATAAGATAGAGTGTCTCCTAAACTAGATCCTGATACCATCCTGACACAGCAACCATGATCTCTTTGAATCTGTCTTCAAGACTGGTCAAGATTTCTAATAGGTTTCTGTTATTTCTGTACAGGAAATTATTTGACTTCTTATCATTTTTTTCCCCACCCTTTATAGTGAGCTGGACTATTACGACTCCCCCAGTGTCAATGCCAGGTGCCAGAAGATCTGTGATCAGTGGGATAATCTGGGTGCCCTAACCCAGAAACGTAGAGAAGCCTTGGAGGTGAGATATCTTACAAGTTGGACCTTCTGATTGCACTCCTTCTTGGGGGACAAGCTGCAGTGGGCACAAGCAGTATCAGCTCACTTGTGAACTTGTAGAACATCCTGGGCTGTAAACAAGGGATACATTTCAGTAAACTTAGGCTGCTTTTCTTCCAGCCCAATTATGGTGCCATTTGTTTGCTCAGGCTGTTGATTTATTTTTACTTCTTTTTATGTGTTTTGTAAATTCATTCTGCCTGAAATTCTGCCTTGTTTTGTTTTATTTCAAAGGACCTTGGATTTATTTTATTTCCCTTTGAGGGCAGAAATCTGTCCAGTGTGTAATCTCTAACAGCAGAGAGATTTTTACTGACATGCCATCCTGGGAGCACCAAGGAGGTCTGGAAGGAAGGAGCAGCTCAGACAACCCATGTATCTTATTCTTCTCCAACTATCTTCCCTGATTGTCTTACGGGTTTTTTTTTCTTTTTTGTGCATGCACAGAGGACAGAGAAACTACTGGAAACAATTGATCAGTTGTACCTGGAGTATGCCAAACGAGCTGCCCCTTTTAATAATTGGATGGAAGGGGCCATGGAGGATCTGCAGGACACATTCATTGTCCACACCATTGAGGAGATCCAGGTACAGAGCAGTCATTTGCACCAGTTAGGTAGGGACAATGAGAAGTTTGGGCTGTCCTGAGTTGTATGAATTCAGAGTGGTATGAATTTATAGGTTATATTTTGGTGTTTCTGCTCTACTGAGTGAGCCTTATGAAGAGAAACAAAAATTAGTATGTTTTTCCTTGATTTTCTCCAAAAACTTGGATCTGAATAGGTATAAAGCATACACACATCATCTTAGCTGGACACAAAAACTGAAAACAGATTTTTCAGAGTAACTCCAGAGCTGTATTAATGGAAGCCTGAAAATTGAGAGAACCTTTTAGGATCTTGTGGATTTTTTCTTAACCCATGTGAGCAAAGCTTAGTGCTGCTTACAGGGTCTGCAGGTCAGTTCTCACATGGCATGTCGTATCCAGGTCATTTGGTCCTGTGTGATAGGATGTACCATGAGGATAGTTGAGCTACTAGCTGGTTTTTGGTGCTGGGCACAAGAAAAAATCAGAATTGTCCACTTTGATGCTGAATTATCATTTGAAATCAAAGTTGTTTTGCCTTCTCTAGCACAACAAAGGCAGGATTTCAGGTTTTCCCATTCTGAAAGGGTGTTAGGAAAGCAACTTGAGGTATATACAGGTAAGTTAGACCTTAGAGAGCACCAGTTACTCTTTCCTTGATTGCAGTGGGGACTTCTATTTCACCTGCTTGTTGAGCTTGTGGAAACAATCCAAGTCAGCTGTTTGCCAGAATGGCAGACAGGAGTGTGAGCATCAGTGAGGCGGCAAATGGGAGACCTACAGGAGCACCCAGGGCGGTGACAGAGCAGTGACAGTTACTGAGCTACTTGTTTCTTCTACCCTTCCCTCCTGAACAAAGGGGTTCATTAAGTCTTTCATAGTGCAAAATAATCTCAACAGCACTTAAACATTTCCGTTGTCTCCTTGTGACTGCTTGCAATGTCTTTCCCAGCCCCCAGACTCTCTATGGCCACTACAGCAGCTGCAGAGCAATGAGTCACCGTGTAAGGAAGGAATTTCACAGAAAACAGTTAACAGTGTGTGTTGTGAGGGAGAGCAGTCAATCATGTGGTTTACTTTCATTCCTTCTTGCATCCACACTGTTCCCTTGGTTATCCCTGCACACACCTCTGTTTCCCATGCATTTTCCTGCCTCTTTCCCTGTGTTTGCTCCCCTAGACTTGATCTTCTAGGTTTCTGGGATGAAGTACCTTAAAGGCCTGTAGAAGCAGTGGGAGATGAGCCAGGACCAGCTGGCTTGTCAGCTGGCTACAAGCTACCAGCAAGCACACCCCAACCATCGGTCCTTGGAGCACGGCCCAGGCACCACAGCAAGATGGGGAGCAGGAAGGGCCTGTGTGGTCAGGGAGAAGGAGCTGTTTTCCAGCAGCAGGAGGATGTGATGCCTGTGCAAGTTTGCAGTTGGCTGGAAGACCTTCACCTGGTTCTAACTGGCTGATCAAATTGAATCTTAGTACTTATCTGGAGTTACTTTGGGTGTAGAAATAGTGCATACCTAGTGGGAGAAGAAAACACAGCACGTTTAAACTGAGATTCTTTTTTAATAGTAATTCTAGTAGTCAGATCTTCTTCCCCAGAGGCTGACAAGCAGTCACTGAGCAGCATTTGAGAAATAGTTCCCCCTAAATTATGAGCTATTATTATTCCACCTTTCTTGGTATGTGATCTCTGTCACTGGTCAACGTGGGACAGAAAGAGAGGGAAAAGAAGACTTCACATCATTTAACTACTTAAAACATCCCATTTAGTGATAGTGAGAGAACATGGAAAGTGTATTAGAGTAGCCTGCACTGTGTCCCGGGAATACGTTAGCTTTTGCAGTCACTTCAGGAATACGTTTGCTGGAGAGGCTATTTCATAAGTAATGTTCTCGTCCTCCCTTTGCTGCTGCCTTCTTCTGCAGGGATTGACCACAGCTCATGAGCAGTTCAAAGCCACATTGCCAGATGCCGACAAGGAGCGACAAGCCATCCTGGGAATCCACAACGAAGTCTCAAAGATTGTCCAGACATATCATGTCAACATGGCAGGAACAAATCCTTACACTACAATCACCCCACACGAGATCAATGGCAAATGGGAACATGTGAGTTCTTTCCAGCCTTGCAGGGTAGTGGGGGACAGTGTCACTGCTCAACCACTGTGGGCCCAGGAAATGGATTATTTACTCTGCAGTTACCCTCATGCTTACTGCTGAGTTTTAGTGGGGTTTTGTTCATTTGGTTTTGGTTCAATTGCTGTGTACTTGGAAAGTGGAAGAGATCTTTGATATAAATACCATGGGCACATCAGACCTTCTTTTACATGCTAATTTTAAATGAAAGTTGCTAAATTTGAAAGCTTTGAGGTTTTTTATCTTCAGTTGACCCTGCAGGTAAGTATAGCATGTGGATCAGTATCCTTTTTCACCATTCAGCTCTTCACATGTTCTGTCTCTGCAGCCAAGTAGCCTTTCCTTGCTGTATTCCTAAACGAGCAGCTACTGCTCTTACCCGTTTTGCTTATGGTTCTTACTAACAATCACCAGTGTGAGATCTGAACAGAATCCTGCAACTCAGTTAACATGAGCCACCAAAAACCCAAATAATGAATGGAAGCTGCTTCTTGTCTTCCACGCCCCGACATGAGTTTGTGTATCCTACAGCCGATAGGGTTCACATTTTGTGAACTTGCCCACTGTGACTTAAACCATATGACTGCTTGTATTCAGTGCAAACACCCACTCCTCCCTCCCTTGTGGCAACTTCTGCATTGCAAAGGTACATGTGCCTTTGTCTGTCTAAACTGCACACTGAGTTACTCGTTGTTGTAGGTGCGGCAGCTGGTTCCCCGAAGGGATCAAGCCCTGATGGAAGAACACGCTCGCCAGCAGCAAAATGAACGACTTCGTAAACAGTTTGGTGCACAGGCCAATGTCATTGGACCCTGGATCCAGACCAAGATGGAGGTAGTGCTTTGCAAATTTTGAAATACTTTTCCTCTGTGATCTTCACTGATACTCTTATTCATGATCTCTTTTGACCACTGTCACAGCCGTTCTTTCTCCAGGTTACAGCAAGAGAAACATCATAGAAAACATGAAGAATCTCAAGATTGATATTGGTTACTGAAGTGCTTGTACTTTTCTTCCTCTAACTCTAGTACCAGAAAAAAAGCATTACTTAAGATGGGGAACACTGGTATTTTAAGATCTGTGTTTATATGCAACAAATTCAAAATCCTAGATCAGAGACAGCTTGTGTAATTGCTTGCACAGCAATGGTCTTGATACATGTGACTAAATAAATACAATTAATATACCAAACATCTCCAGAGGAAACATTTTTAAGGGAGATCTCTCTTTAGGTAAGATTTGAGCTAAAGTCACTGCAGTTGATTAAATGTAAAAATACAAAGTTATTACTGATGGCAGAACCTGGAAAGAAGAGAGCAATTACAGAAATATGTCTCTATGAAGAATTAACTTAGAGGTAGACAGTACACCAGAAAAAGATCTGCCTTGGTAGATTACTAGCTTATGGACTGCAGTTTCTTTTTCTTTTGTATCCTTGTATTTGACACATCTGTAGTGACTCACTTGACTTGGAAAATATTCAGGGCTGTGCTAAATTTTTTGCTGACACTGTCTCAGCTCCTGTGAAGTAATTGCTCCATGAGATTATTATTTTTTTTTAATCATCATCCTGTGTGAGAGTGAAATTGCTGCAATAAATGTCAGGCATGTTGAGGCTTGTCCTTTCAGCGGAGTCTTAACTCCTTTGGCTTTGCTAATGCAGGAGATTGGCCGCATTTCAATAGAGATGCATGGGACCCTGGAGGACCAGCTGAACCACTTGCGGCAGTACGAGAAGAGCATTGTGAATTACAAACCAAAGATTGACCAGCTGGAAGGAGACCACCAGCTGATCCAGGAAGCGCTTATCTTTGACAACAAGCACACCAACTACACCATGGAGGTAAATGTTTTGGCAGCAATTAGACAGCTCATCTGCTGTGGCCAGTTAGCGTCAGCCACATAGAGCTCTGGCAACGTGCTGTCGTTCTCAGGAAAATGGAGGGCTTGGTAATGTGGCCAAGCGTGCAACAACATGTCATTGAATTTCATTTTTGCCTTACTGTACTTCATGCCAACTCATTCTAATGTACTTCCAAATATAGACAACAGAAACAACCTGAATGAGATCCCTCAGTGTTGCTTGAAAAATTGACAGGTCTCATTTCTCCTGCCACCTGATTGTGTTAGCTGGGATTAGAAAGGCAAGTGTTGATGATTTTGAGCTGCCGCTACCTGGCAGAAGAAAAAAAGTCCAACAGAAGTGGTTTTTTTAAGTCAGAGACTGGCTTTCTGTTCATAATGTGAGGTTTCTTGGGAGCAGTCTGAGTTCAACATTAGTCCAGCTGAACACAGACAGGCTTTGAAACTTGTTTTTTGGTTTCTAGCCAGCTTTCCATTAAGCAACAGCAGAGGCAGGGGAGCACCAGTGTCTTCCAAGCACTGTGTTTTATTCAGTTTCTTGGTAAGGAGAGGTTTCTGCTTAAATAAGTCCTAGAAGGACTGGGTTTGCTTCTCATTTGTGTTAAAGGCCTCCAATATGTTGCTCTGACCAGGCAAAGGAATTTTGCAATAGGACCATGTTTTTCTTAAGAAAGAGAAAGAAAAATAAGAAACTGGCCTCTTCAGTATGGCGTTTTTTCAGTCAAAATTCAGATTATAAACACCTGCAGATTAGAAGGAATCTTTTCTGAGAAAATGGAGACCAGGGACTGCTTTGCACACCAGGATCATTAATTTGTAATAAGTAGCACGTCTGGTCCACTGGCCTCAGAAGCAGAAGGGCACCTTCTTAATTTCAGTATTGTCCTGATCTCTTTCATCAGCATATCCGCGTGGGCTGGGAGCAGTTACTAACAACAATTGCTAGAACCATCAACGAAGTGGAAAACCAGATTCTGACCCGTGATGCCAAAGGAATCAGCCAGGAACAGATGAATGAGTTCCGGGCTTCTTTCAACCACTTTGACAGGGTAAGTCAGTGCTGACTGCAGCTACAAGCTTCCATGTGAGTGCACAGTGCAATAAAAAACAAGCAGTCACTGCGAGATCACAGAAGATGTTTCATTCTTAAAAATGTCACTCCTGTGGAGCACTCATTTCTGTGGAGACTGCCAAGGGATAGTTAGCCTGGCAGTAGTATGTCTTCACAGGAAACTGTAAAATTTCGTGGTAAAGCAAGAGTATGGAAACATTTGAAGGCTTTTTTAGGCAGTTGGACTTTTATCCATTCCTCTCAAGAGAACAGATTATTATTTTGATTTAAAAAATTCTTGGGACCATCTGTTCTCCACTCTTCTATACCATCTCTGCTATATCTGAGGACAGCCTGCCCTCAGAGATTGGCAATGCTTTTAAATTGCTGAACACTGGCTATTTCAGCCCTTCTCTATCTGTCTAAGAAAAATAAACCATGGGTTCTTTTCTTAGGAGAGGGACACATAAAGCCCTGTAGATTTTATATTTGACCTTCATATCATTTGCCCCTTCCATCACAACAGTCTGAATGTTAATGCAGACAGAACAGGGGTTTCTCACCTTCAACTATTGGATTATGAAGGCTTAACATGGACTTCAAAAACTGGGTTTTCTTCAAGAAAGTCACTTGAAATTGGCCCATCATCCTGTCTGTAGCTTCCTTCATCTGGCCAGAGGTGGTGGCAGGAGGCAGGGGCTCTTCAGGGCTTTGGGGCTGTTCTGAGCTAAAATTCTGCAGGATGGATGGGGATTCTTAGTTCCAGTAGCAGCTTGTGTATTATTTGATGGGTACGTCCAAACACTGGGGGAGCGGGCAATGGGCAAAGGGAAGAGCAGCTGCCGAGCCGTGTTGTGCTGCACTGTACATCCGTGCTGTTTGCAGAGCTGAGCACTCAAAATAGCTTTGCCAGTCAAAGCTCCACCTCCTCTGCAGGTCTCATAAATACAGCCACAAACGCTGCTCCCCTGAGCTTCAGCTGGTTTTCTTTGTCTGTTCCTGGGATGCCCTGACAGCTAAGCTTCCTTGGGTGTGTTGCCAAACATACCTGCCCTCACCTACTCCTTTAGTGGAACTTCTGACTGTAAGATTAAGGCAATGCTTCCCACTGCCTCTGCCTGCTTACCTGCACTCTGGGTTACTAGTGAAGCACAGGGCTTCTGACACTGGATAACAAGCGTGATGCAAGTAATTCACTTGGGAGATTGAGATCTGAGCATCAGCTGTTTTTGTCATTCAAATGCTCTCAACATGGGGATAACCTCTCTGAGAAGGAACTTTTCCAAGAGCATTTTTAGCACATCCTGAAATGTCATTGTGATATCTAATGTTGTGCACTTTTTATTTTTCTTCCCTGTCTTTCTATCTGCATGTCGTTCTTCCTGTTCCTGTCTCCTCACCCACTGCATGGTGCACCTGTCTGTTGTCCTTTCACCTCCCTCTGATCTCCTCTGTGTCTCCCGTCCCGCCCCACACCGTCACTCCACTGGCACTGCATGTCCTGCTGCCTGGCACACCGCATAACCAGGACCACTCCGGCACACTTGGCCCTGAGGAATTCAAAGCCTGTCTCATCAGCTTGGGTTACGATATTGGAAACGATGCACAGGTACTGAAAGCTAGTGGTGAACACAGCCAGATATTAAACTGTGAAAAAATAACAGGTTTTTTCCTTTCTTTTCTTGTTTGTCTTAATCCATCTGTTGTTGTTCTTGTGTTTGACTATATATGCATCACTTTTCTATAATATTTCCTCTCTAAATGCACTTTGGTATCTATTCCTTTTTAATTCCTTAATTTTTTGTCTTGGGAGAATTCCTCTTACGTGTTCAAACTGTTGTGTTTACTTCTGTGTCACTTAAAACTCCTCTCATTGTCAATTCCTCAATCTGTCTTGTTTAACATCTTCTTGCCCTTTCTTCACCAATGTGTTTCTTGTGTATAAACTATTCCATGTCAAAAACCACCTTTTGCTTCTTCATGGATTCACAAACTACCTTTCCTCTGTTATTTTTCATTGTCCTGTAAATCCTTCTTCTATCTTCTCCCCCCTGAAACTCATTCTTTGTAATGTCTCCTGTGGGTTCATTTCTTCCTGGACTGGTCTCCCTTTTCTCTCTTGGCTTTTTCCATCTTTGCGTCATTCTCTGTAGAAGAAGACTGGTATGATGGATTGTGAAGATTTCCGAGCCTGCCTTATCTCCATGGGTTACAATATGGTAATGTAGAGCCCTCTGTCACTCCTATTCAGTGTGATTCTGTAGGCACCTTCAAAAATACAGGGAGAATGTGTAGTGAATCAAGGTAAATATAGCCTTATTTTCCAAAATTATCAGCGATGTTAAATCTAGTCTTTAGTTGTACATGTAAAATTTTTGTGTCACAGCTCTAGCCAAAGGTAAAAAAAAGGAGATAATTGTCTAATTTCTGTATAGTTCAAATAAAAATTATGTTTATCAAACTATTTAGCTACTAATGTTAGAAAGAGTAAGCTCCCTCATGTTGGCGCCTGGTCTCTGCATATCACACACAACCTCCCCCAGCCTGGAATATCGGTTGAAATCATTCAAAAGTACACGTGACCTCACTTCTGGATACACTCAAAATGCTGCTCCTCTCATTCGTACCATTTGTTTCACATCTCCTTTCCAGTACGTGTAAGTTCAAGTTCCAGTCATTCTCCCCGTAGCTTTTCCCTCACCAGAATACCGGAATATTCAGAGCAGTAACATGTGGCACCTTGAGAGGCATGACAGCCAACAGGAGGAGCTTCAGCAAAGACTGATGCTCATCAAAGGGCAGGAGAAGAGCACAGTGCAAGCATATTCATCTGCACTCTTGGTGTCTTTGCTCCTGATACCAGGCAAAGCAGTGTTTAATCATCTTACTTGTCAGCCCAGTATAAACACGGACTCTTTGGTGTAGCTTGCCAAGACAGTAACATTTGATTAGGTATCTTAATTACTCTTGAAGGTATACTCCTCTAAATGTGTTAGGAGAGCCTGTTCACAGAAGACTCTGCTCTGCTCTCTCCTCCTCCTTACCTGGGGAGGAAGGATTCCCAGAGATGAGAACAGATCACCTTTGGTTTAAATGCAGAAAGAAACGAAGAAAACTGCACTACAAGGTTTTAGTTTCTGTAGCGAAACTTCTCTGTAGGGTCTTCCCTGTAGCGACAATTTCCCTGGGCAACTCCAGATATGCAAGTCCTTCTTTGCAAAGCCTGCCTTTTAAAGATTAGTACAGTACTATGAAATACCACAGAGGCATTTCTTCTGTCAGCTGAAGAAAATTGGAGAAGTTCTCTTTTAAGTAAATGAAAGTAAAGGAATTTGAGGAGTTCAGATCTTCAAGTACTGCTACAGACATTTAACACATGTATAGAGAAATTTGGGTCTTTCTCTGGAGTCAGCTGGTATTGTTCCCCAATGGGAGCATTGTCCTAGAGCTGGATGTTATCCTCAGGCACAGCTGGCAATGTTTTATTCCAGAAGACAAATGAGTGGGAAGCATTTGTACACAACAGCGAGCTAAAAAAGAACATCAGATTAAAAAAAACCCCAGAGGTGGTTTCTATTTGGCTTTGTCTTCTAGCCTGTGAGATGTGCTGCTGAATGGTTTCTCCTCACTTTGGTAGCACTGCTGCCCAGATACCCAGGCTTACATGACTCTCTTGCTCTCCAGGGAGAGGCAGAGTTTGCCCGCATCATGAGCATCGTGGACCCGAACCGTTTGGGTGTAGTGACCTTCCAGGCCTTCATCGACTTCATGTCCCGGGAAACGGCAGATACAGATACTGCTGACCAGGTTATGGCTTCCTTCAAGATCCTGGCTGGAGATAAGGTCAGGCTCCACACCTTGGTTTCCTGTATCTGCTTAACTTCTGCTTTCTTTTTTTCTCTTGTCTCTGAGAGAAAGTGTCAAGGGAAGCACTCTGCCATGGGAGGCTGTGTTCACAGGAACATTCTGTAGTGCTGGAGGAGTGCAAGGTTAAAGTGTGGGTTAATGAGCAGCCTGCTGAGGCACTCAAAAGTCCTGCTCAGCTGTCAGTCAGAACCTTGCAGCCCACTCTTGCTTCAACATTTTAATTACGATCTTGGCCACAGTTTGTTATTTTAAAATTAACAAGTTCAACAGATGGTTTTTGATTAGTCTTGAAAACTGTTCACTACTGACAGCTGTAAACTCGAGATGACCTTTCTCAGATCTACATGTCTCTATCAGTTTTTATACAATCAAGAGATTTTCATAGAGGGTATACAATCAATAGAGTTTCATTGAGGATATGCTGTATGTGCAGGAGGAACATCTTTTAACCATAGAAATTGGTTGAATGTAGGAAAACTCGGGGCAATATTAGAAGTATTAATTTTTGGAATTTACATCATCGGGGAAAGCAGCTGATAAAAAATGTAATCTTATTTTTTTCATATAACAATGCCCACTAATCTTTCATGTAACTGAACAAATAATATGTACGTGTAACATTTGCTAATGATTTTAGTTATCTCACATGAAATCTTGGAGACCATTTCTCAGGTTGTAATGAGTTACCCTTAAATCCCGTACTGGTTTCCATTTTTCACTAAGAACCCTTTTTGTAATAGTAATCTAGAAACCCATGATACCTGTCCTTTCAACATATACCTGACCGAGGCCAGTTCTATTGTCTTGTGAGGCCTGAAAATCCCATGTTACTCAGATAAGCTAACCACTGAATAAATAGGTACTTTGAGATGCAGTATTACTTATTAACTCGTTTACCCTGTACAGTGTGTTACGTATACTTGTCAGTGTTTAACATGCTCTGGTGACTGTAACATGAATTAACATTTCATCATGAAGAAAAATCCCTCATACCCCAGTCATTAAAGTGAAAGGGAAAAAGAAATTGCAAGAAGTCACAGGAGAGAGAAGGATGGTGTGAAACCTGAGCTATTGCTCCGACAGGCTGCAAATGGCCGTGAGTCAGTTCGCTTAAGACAACATAGTGATTATGGCCAGCAAACAGGCAGCTACTGTTACCTACTGCATGGAGAGAAGCCAAGCTAGCTCAGCTCAGCGCAGGGAGTCTCCAGAAGCCAAATTCGCCTAAGTTTTGCTTGCTTATTAAAAATGTCCGCAATGAAAGGACTGTTGCTGGAACTGTGGAAGCAATACAAAGTGTTTGCTTGTCTACTGCCTGCATTGGTGCACTAGCAAGAACCATCCCTTTGTCTGAAGAGAGGGAATGGCAACTCCCAAGCAGCACAAGCAGCTGTTACCTCCTGCTGGTGAGCAACAGCATCCAAATTAAATTTCTGCTTCCTCGCATTTACTTTCAGCAAGACCTCCTTTGTCAACAGGAAGGCACAGTCAACACTAACAACTTGCCTGACTTACCCGCAGGTCTTTCTTTAGCTGCACCAGATCTCTCACGCAAAACCGATCTTTGTTGTGAAAACCATTTACTTGTGCAAACAGTAGGGCAGGAGTGCACGTCCTACCAGGGTGTAAGTGCAGGTGTACTCCCTGTGTGGGTGTACAGCGCAGGTCTAGCTTTTGGGATCCTGTCCCTGAGTGTTGCCTGCTGCCCTGCGGGGACAGGGGGTGGTTGTCCCTCGGGGAAAGTCAGTTTCCAGAAAGTAACGATTGCCTTATCGTTTGTCCTCGTTGCAGAACTACATCACTGTGGATGAATTGCGGCGGGAGCTGCCTCCTGACCAGGCCGAATATTGCATTGCTAGGATGGCACCCTACAGTGGCCGTGATGCTGTCCCCGGTGCCCTGGACTACATGTCCTTCTCCACAGCGCTCTATGGCGAAAGTGACCTTTAACTTTTTTCTGTCCCACCACACGCTCCCTCCCCTCTCCCCCGTCCAACACGCCCTATTTTCTCTTTGCAAAGCAACCTCTGGCTCCGCTCTTTTTTGTGTTTTCCTGTTTTGCTTCAGATAACAGATCACATTTTTAAGTGGGGGGGGAGGACATTGACATGGGACCGCCTACCTTGCCCTTGAAAAAACAGTTTACAAAATTATTTTGTGCAAAAAAGTTACGTTTTAAAAAGAACAGACATATTTTATTATAGAAAAAGGTATTTTTCTCCACCAGATTGAAACTTAAAAAGAAAATGTTAAAATATTGCACCAAATATTTTTTGTTGTGACATAGAAAGTCAAGCACAATGTTACATTCCATCCTTTCCAAAAAGAACCAAACTATGACAAAACTCCACTTGTTCTGTTAACTATTACATTTTGCGTATGTCTCTCTTATCACGTTTATCTTGGGAGGGGGGAAGGCACACAAGTGCATGTGTTTGCTGGTTCACTCATTTCATGAAAATATTTTATGATAAACTTTTGAAATTGCTGTGTTTTCTAGGGAAAAATAATGTACACAGCTCATGTTTTCATATTTAATTAAAAAATACAATACGCCTCCTATGTTTATCGGTGCACAACTTTTTTGTTGCTGAGAGTTGTCTGGTTTCAGAACATGAAGCTTGAGAGTTGATAACTTTGATATTGCTTGTCACAAACCATATTAAAAACTTCTTGTGATAACAACTCTAGACTTTATTCATTTGTATAGTAGAATAGTTTAATCCTACTTAGTTAAACTTGATAAGGAGAATACAAAATTAATGGTTTCAATTGAAATTACACTACATTTAAAGGTATATTCTCAGCCCTATAGCCTTTTCAGTCTTGATGAATAATGTTGAAATTTTCACAGCTTAATGACCGCTTCAAATTCCCAATACGCACCTATCTTTAGAAGCAATATTCTCGTTACTCCTTAAAAAACCAGCATAGAATTAGTTACTAGAGCTATACAAGCAGCCACCATATCTTAAAACATCCGTGAAAAAACCATCTACTATTCCATGCTGAATATTGAACATCTGACTGATTTTGATACAACATCTTCTGACACCGTAGATTCCTTCAGGGATCATCTTTATATTGGACATAGAAATGAAACCAGCCTTCAGGACAACTCCTGTGGGGCTTTTATTGAGTCATAAAGTAACACACACACGCATGTGTCCAGAAATTCGCAAAGGGAAGCAACTAATCCCTTCCAGCCATCTCATACTACAGGTGCATTTCCTGCCCTCCCACAGCTTTTTTAGGAAACACAGGGTTAGGAGCAAAATAGCATTACTGCTTCATGACGTGTTTCAAGTAAGTGTTTTACAGGTATAAACACATAGCTCTGTCTCTACTCCCAAAGGCAGATTTTACTTTGGGGTAATGACTGCAGGCATGGTGGACTCATGGGCAGATTCACAGAAGAGCTCCATGGTAACTTTGTGCTCCAGTTCCCCAGGGCAGAGCTGAGTCCTGAGGAAGGTATTGTACATGGCGGGTTGGGGTTCAGCATGGCTTTCTGGCTTATTCCTGACCTTCAGTAGGACACAAAAAAAATCATAGCAGCACATTGTGATGTATCCCAACATGACAGTATCTGCCTACTATATTTGGGGAGGGGATGCTAATGTCTGTTATTTTCCAGCATACACAAAGATCTGCATTCCACTGTAGGCTGGATAATGAGTTTATACGGGGCATGCAAATAAATGGCATTTAGCTTCATACCTAGACGAGGCCAGGCTGCATTCAACACAGTTTGCCTTCAAAGATGACACTTTGTGTAACTTAGCTATAATTGTGTTGTTAATGAGAGCTGGAATTGAGCTGAAGCCTTCTGAAACCCATGATACTGAGAGGCCTGGAGGGGTTGATATGAATTGTCAGTAATGTAGGACTTGGAGCCACAGCAGCATTTAATCCACTTGCAAACTCATTTTCAGCTCTGCCACTATTATGTTGCTGCAAATGGGACTGTCCTCTCCAAAGGTAAGGTATGCTGATTTCCATCGCCGTGTTTTAAAGTACAAAGCATAGGCTATCTGTTTGAAAGCTAAAACAGCAGAGAGGATGGCTAGAAGCCTTATCAGATAATTTATATTGAAGTTTGCCTCTGAATATACATTGCCCTTGCTTTGGCAACCCTCTTTCCTCTTCCACAGTAGCTGCCCTGTCCTTGGTTTGCTGCACCTGAAAAAGGACATTTGCCCTGTCAGAAATTTGATTAAAAAACCTGATCTCTGTAGGTTGTACCTGCTCCCAGAAGATGCAATAATACTTTAATAAATATTTATTTAAACAATAAAACTGGGGCGAGGGAGAATGGGAATATCTATTGGGCTATTAAATGACCGTTGTCTGGAGAAAAGATCCATGTTATTTTGGAAAAGGGGTGGGAAAGAGCATAGCTGCTCCTTGGGCCATCACTTTGGGCCCAGGTCTGCTACCATTCTGAGATTAAAGCCAAATGATGTTGAATAATCCTGATGACAGTGCTCTGCAAGTCTGTGCTTGGAGATTCCAGAAGTCTTCATAAAAATCTTTTCCTGAAGTAGCAGTGTTGCAATGTGTGACCAGGTTTCACACAAAACACCAACTAGGTGTAAGTATTCCTAGTTTTTTGACAGCAGGTGGCTCGTCTCTGCTGACACCATAGGTTGGTGGCAATGTGTGGGCTCCAGCCTTGAGAAAATTGGCACCCCAGCACTGCTTTGGTGAAACAGATGTCAACAGCAACAGAAAGGTCTGGCCTAGGCTTCTGAGTACTTGAATAGGATTAAAAATGCTGGTAATAGGCGCACCTAAAATATACTGGCGTGTTTCTTCTCTGGTGGCATGGCCTCCAACAAACTTAGCTAGAGCTTACGTGACCTGCTGCGAGACATTCACCTTCCTCATTTGCAGCAAGAGATTTATCTTGCAATTGTGTGGCATAACAGTCTGTGGCAGTTAGTGTGCTGAAATGTGCAAACAGCTTGTGGCATTAGCTGCAGTTGTGTTGCTGCAGTTGCCTCTCATGGTTTTGCAGCTAAGATGCCATTCTTTAGCCAAGGCCTGGCATCAGCCTTGATGAAATTCAGCTCTGGAAGCAGCTGTTTGCAGCTCAGCGATTGCCCTTTTGTCTGCCAGGAGCAGAAAAGTGGACAACCCACTTCAAGCTCTCTTCCTCCAGGGATAAACCATTTCTGTCAGTCTCCCATACTCACTGTTTCAAGTGTGGAAATTGAAATAATACTTTTTGAAGAAATTAACCAAGAAAGTCCTTTCCATGACTTGATACCTTTGGCTGCTGAGATCTCAATGACCTGCCTTTTTTAGCCTGTCCGATAGTACAGAGGCAGAAAACACTTCAGTGCTCAAACAACATGGGTCTTGTCTTGCCTGCCAGAATGTCAGACGCATTTCCCAAAGCCTCTCAAATCTATCTTGTGACTGTTGCATGTCTTCAGTGCTGCCAGCATCTGGTTTGGAGCAGAGTGCAGGAGCAGAGCCAGGAGTCTCCGAAGACAATGAAAGGAAATTAGTCTGCAACCTTGAATGAACTTGGTTTCAAAGAAGTATTCATATATCCATGGAGATTCCATCCAGACGAGTCAGACTGACTGGTCTTATCAGGGAAATGAAGGAGAGGGTGGGGGGTTGTAATGGCTGTGAAAAGGAACAGCTTGAATTCAAATGTCTTTGTTAAGAAAACGGAAATACAATTTTCATACCATAACAAGATTTTTTGTACAACATACAACAGCATACTGAGGTAGGACAGACTTTCCACCCCTGTGATAGCCAAGTATGAAAAAACGTAATCCTGTTGAACTAATTAAACCCTTGAGGTGACTGAAAGAATCGCTACTGTGCAAACCTTTAAAATCCACTGCATTAGCACTAAGCTGCTGGGAAAGCCTTAGCGTAGTAAACATAGATTAACAAAGTCTAGGGCATATCCTGATGCAAACAGGTAATCAGAACATTCCCCAGCAGACACTGAGAAAATGTGCTGAGTGCTGCAGTCAGTAGAGAAGTCGGCCATTGCGAAGGATGAAGTCGGATGATTACATCTTGTACAGGGAGGGATGCTCTAAGGCTATTTCAGATGGATTTAAATCTCAGCAATTTAAACACACTGAAATTGAAAGGAGAAAAATAATCTTTTCTATATTCTGTGGGCTCAGAGCTACTATAGACTAGATCTCACCAATAAGATATTAAAATAGAGTCTTCCCATCTTTGAATACCATGCAAAAGCCAGGAAATAGGGTCTCAGCTTTATTCTCTGCTTTGATTTCTGGGACATACATGCAAAAAATATGTTGGCAGAAGCTGCCCCACCTCCTGTCACTGTCTTACCTCTTCTCAGCAAGTCTCTTACACCCACTTTCTATTAGTCAGTAGTTCACATCCTGGTGGCCTAGCTGGCATTCAAGCAAAATATTGAGGACCTCTAGTTATCATCATGCCTGGGTGACCCCGACCCTCAGACTGTCTCAAAAGCACGATCTCTCACTACTGCTGCAGGAAACATCTAGTGTCATTGCCACTGAGCAGATGGAGAAGGCACCGGGGGAAAAAGGGCTAGATGTCACTACAAGGTAAAAATATGAAGCCTTTATTTCCAATTGCAATCCAGGGTCTGTTCATCTGGTGATCATCTGGTGAAGTCTGGAGTTATTGCTCACTGGGCTTTTCCCTGGTGCACCGAAACCTTCTCGGTGCACCTCTGTTTCTGCCCTATGCCCTAACCAGAAGAAAACCTAATAGGCTAAGCCAGGGAGCATCTCCTCAGCCCTCACTTGGTCTCTCTCTGAAATAATTAAGCACTCAAGCAAGAGGAGAGAAAGCATGAGCCCATATCCTCATGGTTTAAGCCATGGGTTTGCAGAAAGAATGCTTCATTTCTGTCCCTGACAGGTATTTTGTAGGTATTTTCTATTAAACAGTCACAGGATAAAGACCCTTAGGATGGAAAACAGGCCCTAGGATGCCTCTCTCAGCACCCCAGCCACTAAGCTCTCTTTATACTTGCCGTCTCTCAGCTGTCTGCTCCATAGAGGCAGAATTTCAGTGAGAGCAGCCTCCCTCCTCCACCACCACACGCTTGCACTGTGGTTGAGACACTCTGGTGGGTGGGAGCCTGAATCTTCAGTCTGAGGAATACTGCAGACCTGAGCTTCCAGAGTAAAGAGTATTTTAAATGGTAAGAAATTTTACAGAATGTAGCTGTTGGTCTGAACATACCTTTTGGTGGCCAAAGAAAAGAACAAGCCCTCGTTCCAAGCAGAAGTTGGCACTCTTCTTGGAGACAAGACCATCCTTTAGATCCCAGGTGGAAGGCAGCTCTGGCTTACCAGCTACAGCCTTTGTGTTGAGCAGGAGCAGGATAGTCAGACCTACACCCCTCACCAGTGCTTCCTAGCAGCACCTCACTCATTTGCTAGCACTTCTGGTCCCCAAATGTCCTGTACAAGGCCTAGCTTTACATCTTGGCTTGGATTCTTTCTGGATGGCTAGTGCCTGTTAGGTGCTCTAGGGAAAGCCACTGAGTGCTAATTGTCACCAGCCAGAGATGACTTGCCTGTGGTGCTCAGGAAGGTTCATGGTGGAGCAATGAACTGGCCCATCTCTGTCACCTCCCAGTCTGGGTGCTGCAGTCAACCTACAGCTAGTTAAAACATTTTCCCTGACCATCCCCATGATTCTTAATTGCTGTTGTGGCTTTTCTGTATGACCCTGGGGCTCTCGTTGTACAGATTTGCCTAAAAATAAAGACTACTTTAATCTGCAGAGATATGAAAGCATTTTATACCTTTATTATTAAGCACATTCAAGCATCATCAGCATCATCACCATCACTTTAATGAAGAACTTCTCTCCTTAATGAATAGGACAAAACATTTAATCTGCGGGGCTGAGTCACAGCATCCTGCTTTCTGGGACAGACAAAATAAAATTTCTTCTTTAGGGAAGTAAGAAAGCAATTAATTTACCCCAACAATAAACAGATGGTGGTTTTTAAGTATTCCGATTCCAGATAAGTGTTTGTTTACATTTGTAGATGTGTAGTCAGGACAGTAATAGTTCCCAGTGGGCTTTCAGATGTGCTTCTGAGACACCAATCTTTTTGTGCAAGCAAAATAACAAGGGAACTAAAACACAGCATCATTACTAACGTTGGTTTTGCACGTGATAGCTTCCAGAAGCACTGCCCACACACAAGAAGCAATGCTGCGGATTCTCCTACTGATCTATTTCATGACTTTTACCACCCATGCAGAGTGTCCACAGCCAAGAAAGGGAAAGCAGGACTCCAGCCTGGCTGGGGCACTACAGGAGCAGGCAAAGCTGCATTTCAGATACCCAGCCGCATTCTTCCCTGCTGACACGATCCCAGAGGCTGAAGAGAAGCAGGATAAAACCAAAAAAAGCTTTAACTGGGCTTCTAGCATGACTTATCTTCATTATTGCCCGTAACTCAAATCCCTATTACATCCATACCATTCCAAGCCTGCCCCCTAAGGAGCTTTTTTCTGTTTCTGAGCTTCTTAACACAGCAGTTCAAGCACACAGTCGCACAGAGACTCTGCTGCTGCTCCTGTAATAGTCCAGCTCCAGCCACCTACACAGAACTTGCACAAAAAGTCACAGCATTGCTATTTTGAGTGTCCTGGACTGTCTTAACAAATAAAGAAGTAAAGCAGCCTTACAACTAAAGATTCTATTCAGAGTGGTAAGACATACTTGCACCAGCTACAGCTACCCACATTTTTGTTTTTAACCACAGCTAGCTGTGTTCTGTGGTCACATCTCTCCATTTTCTTACCAAGTTAGAGTTCACATCAGCTGCCTTGTGGCAAAAGTCCGCGGCATCCTGGGCTGCATCAGCCACAACGTCACTGGAAGGCCAAGAGATGTGATCCTGCCCCTCTACACAGCACTGCTGAGGCCACACCTGGAGTTTTATGTCCACAAAAGAGACAAGGACTTACTGAAGCAAATCCAGCACATCACCACAAAGGTGACTGCGAGACTGGAACACCTCTCACATAAGGAGAGGCCAAGAGAGCTGGGATTGTTCAGCGTGGAGAAGGCTGAATGGGAGGGAATGAAGAGGAGGGTGCCAGACTCGTCTCAGTAGCATCCACTGACAACTGAAACTCATGGTGCTTCATCTGAACACAAGAAAATACTTTTTTCCTACTCTAAGGGTGGTCAAACACTAGGTCAGGTTATCCAGAGAGGTTGTGGAGTCTCCATCTGGAGAGATACTAAAAAGCTGGCTGGACGTGGTCCTGGGCAACCTTAAGGGATTAAACCAGATGATCTCAAAGGATCACTCCCAGCCTAAAAGATTCTGTTCATTATACGGGCGTTTAATGTATGGGTTATCTTCCTCCAAGAGAGGGCAATACATTTGAGTGACGCCTGAATTTAACATACAATATCATAAATGCAACTTAGATATTTACTCCAAGTTAAAACAGGAAATCCAGACATGATGCTGTCAGACAAGAGGGGAAAATGGGCAAACCAAACTGTAGTTATATTTTAAGCACTTGGACAGTGAAGACTTAACAAGTTATGCTACACTGACAAAACAGGTAATTTTTATCTTAATCATCATACCACAAACTGTCATTAATTACACTGTAATTAATGTCATATAAATAAAATAATGCCATATAAATAAAGTCCATAACGTCAGTATATCTGACACTAATAAAGCAGGAAAGTACTGTGCTGTTTATTCGTGGAGAAAATGCCTCTGCCATACAGGCCTGTATCTCCACTTGACGCTTTTCCCCAGCCAAGGTTTCCCCCTGGTGTCAGCGATTGACAGCGTTATCCAAAGCAGCGCAATCCCGTGTGCCCAAGAGAAGATGGCAAGGGGCTGGCCGCAGCACGCTTCTGTCGGCAGAACTGAGCTGCCGAGCGCAACGCTTGAGATGAATTCTCTGGACGTGTGACTTTTCTCCCCCTCTTGTTAAGCAGGATGGTTACCCATCTGTTTTGCCATGTCTTACTCAAAAAGTCACAGGCAGATCAGCACGAACAGGCTGCCCAGGGAAGCTGTGGGTAGCCCATCCCCGGCAGTGTGCAAGGCCTGGCTGGCGGAGGCTCTGAGCATCCTGGTCTAGCGGGAGATGTCCCTGCCCGCGGCGGAGGGCTGGAGCGAGATGGTCTCCAAGCTCCCCGCCATTGCCCCCGCGCCTACATCTCCCGTCGTGCCGCGCGGCGCCTGGCGGGCGGGGCGGCGCGGGCGGCTGCGCGCAGGCGCGGCGGTCGGTCGGTGGAGCAGCCGGCAGCCATTGTCGCCGCGGCCGCAGAGCGGTTCCCTCACGGCCCGCAGGACTCGCCGCTCCGCGACGGTGCGTGGCCGCTCCTCCACGGCGCGGGGGGGGCCCGGGGCGGGTGCGGGGAGCCACCGGCGGGGTTCTGGCGGCGGTAGCCTGCGGCGGGGTGGGAACGGGCCGAGGCCGGGGAGCCGCGGGCGGAGGCCGCACTGGCGCCGCGCGGCGCCGCAGGCCTGGGCGCTCGGCGGGGCCGCGGTCGGGGGAGGGGGGGTGGGGGGGGGTGGTGAGCGGCGGAGCGGGGGGGCGCGATCCGTCGCTGCCCCGAGGGGGGAGGAGGGCTGATCCCGGCAGGATGGCCGGGAGGAGCCATCGCGGATTGGAGGCGAGCGCAAAGCTTCGAAGAGCCGAAGCGGCCGACGCCGCTGCGTGGGCCGGCGCCGCGATGGCGGCGGGCCCGTGAAGAGGGCCCGGCCGCCTCGGGCAGGCCGCAGGCCTGGCGCAGTCCCGGATCCTCTTAGCTTCTCGAAAGAAGGGAGGAGCAGATGGCCGCTTGCTGCGGGTCCGTGCTTCCCGAGGGCTTTTCTTCATCTAATGAGTCGTCAGGGAGAGAATTCGATTTCATTGTGTTAGGAGCAACGTGTGAAGCTCCGCGCCTCGCAGGTGTCGATACAGATCTCGCATCCATTGTGCTCGCGGATTATGAATAAATAAGGCGCGGATGGGTTGCTCCTACGTCCTTTGCAGTATATTTGACAGTTTCAGCGGTGGTCAGTCCCACCCACCCACCCAGTGTTCATTTCTTTCTGTGATTCTTACCCCCACTTTATTTTTCTAGAGCTAAAAATATCGAACGGCAGTTCCGCAGTTCTTTTAATCTTTCAAATCTCTGTTCCCAAAATGAACGCTGTTGCCAAAGTGGGGCTGTTCTTGCCGTGTTTTAAAGCATGCAGTTACGTAAGGCTGTCCTTCCTCTACAAGGGCCTGCCTTTCCCTTAATACCCACTGCTGGCCTGGCCAGCGTTTGCGTGCTGAGGGTGCGCCAGGGAAACCAAACCGTGTGTTGGAGGACCGGGCACTGCGCGAGGGAGCTGAACCAGCCCCCCGAACTGGATTTCCGTGTGGGCATCAAAATGCACGTGTGAGCACAAAGGAGAGAATGGTTACAAAGGGCAATGCAGGCCCTTCCGAGGTTCGGGCATGGCTGAGGCCAGTCGGAGTGAGTGCTGTCACGGTTCAGCCCCTCGCCCCGGAAAACGCCCCGTACCCAGGCTTCCAAAACTCTGATGGCATGGTGAGTCTGAGCAAAGAAAGTATTCGATAGAAACCTAATGGGTGTCAGTTAACAGAGAAGGTAAATCACATTAACTCAGAATACTGCATCCAAACTGACTGGAATTAATTTCACATCTAGCATGACATGTTTACTCTGTTTACTCTGCTTGCTTTATACCCCAGTATTGTAGTGCAAGATCTCGTCATATCTCCATGCCTTAGGGCTCGAATTCTTTGGTTTTTTCTATGACAACAAGCTCATTGAGTGAGCCAAATAATTAATATTTTCCAGCTACGATATCTTAAAAATTTTTAAACCACATAAACTGAAAAAGTGACACCTTAAGGTAAAAGATGGAGTTTTACGTAGAGTATCTCAAATTATGTATCCTGGATCAGTGTCTAGCTTTAAAAATTTCAATGCCTCGAATAGCCTTTTTTATTCTTGCCATTGTTGAAATCTCATGCAAAATTCTTCAAAACCAGGTAGACTGTTAAAATAAGTTATATATATGGTTACTGGAAATCGAAATAATTTGATGACTACCATTTATCTTTTGAGTGTTAACAAAATTTTATTAAAGAGATTTTTCTAGGTGAAAGCAAAAATTTTGAAAATGTTTTATGTTGTTTGTTGTATTCTAATGATTAGCATATTAATTTTTTTTGTGGGTTTTTTTTTGTTTTGTGGGGTTTTTTGTTTGTTTGTTTTTGTTTTTTTCAGCAGCTGCTAACCCAGTAAAATCTTTGAAGTAACAGATTTTGGATTTTAAGTTTCGTGATTAAAAAACTACAAAACTGGAAGTTCTTTGTAGGTCCTGCTAGAAGTCAGCAAGACAGGATTTTTTATTACTTTTCTGGCTGTAGACAATCAGCCAAAAAAGTGATAAATACGATTTTGACATGTACACCTGGAGGACAGTAAAATCAAATCCTACTTAACCAAGATTTCTGAGATGTAAAAGTGATCTTAATCACCCTATTTTAAGTTTGTTAATCTGGGTAATGGTGCTGTTTTCTTTTTTAGCATCAGCCTCAAGATGAGTGGCTGCCGTGTCTTTGTTGGACACCTGAGCTCACGTGCTCGTGAACGGGATGTAGAGAAATTCTTCAAAGGATATGGCCGCATACGAGAAATCCATCTGAAGAATGGATTTGGGTTTGTGGTAAGTAACAGCCTTGTTTTCCTTGCTCTTGCTTGCAGGTACTGACCTTGCTCAGATGATGTCAAGGAAAGGAAGATGTTTAAGATAATAGCAGTTGCTGTGGGAAATATTAATACATTAATATTAAGAATTTCAGAATGCTTTTCATAATTTTGGGTTACAGTTTTGGCCAGGTTTTGCTCAAAATCTTGGTAATATTCCAGCTGCATTAAATACATTGTTTGAACATAGTCTTCCATGGATTTAAAATTTATCCCTAATTTCTTGAGGTGGTATAAATATCCCGTTATGGCAGTACAAAATTTTGCAGTCTTCACTGGGAAGTAAAGTTTATACAGATCCACTTGAACTCCTCTCTCACCTCTCGTAGTCTGCTTATATAATGGCCTGACATCAAAACAGAATAGCTGGCTAAGACAACAGGTGTAGTTGGTGCTGGCTGGTGGATTCAAGCAACACAGCTTTGAAGTCTTGTGCAGCTGAAGTTCAACATATTCATCATCAGTACGTTTTTACAGGGCATATATGTCTGTCAGACTATTAAAATGAAACAGGCAGTTTGTTGTATCTCAGTTACCTCCCGCTATATCGCAGTTACCTACCTCTCTGCTCCTGAACGCCCAAATTTTGCAGCTTTACAGGTTCACAGATTGACTCAGGATCAGCCTGTGTTTTAACGATTATCTCATGAGAATTTTGAATTAGCTGTTGTGCAGCACTTCGTTCGGACTTGAAGGGTTGATACTGCCCTCACACTGTGGCAGGCTTTCATGCCACTCTTCCTGCCAAGATCAATCCCTTGAGTGAAGTTGTTGGAAAAGAACAAAAGGACAGGCTTTCCTACTTCAGGTTTATGTGAATATTGCTCCTTAACTCCTACACATGGTGGTTCTTGGTTCCTGTGCATTATAAACTGCTTCTTGTTGACTGTCAGTCTGTAAATACCTGTCTCTTAAAAGTCCAGAGGTAAATGGCTGATGTAGACACGAGCCTGAGTTTATTGAGGGTGCTCTTTGCAATTGCTGTTATTTCTCAGTCCCCTTTCCTTGAGTGTTCCTCTTCTCTTCCTGGGCAGGGCTGTTGACTCATTCAGGAACAACTTCTGTTCAGCTCTTGTAAGCAAGTCAGTCAATCCTCCTTCCTCTCTCATTCCTAGGTGGAACCATTTTCTTTTCAAAGATCACTAATGAGCTTGAATAATTGTCTCATAAATTTATCTTAAAATTTTAATTGTTTTCAGGATAATTTTTTTTTTTCTTTGCAGCTGAACGGCTTTCCCTCCCATATTTGTCATCCCATCATTGTGCAGCCCTATTAGAAATCACTTCCATTGCTTGTTTAACTACTCTAGGTTTTGGGAGACTCTGGATTCCCTTGGAGCTGCCTTTTCTCCCTGCTGAACAGGCACACCTCTCACAACGTTTCTTTGTTATCCAATCTTCTGATGAGTTTTGGTGGCCCTCAGCTAGTCTTGGTCCAATTTTTCAAAGTCTTTTATGAGCCGGAGGGACCAAAACTGGACACAGTGTTCCTTCCAGGTGTGGCCTGACGAATTCCAAGTAGGGTGGAATAATAGCACCCCTCGGTCTGCTGATTGTACTCCTACCCATGCAGCCCGGGATGCGATTTGCTTTCATTGCAGCAAGGCCACGCTGCTGACTCATGCTTAGCTGACTCTCCACGAGGATTTCCTTCTCCTTTTCAGCAGAGCTACACTCCAGCTGCTCAGCCCCCAGCACATTCTGCTGCTTAGCATTGTCTTGTGCCACACACAGGGCTTCATGTTTTATCTTTCGTTAAGACTTGAGATTCTTGTTTGCTTAACCTTTCAGCCTGTCAAGGTCTTTATGTGGGATGGGTTTTCGTTCTGGTATTTCTCCTCCCACTCTGATGTCAGACACAAAATTGGTAGGCTGTGCTTGATCCTGTCATCCATGTCATTTATAAACACATGGAATGGCAGTATCCTTCATGGCACTTCACTAGCCGTGTGCTGTCAGTTCATCTTTATTTTCTGTTATTTAAGGCAAGTATTTGTAAAGCATATTACAAAACCGAGTGGTCATTGTTATAGTGTTAAAAGCATGTTTTGTTATGCTTGATTTAAATCATTGCCTAATCTGTGAAACTAATTATATTTACTTAAATTTTGTACATTTCAGGGCATAGTGTTTTCAAACTTCAGACCATAAAGCTAGAGATTGGAGATGTTCAGTTTTTAGAAAGCAGCTGATGTAATGGGACTTGCAGTTGCCAGCCATTGGTGCTTTTAAATGCCGAACCTAAATTTTGTGTCTTAAGATAATCTTTGCATCATCATGCAAGGATGTGTGATGTTTCACTTGGTAGTGAAACAAATTTGAGTGCAGAAGGGGGAAGATTTCTCAAGCCAGTATTGCTTCTGAAAAGCAGTTTAAATTATGCAAACACTTTCTTCAATTTGAGAATCTTCTCAGTTGTTAATTCCTTGCAAGCTGCAGTTCCACAGTTTTTTCTCTCCATCTGCACTGTTGCTGCCAGCAGTCCCTACCCAGCTGCTTGTTCTCTCTACTTTATTTCTTTCCTTTGTCCCCTTGCCTCTCATGGTGTTGCTGCAGTTGGCCATCCACATATAATTAACCTATCTGGGAATCCAGTCTGTTTGAAAAATAACACTTCTTCACCCCACCTCCAGCACAAAGTGTGCTGTTTTTCATCTTGGGTAGGTTTCTTGACCTAGTTTCCTGCAGAGCTGTACAAGCAGCTTTGCCAAGAACCAGTGGGCTGGATAGTGGGCAGAGGCTACTTGGGCTGACTAAAGCAGCATTTCTGCCAAAAGCGAAGTGACAGATTCCATTGCAACAGTAAATGGAATTATGCTTGTTAGAGCTGATCTGGACCCACAGGTGGCCAGTGCTGAAGAAGGGCTTATGTTTCATTCTCTTCTTACACGGGCACCTTTTTGCCCAGCTAGTGAACTGAATTCACTCAGAAAAAAAACAAGGCTTTTTTTTTCTGGTTTACTCTTTCTTTGCTGGAATTAAGATTAAGATTAAGAATTTAATCTTAAGAGAGCTTCGGAAGTGCACAACTCTCCTGCATTTGATCAGCTCATGCTGTCATATTCCATTTTCCTGGATGTGGAGCTGTGTTTTAAATTGTATGCCTTGAAATAATTTCCCCCACCTTTCCCCGAATGTATTTTGGGTATTTCTGTAGCAAACCAGGTAGTTTAATTAATTTATTTAATACAGGTCCTGGAAATAGTTATACTGAAACAATTGGGTAGGCAAAAATTGTTTATGGGATTGAGGGGGAAGAAATTATCGTGAATAGGAACATCTTGGCTTTTCAGTCATAAATGTACTAGGAATTAGCTTCCTTAGTCAAAGTTCTTGGTGATACTTGCTGTAGAAATGTAAAATTTATAAAGAAAGCATGTTTATTAGTATTTGCATATACTGTCAGGGAAAATACTTTTTTATTTCTATTTTCTTTTTAGGAATTTGAAGACCACAGGGATGCTGATGATGCAATTTATGAACTAAATGGTAAAGAGCTGTGTGATGAAAGGTAAGTGTGATACCATAATTTCCCTTGAGAATAGAAAAAGTGCTTTGCATCAAAATGCAGAGCATCATCTTGTGCTGTGACATCTGTTTGCTGGGGTTCTCTGGTGGGATATACCTTCCATAACTTTTAAGGCATTCATTGGGATCCAGTCTTGTTTAAGGCAAAGATCAGTAGGGCTGAGTGTTTCCTCTGCTTGCACTTAGTTCTCTTTCAAAGGTAACTCAGGACCTTGTCATTAGGAATATTAGTAAGAGCGAATTGAACTTAGTATTTATCGGCCTGTTGACCAGGAAATAAGCCTGTTATCATTTGGATTGTTGCCCTTCAGTTTGCAGCAACATGGACTATAGTCATTGTATGTTGCAGTAATTTTCATTGTGATTATGGAAGCTGCATTTTAGGTCATTAGGTTGTTGTTAGTAGTAGTAGTTGTTGTTTAGTAGTTAGTTATTTTATCTTTTCTCTCTGTTATTACTCCTGGGCTTTGGTTGAGCAAATTCAAGCATTTTGGTCTGAATTACAGACTCATTACAATTGTCATGAAAATGCAAGGGAGGCAAATGAGAAAAAACTCTGGTCTGACTCTTTAAGAAATGCTAGTGGTTGTGTTATAAATCATTGCTTGCAAGGGCAAGATAATTCTTGTTTGTGCACATTTGCTTCCAGTTGTGAAAGATTTAAGCCAATGTCAAGTACTTGACGTTTGTTGTTTTAATTTTTTTGTGCTTGTTTTGTTTTGTTCCTGTCATAAGGGTCACAATTGAACATGCTCGAGCCCGAAGAGGAAGGGGAAGATTCTCACAACGGTTCAGTTATTACCAGTCACAGAGTGGATCTAGGTAGGTGACCTGGGCTCTCTGTCCTTTTACTCTTCCAGTAACAAAAGAACTGGAGTTTTTCTTTTGTGATTCAGGGATCCAGCTGTTTCCTTGTATAGCTTCATAAAAGGAATTTTATATTCTGAAACCTTGTAGGTTCATCACTATTATTTGCCTTCTCAGGCTGAGGAGAGTGGGGATTTTAAAGCAGTTCAGCTGCCTTGGAGAGGTTCACAAACCTGTTACGAAATGTACCTTTGCCATACTGTAGGCACTGTGCTGATCTTGCCTCCTACTGTCATGTAAATGATGTGAAGGAGTATTGCTGCAGTTGCATTAGCTGATTTTAGCACTTAAGAAAAATGCAGAGCTTCTCTACTGCGGCTTTTGTCACCAAACTGAGCTTACATGATAGGTAGAATTACTGTAGAGCAATAATTCAAGGTTTTTAGTGTCTAGCCAGGATTTCACATTTCCAGTTGTGTGGTTATCAAAATGCTTGTTTCAGCACAGCCTAGAAAAGGAGCAGTGCTAGGGCACAAGATAAACACTTCTGCACGTGTTAGTAAATACCAGTTGACTAAGTTTGCTGACCAAGCAGGAGAGTCTCTCCCTGGTGATGGAATGTGAAAACCAGGACACAGCACATCTCTAGAACACCTCTAGAGGACACGCAGTATTTGTGGAGTTGTTCACTTTCAGTGATTAGAGCCAGTGGTGAACCTTGTGCCACCCACCTTGCATTGAAAGTTCTGCAGATTTGCATGTGTTCTGCCAGACAGCTACACGTTATGTCTTTGTACTTTATATCTACCGGAGTGAAGGAAATACATGTGGAAGAATTTACTCTGTAGACAAACATTCGTAGCTGTGGCCTGTGCAGAGTAGAGTTTTTGGAAGAGAGACGATGATACAAGGGACATAAACTTTGACATTTGTTACAAAGTCTGAATTGCTGCCAGTTACAAACCAATGTCTGGAACATCTAATTTGCATATGCAAGCATTCTAATTATATTTTTTTTAACTTTAGTGGCAGTAACCCTGTCGTGATATAATTGTTCTGAGGTCCAGGCTAAAAGTGGACTTTCAAAGTAGCAAGTTTGCTTGATTGAAGGTCATGGGCATCTGACATAGTCATGTTCATGATGTCAGACTGCCAACGCTAGATAGGAAGAGACTTGGTTTGCATTAATGGAAAAATGAGACTCATCCTGCCAGTTTTGTGACTCTGGATCCTCTTGTTTAAATACTTGGAGGATTTGGGTGTTCTGAAAAAAATTGGGACACTTCTAGTGGAGTCTTAAATATACACATCACTAACAAGAATCAAGTCTGCAGTCCAGCAATAAGAAAATCACTTAAATCTTTCAGCAAACTGTAAAAAACATCAGATTTCTTAAGTTTTTAATTCCTTACGCTGGAGAATTTTTTTCTTTCTTTTTTTTCCTTTGAATTCTTCAGCCGGTATGGGCCTCCTGTTCGTACTGAACACCGGATCATTGTTGAAAACCTTTCATCCCGTATCAGCTGGCAGGTGAGTTAGCATCCTATCTGCTCTTTTTTACACCTTATTCTACTACTCTGTAAGTAGATTGCTTTCAGCCTGATTTCTTAATAAAGCCATCATAAATATTTAATAGGAACAAAAAATAAGAAAAAAGCTTCAGGGACTGCTAAAAATTAGCGTTCAAGCACTTACAGAAGTTTTTTGTTTCAAAGCTGTGCAAATAGTTTTGTAACTACAGTTTGTAGTTGGGAACTGATTCTGACTTCTGCTTGCCAACTGATAAAACTTAGGAAGACTCTAGATTGTTTCTACAATATTGAAACATTGCATTTGTTCAAACTGTCATCCTTTTGTAGCATTACACCTGGAAGTGCATGCCTTTGTTTTGATTGAAATTTTTTTCGTCTGTTTTGCAAAATATTTTTGTGACCCAATTCATGATAGAGAATTCTGGCAATGCATCAAATAGAGGGAATTTTGAGAGAGCTACTGTTTCGAGTATGCTTATTGTAGATTTTTTTTTTAAAATCCCAAACTTTCAGTACTTGTTATTTGAAG
Source organism: Hirundo rustica (assembly GCF_015227805.2). Lineage (NCBI taxonomy): Eukaryota > Metazoa > Chordata > Aves > Passeriformes > Hirundinidae > Hirundo > Hirundo rustica. The sequence goes on from NC_053455.1 coordinate 31,406,418, forward strand.
ATTTCTTATCACCCTTTTTATTGTTGTTGTTTTTTTCACCTCTTGCTAATGTTTTGCTAATATTTAGCTGGCTTTTAAGAGAACAGCCATGTAATTAATTCTCTGTGTAGTATACAGTGTACAGAAAGTTTACTTTTTAAGGACATAGCAACAGATGCTATTTACAAAAGGTGAGTGAATAGTGGAGTTTAGTCTTGTTCATTAACCTTTATATTCTTTGAATAAAGAGACTTTAAATAATGTCCTGAAAGATTCAGTAGAACATGCTGAATGTTCAAAGCCTCGGTCTTGGAGCTACTTCCCCACGAGGAGGCTTCTTGGCTTGCCTGGGGCTTTGCTGATGTGTTTCTTAAGAGTTGGGTGCAATCCATGCAGATAAACAGTTGAACTCAGTTTGTTTATCTTCTGCATGACAGGTTCAAAGGGTTCATAACAGTACAGTTGCGTTAATTACTGAATAACTGGAAAAAAACCCAGCTTAGTTGATGTGATGATCAGCTGGATTTAATCTAAATATCTTGTGGGTATGCTACGCAGTTACATATATGAAGAGATTGTCACTTGGAAACGACAGTAGGGACCAGAGAAGTAAGCTATAATGGAGTGTTAAGGAAAATAAATACTATAATGCTGTTTAGTGTTTAATGCATAACTTGAAAAAATTAACCATTTTGTAGCCTTCTTTTACTTGTGAATATTTATAATGGCTTTATGTGTACTTACATTTTAATCTAAAGCCCACCCAATTCAGATTTCATACAGGTGAATCTTTTAGTATTCTAATTAAATGTTATAATGTCTCTTAAGTATATTATAAGAGACTTTTCGGTACCTGCTTAAATTGACATCATTTGAAGGTGACCACCCTATGCAAGCTGCATTTACTTTTGAAGTTGTACTGCTTTGGTACTGATACAGTGTTTTAACTTCTAACTCTGCTACTTATAACACACTGAAATAGCTAATCCATTAACAGTAGTGCCATTATTCTTCCCTTCTAATCCCTGGTAGGAAGCACACTCATTATGGAACCTTGCTTTTAAATTTACGCACAGAATTTAATCTTTGGTGTGTCCAGATCCTCATACTTTGAGAACATCTATCTCCCTTAAAAGTTACTGTGTTGGGATATTTAAACATAGAAAAAGCCAGAAAAATGTGCATTTGGATCAGTTTCCTCAGATTGTTGACTATATTGTTAATAAATAATCCCATCGCTAAGTAGTAGACAAACAGTTAGAAGTCCTTTTTTTTTAGCAGACAAGTATTTCTGCATGTTCAGAGCTTTCCAACCACCCTCATCAGTTTTTCAGTATCAAATTTTCAAGCAGTTGAGAAAAGTAGGTCTGTGTTAAATCAAGATGTATTGTTTAATATGTGTTTTTCCTATTTATGGTTGTCCTACACCTTACTGCTTCTCTTTGCTGCTAAGGACAACAGGGATTTCTTGTGTTATTTAAGGCAACCCAGAACAGTAAAATTAAGATAAAATTTGATTGTTCCACTGGTTAGGTAATACCAGGTAACTTTAAAACATTCCCCTAATAACAGAATGTTGAGTTTTTATAGCACATGCACACTTCCTCTCTTTTAAGTAATAATGTTTGCATCTTAATAATGTTGACGTTGCAATTACCAATGATATTTCATGTTAATGTTTCTTAGGATTCAGCATATAGTGCGGCAAGATTGTGGGAACCTAAAGTTACTGATTTGGGAAATAATTACGTAGATTAACATTTTCTAACTTCCTTTTGACTTACCAGTCCTGGTCTGGTTAAATTCTCACTGACTTGAGCAGAGCCAAAATTTTGTCCCTCATCTCTAAATTGAGGTAATATGAAATATTGTTTTTAATGGTACTAATAGGGACCAATCTTCATTTGCTATTAGGGTTTCTTTGTATTAAGACCTGTGAAACAAGGCAAATATCTACTACTTTGCATCTGCCAGTTTTTAACGTGAAACTATTGAATTAAAATACTAGATAGAACTAAGCTTTTTTATATTCTATGGCAAATGTTCTAAAGTTTTTTCTTGGCTTTTTGTTTTGTAGTCTTCTGTTCCTTAAGTGTATTTCTAACAAAGTACATTTTGAACCTCTTCTAACAACCTTGATTTGGTTAACCTTCATTTTTCTTGTGTGGAGGAAAAAGATCCAAAGATTTGGGGGTTTTCTAGCAGCTGAAATTCTAGGGTTTGGCCTGTTCTGAATTTTCCTTTTGGTTCCTATGACACTCCTGTTTTTTGGCAGTCTAGATCTTGGTTTGCCTGGGTTTGATCTCGATTGGCTAGCACAGATCATCCTCGGGTTCTTTAGCCACTTCTGGAGACTGGAGACTATGTCCAGTGCTTTCAGGGCCTCTGGTACCTCCGTGAAGCATATTGCTATGAGCCATCACTGCCTTTCTCATGTAAGAGAGTTCCTCTTGGCCAGCTAGGTATTGGACAAGCAACTCTTTGCTTAAGGTACCTTCTTATATCACCTGCCACTTGTGGTGTGCTGCGGTAAGTAGTCTGGGATTATAAAATACCAGATACTGTTGGGTAGAAGTGCTGCCTTAACTTAGACAAATGTTTAGCTTTTTAGTGACCTCTTGCATTATTTGTTTGTGCTTTCTCCTATTGCTAAGCAAGTAATTTTACTTGCCCACGTTTAGCCTCTGTTAAGTTTAAGGCGAGGATGTCTATTGATGTGACACTGTAGCGTGACAGATACTCAAATGAAACTTAAAAAAATTTTCCTTTGCAAAAATTTTAATTACTTTGTAATTACACCTTTTTGCTTTTAATTTGGCTTTGAAGCCGGGGGAGGTGAGCATAAAGGTTGAATTTGTCTGCATTTATTGGAATGTCATTTAACTGGGGCGTTAGTTACGAAAATCTGCATTTAATACTAATGCACTTCTCATCTCCTATAGTTCTGATTTCAGGGGACATGTTGGTATTTTAAGTATTGCATTATGTTTTCATAACAGCTGGTTTTGGGATGTAGGATTATTTTGAAAGCAGTGTTTTATTCACTGTGGCTGTAAAATGATGGATCCTTTCTATATGCAGCTGCTATAACATAAGCTGTTCCAGAAACTTTTTTCTAAATGATATCTGTTTTTTTTAATATAGAAATTAAAAAGCATTAAGCAGTTTTGGCAAAGAAAGTTGTAGGGGAGTATTCTGCTACCTGACTGATTTGTGTCCTGTTCAAAGTAAAATGTTAACTTTCGCTGTAGGACTTGAAAGATGTCATGAGAAAGGCAGGGGAGGTCACCTATGTGGATGCACACAGAAACAACAGGAATGAAGGGTGAGTTCATTTTGTGTCATATGACAGCTGAAACTATTACAGGCATGATTTTTCTTGTAATACGGAAGAAATGAAATACAAACCTGTGGTGTGGCTTAGATGCTGAAATTTCTCCAGTTAAAGAACCAAAACAATCCAAAACACGAACTGTCAGTAAGTAGGAGCTCAGTATTGAACTCAGTCTCTCTTCTCTATCATGAAAACAATGTGTGAGAGCAGAAAAGGAAGGGAGAATTCCTTTTAAATGTTAAGTCCTGCTGTCTTATTTTTATATGATCATTTATGATCTGACTCTTGAGGCTAAAACACCTCCTGTCTGTGGCTGCTTTACACTGGCTCAGCAGTCAAAGTTGTGGGAAGTGAACATTACCAACTTCCATGGGGAATACCACTCTCCCTTCTCAGTTCTGCAGACTACAGAGGTCCTGCACAACAAAGCAGGAGAGAAGGAAGTATGAATAGAATGTCTGTGCTGGCAAAACTGTTCTAGGGCCACTGCAAACCAATGCAACTTAGGCCTTTTTTGGAGTTCAAATTAAACCCTACAAAGACTGGATTTTTCTATTCAATGTTAAAATTCTTAAATAGGGCAGAAGAGTCTGCAAATTTATTTTGTTTAATGGGTAGCTTTGGAATGCAGCTTAGTGGAAGACTGAAAGATACTTCCTCAGCTGATGCAGATTTGTGTAGCTTCCTGCATTTTCTCCATCTCCTTGCAGATGGCAGTTCTGGTATTGTTTAAGAAGATATGAGAGGTAATCGCTGGCTAGGACTGTTGGTGTCATATTTTCCTATTAATCATGTTAAAAACTAGCTTTCAGAAGATAAAACGGAAAGCTGTGAATCAATGGATTAAAAAGGGCCAGACTTGCTTTCCTTACTTTTTTATTTCTCTGAAACTTTTCCTTTTTTTCATTATGGCATACAGGGTTGTGGAGTTTGCATCTTACAGTGACATGAAGAGTGCACTGGAAAAACTGGATGGCACTGAACTGAATGGACGCAGAATTAAACTGACTGAGGACCACAGAAGGCATAGGTACGTCACCTGACCTGATAAAATTCTGCTGAGGGCATGGATTTGGGTAGTATTGATGCCAAAGTTTGATTATCTAGGTTTTGGCCCCAAGCTAAATATCACTGCACAGAACCACTTTTTAGCAATGTAAACAGATTAAGATAAGAACTAACTTGCTGAAACAGGGTAAATAGAACACTTTTGGATGAGTGTAAAGGTTTTTTCTAAAGACAGAATGTGGTATTGTAAAGAAAGAGCTTTTTAAAAACACAAATTTTGGTATTAAAAAACGTTTAATTTAAATGACAGCTGTTTCACAGTCCTATGAAATGTTTCTCAAATAGCTGTGAAAGCCAACTTGTTTGTGAGAATAAAAGAAAATCAATTAGCTTGCTTGCATTATTCCTAAGCAGTTCTGCTGTTCAGTCATTTAAAAACATGTTGGCTGCACCTCTTTCATTGTCTCTCTTAAAAAGAAGTCCATTTCTTTCTGTGAAAAAAGGGATGCATTACTAGTGAAGGTGTTAAAACTCTAAGGCCTAAAGTGTGCTGGTGAGCCATACCTTTAGAGACTTTCTCAGCCTCTTGAAAGAAACTCTTACTGATTTGCATGGCATTTCGAGAGGGAATAAACCCCACAGGTATAAAGTTTCATTGCTGTGTTTTTCTTGATAAATTAAATAATATTTCAAGTCAGGGAGTATGCAGACAAAGAGTTCCTCTTTGATAAGAGACTCCCCTGCCTAAAAATCAGTTTCACTCCTCCTGGCAGGAGCTGGAGAGAGGCATCTTTTATTAGGCAGTTCATATTTTGCCACGCTAGCAGAGAATGTCAAGGCCAGCAGTTCCTGATAGCCTTGGCTTAAGAAGATACTGTCATGATGGAGCATGGCAGAAATCTAGCAGCACTGTGAAGTGACTGAATGCTGTGAATAGCACTTTGAGATGTTCAGATGGATGTGCTATGCATAGAATAGTTGAGAATTGTACGCGATTGCTTTAAATTCAGTAAGAGGTGAGACTACAAGTTTTAATTATGTTTCTCTAGAAGCCGATCTCGATCAAGGAGTTACTCAAGATCTCGCAGCAGGTCCAGGTCTACGGGATCTTCCAGATCAGACAGCCGGTCCAGGTCCAGGTCTCGGTCCCGGTCCAGGTCCAGGTCTCGCTCTCGATCCCGATCTCGCTCTCGATCCCGCTCTCGTTCTCGCAGTCGTACTCCTAAAAAGAGTTACTCCCACAAAAGCCACCGCTCCAGCTTGATAGCTTCTTCCCCCTCTCCCTCTTCTTCTAAAAGAAAATCTCGTTCTAGGTCGAGCTCTGCTCATAGCCGTAGTTAACCTGCTCTGAGAGATGTTAATTAATTCGATTCAAGTTTCTTGAAGACTTGAGACAAGTTACATATGAGAACTGGGAGGGGAAGAGTTAACATGATGAAAGGGTGACCTCCTCTTACATTGCCAAAGTGCCTGTCATCAAATAGGCCATCTCTGTGAGGAGGGGCTGGCTGTCAGCTTTCTTCTTTCAGTGAAGTCTGGAGTGGGAAGTCTTTTTTATTTTTTCCCTGCTATTAGTAAACATTTCTATCATAGATATATTATGTACACATAATGCTGAGGTAATGGGATGAGACAATACGCTGCTTTCTCCCTTTCTTGCCCCTACTTTTCCCCTCCACCTCCAAGGCCTTTGACTTCCAAAATACTATGTTAGCTTTTGTCCTTGGTATTAAGTCCGAGAACAGGAAGTATAGATTTAATTCCTTTAAGGTTCTGTGGCTACTTTTCTGTGCGAGAATGAATGGACCAGATTAAATTAGTTTAGAGTTCCCCTTTTTCCCCGTTGCTTGGCTTAACAGGCTGTTTTAAGTTCCAGCTTTACATGACCTTGACAATATGCTTAATTTGCAAAAGTCTTTCAAGAATACACATTGGTTAGTTGAATATTGCTCACTTGGATAGTGAATTAATACAATGTTAAGCAGTAATGAAAGCTGGAATTTTCTGTTAAAATGAGACATACCATCCAGATGTCAGGATTATTGGGAATCCATTATAATAATTTTACAGTAATTCACTAGTATGTGGTATTGTATGTATAGGCCTTATTTGACAGGTGACTTCATAAAACTGCACAGAAATGTCAATATGCATGTCCATGTTTTTTGATGTTTATAAAAGTGACATAGCTTTCATACCCAAAAGTGTGATACTGAATAACATGTGTATGACTAGCAATAGTCTTGATGGAAAGGAAGGTTATTTTAGTAATGACAGCAGCAAAAAAAATCCCAGGAAAAGTGTAGTCAAAATCTCTGGAATGCACAGTTGTTTTGATTAATAGAGATTTCCACTGCAAATACTTGTTGTTCTTACAATTTGGAATTAGATTTTTTTTTTTAACTTCTGTATTGTTGAAGAAGGGAAACATTTTTGGAAAAAATATGTAAATTAATCCCAAAGTCTTACATGTATTTAAATGTACCATTCCTAATAAAATCAAACCTTTTTCTGGCTTACTTTGCAGTTTCGTTTAATTATAGTTGCTGTTGTTCACACAATTTGACATGATCGTAAAGAAAATTTTTTGTAGGTATACCTGTATAGAAGTAAGAAATTGTAAACTAGAAACCAGTTATTATATGTAAGTGACCAGATGCTGACTAACTGGAGGACAGGATAGATTTTACTGTCATGGCCAGCAGTGGCTGTTTGAGTAAATGGAAAAAAGATTCTTTCTGCAGTCCTTGCAAACAAGTTTGTGTGATACCTTCTGCTCTGACAGCTCAGTGGGGAACCACCAACCAAATGGCCACAGATCTTGGAATCTTCCTATAGGTAAATCCATTTTTCACTTTTGAAATACTGTACTAGAGATCTTACATTTTCCACACAACTTGTGTACATGTAAGGCTTCAAGGCTGACACCCTTTATAAAGCCAAGTTACTGGTGACCCTGCCCATGGCAGGGGTTTGGCATGATTTTTAGGGTCCCTTCCCACCCAAACTACTCTTTCATTCTTTGCATGGTTGGCATGATGTGATGTGAATATGCTAGCAGTTCTCTTACCACAGGACATTTTCCTCCTAGGGGAAAGAAGCCTTATCTTACAGCATGCAACTGCTTGTAGCATGGGGCACACCTGCAAATCAAGCACTGCAATTAGCTGCATTTCAGCAACTGCCTGCCATCACCTCCCAAAAACAAGAGCATATTTTCTGTGATGTTTATGGCACTTCTTTATTTTTTACGTTTTTGTCAGTTCAACAGCTTTCCATCTAAAGATATCCCAGTGGTTTGTGAAGATAAACTGTTGTACTTGGCCACATCATGTCGCTGCTTTACTGATGAGAAGAGGAAAGCGAGTGTTGTGCGTGCTCACCTGTGGCTGCCAAACAAGGGGGTGAGGAGGAGGAATATTCCCTCCAGGAAGGCCAGGATTCCTTGCCGAGCAGGTTTGGCTCCAGCTGGTGGCTGTCCTTGTGCCTCCTGGAGCTGCGAATGGGCTGAGAATGGTGTTGGTTGTGTTCAGGGACAAAACATTTGTCTTTCAAAGCCTCGATGAGGGAGCAGTGTGATTCCGAGTGGGAAGAAGTGCCTCAGGATCTGTACCCATAGCGCTCTGCCCCTGCTCCAGCAAAGGGTTGAGGGTGGTGAGTGCTGCGGGTGGAATTTCTCTGCTCTGCCAGCTCCTGCCGCACCCCAATCTGAGAGCTAGCTGTTGGACAGTTCGTAAGTGGAATTAGTCCTCTTATACAGAGTTTTTGGAAGCATGTAATTTCCTGTCTGTTTCCTTCATTCCCACTCCATAGCCGTTTTTGCTGGCAGACTAAATGCTTTGTGCATCCAGTACCTGAGGGCATGTTTCCCATTTTAGCAGCCCTGCAATCAGTGCCCCCTCCACCTCTCTTTTCATAAACCTGTTGAAGAGTTGCTAGCATTTCACCCCGGGTGATTTACTAGGACAATAACATGGATTAGCCAACAGTTACACCTAGCAGAGGGCTCCATGCGCGCGGGATTAAAGGAGGGGATACCGCAGAAACATAAGGGGACCCATTCAGGCCTTAGAGTCAGGGCCAAGAGGAAAGTGCAAGGGTTAAAAGGCTCGTGTTAGGAACAAGGCCAAATTACATGCTGTAGTGAAATACATACTAGCTAATGGCAATTGTGTCTGGGTAGTCTCAAGATGTTCGAAGGATATTCACTGCTATTGATTTTTGGGCCTAAGACCACAAGGGAGTGATGAGGGAAGGAAGAATGTATGGCAAAACTTCTTTTTCAGGATTAACGAAGGACTTAAAATTTTAAGACAGTGTTTCACTGGTAATGAATGATACTTGTGTGTAATGTGATGGCTTTTTCCTGTAACCAGTGATGAATGTGGTCTTTCCTGACTCTTTCCTTTTCCACTCTAGAAATCTCTTTTGCTGTGTGGACCTTTAAAGATCCAGATCCAGAGCAGATGTTTTGGTTCACACCTAGGATTTCTCTCCGTATGTGTGTATGTAGGTGTGATGCATCACTGGAGACCTTGAGATCAGGTTCAGCAGGGTCCTACACACATGCTGGATTTGTTTTACCAACAGCCAGCTCTCTGGTGTTCTAAGGCAACTCGGTAAGAGTCCCATGGATATTACTTTGAGGTTCATAGTGGTAGGATGCTGTAGGATACTCTTAAAGGAAGTGAGCAACCCTTGGTATAGCTAGAGTTAAAATCTGAAAAGGCTCTCTGTCTCAAGCCTTGAAAACAGAGGTACCCTAAATTGTTGTTAAAATTTGAGCCAGATTTTAGTTGGGGAACAGAGTAGCAGTGGTGCACAGCAATGACAGGGAGAGGTTAGGGAAATATACACAGTAAAAGAAAGGAAACTGGATGAAGTCTTTGCATTCACATCTGCAGCTGAAGGAATTCGTCCTCAAACTGTGGATGAGACTTATGGATGTAAACCCCACTGTGACTTCTGGTTGGGATTTTCCAGGCTATCAGGAGCCCCGGCCAGCAGCATTCCAGCTACCAGACAGAGTTCTCTCTCCAGAACAGACTGTGCTTAGGCTGCAGGCAGTCTCTCCTGCTGGTACTGACCATCAGACAATCAGTATCTGGCCTCTCTAGACAGCCTATCCCATTCATGTCTCTGGCTAAAAACGGAATTTACCAGAGCTGGACTTAAACACCACATCTAGTGTTTCAGTCTGAAGTTTTGGTATTGGTTGCACTTGGCTTTGTCCCTTCTATGTATTTTTTCCAGTAAAGCTTTGGGTCACACTGGCTGTTTAACAAAAAGTATAGGCAAGCAGCTCTGCTGTCTCACACATATGGCCATTGCTGTTCCCTGCATCACTGCCAGCTCCTGTGAATGCCTTAACTGAAAAGTGATGTGCTGAAATACCCCCAGGTTTTCTTACATGTTTAAAAATTTTCCCTGTTCTTTTTATTCAAACTGTCACAGCCTGTTTCTAGCACTGCAGCTAGAGAGCAGCACGGGGGCTCAAACCATTACCGATCACGTAGACTGATCTTCCAGGTTTGCCCAGAATGCTTGCTGCAAGATTTCTGCCCACACTTACCCTCTGTTTGCTTCAGTTTACTTTATCTTTCCCCATTTCTAGCACTTGGATGGTCTAAAATCCACATCTACTTCCTGTACACGCTCTCTTGAATTTCCTTTAGTCCAGTAGCTTGTCTCATCTGTGAGCACCAAAATTACTGTACTACGATGTATTTCCCAGTGAGAATTGACGACGGTATATTTTGTGACCCTAAATCTCAGCACAAACACCTCAAAACCTGTGAGTGAATTTACCTAACTCTGCTAAGAGCTGAGAAACCTGCGTTGTGCGCTTTCCTACCCTCCTACGAACGTCTCTGCTACCTGAGCGACAGCAATAGCAGGGCGTGGAAGAGCAGCGCGCTGAGAGCGGGTTATGCCTCTGCTTACGGTGAAGTTGTGCTGTGACGGAGCGGTCAGGGCTGCCTTGGGCTGGGCCCTAGGGCCGGCCCCACGCGCTTCTTCACCGCGACGGTGCTGTCCGGGGAACAGCAGGGCTCGCCCGGCACGCCAGCAGCGCGATCCCAGCGGGAAGCGCCATCACGGCTTCCCACGGGGCGGATCACGGGCACCGCGCAACCCGGCCCGCCAGGGGGCGCTGTGGCACCGCCTCACGGAAACGGCTCCTGAGAAACTCGCAAAATCGCCGCAAAATCGCCGCAAAATCGCCGCAAAATCGCGCTGGTGACCCAGAGCTTTGCCTTTGCGGAACCCCCCGAAACACCCACACATACACACCCACACACACATATACACACCCACACACATACACACCCACGTGCGTGCACACACACACACACACGTGCACACATACACACACACGCACGCACGCACTGGGAGCTCTGTCCTCGCCCCCACATGCGGTTTTCAGCACGTTCACCTGCCGGGGAGCGGAAGGAAAAGGTGGAGGAGCAGCACGGGGGCTCAAAAATCAACCCTGAAGGTGAGCCACGTGCAGGTCTCCTGAAGGACCTGTTTGCTGGAAGCCACGTCTCTGTGTGCAGATAATCTGGGTCCCATCATTTTGACTCCCTGGCACTTCCTCGTGCCCTTGGAAGTCTCTTTGTCATGGCAGCCACCGTGAGAATTGCTCTGAAGGGCTGTCGACCTGTTACTCCAGCCCAGTGGTGGTTCCAGGGTCGCTCCCCTGATCCCCACAACATCTTCTGAGTGACACAGACTGAGAGCTTCACCAAGGGCCTGAGCCGCCCACCTTTGTGAGCTCTGGCAGGGTAAGGGAGGGAGATGGAGAGGTTGAATTAAGATCCAGGTATTAAACTGCAGCCACCCAGGAAAGCTAAAAGGCTAATCTTGAGAGGAGAGTGGTTACAAAGGTTTAGAAGCAATGAGAGCTAAGAAATGCTTCTCTTCCACACTAGACTGAGAAACAAAACCATCTGCTGAGGAAGCCGCTAACCCCACCCCCATCCTCCCCCTTCACGTGTACCCACAGGAGCTGCCCAGAAGTGGGGCTGCACCCTACTGCCTTGGCCTGATTCTAGACAGTGTTAGCTATACACTGAATATTGCCACTTCCCCAAAGGAGTCTGGTGACAAAGAGGCTTCAGGAAATAACTTCTGGTTTGGTCTGGATAAAATTTCTTGTTGTCTAGGCATGACTTCTGAGCACAATGGTTTTGTGCCCAGTGTTTTACCACCCAGTGCCTACAACAGGGCTGTTACTCCTGTACGGTGTCCTGCAGGACTGGCTGGGGGCTCTTCCCTTGGGCTCACCCGAGACCCCTGGCCCTTACCAAGTCAACTCCTCACGGCAGCCTCTCCACATTCCAGTCCTCTTCCAAAGTCAGGGCTACCTCAAGACAACATCCTCTGTGCCTAAGGAAGGAGTTCAGGTCTTCTTCATCATCAAGTCTTTTTACTTCAAGGAGATTCGGTTGGCTTTCTTGGTTCACCCTTGATACCTGGAAGCAGAATTAGAGTCTGTGAAGTTTCAAGACCCGATCCCTCTGCTTGAAAGCTTGCGGCCAGAACAGCCAGACTCCAAACTCATGGAGGAGTGAACCAGCTCCCAGACTTTCTGGATCCCTGCTCCAGCAGCATGGCAACAAGGTGGTTAGGTGCTTAATCATCTTGGGGTCCAGAGAGGAAGGCAGAGCTCTGGCCTTGGATTTCTTTGATCCCACTTTTCTCTCAGGAGTCTAGCATGTGCTGCCTTGCCCCTTCTGGTACCTGCTGGATTGAAAAGCAGGGAAAACAGAAATATTAATGATCTTTCTGTTGGCCCAAGTTCCCATGGGTATTTCCCCAGAGCTGGGAAACCTTGGGCAAACAACACAGGTAATTTTCAACTGTCACTATTTCATCTGGCTTCACAGACTTTGTTGCTTTCTCAGCTTAACAGTGATGCCATCCACTCTTGAGTACAATTCTCAGGAACTGAGAAGCGCCAGCAGAACTGGCAACAGTCTTGCTCTTCCTACAGTACATTGCCAGTGCACCTCCATCTTCCATGTGCCATCATCCAGCATGCACACAGCATCACTGGCTGGCTAACAGCCACCTCCCTGGCTCCAGGGCTGTGGGCACCTGAGCCTCAGATCACGCAGGAGAGCTCCTCTACGCATCCCATCCTCCCTACCCTGGCTTCACTTGTTTTCCTTCCTACTCCAAGAAGCAGGTTCAGGTCATTTTCAGCTCCGAGTCCTCCAAGAATAAGTACCACAGTCAAATGATAGCGTTTGGGAATACAAACCCAGGGTATTCAAACAAACAGTTTCCACCACTTCATTTACTGAGAAAACCCTCCTCTGTGGAAAGCTTTTCTGGTCTTCAGTATCTCTGGGACTTTCAGGGTCCTCTTAGGGTGAGATTGTCACTGGGGCTTGCCCCAGTTCTCCTTTGAGGGACAGGTAAAGAGGGCAGGGGAAGTGTTTGCTTGCAGCAGGGTGGGAAGGAGCTGCCTCCACTTCAAAGCTCCCGAGGCTGTCCGCAGGCAGGAAGGGCTGTCGGTGACGCTGGGGCGTGAGGCAAGCCCGCCACAAGGAAATGGTGAGGCCGATGGGATGTGAAAGCTGTGACTGTGTCAAAGGCAGGATGGAAATGTAGGGGTAGCCCTATTTTTAGTAGCATCTTGCAGAACTTTGCTAGAGCTTGCTGGAGTCAGTGGCTGCTTCCTCTTTCCTTTATGTAAGCAGCACTGGCGAGGTTCAGATCTGTTTTTATCTAGCCACTCACAGAACAGCATTGACAGAAAGGTCCCTCCAGCCCCTTGGACACGGATCACCCATGGTCAGAGAGCTTTAGGTAAGGAGAAGAGAAAGCAAATCACACATCCCTGTCTCAATTTCAGGGCTGTGAGAGGTGGAAACCGATGCTGAAGCTGCTGAACGTGACTCTTAGTCACATCAGCAGGGGATTTTGCAATGCGGAGGGTGCAGGGTGCGGGGCAGGCAGTGTGCAAGCAAAACTGAAGTGCTTTGGGAGGGCCTTTGGTTGAACTTCTCCAAGTACAAGACCAGGGTATCATTGCCCAGCAACCCTCACCTTCCTACTCCACTTCAACCCCTCGTGTGCTCGAGGTGTGTGGAGGTGGCAGGGTTTAACACACCTCCGATTAGCATGGGGCACTCTGGAGAGCAGTAGGCTGCCACGAGAGTCCTCTGCCTGTTTCCCTTTGACAGCTGTCGGTACCAAATGACTCCTACGCCTGCTGTAAGGAAATGCATGGGGGAGAGGCCATTCCTAAGCCAGGTGAGAGAGAAGATGAGGCAGCAAAGTAGAGGAGCAGCTATGGTAAAGAAGCAGCAGCTAAAATAGGACTTCTCTGAACAGGCTGTAACTACCAAAACACGTTACAGACTGGCTCCAGTTGCCAGGGTTTCAGATGAGTTTGACTTGCAGTGTTCAGTTTAGGAACAGGTTGGGAGGGACAGAGTCCAGGCCTAGGCGCCCAGAGCTTGCTCCTGGTCAGAGCTCTGGCTATAGGGCTTGATGTGCCTAATAGGCAACGCCACAAACCCTGTCCCTGCTTGAGTCTTCCTGCTAATAATCTTTCAATACCGCACATTAACACCATTCCCAGAAACCTAGAGCTCCTCAGAGTCTCTCAAGTATTTCTGCAAGATTCTGCTTTGTATCTCGTATTCCACCCTGTCTTTCATCCCCATGGCAGATGCATCAATTATCTATATAGGCTGTTCTTAAGCTGGACTGATTATAGCAGTATGTGCAATCCTTGAATGCGAGGTGTGGATGGAGAAATGCTCTGTAGTATGGCAATTTTATCTACAAGTGGGGAACTCTTTATACGTAGGTGGTGAGGAGAGCAGGTGACGCCCGCGGCTGCTGTCCGAGGGAATGTGCGGGAAGGTCCCTTCGGCCTCTAGATGGCAGCCCTATTGCTTCCCCCAGCACGCCGAGAGACAGACGCCTTCCTTTCAAAAATGGGGCATTTACACAGGTCTCACACTCTGCACTTCAGGCCCAAACCTACGGGCAGTCAGGACTGCATTCAAATAAACTCTTTTGGTTTTTTTCTCTCTGGAAATCAGAGCAATAGTATCTCCATTTGGCCTCACACTTGCGCACGCTTTTTTGTGCTCTCCTTGATGCACTGGCAGCTCTCCTGGGGGGAGAGCCGGAGTCTCCTTAGCACACTGTACGTGACCTCTGGGGATACAGGGCTGTGAACCTAACAAGAATCTAAACCCCACTCTGCCAAAGCTACCTGTACAGTGAATTGCTGTAATTGTTTCAATAAAAAACTACAGCCAAGCATTTAATGGCTCACAGCTGCTGTGACTCTCTGTGATTCCAGTTTAAGGTTTGAATGCTTCTATTCTTTTTGAAGCATGGGGGACAAAAAGGGAGAGTTAACACCACTAACACTGACAGATATATCTTCATGCTCTCTCTATTTTAGATGAGATAAACCCAAGCCTTTTGAAGAAGGGTCATAAATATTTCCATATTAGAGATGCTGGCAGTGGGAATCATGGGAATCTACAGAGCTGGCTATTAGCAGAAAATGTTAATAAATTGTCTTTCTGATTAAAAGTTACTTGGTTAACTTACTTGGAAGTACCCCATTTCTGTATTTCCTGAAAACTCGTCATCATCATTTCTTGCATCCTCGCAACACCCTGAGAGCTATGTGCTGTATTCTAAGAGGTGAGTGAGACTGTTACCCAGATTTGAAAGGTGTTCAGTGCCTAGAGATTGGGACTGGGGTGTAGTTGCCCGACCTGCACTGACATCAAAAGGCAGCAGGAGCAATGCCCTTTTGAAATCCAATTAGGCACTATGACAGCATCTTCAAGTGCCTTGATACCTGCAGCGCTACTCCTCAGACGATGCATGGGAAGTGTGCGTCAAAACCCTGCAAGAACAAAGTGTGCAAACAAGGCAGATGACATCCACAGGGTACAGAAATGTGACATTTTTTAATTGATAGCTTGGGAAGGTGATAATAAGATAGGAAGAATGTCCTCTTGGTGTGTAATTTTCTCGTGCCGGTGCCTGGTACAAGTGACGGGCCTGGAAGTGGAGCAGGTCTAAGGCAGGTACTTGTTCTGCAGGGCCAACAAAGCTGGGGGCTCAGGAACGCATTTCTCATCTTACGGGAAGTTCTCAGCTCACGGGCTTGCTGCTCAGGGTGGATATACTTCGCCCAGTGCCAAGAAGTGTAAAGGAGAATAAATATAAAGGAGAAAGGGGAAACAACTTTTAAGATAGTTTTTTTAGTTTGGTCATTCGGGGTTTTCTTCTGCTTTAATAAAGCAAAAGAAAATTTGCAAGAAATTTATGGTCTGATTTGAATCCTACTAATGCTCATGGAAATCCCTTTAGTGAATACTGGACCAGGTCCAAGAAAAGCAGGTTATTATTCCCTTAACTTCTATTCATCCATAACTGTTCCCTTCTGCATGCAGTTTTGTTAAATCTTGCCGGTAGATTTAATGTGAGCCTCATCAGCAGTGTACCTGGATAAGACACTGGGATCAGCTGCCTCTTAACAGGACAGTGGGGGTAAAGGAGGATGCCTTGACTGCACGGCAGGTAGCTGTAACCTTGGCCAGAGCATCCTGGTAGGATCTCTTATGGTAAGACCTGGCTGACAGATATGTGACCTCTCTATCTTGCACTGAACTGCCCTGCCAGGTGGGTGACTTTAGCACAGCAAAAACAGAACAGCTCAATAAAATGGTTTGGTTGTAGTCAAAAAGTGCAAAATGAGACCCCTTTGGAACAGACAGAGAATGGAATGTTGCCAGGACTAGAACAGGGCCAGGCACCTGGAAGTAATCCTTCCCCCAGTCTGGGAGACTGGAGATGAGAGGGAGCAGGTTCCAATCCCAGCTCTAGCAAAGACTGAGTACTCTATTTAATGTGCCACTGCAACAGAAGAATTCAATGAGAAAACTCAGCTCTCGTTTCATTGCCCTAAGGACAGAAGAATGCTTTTGGGGAGTTTTGCACTTGCATCACTCTACACCTGTGCTGTCCTCAGCACACCTGTTTGAAATTGCAAAGCCAAGAGGTTTGAGCCTGAAGTACTTGTGTTGCTGGTAAGGACATAATTTCTACATGGATCAGGGTCTTTCTGCTATTTGGAGAGTAAGTCTGAGTATGGAAGAGGTGGTATGAACAGTGAGTTTGGGCTTGAAACTAAGTCTGAATCCTCAGTTGCCCATAAAAATATCCATCAACACTTGGAAATTCCCATTGAAGGTTATACCTACAGTACCTCCACCCACATTTAAAGGTTGGAAATATAATTCGGGATAATTTGCTAGCCTTCCTTTTTACCCCTGCCCCGTTTCTCTGCCCTGTGACTGGGATTATCATAGGGCATGTAGGCTCAGCCTAGACTGAGCACGTTTTTGGGGACGTGGTTTTGAATTTTGAGTCACGGGGTAGCTATGACTGCTCCTGGTGAGGTGGAACAGCCCTCACACATCCCACCAGCTGTCTGTCCTTCTGTGATGCTGGGGTGCTTTACAGGGTGTGCACTGGGAGCCTGTCATGTGTGAACACAGAGGTTCCCGTTGAGGCAAAAGGCAAGGAAGTTGATGGTGTGCCACCAAAAACAGGGAACAGGAGCTGTACCCTCCATCCTCGTGGGCTATAAAGAAAAAGAAACTCACTTCTCAGGTCCCAAGAAGCTGAAAGCTGCTCCAGATCCATCCTTGTGTGAGAAGAAAACACACCCCATGCTTTTGCCAACATGTGGCTGCAGGTTCCTCACCGCAGCCTGAGCCAGCCCTCCCTGATGATGTGTGGCCCTAGGGTGGTGTGACACTGCCTCTCGGGAGCGGGGCTGGCCGGGCTGGTGCTGCAGTAGGCTTCCCCAGCTTCTCCTTCTGCTGGGTGCTGGCCCTGTGAAACAGCCTCCAGCCATCTGAAAATTCAGTATGGCCCTGTATCTTCCACAACAAAGATTTTGTTAAGCAGTTTTATATTCCTAAACATTACACGGCTCTGTTGCAAGCTTCCCAATGCCTGCCTCAAGCAGCTCATCGGAGCTGTTCCTCCCATGCTAATCTCTGTGATCTGTGGCATGCATACAGCGCTGATGAGAACAGGACCTCCCCTCTGCTGCGCCATATTTGCCAGAACAGGCATAACTCAAGATAACCAGATTTGAAACAATCAGAGCAGGAAGCAGCAATAACTGGCCTGGAGGAAAGGCAGGGAGGGAGTTGCCCATAGACAGTATTTAGGGGGGTGCCTGATTTGTGGTATCTGATCTCTTTCCACACTCTAGCCTCACCTACCAAGGCAGGATGTAAAGCTTGCAGGATCATCCCTCATCTCCCGAGCTTGAGCACTCGAGTTTAGGTCTGTACAATCTTCTGTTTAGCTGCAGTGTTTCGTGTGTGGTTATTGACCTATGCACGTGCCTGACAAAGAACCCCAGAGCTGCAACTGGTTCGGACACGGGTGTCACCACTGAGGGTGGACAAGGTGGCAGACATTCATGTGATTTTTTTTCTCCAGGGTACACGGTCCCGAAGGCCGGTGCCGCTGCAGCGGCTGATGCTTCTCAGGATTTGCACTTTGCAGTCTGTACACAGCAAACACAGCCAGCCTCCCAGCCAGGACCTACACACCGTGGGGGTCAGGGCAGGCCGAGGCAGGTCTGCAAGCGCCTTCCCTGAGGAGCTGACGGCTTAGTCACCAGGGCTCTCCACAAAACCCTGTAAACACCACCCACAGTTCCCTGCAGGAGTCCTTGCCACTGGGCTCTGCCGGAGCCCTGTCCTCCTGCTCCCTGTGCCAAGGGTCACGAGCGGGGACCAGCAGCTGGGTGCCAAATGTGGGCTGTAGCTCAGTGCAGCCGGTCTGCTAGAGGTCGTCACACGCCTCCTTAAGCAAACAGGGATCCACGCCAGTTGATAAATCATTTACCAGAAGTCAGAAGCAAAGAACTAGATTAACCAGGTCACTGGGTGTCCTGGGGGAATGACGTGTCAGTGGAGCTGAAACAGCAGATCCCACAGTTGCAATCTGTTGCCTTCTTCTGTCCTGACAGCAATTCATGGAAATCCCTGGAACTAGACACCAGATATGGAAAAACCCATTAGCTCATCCCGATCAGCTCACTAGTTAAAGCAGTCACTCCCACTGTACATTTTCTGGCAAAGTTAAAAATGTCTCAAGAGAGGGGATTTCCACCAGCTTCTTCTCAAGGGGAAACTATTCCACCTATCAGGAAGGCTGCCCTGTGGTGATATTTTTGTACAACCAGAAGTAACTCCAGAACCCAAGAGAAAAAAACAAAAACCAATTCTGCTGCAGGAACTGGGGCAGTGATGTTTTTCTGCCTGAACAGATACGTGCCACATGGAGCACGTCTCCAAATGGAAACTCCGTGGGTACACGTGTTTACACAAAGCCACCGAGGTGTGCTCGTGTGTGTGTAAATACACCCGTGTCCTCCCTCCCCTTCCCAAGGGTGGGATGACCTTGTGCCTTCAGCACAGGCAGCGTGTTGCAGTGTGATAGCACGCCTAGCTCACTTTTGTACAACTGCATTCACGTAAAGGTACAGCACATTGCCCTGAGGAGGGAAGACACACGTGAAAGACAGGAGGCAATAGCTGATGGTGGTGCTCCAGCACCCACTTCCTCTGTGAACAGGGAGAAGTTGCTTCTCCTCAGCTGTTCTGAGAGGAGAACAGTTCCCCCCCCGCCTACTGCTGGGGGCTCTGAGGCTTGGTGCATCAAGGGTTGAAAGCCAACATGAACAGGAAAGATGGTGCAATGCAGAGCTGTCTTGCTGAGGTTGACAACAAAGGCCACGGAGATTTTGGCAGCTAAGCTTTTCAGCACCTGGGAAGCACTTTGGGACAGTGGGGAAATAAATTAGCTGTGTGATGGCATTTAAAGCCTTATCATTAGTTTCAGAACTAATTCTGCATTTAGATGAATGGGTGTAGCACATATTGCTGAGCTGGAATCTGCAAGAGATAGTGAGGATTGCTCCCTGTTCCCATTTAGAAAATTTTTGGCCAGGAAAACTGTAAGTTGCTGTCTTGGTGGATTAGGTTTGGGAGCAGGGGTCTGTGGCTGGGGTAGGCACAGCAGCTACACCAGCAGCAAACAAGCCCCATGCTGTTGAGGGCTCCGATTACCTGTGCCACGGGGTGTTGACTTACGCCACTTAGAGGAAGGTGGGGTAGTACCTGGGTGTTTGCTCTGAATTTGTGACTCCTCAACTAGTCATTTTATTTGTCTCTCACAGCTGGCATAGCTGCCTTCCCTGTTGGGGACCCCTGAAATTTAGGCAGCGTTTTGCACAGTCCTAAGGACGGGAGTTTCCTTTCTCAGCAGCGGTGCTGAGGCTGCCCTGGGCAGCGCGCTGCACACTCTGTTACTGCAGGACAGCCCCTGTGCCGACCTTACCTAGCCTTGGCCTGGGCTTTCTCCTCTGCAGGGCTCTTACTTGGTTCTGTTTGGCACAAAACACGCTGAAGCGTGAACAGGGGCTATAAAAGCACTAGATGAACTGTGGAAAAGGACCGAACCAAGGAGGCACAGGTCACACTCTGGGCCTTGACCGGCTCCCTGCAGGTGCTGTCAGGTACCGGCCAGCTGACCTACTGAGCCCCTTGCCCCTTGCACTGTGGAAGGATAGGAGCAAGTAGAGCCCAGTAACATTTTAACTAAGAGATTAACTTTCTGCCAGTTCAACAACAATGGATCTTGTGTTTCTGTGGACGAACGGTGCTGACTTGAGGCTCTTCCACATGCCAGCCCAAGCCCTCTTGCCTCTGGTTGCTCTGCCCTGAGAAGAAAACTCGCATTTAACCCTCAGACAGGAAAAGAAACCTCAGCTCCAGAGACAACAGCCCAGAAAGATGTTGTCCCGACTCTACAACTCATGTCTCTGGCACATTGTGAGTGGCACTTAGTTCCTAAAGGAGAGCCAGAGGAAGAACTACCCATCTGCCTTCCAGATGCTCAAGACTCACCCATTTCCCCACAAAGTCCCAGTGCACCTCGAACCCACACATGATGGTTGAAAGAGATGTGGAGAGGCCTCTGAACAATCCTGGTACTCAAATGCATTCCTTTCCCATTCAAAGTACTTTCGAGACCCTTTATCTCTCACACCTTAAAATCTGTGGATGTTTTGCCATTGCTCTCAACAGGTGCGGTACCAGCCTCTGAATGACAGGTCCCAAGCCCACAGAAATCAAGATGGATCTTTCTGCAAACTTTGTCATGGCAATGGAAAGAAGTTATGCATGTGACAAGGCAAAAAGCAACACCAGATTCACTGAAACGACCTACTGCAAAGGTTATATTCCAGAGATGAAAATACCGAGTGTTTTATTTTAAAACAGAAGTTAATAGTCACGCAGGGAAAGCCTGACCTCCCCTTCAGTAGTGTGAAGCTGGGTGCAGCAGCATCCCATGGGGCCCGAGCCCCAGCCAGGCAGACCAGCCAGTCTCAGAAAGTGGAACTGACTAATCTGAGTCGTCTGCAATGAGCTGGGCATGAGTGAAATCATGCCCTGTGTAAACAGCGTGAAAAGCAAAGGAAGATGATAAGATGATAAGGAGCTGGGCTTTTTATTATTGTTGTTCTTGATTCTCTGTGGGAGAGGGCAACAACATAGGTGAGAATTTTAAATAGCAAAGCAAAAGTAAACAGCAGTGGCAACATGTGGCCCTGGATGTTCAGCAGTGATGAGACACTGAAGGCTCTGTTTCCCAATGCTTGTAGTGAACCACTTTTAGGAGGCATAGTTTCCAGTAAGTGCTCAGCACTTAAAAACAACTACCCTCACAAAGAACTGGGGCTATGATCTTTATCTCCTGCCTGTCCTTTGAGAGCCATTTCCACTTAAGAGGCAAAAACATTTTCCTTCCATCTCCTCACAGAGGCATCTTTCCTCCCTCAGACATTTGCACCAGGACTGTATGGGCAGAAATTAACCCAGGCCCCAAAAGAGAAGGTGGGGGGACCCTGCCCAGCAGGCAGATCGCTTGCAGATCCTCGCAGTGCGGCGGAATCAACCAACACCCTGGTACAGGGTGTGTGCCTGTGATGTGGTGGAGGAGCGCACGGTCGCTGATTTTCCACTGCCTACCTCTGTTCTGTGCGTGGCCTTGCGTTAGTTTCAGGCCTAATAACATCGTGATATCATAATGATATATCGCGCTCTGATGACAACACCGCAGGGAGTAAGCCACAGCAATCTGATCTCATTCTGCAAACGTGGAGATGAGTGGTACTGCTTCACAGGACAAGTGGGCGGCAGGTCGATGGAGCTGGCACTACCTCTATTGTCAGGGCTGGGTGGGAACGTGACCTGCTGGGTTAAATTGGGTGGCTGGGAGCTTAACGCCTCAGCTCTAAATCAGCCTCAGCAGTTGTGGGTGAGTCACCAGACCTATCTGCATTCACTTCTTCCATCTGTGAAATGGTGACAATAATATTTCGTCACCCGATGGGGGAGGGAAGGGAGCGTGTGTACAAGAATGAATAAATGTTTACAAAGCACCTTGTGAGCAGCGCACAGGCTCTGGATGTGCTTAGGAGGAACCCGCGTTTTTCCCTCTGCTCTCGGTTGCACCGTACTGTGAGGTATAAACGCTCCCCTCGGAGTCGACAGTTTCAAATGAGAGCAAATGGGATAATTCCTCAAGAGAGAAACAGAGAGTGACGACTTCATGTGCTACTAGCAATTTCAATAAATTCCATTCAAGGAAGAGCAAAGTAACCTTTTAAAAGATAATAATAAAGCAGAAAAACAAATGAGCTGTGACCAGTATTTCTTTTGTGATGGTACCGTGACCTTAGGTTTCACTTCCCAAATGGGAACCAGAACAGAGAAGTGAATCCCCTTGAAATAAAAGTGAAGTTAATAACGGGACGCCTTTAGCTCTTACCACATCCTGTGTATGCCGAGCACTCTGCTTGTAGCTGGCAAGGGCACTTCTAGATTTTTCTTTACCATGTTAATTCTTTGCTGAGTCAAACCATGTTGTATAAACAGTTGGGAAAAAGCCTTCCTGCACCTCCCCTCCAGCACTGCAGAGCCACGCGCCCTGTCCTGCTCCCCTCCCGTGCGCATGGGTGCCTGTGCCCACAGCAGTGCTCCTCCGCCCCGCTCTCAGCACAGACCCACGCGCCCCACGGCTGGCAAAACCACTCACTGAGCTCTCACAGTGAATGAGCACTCACACAGCCCTGCCCACCCTTGCTCCCTGTCGCAGCACACATTTTCTGCCACAGTTTTGAGCGCAGATGTGTGATGGGCACTCAGTGTCTCGCTTCATGTTCACTAGCACTTGTTCTTATGCACATGCACAATTCCTTAAGCCAGCACAAACACGCACACACATATGCACACTCTTCTTAGTCTAATACAAGCACAGAATCACCTGTTGTTTACTTTTTCTGCTACAAAAGAGAGGATCTGCAGAGGGATCTGGGCAGGCTGGATCATTGGTTGGGGCTCACTAAGGCAAAGTGCTGGGTCCTGCACTTGGGTCACAACAACCCCATGGAGCTGGGGGAAGAGTGGCTGGAAAGCTGCCCGGCAGGAAAGGACCTGGGGGTGCTGGTGACAGCAGCTGAACATGAGCCAGCGTGTGCCCAGGTGGCCAAGAAGGCCAGTGGCATCCTGGCCTGGATCAGCAAGAGCATGGCCAGCAGGACAGGGCAGTGATTGTCCCCCGGTACTCAGCACTGGTGAGGCCACACCGCAAATCCTGTGTCCTGTTCTGGGCCCATCAGTACAAGCAGGACATTGAGGGGCTGGAGCAGGTCCAGAGAAGGGCAACACAGCTGGGGAAGGGTGTGGAGAGTAAGCTCTGTGAGGAGCAGCTGAGGGAGCTGGGGGTGTTCAGCCTGGAGAAAAGGAGGCTCAGGGGGGACCTGATTGCTCTCTACAACTGCCTGAAAGGAAAGTGTAGACAGGTGGGGGTTGGTCTCTTCTCCCAGGCAACAAGTGACAGGACAAGAAGAAATGGAATCAAGCTGCACCACGGGAGGTTCAGGTTGGACATCAAGAAGAGTTTCTTCACTGAAAGGGTTGTCATGCATTGGAATGAACTGTCCAGGGAGGTTGTGGAGTCACCATCCCTGGAAGCAAGCAGGAAATGACTGGATCTAGAACCTAATGCTATGGCTTACTTGATATGGTAGTATTTGGTCAAAGGTTGGACTCTTGGAGGTTTCCAGCCTTAATGATTCTATGATTCTGTGAAATGCATGCACTTCACAAATGCACACTGGTCATACACATACACAGCTCAGCTATGAGACAGAGCTCCAGGCCTCTCCACAGCACCACTGCAGCAACCTTCTTCCTGGGACGAGCTTTGTAGCTGAGGGTTCGACTGCTTCAGGAGATGTGGATTGGTTAGCATACTAATTCACCAGCATAGCTATTTTATTAGTCTGATTTAGGCTGAACACTTATCTTTTGGTGCATTACTGGCTTTTCCTGCCGCTTTTCATTCTGCTTATACTGTTGGAGGCGACTGTAGGATCCTCCATTCATCAGCAGACTTCCTCTTATGAACAGTTTCACTAAGAAAGCCTTTACCATCCACCACACTCACACCTGCTCCTCAATGGGTCTTCAGCATTCTAGTGACACTTTGAAATTCTGGTTTTCATTTTGGAATAGTTCCATTTGCAACAGACACAGTCACATCCAGCACACCTTGAACCTGTAGGATTTTTATCCATTGACAATATTAGAGGTGTCAGACTGGTCATCTTTGAGCTGCACATCTCAAACACATCAGAACTTGGGAGGAGGGGCACAAGTTTGCCCAGCATCCTGGCGTTGTACTGGTGGGCCAACCAACAGCTGGCTTCAGTAACAATTAGTGGGCATGATTTCTCAGCTCAGTGTACACAGACTGAAAGGCACCGAACTTTGGAGTCACAAGACTTCTTAAAAATTATTTTAATATGTCTAACAATGCTCACTCTGTAGGCCTGGAGATAGCATGTGTCCATCCACAGATAAACGAAGCAGCACGGGCTGAACTCTCATTTCACACAGGACATCAGGCAACCATTGAACAGGAAGTTTCCTGCTGCTATGAGTTACTGCTGGACCTATTATCCAGTTGGACCAGCCCCACACAGGAGACCTAAAGAGAAAAACTGATCTGTTTTTCCCCTTGACCACCTGAGGTGCTCCCAAATTTCTCATTAAGCTCTTGGTACTTGCCGAGTAACACCTCCACCTGTGGGCTGGTATCCTGGCATTTCCCAAGTGGCACTAGAGGGCTCACATCCTTGCCCTTCCAAGAGAACTAATCCCAAATGCTTGACAGACAGGTTACAAAATACTGTCAGTCACCTAAGGAACATAACTAAAAAAAAAAATATATAACTAGTAATGCTGAATTCTGTACATTTGCTTTTGAATCTTTGACTCACACTTCAGAGTTTTCATGTTTTCCTCTGTGCTAGCTAACATGAACAGCATGCTCTTCTTAGCTCAAAAATAAGATTCTTTTATGACCACATGATGAATGGAACAGAAACTTAAAAAAAAAAAAAAAAGAGTAGGAAAGTAGGAGGACTAGCTTTCCTTTTTTTTTCACCCCCAGTAGCCAGCAATCAATGTCTCATGTGTCTGCAACGCTTTTTATCCCTTTGCAGAAAGCAAAGGATTGGTGAGGAAATAAGGAGGTAAGCAGGAAGCATCCTGCTGTGGATCTTCAAGGCTGCCTGGGCTTCACAACACCGAGGAAGCTGTGCTGTGGAGCAGAGCATCACATCATCCCCTCAGTGCTCACTACCTGCACTGCACCAGCCCAGACACCAGGCCCGGTGGCTCCAGCGGCTCTGCTCTTGTCAGGAGCATGATTAGATCCTCTCTGATGACAGTAAGTCCAGGCTTTGCTTTCGTTTCTCAGCCAAAAGCCTACCTGTCTGTGGATCCATGGCCCCAGCACAGCACTGGTAGCTGGTGGGGGCACCCAGAAACCCTGACTGAAATAGTGACAAACATCATCCGGCAAATGATTCCCCCTCCCCGGTCATCCTCAGAGCATGTGGCAAAGCTCCCACCTTTCTGGGGCAGCCACCTGTAGAATGTGTGGCATTTCTCCCTCTCTGGTTTCTCCAGAGAGGTTTCTGTATGCAGGAAAATTCGGAAATTCAGAAGGCATCTGTCTCCTCCCAGCCCAGCTGCCCTGTCACACACCAGGGAGAGATGCTTTTGTTCTATGTCACTTCTCTGGTACCTCGAACTTGTTTCAGAATCAGCATGATTCTTCAGTAACCTCATAAAAATAAACAAGGGCCTGATAGCATTTAGGTCATACTAGTAAATTATTTACACGCAGAGCCCCCCTTCCGTTTCCTATTGCACGGGTCCCGGTGTCACCACGCCCTGCCAGGGCCCACATTTGTCCCTGCAGCGCAGCCCGCACTCCGCGACAGCCGGGCACTGATGCCGGCAGGCTTTCAGTCCACAGGCAGGGCTTCACCAGCGGCTGCCCAGGGCCGGAGGCTGCTCACAAGGCACTTGCACCCAGCCTCTGCAAAAGTGGGTGTTGGCAGCCTGCCGTGAGCGGGCACGCTGCTCCGGGCGGCTTGGCACGCAGAGGCGCCTGAGTTCGGGCCAGGTACGAGCTTATCGGCAGATCGCATCCAGCCGGGAACACTGCTGAGAGGCAGCCCAGCGGCAAAGCACAAACTTCCTTGCAACTATTTTTAAAAGCACCTTTACATCTCTCTTTTCGGCTTGCAGAGCACAAACAAACTGAAAGCATCAGCCAGTTGTTGCTAAAGGGAACTATTGTTTCGTAGTCTTCCTCAACCTTGTTGCAGAAGAAATAATATTATACTCCTCAACCTCCCTCCACAGAAAAAGTCCCCCATCCAGCCCAGCATTTGATCCTGTTTCTACTCTTCCACGCTGCCTTTGGTGAACTTTCGCTCTTGACTCAGCATGGTCCATCTAACAATGTTTCTCTAGGCCCTGCTTCACAGCGGGCAAGTGGGCGTGGGCTGTGATGGGTACCCCGGTTACACGATGACAAGCTCTTCACGCTGACCCACGGTGCAGGT
Organism: Hirundo rustica; assembly: GCF_015227805.2. NCBI lineage: Eukaryota > Metazoa > Chordata > Aves > Passeriformes > Hirundinidae > Hirundo > Hirundo rustica. The sequence continues at coordinate 31,432,811 of NC_053455.1, forward strand.
CTCTAATGTGTGATGCTTGGACAGTCATTGCCCCCGTCCGCTGCTGACCCCCACAACACAACTTCTAATTCAGAGTAAGAGGCTTGCCCAATTTCTTCTAAAACGGCTTGCTTTGGCATTTGTGTGCACTGAACTTTCTCCGTCATGGCGGGGTTTGGCTTCCAAGTTTAGTTAGAATCTTCTGGAGTGCCTCCCAGTCCTGCCAAGACTTGCTTGCATTTATAATGCACGGTTCTCTGTTGGCAGCAAATGTTGTTGCCTTTTTATCCTTCCCCCTTCACTGATTTTTGTAGGAGTATTCAGAGGGCTGCTTTCATCTCTGCCAGGCATGGTCCCACCACCCCCTTCCACCCAGTAAACTTTTATTCCCCAACTGGAACACTGGCCTTTTAATGGATTTTCCCCACATTCTGTCAGTTCTGACTCAATTTTCAATCCATGATGGGACTTTTCATACCATGGATGCCAAGTGTGTTTCATTCTCGGAAAGGCCTTTATCAAAACACATTTTGAAAGCACAAATGACTGTGGTCCCTACTTGTTCCTGATGAACTTCTTCAGAAGCTCACAGGAATCGACTCACTAGAGGATCTAGTGCCCTATCAGTGCTCCTTCCCCGGGTGCTGGTCCACCAGTGCGACCGGCACGGTCCCCATTTTTCTGGAAGCCTCACATTATGCCCTGTCTGGCCTTTCTTTAAAAGGCAGCTGCTCCCTGGGGCAGGGCAGGGCAGGAGGGAAGAAGGGGACTGGGGTTCTGCCCTTTATACTGAGGGGAGCAGCAGCAGGACCAGTGATGGGCATGAGGGGTGCTGACTCAAGGCTGTGCCACAATGCCTTGTGTTTTCCCGGGTAAATCCCTTGATCCCAGGTGTCACACAGAGCAGTGCCCAGTCACTGGTACTGGCAGCTGTGCCGGCTGCTGAGGACACTACTCTGGGCACCATCATCCATCCCTGTGTGCTGTGCAGGGTCCATACAGAGGCCAGCACAGGAAACACCTCAGACTGGTGTAGGACTGCCCGGCTCTGCCTGGGGAAAGCAGAAATGCCAGTCCACCATGCCCAGAGAACGGCATGTGGCAAAGCCATCCAAAAGCAGCAGAGCAGCAGCCCTGGTCCTGCCTCCCCTTTGGAGCCCAGCTCCTGTCCCTTAATGCTGAGTGCTGGCAGTACCTGCTCGCCGTGCTGGGTGGAAGCACGGCCCCACCACTGCCCAACCCCACCCGCACCCCAGTATGAGAACAACGCAGTTCAACTCTCCTGCGGCCAAATGTGCCAGTTAGGCTGGGATGTCCTCGTCCAGGGAGCTGGTGGGCACTGCCAGCCCATCCCCTCCTCTGCCTTTTGCTGCTTTGCCCTGCAGTAACACTGAGATGATGTGTATCAAGAAACACATCCAGAAGCGGGCCACGGACCAGTAGGTTCAGAAGTGGAGGGGCCAGCATGACCGCAGGATCAAGGGGTGGGTGCAATTGCCTGAGGTAAGAGCCGTGTCCAGCACATTCGGATCTGGGTCTTGCTCTAGCATTAGTTTGGTTTCCCAGTTTAGCTGTGAAGTGCTTCAAAGGGTGCTGAAAGAGTCGGCAAAGGGCAGCAGGAGCATGAACTGCTGAAGCCTGAGGGATGGCTCCCATCCTGCTGGGGCAGGCTGCAGTGGGAATTTTATCACTGACTCCTAGGCGAGCACACAAAGCTTTCTCAATCTGAGTTCAAATGTATGAATTTACCATATCGAACGCCTCCCTGAAATCCAAACAGACTCAATTGCATTCTCTTTCTGTAATGAATCAGTAATTATATTGAAGAACACTATTATTTGTTTGGCATGACCTATATAAACCCGACTTGGGGAGTGCATAGTTGGTGTGGTGCCAGTGCCCCGCGTATTATTGCCTTATAAACACAACCATTGTTTGAATTTCAGATCAAAACAAACCGAGCCACGTCGCTTGTCAGTTATTAGATATCTTTTTCCCAAATGCTCACCCAGGCCGTATTACAATAACAATAATTATTATTACATACTTCCTTATTGTATGTTTGTGCCGAGGTAGCACATTTGCCTTTTTCCCACACATTAGTTGCTTCTCCCGACTCTTATGATTCACTCCTGCCTATTTCCCAATGTCCATGAGGTCTTTCTGCATTCCCAGCTGCATTTTGTCAAGACCTGCAGATTGGCACAGGGACTCATGGTGCTGCATTGCACCAGCCTGTAAAGGGTTGCAAACCAGCACAGGGGCTTTGCTCCTCGAGGGAATATACAAACTGAAGAAAGATGTGGACCCTGCCCCCAGGTGCTTTATAAATATTTAACTTGGTCTGATAATGTGATAAGGGCTGATAATGTGATTTGGACATACAAAAACCCAGTCCTGCCTGGGCAGGGTTGGAAATGGACCTTCTGTGGGAAACAGGGTGGGAGAGGGGGAAGCCAGCGCAGCCAAGTGATGATGCTTTCCACAGCCACTGCCACAGCCTGGAGTAGGACTCACCTTGCCCAACTTGGGGCACCCAAAATGTAGCTGTCAAATCCTCAGCAAGCTGCCGATCTGCCTTTAGTCACAGAGCAGAAGCAGGTGCTTGTCTGTCGGGTGAATCAGCCCTTCTCAAGATAAACTTCAAGATATGTGAAATGAATCATACACTAGAGGTGCCTATTTGTCTCCATTGACTATGGAGGAAGCCTGTCCAACTAATTAGGTTTAGACACCTAACTTTTAGGCACTTAAAAACAGATGAGAGGAATCCCATTGTCATTGACATTCTTCACTACTGGCCTGACAAAGCAGACAGTGGGAGAGGCTCCCTGGAAATTCCCTACCAGATTTGGACCTAATCAAACTCCTCTATCCTCTGTGCGAGGGAATCTGCAAAGCCTCACCTCCGTGTCCTCCCTCTTGGAGCTCCTACTGGCACAGGGTTCTCCAGCCATGCCCAGCTGGCAGAGATGAAAGCATGCTCCCTGCTGAGGTCTGAATGAGGCAATGGTCTTGTGGGAAAAGATATAATAATGGAGCTGAAGTCTGTATTATAATGTGCTCAGAGCAAGCCGGAGGAACAAAAGAAAAAAAAAAAAGAAAGAAAAGAAAAGAAACGGAAAGGGAAAAAAAAAAAAAAAAAGATACTTGACCTTGGCCTCCTGCCTGGTGATAAAAGTGCGTTTTGAAGGCGGGAAAGCAAGCTGCCTCCCTAATGGAAATATCTCATGGAGCTGTAAGATGTGTGGAGTGCAACCCATGTGTTTAGAAATAAGGTTATGACAAGCTCCACCGTGAAAGGACAAAATTGTATTTTTCAGAGAGTTACAGCTGAGCCTGTTGGAGCTAAGTGGCCACCAGCACAGCAAGCAGCACCTTCTGACACCAGCACTGCATGCCACATAAATGTCACGATCCGACGGGCTCCGGAGTTGTCTCAGACTTTCTCAAAAAAGAAAATAAAAAGATGAAAGCATTTCATCCCAGCACTCTTATTTTTGAGAAAAAAAATAAGGAAACATTCCACTGGTTAATGTCTGCTGAATAATCAGCAGCCAGGGCTGCTGTGGCTGGAAACAGGCAGAGGCCAACAGAAACCACTCTGCTGCATTTTCATCTTGCTGGGTATCAGCTTGGGACCGTGGACCCAGGGTGTGAAAAAACTGATTTTGTCCTGGTTTCTGAGACCTATGCCTTTCCATGACCCCAGCCACTCGTTACGTGCATTAACCATCCTACTGATACACGGGCAATTGCTGTTTTGATGTGCAGCAGGTGTCACTTGCTTCTTTTTTTTCTGGAATCTGCCAACAGCCTCTTTAAAGCTTCTGGCACCTCCCTTAACCTGAACAACAATTTATTGAGGTGAGATATATTTGACTTCCCTCTGCCCTGGCAGGCACAGAGCCCTGTGCAGATCAGGCCAGGTTAAGGGCATCTATTTGAAGCTGTGCCCTTGCTACACACAATAATCCGTTCCTGAGGCTGGGCCCAGCAGGGATGCTGGGGATGCCAGGACCACCATGTGCCCGGCTGAGACCCGGAGGAAAGAGCATGCTGGCACCTGGCTGCACAGGCTGTCCCGAGGATGTGGACCCTCCACAGGGAGGGGGTGGCGTGCTGCTCCCGGGCCCTGCAGCAGAATAGAACACCAGTCTCTGGTGGCTCTGCTCCACCACCGATGAGGAATCTTGCTCCATACCTCACCTCGGTGTAGCCAGGCCGGGCACGTCCTCAGCTGCCATTAGCACACTGGCAGGATGGAAATCCCTTCTCTAGCTTCACACACTTGCTGCATGTTCAGGGAGGAGATCAGACGAGTCTTGCGCCTTGCCCTAGAGGGTTTGTAACTTCGCTGAGAACGGGCACACCCCTACGAAGAGGGAGATTTCTCTGCAGGAGGTGGTGGGTGCCAGCAGCAGGCGGGCAGCAGGGAGATCTGTGGAGCTGTGTGAGGGGGCTGCTGGGCTTTCCTGCCTGTCCCCATGTCCAGACAGGGTGCGCAGACCCACAGGGTGCGCAGACCCCAGCTGGGGACTGCACTGCCATGGAGCTGGGGTAAAGTAACAGCCCCGCACCCAGGTCACAGGCAGGGAGGCAGATGTACCTTGTCGGGCACCTTCACGTTCCACAACCATGCAGCAGCCAGTCCTGGTGATGGTCTCTTCCTCCAGCCCATCAAACCTATTGCCATACTGGTGTGTGTCAGCCCTGCTCCCACCCTCGGCACAGGCTGCATGTGTCTGGATACAGCTGGACAGACCCCAGGACGTGGCTAGGCCAGCCTCTCGAGCAGCCGTGACAAACGGCTAAACACTTACATGGGCTGTGTGGAAATACATTAATTGCATTAGTATTTCCACTGGAAATTATAACTTAGATCCATTAACTTCAGCCAATTTCCTTACCCTGCATCTGCTTAAAAGGACATCTCTGCTTTTTCCACTGCAGTGTCTTGTCAGTGCCACCGGTGCTAAATTTGTGTCAGGCTAGTCACATCCATGTGACACTTCAGAAGAGGCCACACGTTACCTCCACCTCCTGTCTTCCCCTCACTTCCCCCAAAGGTAGCCCAGCATCTGAGCTGCTGAAAAACAGAAAGCTCTTTTTATGAACAACTAAATCAGATCCCAAACCCCATTACTAATTAGTAAAAATCACCTTGGATGGTCTTTAGGTCATTCACGGGTGTAAAGTCAGGAGGATTAAGGGCTTATAATATTTGTCTGGTATGGCTGTTAGCAATTCCAGCAAAAATAATGGAGCTAGCTTCTTGGGTTTCCTGCCACCACAAAGTACACACACGCACACACTCTCTATTTTATGAATGTTTACATACCCGAGCTGCCAGGAATCTCACTCCCGTTTCTTCCCACCACCTTAACACACTTTCCTGTATCTCTGTGAATTTGTTTTCTCACCGAGCAGCCGGTAATATCCCTTTTGCTTGGGAGCAGGCAGAGACCCGACTTCCTCGGGTGCCAGAAAAGCCTGGCAGAGGGCGCACCTACAAGCTGTGGTTTCCATCTCAAGCCATTTACACCTCCCAGTGGCTACCCAGAGATGTTCCATGGAAGAAGTGCAAGGTCAAAATAAAAGGAAGTATTAAAAAGTTACAGACAGGTGGGGAAAGGCCAGGCTGACATCCGCCTACTCCCCCTGAAAGGCCACAGAGTCTGAGGAGGCGCCTGGAACAGAGGAAACACCTACACCCACTTGCAGAGACCAGCAGAAAGGCACTTCCACACCTACACCTCCAGGGTCATAGCCAACAAAAATAGCATCAGACCCAGAAGATATGTATAGAATAGTGACTGCAGAGAGCCTTGGCTCATTTTACACCCCCAGCAAAAATAAAGTCAGGAGGTTTGTCCTTCCTCTGTTCCCAGCCTCTGTACATCGGAGCACCGCTGCAGACGAGACATGTCTGTTTACCTGTGGATTCCCACGGGAGCAGGGGAGTGAAATGCCCAACTCGTCTGAAACTGACAGGAGAAAACGCCGCTTGTGACGAAAGCACCACTTCCCTTCCCTACCTTGAAGCTTTGGGAAGTGAGCGGTAGGTGAGTGAATAAACCAAAACACCCCACATCCCACCTCGTTTTCAATAATTCAGGCTTTTTCATACTCAAGTTCTTGCTCAGTAACTCTTGACGCAAGCAGATCTGCAGGCTTCCTACTGCCAAATGGCTCCAGGTGAGGGGAAGTGCAGGTGTCTTAAGATAGCAACCTTGCTCTTTTGCCACGGGAGCTGCACCATCATCAAATATATTTGTGGCAAAGCTGGCACTTGGATTCAGTTTACACTCAGTGCTCAAAGTAACCTCTTATTACCCTGGCAGGGAGTTAAACTGGGCAAAGAGTGCAGCCACCCCACAAGACTCTTCTCCAGCCTTTAGCAGAGGCCGGCGTGTCAACCCGTGCTCAGTGGCTCGGGGACAAGAGAGTGCTGATTTGAACATCCCAGTGCCAAACTGGATCAGACCAAAGGTCTGTTTGTGGCTTTTCTCTTACATCCAGGAGCAGTCAATGCTTATGGGGGAAAACGGGAATGAGACAGTGATACTTTTGCTGGGCACTGTCCAGCAATACGTTGCAGAGGTCTGCCTTTGCCTTTCGTAAACCTCCAGGGACTTTTCCTCCATAAATTTGTCGAATTGCTTTTTTGACCCAGTTTATACTTTTGACCTCTACAGCATCATGTGCCAGAGAGCCCACAGTTTTATACACACATGCAATTGGAAAAAGTAATCCTTTAAACCTCTTGCCTTTATCATTTGATTCACTGCCCCCTTCTTCTTCCCCACCTTCTGGCAACTCTGGCCTGTTTCAGCTCTCATGCAGGAAAGTGGTTCTTAATTCCTCTGCTAAATATGTGCACAGGTCTAATGCAGAATCTTATGCCTCTGTATTTTGTGACAAGTTTAGCATCTGCTTGCATTCGATCCAGGAAGGAGAGGGCTCCAAGAGCAGCTCCTGTGCTGAGGACAAGTTTGAGAAGGGCTTGGGAGGTTCTGAACATTTATTCCTGCTTCCAAGGCCCAGCTGTGGTATCCCAGCTGGAATGTGCTGGGCCTGGATGTACTGATTCACACACGAAGGCTGGTGAGCATGGCATTGCATTCATTCACTTTTCCAGTAATCTTCTTTAATAATTGACTTTCATTTATTCATTTACCTATCTTTATTCATTTGCATCTATCAAAGTTCTGGCATGGCTCCGGCGGGTGGTGTAAGGCTCCAATTTTTTCATTCCTCTGCTCGGTGTGAATTCATGCCCACACAAATTCCCACTCTGGCCCGGAGGGCTCTGACTTTTAGCCACGAGGTGGGGTGAGCAGCTAAATTCCTGAGCCGAGCATGTGCGCAGGCAATGCAAGGCAGACCACCACGGAGTCGGGGTTTGCCAAGCTAAATCGCTGGAAAAAAAATCCTTCTCGGCTTCAGCCTTTGCCACTCGATCCGCGGAAATGTGCAGCCTTAAACCCCAAGTTTCCAAAACAAACGCACACGGCGCAAGCCAGTAACCCAAGAGCAGCAGGGGCAGAGGGCTGTGCCGGCGGAGGGGATGCCGCAACCCCACTCGAGATCAGCCCCGCGCCCTGGCGGGACGACAGGAGGAACCGGGCAAAAAGCGGGCTGGGAGCGACTCGGTAGTGAAATAGTTATCTCGGCTGGCTTTCTCGGTAACTCTTGGAAAGTCCCCGAAATGACGTTTCTAACTAACAATTAAAATGGGTTTAATTATAGAGAGGCTCAGAGCCCTGGGAACAAGCACCATCTACAGAACGAGTAAACAACTGCAGAAAATAATAGGCTGTTTGCTCCCCTGTCTAACTCCTCACTTCTGGCCAAGGCGAGGGGGAAAAAAAAAAGAAACTATAAAGAGAAGGAAATTCGAGGGACCTGATTGCTCTCCTTAAGTAAATAATAATAATGATCATTTAAAAAATCTGGAATAGCCCGAGCCTGTGGGCATTTCCCTCGGTTGGTTATTTTGGTTGTTCCTGAAGACCAAAGGAGGGAAAAAAAGATCAGCCGCCAGCGCAAAGTCCAGATGCCGCGACTCCAAAGCAAACAGAGGAGGAAGTGGATCATTTGTTTGAAGTTGTCGGTGCGATGGCCGCTCGGGTCAGCGCTCTGCAGCCCAAGGCAGGGCTTTCTGTTCTCCCAGCCAAGGCGGAGTGCAGGGAAGGAGGACGAGCCTGCAGGGCGGGGGCAGGGCCCCCCGCGCCCGCCTGCGCCGGGAAGAGGGCTCAGATGCCATTGCTCAGCCTCGGCTGGAACACCCTCTGGAGTTACAGCTGGGGCTGAGCGGGATATCTGGGCAGAGTCGGAGCGCTGAGGCGCCCGCGTACTGACAAGCCTTCAACAGTTGGGCTCATTTTTATTTTTATACAGAAACTGCCACCATTGTTCCCCCTCGTCTCTGCCATACCGGTATCAGTGTGAATCACTGAATCATACTTCGCTTACTAAAACCTGAAACAGATTACTTGCTTAGAGACCTTCTTTTTTAATTTATTTTTTTTTTTTTTTTTTCAGTTTTACAGTGTTGTGTCCCGGAGACTGGGAGAAAAGGCAGGATTTATCAAACACCCTTTTAAAGGGCAGACACGCGTTTTAACAACGTAAATTACTCGGGGATGTGAGCTATTTCCCCTCGCAGAGCCTGCCAAGTTTCAGTAAAAATCTGAAAGAAGTAGTAAGGCCCGGAGGGAGGAGGGGGCGGCCGGGGGCGATCCGCGCAAAGCCCTCCGGGGGGACAAACGGGGCCCAACGCGGCTCCCATCAGTTCAAATCCAAGCGGGCGCACCGCTCTGGGTTTCCGCGGGAAGCAGTCCGCGAGCCGCGGAGCCTCCGCCCAGCGCGGCCGTTGGGCGCGCGGCCGCCGCTCCCCCCGCGCGGAGCGCAACGGGACGGCCGCGCGCGCCGGCGGAGGGGAGCTCCCGCGCGGGCGCGGGCGCGTGCCGAGTGATACGCGCGCACGCACGCGGACACCCGCGCACAACGCGGACGCACGCGGACGAGCGCGCGGGCGGGGGCGCGCGCGCGGAGACACGAGCGCAAACGGCCACGCGCGCAGAGGCTCGCGGAGTCGCTCGGTGCGGCCGCACAACCGCCACCCTCCGGCGCGGCGCTGCGCAGCGCGGGGCAGGGCGGGCCAGGCCCGGCCCGGCCCGGCCCGCCAGAGCCGCCCACCCACCCGCTCGCCGCTTCGCGTGCTTTCCCCCCCCTCCCCCCTCCCCACCTCCTTCCTCCCGAAAGTTTTTTTTGGGCCTGCCCGCCCGGGTGATTCAGTCGCGGTGTCAATCACCCTGCCCTCCTTCTCCTCCCCTTTCCCGCCGCCGGCTCCTCCTCCCGGGTTAAGTCACAAACTTTATAAGTTGAGCTTTTCCCCGAGCCCCCTGGAAGCGGCGAGCGGGCGCGGCGGCCGGGCGGGCTGGTGGCGGCGTCGGCGGCGGGGGGAGGCTGCGAGCAGGGGCGCTGGAGGCTGTGCCTTACCCACGCCGTGACTCCTCGTGTCCGAGTGCCGCTGCCCCACTCGCTTCCCCCCTCGCTCGCCGAAGATGTCCACAGCCCTGGTGTCGCCCACCATCTTCGACTTGAGCGAAGTTTTATGCAAGGTAAGGGCGCCGGCGGGGTGTTCCGCCGCCGACTTTCGGGGCTTTTCAGCTTCCTTAGGGTTCGCGTTCGGGCTTCCCCGCTCCCCTCCCCCCGCTTCGTTTTCTGGTCGTGAGCGAGTTCTGCGCTGGGACCGGAGGGCGCAAGGCGGGGACCGAGTGCGGCCGCCCCGTCTCGGGACGCCGGGGTCTCTCCCGCCCGCGCTTCCCGCCTCGGCCGCTCCGGAGGAGGAAGGGCGGGGGAGCCGCCCGCGCTCCCGGCGGGCTCAGCCGCGGCGTCGAGCGGGGGGGCTGGATCCTTAGCCCGTGCCCCCGGGGCCGCCGCGCTACAACACGCCCGGGCGCGGCGCGGCGGGCGGCGGCGCTGCCGCGGGCCCGGGCGGGGGGAAGGAGCGGGCGGGCTCCCTCCCCGCGGGGCTCGGCCGCCCCTCGCCGGCCGCGCTGCGGGAGCGGTTGGGCGGGCGCCGCGCCGCGCGCTGCCCTTCCCGCCCGCCGCCGTCCCCGGGGAAGCGCTCCCGCCGCGCGGGGTTTTTCGGGCGCCCCCCCGCGCCGGGCGCTCGGCTCGCGGCGGGAGCGCTGCGCGCCGGGAACCGGGAGGGGCGCGGCGGGGGGCCCGGGCGTGGGGCGGCGGAGGGGCTGCGGCAGATGCGGCCGCCGAGGGACGGAGCGGGGTGGGAGGGCTGTTGGGGCAGGGCGGCCGTCGCTCCCCGGGCCTCGGCGGTGCCGGGCGGTGTGGTGCCGCGCCGCGCTCTCGGGGCTGCGCGGGGACGGAGGAGGAGGTGGCGGCAGTGACGTGACCGGCCCTTGCTTTGTCCCCGCAGAGCAACAAGATGTTGAATTACAGCCCCTCGGGTGTCAGCGGGTGCCTGCTGGACAGGAAGGCGGTGGGCACCCCGGCGGGCGGGGGTTTCCCTAGGAGGCATTCTGTCACCCTGCCCAACTCCAAGTTTCACCAGAACCAGCTCCTCAGCAGCCTGAAAGGGGAGCCGGCTCCCATGCTGGGCCCCCGGGAAAGCCGCTTCCGGGACCGCTCCTTCTCCGAGGGTGGCGAGCGCCTACTGCAGCAAAAGCAGCCCGGGGGACAGGTCAACTCCAGCCGCTACAAGACGGAGCTGTGCCGCCCCTTCGAGGAGAACGGCGCCTGCAAGTACGGTGACAAGTGCCAGTTCGCCCACGGCATCCACGAGCTGCGGAGCCTCACCCGTCACCCCAAGTACAAGACCGAGCTGTGCCGCACTTTCCACACCATCGGCTTCTGCCCCTATGGGCCGCGCTGCCACTTCATCCACAACGCGGAGGAGCGCCGCGCCGTGGCGGGGAGCCGGGAGCCCGCCCTCACCGACAGACCCCGCCTGCAGCACAGCTTCAGCTTCGCCGGCTTCCCCAGCGCTGCTGCCAGCGGGCTGCTGGACAGCCCCACTTCCATCACACCGCCGCCCATGCTGAGCGCCGACGACCTGCTGGGCTCCCCCACCTTGCCTGACTGCGCCAGCAACCCTTTCACCTTCTCCAGCCAGGAGCTGGTCAGTCTCTTTGCCCCCAGCATGGGGGTGCAGGTGCCCAGCGGGAGCTCCCCCACTACCTTCTTGTTCAGGCCCATGTCCGAGTCCCCCAACATATTTGACTCGCCACCCAGTCCTCAGGACTCCCTCTCTGACCAGGAGGGCTATCTGAGCAGCTCCAGCAGCAGCCACAGCGGCTCAGATTCCCCTATCCTGGACACCTCAAGACGTCTTCCCATCTTCAGCAGACTCTCCATCTCTGACGACTAATCTGGGGCTTCCGCTTGCCCCTCCCCACCTCTATTACAATGTTAAGCTGAACTCCCCCCACCTTGTCCCCAGTAGTCCAAGCTGGATGTTAACGTGTCCACCTGCCTGCCTGATACCCACTGGCTTAAACCTTAAGTGCCAAAATTACGATGAGAAGCAATAACGTTTACAAAATTAGTGCCTTTTAACACTTTTCACTGTGACTGTATTACCTCTCCAGCTGCAGAGGGCACCAGCAGCTCTGTGCACTTCCAGATGTGCAGGAAATGTCCGAATCCGGCTCCCTCCACTGGCCACGTACTGCATCGCCCTCTCCCGGTCCCTTCCCAGCTGGCCAGTTTCTGCTAGGCTGCAGGCATGTGGGCAAGTGTTAACATCCAGTCCTCTTTCTCCCTCCCCTTAAAGACTAAATCTTGCCTGGATCCGCTCAGGTCTGCGGGAAGAAAAGCTGAGAACGGACAAAGATTGTAACGTGAGTGGGACTTCGACTGGGAGGAAGAAAACAAAAGAAAAATGAAAAACAGATGGACTATGAGAGACTTGATTTTGGTGCTAAAGTTCCCCATGTATACATGTGACATCTTAAAACAAATAAAGAAATAGAGGGGTGGGGCCAACAGAAGTCATTCCACACACACACAAGTTCGTGTAAACAAAGTTCCAGTAGACATAGCTTTAATGGTTTTGCTCTAGAGTACTTTAGACCTATCTTAGAGCACTCACGCCAAGCTTTTTATTATTTTTTTCTGGGTTTTTAATTTTGTATAACTTTTCAGAAATTGGAGAGCAAATTTTGCTTGTCACTGCACAACAATATAAAAAGCTTATTTAACTTATCAAAACGTATTTATTGCCGAAACCTTTGCTTTTTAATTTTGTTCATATTTATCGGGATGATGAATCCATAGAATATATTCTTTTATGTTTAAATTATGATCTTCCATATTAATCTTAAGATTGTGAAGTGTCTTTTTTCCTTTTTTCCCCACAGTTTAATATATTATACTACAATGACATTTTTTGTAACTTTACACTTTTTTTGGTTATTTTATTTTAAAAAATGAAAAATTAATTTAAAAAAATGCAAAAACTGTGTTTGGATTATTTATTTTAGAACTCCCTCCCCCTTTTTTTGTGTTGGACTGCAAATGGAGTTGTTGTGCATCTTTGCCTTTTCTCTTCTCCTTCTCTTCCCCTCTCCCGGGTCTTGCCTACCTGGGCTTTAGAATGTACATACCTGAGCTCTGTTGCGAGACAACGTGGAAGGAAGACCTTTTTCTTCCTCTAATTGTATAGATGCTTCAAGGAGAAAAGCCTTGGGCTCAAAGTGCCTATCTGAAGACATTCCAAATACAGTTTGTCTTTGCATTTCTGTATTCCAAGTTTGGAGTTTTCCTTGCCAAGGTGAATGGGACTGGCACAAAGAGAATAATGAATGTAATTTTTTTCCCCCTGTTACTGTTCGCTACACTGCTTTTTCTTCCTCTTTGTGTGAGTTTATTTAAAAGAGAATCTCTTTTGTAATGACTGTTTGCAGTTTAAATCAATAAACCCCAAGTTTTTTCAAGAAACTGACACTGGAGCTGGTTTTACTTGCAAAAATTGAGGGGCTGGTTTTAGACAACCCGACAAACACAGCTGTTTCCCTTCTCTTGACCCTTGAAGTGCCCACAGTGTGCCCAGGCATCCCTCCATAGTTCCTCACTGATTCAGTGGGTCAGCCCTGCAAGTGCTTGGGAGCAGATCAGCGGCAGCAAATACCTGACGTGACCTACCCCAGTGGCCTCTTACCTTCTCTGTCTCTTACGGAGTGCTTGAGTCACTCAGTCTTGTTCCTGACCAGTCCTTTCTGATGAGCATGGCTTAAACCTGGGTTTGGCTTTTGTTGCTTGTGTGCCTTGTGTGTTCCTGCATGGCTCCTTCCCCTTCCAGGAGGGCTTATGTGTGTTTCCAGCGAGGCTGAAGTGGGATGTTGAAGTGTTAAGAGATAACTCCAAATCTCAGTCCTGGCTTGTTAGTGGTACTGGGTCTGCTTGCACAGAGGGGCTGTTTGGTGCTTTGTGGGGGACAGGAACATGAACCCTTAGCGAAGGCTCGAGTGTGTGCACACATCACCCCGCTATCGTGTTTAAGCCCTTGTACATCTTGAAGTGTCAGCAATCCCAGAAACTTCTCAGGCCATTGGTTTTGTTTAGGAACACATCCTTGCCAGCGCTGCTCGATGGTGTTAGTCTTGTGTTTTTACCTTTGAGCTCTCCTATGGAGCAAGCTTATGCCTCCAAACTGAGGCTGAAATGTTGCTGCTGAACCACCTTCAGCTGTCTTAACATGCCTCCGTGTTCAGATTTCCTAATTCATGTTGGAAAAGTTCCTGCCAAATAAAAGCTGTAGGATACCTCAAGGCTTACACCAGTGAACCAACCTTCTCTGCTGTTAGCTCTATGCACTTGTGTGGTCTGGCACTAAAGGTGAGCTGGGTGGAGGAAAGATGAGGGAAGAAGAGTGTTGCTGATGGAAGCTGCTTCCCTTGAACACTGCAAAAGCTGTGTGTGGAGTTTGTTTGGGAGATACTGATGTGAACTCATGCGTGGTGTAGCCTGCGTGCTGATCCCTGAGAGAAGGGCTGCAGGCACAGCTTCAGCACTGCTGGCCTTCAGCAGTACCGTTGGCTGCAGCCTTGCTCCTGGGCATAAAGGCAATGAGTCTCTTGTGAGGGATGGGTTCTGCCTGGGAGACTTGTGCCCAGTTGCAGCAAGTGCCCAGGTGTTCCTCCTCTGCTGCTGGGAATCAAGCTCTCGGCCCCTGAAGAGTGAGAGTATCTGATCTGGAGGGGATCCCAAGCCTATCGCAGGGCACACACATGGAGCTTGAAACTGCTTGCTTCCTTTCTGGACTTTCTGTGCAGCTCTTCAAACAAATAGTCTTTCACCAGTTAATAATTGATGAAGAAAATAGCTGTATCAGTTGCACAATGCTATTGGCATGGCAAACAACCACTGTGCTAAAAGTAGGTCTTTGCTCATGGTACTTGGGTACTTCCCTTGTCCTTTGCACTGATTCCGGGAAGCCAGGAGACCATTCTTCTCCTGTGAGTTTATTAATGATATATGCTTGGTCACTCTGTGTTTTGCCTTTTGAAACTAACCTTGAGCTGGTTCACACAGGGGATAGAGAAGAGCAGGACAGGATGCAAGAGCCTTCAGCAGTGAAAGGATTTACCTGATTGGATACCATTAGGATTCACTGCAGCTTTGGTATGTGGCAGCAGACACTCTGGAGAGACTTCTCCTTCCTTGTATTTACCATGGATGGGCTTGTCCATGCTCTTTCTCACAGGGTCAGCAAGTTCACGTAACGGTTGATTAGGTGAATCTGCCATGCCTGGTAAAGCCTAGCCAAGGCTCAGGAAAGTATAAATAGCCTATTCTGACATGATAGTTTTGAGACATACATTCCTGTGACTTGAGGACTCTGGCTTATTGATTCAGTGCACGGGACTTTCAGAGTGGCCATAAAATAGGGCTGGGCCTGTGCATCGGTGCAGTTGGTCCTGGCGTGTCTGCTGTGGGAGGGCACAGAGAAGCACCCACAAGAACAAGACGTCTGTAAGGTGCCATGGCCAAGTGTGCCTCAGTACACTTCGTGGGTTGCACTTACAGTTCTTGCTGGGGCGGCTCTTGCTTATCTTTGCACACATTTTGTTGTAGTCATGGGCGCTTGCTGTGGGCTCCTACGAAGGGACTTGGTCCATGCCTCTGGGCTACGAGCATCTGCTGGTTTTTGGCTTTGAAGTCAGATGAGCCTAGTGCTACCACCCTCGATATATCTTGGAAATTAGAGCCATTGTGTATGGCTGGCTGTGCCAGTTGCCTCTTGGTAGGGAACAGTGTGGTGACTTTGATCTGCAGAGATCCAGGTGGCTCAGATCCCACCCTGGTACCTGCCTCTCCCCTTCCTAATTCCTGCAACACCTGTATCTGTCCCAGCAACGCTATTGAATACGCACTTCTTTGCTATGGGCTAGCTGTGGCTTTTGTGCTAAAACATCTTCTGTTCTGCAATTAGGGCCTGTAGAAGCAGCGGCCATCTCATTTCCTGGTCACAGGAGAGAGATGAAAAGTCAAATAGGGGTTCTTTGTTGTTGCTCATGGTTTTGTTTTTAAAGGCACTTGGGAATTTAACTTCTGGTGCTTTGTTTAGTATCACCTGTACATATATACAGTGTGCCGGATTGCGAGTGATGAAAAATACCATTTAAAAGGAACCCTGAAATCTTCCAAGTTCTTGGTCCTGACAGTTTGTCTCGCCAGTATAGCCATGAAATTGGGAAGCAGAAAGGGAAAGGATTTGGAGAAGAAAGGAGGACTATTAGAAGCTGGCTCACATTTTCAGTCTGTATAGTTCCTATGCAGTAAGTGCAGTGGTCTGTGGAGGGGACTTTGGGCTGCTGCTGCAAATCACCTTGGGAAGAACGGGCTCTGCCAGGCCTTTGCAGAGCAGAGGGAAGATGGCAGTGGGGCAGGAAAGGATGGGGTCACCGCTAGGAATCGAGAGCCAGAGATTGAGTCCACACAGCGTGGGGACAGCATGGGTGAGAAAGAAGCCATGCTGTCTACAGTCTGAAGACCACTCATGTTCAAGTGCATGAAGGGCAATAAACTGGGTCTATCTAGTGGGGCTCCAGAGCATCAAGCTGAGGGGAAGGTCTGGATAATGTAGCCTGCTGGATACTATCTGATGACCGTGCACAAGGATATGAATGATTATTAAGAGTCAGTCATACAGGCAAAAACCACAGCATGCCCTTTACACTTGCTAATTGCTGCAATTTGTGTGGCCTGTGTTGGGGAAAGTTAGCATGTGCTTGAGCCTGGAGAAAGAGGCTTTGAGAGAAGGTGCTGTGGTCAGTGTGTGAACAAAGAGGCTCCTGACTTCAGTGCTGGGGGTATTGTGGAGGCTGGAGGCTGAAGAACATGTCCAGGGGCAGCACTGACACAAAAACACTGCCTGGGAGGGAGAGAGAGGCTTGTGCCTCGGGGAGGCTCCTCGTGCCCTACATTACGACAGACAAACGTGAAGGTGTGAGGTGTGGTGCGGCGCAGCGGGGCTGATGAGGCGGCTCTGCTGCAGAGAGGTGCTGTGCTGAGTGACCAGATGATCCGGCAACAAGCAAAAGCGTGACGTGAAAAGAGGTAAAAAATTTAAGAGTGAAGAACGGTGCCTTTCTTAACCTGGGCCCTACAGAAGAGGGGTCAGGAGGAGCTCTCAGCAGAAGCAGTTTGCGGGGTATGAACCAGCCACAAACAGGAAGAAAGAAGCAAAACCGGTGTTAGGAAGGAGATAGGTAGGAGGAAGGCGGGGCGTGGGGGGTGCTTAAGGAGTTGTAGAGAGTCTCTTGGGCTGGGAACACTGGGCCAGATGGTGAGGCTGGCTCGGTGGGGATACTTCAAGTGTCTGCTGGGAATTCACAGAACACGTCTTGCCCTCGAGGCTGAGTTCAGTCCAGAATCTTAGAAGATGATTCTGCCTGGTGATGTAAAATGTCCTTTGTTTAGAAACTCTTTGGCCCATTCAGCAATGCCTTTTCCTCACAAAGCCGACGCTTATTCCCTAGAATACTTAGAGGGGGGGGGGGAAAAAAAAAAAAGTTCCTCTAAGACACCCTAAACCAATACCTGCTGTGACTAAGCCCTGTGGGCAGCTCCGCAGCTGATTTATATCCTCCTCCTCCGAAGTGAAGGGGTAAGAGTGGAAACAGACGCGGCGTTAAGCATCGCCGAGGGCAGCGAGCCGCAGCGCTGCGCCGTGGGGCGGGAGGAAGCGGGGCTGCGGGGCGGCTGCTGCCAGCCGTGACGCCGGTTCGGGTTTCCTCGTAGGCAGAACAGAGCTCCTTTTGCCTACTGCAGCTTTATGGGCTCGCCTGGGTTTATTATACTGCAAATGTTTTGAATTCCACATGGTAATTTCCAGAGAGGCTTTGTTTCACTTTTGCTGCTGCCCCCACCCCCCCTCGTTTTTGATTTTTTTTTTTTTTTTTTTTTTTAATTACCCCTGCCCTAACCTCTTCTTTTTGACTGACTTTTGGTAGTAGCTGCCATTTTCTGAGCAAACAGAGGACTGGAATCCTCCCTGCCTGGGCTCCAGCTGCAAATTAATCTCTTTTCACAGTTTCGTTTTATGTCCGCCCACCATCCCCACCACATTAACTTAGTCAACACATGGAAGTGAAATTTTTCCGTCCAGGATCCTGCGGGTTGCGAGGCTGCTGTGGAGCACGTGACTGCCAGCTCCAGAGTTTTCTTGCGCCTCTGGGTGGAAGGAAGTTTCCTCATCCCCCACAGATGCGAGCGGTTGCCGGTGGGATGGGAAAGGTTTTAACGGCTGGAGTCGGTGGAAACATGTGAGGGTTCGGCATTTCAGTGTGTGTTTAAAGTCCCAGCGCAGCAGGCGGGTGGAGGCACAGCCTGTTTGCGGTACCTCGGTGCTACCAGAGCGCTGCTCAGCACGTGGGCCGCTCGGGGCGAGACATTAATTTTGAAGAATTAAGGGGTGGTGGTGGAGGGTGTCTCCATGGAGTCCTGCTCTCCCTGCAGGGTTTATCTCCCGCCCAGGGAGGACGGAAAGCGCGAGCAATGACGATGTTGACGAAGACGGATGGAGTCTGCTTGGCCTGTGCAGATGTATTTTGTAATTTCTACGCGATGCCTTTCACATGTGGGTCTGGGAGGACTTTACAGGTGTCTTGGGCGCTTGGCAAGTATATCTGTACCTGTTCCACAGGTTTTAAAGCCCTGTTAGAGATACAATTGCCGGGCGAAGGGGATTGTTCCGCAGTGGCACAGTAGCACAGAAAGAGCTGCAAAAATAATTCAGGACTCCTGATACTTTTTCTCCTGTCATAGTCTCCAGGCAACAGCAAATATTTCTCCTGAATACTCTGGGTGAGCAGATGCCAGCGTTGATTCACAGGAAAAGGATGTAGCCACGCAAGCCATAGAAATATTGTTTGGGATGGTAGCCACGGCCTCTAAGGAGACATTAAGCAATATGGAACAAACGCCAATGAAGCTGTTAAAGCTCTTGCTGTGTTCCCTATAAAGAGACTTCTTGAGCAGTCTGAGGTGGGAACCTTTGTGATTTACCTTGATTACGGCAATGTGGAGAGAAAATACTGTGTTGCACAGCTCTGGAGATGCTGCCAGTGCTTCTGAGCACTAGCAAAGTTCTGGTTGACTGAGAAGTTACGGTCACAAGATATGAGGAGAGCTTTTGTTAAAAAGCCTTTTGTTAAAGGCCCACAGCAGAGTGTAAAAGGTGCACCTTTGCTTGGAAAAGGGATGGCAGTGAAAATGTGCGAAGAGGCTCCCCGTTTATTTTCCCTGAGACTCAGATATTCTTTGCTGTGTTTACAAATAACTCCATTTTCTCCCATTATACTTACAAACTTATAATAAGATTGAAAAGCTGAAAACAAACCTAATTTACCCCTTCTTCAGGGTGCCCAGCCAAAAAAGCTAGAAGAGCTGCAGAAAATTATTTCCTCTTAGGTTTAGGTAATGTGGGCTTTGGATTCATTGACTGAATTTGCTGACCAAGGCATTTTCTTTCTTCCAGCAATTTTTCTAACCAGAAAAACACTTCCAGTGTGGATGAAAACAGAACCGGAGATGTTTTGAAAACATGTAAAAGTTTGTTTCAAAAGCGAGCAGCTGGCAAGAAATTGAGGGCAGACAGCTGGGGGAGGCCAGTGGTCCACAGCCTGTGGGGTTATCAGTCTGTCACCCAGATTGGCAGATTGGAACTTCTAGTGAATCATTCAGACCCTCTCTTTTAACTGTGACAGGTCTGAACTCACTATTCTCAAACCACCCCTCAAGCAGGGGGAGTTGACTATTGATAGCCTTGAGTGTCTCCAGCACTGAAGTGTGCACAGCATTCCCTTGTCAGGGAGTTTCAAGGCTCAGGCAATTTTAACCTCTCTATATGTAACCCATACTGAACCTGAATGCCTCCTACAGAGGTTTGTGGCCACTTTTTATCCCATTGCCTTTCATTAACAGGACTGGAGCCCAACTTCCAGACAAAGTCCTGCAAAATGGCGCGTGTGGTTTTACCTTTCAGCTTTCCTGCCAGCTGTTCCCTTCTCCAGCCTGTTCCCAGGGAATGTGATTTTCGAAACCTTTTCGTGATTCTCTTTGCCTGCCTGCTAAAAATATAGGATGTCCTAGACCCACCCTGGACTTTCATTTTCAGCTTGGTTCTGCACTTGGTGATGCTGTCCTGCCTTTGGTGCTCGAGGTGATAAATTTAACCTTCCTGGCCTAATGTGGGATGAGGTCAGGAGGAAAGCACTGTGTCAAGTTATACTGGTTCTGCTAGGAATACAATGGGAATCAGAGTTCCACCTCTTGTCCCGGCATTGTGCTGCCAGCCAGGGCCCTGCCCCATTTCTGTGGGGTGTCCTGGCTCCCCTCACACAGCCTGGCAGCGCTGGGTGCCTGATTATGCAGAGTTTATCCCCGGTGGGTTGCATGTATGAATAAGTGTGCATACATAATGTCTATGCAACTGATGTTAGCACTGTGCTCACGGCACCCAGGGTCCCTGGGCTGTCACCCCGCTGTCAGGCTGGAGCAGTCTGGGGCCCCCACCAGTGCACTCAAAGGAAGCCATACTCCTGCCCTTTGGTTTTCCTCCCTGAAGGAGAGACATTATTCCCCATCCCCAGGGAACATCAGCTTTGAAACACAGAGTTGATTTGTTTCCATTTACCATTATCTTGGTTTACGTAAATTACAGCGCTTAACAGCGGTCATAAAATTATCTGGCTTTAAAAAAATTCAGCTGTAGAGTTTGGTCCTGTGGCCTCTCTGTGGCCTCCCTGATCAGCTCATTTCCAAGGGGCAAACATGCACTGGGAAAAGAGGCAGTCTCTCCTTGTTCATCACAAATGGTCATCTCGCCACTGTATCAGCAGCCTCCTTTGCCCAGTGTTGGTCGCCGTAGAAAAGTACAGCAAGCCTTTCACCGTGCGCTGCCTCACCCTTCTGAATAACTCTGCCAAGTTATTTAGATCAACAAAACCATCCACCATCCCTCACCAGCGGCCACCACACCACCAACATTTTAGAATCGTGTTCTGCCCTGGAGAGGAGGCTCCTTGGCAAAGCAGTGATGGTCCTCACGGAGGGATTTTGGATCACCTCGGAGCGTACTGCAAGTAAAATATTGTCTCCTAACATCCGCCTCATCTGAAAGCTGAATGGGAGACTGGCTGGTTTTAGGAATCAGTCTTGACCTGTGTTAGGATTTCAGCAATGAGAATCTGGTTTCCTGTTGTGGTATCGTAAGGAAAGGGGATAGACCAGACGTCTAGTGTATCCGAATAAGAAACCCATACAAATACAATCTTATTCTAGTTGCCGAAACAGAAAGTATGAATCTAAATCACCGTAAAGAGTAGATGAGCTGGACAACCAGAAGTATCAGACGTTGTTCCAGCAGTGGTATCTGCACTTTATTTCTGTCAGCTCTTTTAGGCAGTGATGTGTCTCTTTCTTCATTAAAAACTGGTAGATAGCATGGTCCAAGATGAAAACTTATATAATTAGAATTTCAAAAGAATATATTATGCCTGCTTTTCTGGTACATAGAGATTGCTCTGAAAAGGCCAGAGCTGGCAGAAATGTCGACTTCTTCAATTTTTGCACATCTTTCTTTGAGCTCCCGCTGGTAGGACTGGGACTGCCATGACTCTTTTCTGCAGGGGGCAATGAAATTTGATCAAGGGATCTAGCCTGTTCCTCTGCTTCACCTAAGTAAAACACAGAAAGTGGACTAGGAACACGAATGCTAAAAAGGTAAAATCCAGTAAAACAAATCATAATGTTCAATATGAAGTAAACCAGGAAGACAGGAAGAAACTGCAATTCAGCAGTGAGCATCGGAGCAGTGTGGAAACAAGTGCTGGTGGGGGCCAGAGCCTTCAAATCCAGCCCTAACTGACTGTTAGGCTGTGCTAGATTTCAGGTGGGGAATGAGGGACAGGGAAAAACCTGCTCTAGAAACTGACTGTACTTTGCCCAGCACTCAACAGCTGCTTTGAGTCCTGCTTTGTAAAACATTAAAAAAAAAAAAAAAAAAAAAAGAGAGAGAGAGAGAGGAGGAGTGAAATTGAGATCGGGAAAAGAGACAAAAAGTCCCAAATAAACATGTTTTTGATGGAGGAACTGGGTTTTTGCACCCTAGCACTGTTTGTACTTTCAGACTGTCAGCAATCTGTAGCGTGCTGAGCAGAGGACAGTGTGGTGGAAATACCTATGAAGCAGTGAGAGCCTTATCAAGGTACTGTACCAGGAAATACACCGCTTTCTTTCCTACTTCATGCACGATACTATGATTAAACCCAACAGCACACCTCATCATAACATGTGCCTTATCAGCCCCACTATCTGATGACAACAGCAGCCCTCGGGAGACCAGACTGACATCATCCAAAACCTCAGTAGTTCAAGACTGAAGTATGTAGCTAGGCTGCAAGCTGTGCTTGACTGTTTATCTGTTTGTACTAAGCTTGCAGGTACTTTGCTAGAGGAAAAGGAATATAAAAACCAAGCCCAAACAATGGTTCAGAATGTTCCTGACAGGCTGTCATGCTATTTAGCAAATGAATGCAGCAAGCAAAGGTGGTTTTTGTCCTCAGTAAGTACCAGAAGTCGGCTCCACAGCCTTCTGCAGCTTTGAGAGAGGGAGGAAAAAAAGGTCAAAGCAAGATATTGTCACTGCCTTGAGGACAGTGCCACTGGTGATTTGGTACGGAGTCCCGCTCCCAGCTGACCCAGTTGCGTGTGGTGGTGAGATTTAGGTTCATCCTGTATCACAAATAGGGGCCAGCTGTTGATCCAGGTGGAACTCTGAATCTCCAGATACTAAACTTCATCATGGCTGGTTCATTGCCAGTCTTCTCGTTTGGTTACTGCTGGTTCACCGAGGCAAAGCATACTGGCTCTGGCCTTCTGGCCTCCTTTCTGTAATTTAAAATTAATTTCTACAGTCACAAAAATAAGAAACAGAAAATAGAGTGGGGTTTTCTTGTGTAAGTTTCAGCAAACTTCGCTGGTTTTAATTTGTTCTCCCTGTCCTGGGTTCTTCAAAACACCTTCTCTCATTTACGTCAGCATAGATTTACCACACCCCAGTTATTTCAGACCTGGATAGCACCATGGAAAAAGATTACCAGTGTTCTGGAGCTGCTTCCTTATGCCTGGGACAAAAGAACATCATATGGGACCGTATTCATTCGAGAACCGCCTTTGTATTTGTACAGAACCTAGCCCGAGTGAAGCTACTCCGTCTTGAAGTTCGCTGTGCTACAAAATTGTTCTTAAAAACACCCCCCCGCTTTTAATGTCTGGGGTTCGGTCGGTTTGTTTTTAGTTGCAGTGCAAGCTTTCAGAGGGAAATCAAGCCGGATTTAGGTGCTGGATGCATGCATAGCAGGAGAGGCAGGGCCATCCCGCGCACGGACGCTAAGCGCCCATTCGCAGCCCCCGCGGAGCCCGCAGCCCCGGGCCATGCGGGCGCCGTGAGCCCGGCTGCCCGCGGCGGCAGCGGGGCAGGGAGGGGCTCTGTGCCCTGCAGCAGCCTGAGGTGTCCCCGCATCTTGCAAAAGAGACCTTGTCTTCCAGGACAGCAGCTGCGTCCTCCCTGTGCGCTGGCTGCTCTCATGAAGCGGCTGGGTCCGTCCCGTCCCGTCACCTGCCTCCCCCGGGAGCCGGGCACAGGAGGAGGGACCGGACAGGCCAGGTCAGCTCCTTCGGCAACGCCTACAGGACTGAGAACTACACAGAAAAAGAAAAAGACAGATGATTTCTATTTTAGTGGAGCCTTGGCTCAAGGGACGTGCTGGAAGGAGGTCTGGTGGAAATAAGACTCGCCTTTTAAGATGGAGGGCTGGATAAATCCAGCTGCGTTGTGGGACGGCTGGAAGCCTCCCCGAACAAGTGTGGGGAACTTATAGTGGTTTTTGAGGCACAGGGCTATTGTCTATTTTGTTGAACATACTTCTTTGTCTTGATGAACTTTAAGGAGCACTGAGAACACAATGTGCCGTAGGGGGAAGACTTACAGAAAGACTCGATTAGAAAATGGAAAAAATTTAAAATTTCTTCTCCTACATTACTTTCTAAAATATTCCAGTTCTGAAGCACGCTTGCTTTTTTTCTGCCTGATGTATACACCCCTGGCTCTTACCCGGCTCTGCTGTATTACTCAGTTGGTGCTTTAATTAATTTGCTCTCATCATTGCTAACAATGCTGCAAACCCCCCTTTTAAATAAATGACGCAGAGGAAGGCTGTTGAGGTCGGGGTTTGGTAAGAAATACAGGTGGGATTTTTCAGGTTTAGAGGCAGCTTCAGGTCCCGCTTTCCTGAAGAGGAAGCGCTTTTGAATGGCTCTTGTGAAATATGCTGATGGTCTGAACATCCACACCGCCAAGTCCCCATGACAATTGCCACCGATTGACCACTTGCTGGCTGTCTCCGCTGCAGCCCAGGAATGGATGAGTCATGGAAACAGAATTCCCCTTCACCCTGGCTGCCTCCCAGCCCCTCTGGGGGACTGCGTTGTTGACAACAGAGAAGGAAAGTCAGCGCTGCTTTCTTTGACACGGTGAATCATTGATCAAACAAAACTCTTCTGCTTCCACGGGCTTGATATCAAGGCAACGTTTTTCATGAGTGTTACCTGAACAGTTACATACTAAGAGAACAAGCTCAAATTGTGCTGGGCACGTTATTTTGTGTAGAAAATTGATTCTGAGCTACTTCAGGCCAGGAAAAAAAAAAAAAAAAAAAAAAAAAGGTACCATGTTTGCTAGAAGCTTTATCAGAAGATGCTGAAAACAATTGCCATGCTTAGGTGGAGCAGTGTTTAAATACCTGTTTTCATTTTCGAATGATTTTCTGACATAGAGTTTGGTTGCATTTTAATAATTTCCAAATGGAATAACCCTCTTGGGAGAAGAAAAAAAAAAAAAAGGAAATGAGCAGATTAAGTGCTGGGTACTTCCCTGAATAGAGAATTACTATTTAGGTGGGGAAGCAGATTCTGTTCGGTGAGGAAACTCAATTATTTTTATTTGAGTTCTGCCTGGAACATTACTCAATATTCACACAACTCTGCTACTGCAGCTCAGATATAAATACCAATGAACACATACTGTGAGGTATTCAGAATTCCCCTTGAGGTATTCTCAAGTGAAAAAAAAACCATTAAAAAGTGTAAAGGAATTTTTGTCTTGACACCAGATGAATGCTGGGAGAAAGAAGCGCAAGTCCTGCCTTAATGCGAGCCCTTTGCCTTGAAAGGAGCTTTTTGGGAGTTGCCAGCCCTGCCCACACAGCGCACCCGGCCGGAGCGCAGCCGTCCCAGGGCAGGGCTGGTGGGATCTGCGCAGGTGGGTCAGGCCAGCACCCGCCTCCTTCATCCCTTCCCTGCCCCCCTCCCTGTCTTTCCCTGTCCTTCCCTGCCCATGCCATCCATCCACACCAGGAACAGTCCTGTCCTCCCCTCCAGGGTGCCCGCCAGGACATCTCCTGCAAAATTCCCGTGTCTCAGGTAGTAGCAGTGCAGTGGGCAGATGTGGTTCCGGTGATGGCGTGCGATCCCTTCGACGCTGGGGTTTGTCCTGGCTTTTGTGATGTGTCGGGATCCAGCGGTGCTGGGATCCAAAGCACTGCTGAGGTGCTGTCTGTGACTCAACACCAACTGGACGTTTCCAGCTCACATGCCTGTGACGTGAGGTTGCATTGACGCGCTTGGATTAAACAACGGGGCATGGAAATGCGAGCTGTAATAGGAATTGTACCTTGTGCCTGGCATCAGAGCCATAAACAGAGCTCACTGGAGAGCCCTCGGTGCAGACAGCCCCACCTCCTCACTCCCGCCTTTCAAATGGGGGGATGGGAGTGTCATGGCCCCTGCCAGTGCTCCCTTGTGGGAAAGGCATCCTTGCTTGCACACTGGAGATAACTTTAGCTGCAGGCACTGGGAAGTGTCAGCGTGGTGGTGCCGTGCTTTTGGCCGCCAACTGTAAGGGGAGGATCTGGTGACCCCTCAGCCCACTTCTTCCTGAATTGGGGTTTTGGGAGCTGTGCCACTCCATGCACCGTGGCACAAAGAAGTATCCTCGCAGGCCCCAGTCTCCTGGTGGGAGGATGGCCCAAGAGCTGGCTGTGTCTGTCAGAAGTGCTGCTCCCTGTGCCAGTGCCAGCTGGTGGCAGGGTGCAGGAGGCTGCTGGCAGCATCATGCCCCTTCCACAGGCTGCTCTCTTCATCCTCCCCTCAATGCTAGCCAGGATGTCGGGAATGGGATGTCCTGGGTGTTGGTAACTGCACTGCCTCTCAGCACTTGTGATTCTGTGCTGCTGTAGTGGCTACAGCTGCTGGGACAGGGAGGTGGCATGGCACAGCCCTGGGGACACCCTGTCTTTCATCAGGGTGAGCAGTCTGATCTGCCTCAGCGGTCGTCATACATGTTCTGCCTTGCTTTTCCTTTCCAAAACCATCATATCTGGGAGGAAAGCGGAGCTTCTGCCCCAGACACAGACAAGGGTGTACTGGAATAGACCAACAGACCATCTAATCCGTGAATCTTCATTCAGACAAGATGGGTGCTTCTCAAGGGGACCTTAAGCCTCCCTGGACCTGTGGTATGTTATCCCATGCAGAGTGCTGAGAAAACAGTGACTTAACCTGGAGGAGTTCAAGGATGGGCAGCGCAGAAGTAATGATGCACTGGTGGAAAGGGCCACAGTTCTGCAACGCTGCCCTTTGACGGGTTGTTACCCGCATTTCCCAGCCTGGCAGGCTTGGATTGCTGCACTGGTCCTTCCTGAGGTCACGCCGTAAACCCTCTCAGAGACAGCAGCCACTGCAGAAGCCCAGTGCATTTGTTCAAGGAGTCATCTTGGGGGCACACAGTGCCCGTGTCCCTCCAGGAAACAGTGCCACGGTTCCTAGGTTTCTGGGTGCAGTTTTGGGTGTTGGTTGCTTCCCATAAAAAACTGAATGGCTCACAACTGGCTGTAATGAACGTCAGACTCTCCCTGCTGCACTGTCACAGCAACAGGCAGCAGGAATGTCTGCTGGAGCACCCTTGCTGGGAAAGGGAATGTCTCTGTAGGGGCACCAGGACACACTGGGGTGCTAGAAACCCCTGCCAGGACTGGTCTGAATTGGCTGGTTTTCCAGCGCTACTTCTAAAGCCAGATTTTGGAGATATTCAAGTTTTGTGGGGAGAAAAAGTCCAGTCCCCAGGACACTGAAAAGAATGTGTCCCAGGGAACACTGAAAAGAATTTCTGGCGGTGCCACCTGACTGGTGAACCCAATATTTTTGTATTGCAGAAATTCAATCAATTTGTTAATTGCTTTTTGGCTTAGCCAGAGCCTTGGACAGGTTTTCCTTTACTTTAAAAAAAAAAAAAGAAAAAAAAAAAAAGTAAATCCATACAGTTCCTCTACAGCTCTGACTAGCTAAGCTGAGCTGGGAGAAGTTTCTTTGAAGGATGCTGTGAACTGAGAGCCAGGCTTTGCTCTACACAGCAGTGAGGAAAATGGATCAAATAATACCCAACTCCACAAGACACTTCGGAATCATGTTGTGGTTTTGAATTGGTTTGTAACTCCTCATGTAAGCCAAACCTATCGATAAACTTTGGAAAGGAAAGGAAGATCTGCAAGTGTTAAAAGAAAACATTTTAATACAAAAGGGTACTCGAGTTCAAATTGGATCAAATTCTTGTTCCATTCTAGGAATCGCTGAAATTAAGGAAGAAAGAAAAAACAACAGAGAAGAACCCACTGTGACAGTACTTTGCAAAATCCCAGAAGTAGCAGAAAATACCTGGTAATATGTTGTGGAAAGAAGCTCAGTTTTATTTTCAGATAACCAGAAGATCTGAACACAGCTAGAAACTTGTGGGTAGATCCGTAACCCTCTGTGAATAGTAACCACATTAACTGCACTTAGAGTGACTGCAGAGCCCCAGACCAGAGGTGAGGTACCACCTACACCCTATCTATACTTTATTTCAAGTCTGAGTGATGCTTGGCTGTGGTTTGGCCTCGGCAGCTCCACAACGGAGGTGCAAATCTGCTTGGGTGCACTGCTTTGCATTTGCAGTTTGGAAGGCACCGAAACTGATTACAGCTGCCTGGTCTGCACGTGTGCAAGCTGCATATAGGCTGCATTTTTGATGAGAGCACACATCTTGTTAAGGTAGGCTTAAACTGAAACTGTGTGGAGAAAATGAACTCAAGAGGGTTCCCGGTTGTGTTTCTGCAGCTTGGCTGTTTGAATCAGCAGCTTGTGATGCTTGACATAAACAAATTGCAAAATGAAATATCCTTGATTTAAGGATTGAAGTGGATGCCTAAGACAGAAGAAATGCCCAAGAGCCTCTGATGTGGCACCATTGTTCAGACGTCGCGGGGTCATGCCTGCTTGTCGTAGACTGATTGAAGTGACTGGCACAAAACAGGATCAAGTTGTTGGTGTGGGTGGCCCATGTGGAGCACGTGGCACCTGCTATGACCACATGGCTGCACATCCCTCACCCAGACCCACAGTATCTCCTGGGATGCAGATCTTTGCTCCACTTGACTCCACACCAGGAGAGATTTCCTTTCCCTGCGCTGCCCTTCTCTGCTTGGAGCTGGGACCCCAAAGAGGCAGTGCTGGTGGTGGGAATCAAACCAGACCTTCCTGGCCCCTGTGTGTTCCTGTTCTGCCTCATTCTCCTTCAGAAACTGTTAATCATCCTGAACTGCTTACTGGTTTTGTGATCTTAAACAGGACTTGAACTCAGCTTTCTAGAGGTGAAAGCACAATGTCTTACTGTAACTTATTTTGCCAGCCAATCCTATCCTGAACCCAACAATATTTTAATCTCAAAATCCAACCTCAGAACCCACAGCGTTTTCAGTTACTGTATTTCATCACCACACAGCTGAAAACAACTTTTTTTTTTCCTTTTTTTTTTTTTTTTTTTAACCACCCTTGTTTTTCTAAAGTGAATCACAAACCCTGGAGCTTAACAGACAGAAAAGACCCAGAGACAAATCCTCTCTCACTATCCTGGTGCTTATAAGGAATAATGTAGTTAGAGTAAGAAAGCATTTATCTACAGTCACATGGGTATAACAGAGATAGAACATTCAGCCACCCCATGGCTAAGCCAGAGAGTTCATCTTAAAGAAGCCAAAAATGCATTGTTGCCTACAAAAGATTTGTGGTGGTATACCTATTAGTCAGTCTTTTTTTGTTTGCCCATAGAAGCCCTTAACTTTTCCCTGGAAGGCAACTTGACTCTCTTCTAGACTTGGTCCTTCTAAGTGGTCTGCCGCTCATTCTACTGCTGTTCTTGGCTGTGCCTTCTTGAATCGCACCAAGGAATAATTAACAATAACACAACTCTGGTTCTCAGTGGGTTTCTCCATCAGAAGAATGTTAACCCTCAGAGTGCTCAGTGCAGCACCCATGAATAGTGTGCAGCCCTTGCAGGGAAATCTGATCTGTTTTAGTCATTCCAGTTAATTGGTGTGAAAATGGGACATCTGAATTTGTGCTCTCATAGAAAAGCCACAGAATAGCCAAGGGAGAAAGCCAGATCTTCAGGCTGTCATTCTGAAGCAATAGCCACCTTTCTTCCCATGCTGTTTACGCTTAGGGAGAATAAACGGGCATTTCACAACCAGAGAAGGTGTTTACAGTTCCCAGCCTCTGCTTACAGATGTGCTGGGATAATAGCTCCTGGTATGTGTTTGGTACTTGTGCTGATGAAGGGGCTGGAAGGAAACCCTCAATCCTGGAGGCCTGGTCTCATTGACCAGGCTTCATTGACACCAGAGGAAATCTGACCTATTCCAGATTTAAAAACATTTATCCAGCAGCAGAAGCTTGGCCCTCAACTGATGCTTAGGTAAAACATGAGCATAAGTGCAGATGTGTCAGTACTGTTTAAAGTTTGATCAGAGAAGAGCTGGAAAAAATTCCAGATGCTCAGCAGTGTCCAAGGTGAGGCCAGTACAGGTCGGTCCTTGCATCAGGCATTGCCCAAAGCTGATATCAGTGGTGTCTTGTGCCTGGGGCTACCGTGGTGAGGCCAGCCCTGAGCTTTCCCATTGTCCCTCTCCGGGGGTCTCTCAGGGCAGGACACACACGGCACAGGACAAGTGTTGCAATCAAGCTCTCAGTGGGAGCCGATTACCCTCAGTCATGTCTGGGAGCGAGGGAGGGACGCACTCCGTGTCTTGATCAACGTCATGCATCTTTCTATATAGGGGTTTGCAAAATTAGACTTCATAAGCCTCCCCCAGCCCCTTCCCTGAAAGCTACACCCACATTTTTCTCATGGATGACTCATTGTTAAAACAAGATGTTTCTTCAGCTAGAGTTTTTCAATGCTATGTATTAGAAACAGCTGAACATCTGCCCTGACATCAGGCTTCTCGGGTGACAGGGAGAGCACGCCTCAGTATGCCAGCGTACATGAACTTGCACACATGTGTACATATGCTTTGTATGTTTTTGAGTTTTTCTTTTGCCCTTTCCACTCCTTTTCCTTTCAGTTTCTTTTATTTGTTGTGTTTGGTTTTGATTTTTCTTTTATTTTCTTTTTTTTTTAATTTATACCTCTCCACCTCTGTTCTGCATGCAGATTGCAGAGCCACAAACAACTTTCACTCAAAGGGATGGTATGGAGAGAAATATAAAATGACCTCATCCATTCCTTCATGGATAAACAAAAAAAAATGATGAAGTTCTTTCATATGATACGAGAAAAGAGAGTTAAAACAGATCAGTTTAAATTAAACAAAGGAAAACATTGGATGAAATAACAGGAAAAGCAGCCTCAGTCTGTCAGATTGAGGAATAATTTGTTTCTCAAGGGCAGTGGCTGAACTGGACAGTTTGCACATGATTTTTTTGGGAGTGATAATGCTTCTCTGTCCCTAGAGTGAGGTGTGTCTTCATCGCTTTGATGTGTGCAACTCTGAAATCAGCAACATGGGAAACCACTGGGGTGGAGATGTCAGAAATGGTAAGAGGGTTCCTGAGGTGATAAAAAGGCCACCTGGGAGGTGGTTGTGAAGGAAAATTCCAATGACCGCGTGCAATATTTTGAAGAAACAAAGAGGCTTGAGGTTAAGATGCATTCACATGTGAGGGTTGCTTGCCTTTAGGTTATGACCCCTGGGGGATTCTCCATAGATGTGAGACTTTCGGACCCTTTTCAAAAATTGCACTTTGGAGTTAAAACGAAGGCTATGGAAGTGGAAAAAAGACCAAAACAACCAAACACACGTATTTCGGCAGTGTCCTGCAGGGAAATCCAGAGAGGCTGAAGTGGTAAAGGTCAGAAGATGTGAGGAGCAGACCCACAGCGCAGCAGCTGTTTGGCCCGAAGGAGCGCAGGCCTTGCGACACGACACGACGTGGAGCACGGAGCCGCTCCATCCCTGCCGCTGCTGTCCCACGCTGCTGCTGCCTGTCCTGGAGAGCACGGCTCGGCGGGCGCAGGGAAGGGTGGACCTTCCACCACGTCCCGACCCCAACTGCCCAGCCACCCTGCTCCTGGGCATGCACCACGGTGGAGAAACGGCATTTATAAGCTGGCTGCGGTCGGGAGTGCTTTGGCTGTGGGCTGTGCAGGGCAGGAGCAGCCCTTCTTCCCCTCCTGATCAGCTGCAAGCAGCCGCTGAGGGCGATCAACAACTCAACAGGCTGAACAGGTAGGGCGAGCAGGTGGCAGAGCGAGTTCCCCTCACACTCCACTACCCACAGTACCCCAGCTGAAGTCTCTACTTGAATCAAAGTGTGTTAGGTGTGGTATATGAGTTATGCTTGAAAAGTTTAATGAATTCAAGGGTACAGCCTCAACTAGCAGCTAACAGCAATAAATGAGCCTTGGGGCAAGCCAAGCCAACTTTCACTCAAGTTGATAGAGGTACGGTCTTTTGGCTTCAGTGGGAACAGGATGAGGTCCCTCATAGCCAGCCAAGGAGAGATTAATCTAATGATGTAATGCTGCTTATAACTGCCTGCTCAGCCTTAATTCTGCTCTGACATTGTGAGCATGTATCACAGCACAGTCTGTAATTTTGTGATCACATACCACTTGCTCTGTGAGACGCCCGCCCCATTTGAGGCGCAGGATGGGAGGTAAGGGCAGAAAGGTTCTCTCAAGCCCCCGTGACATTGTCCAATATCCCAGAGCACTGCTCTGCAACTGGCTTCCTGCAGGGTCTTAGGCAAGAAAATGCTATGTACTATGCATGTGGCATGGACTGAGTTATGGTTTCACCAGCATTGTAAGCCTGACTTCTTCTGAACAGAGGAATTTAGATTTTCATTCTTACCAGGCTCCGAGTGTATCTTTATGCTATGGGTAGTCAACAGCAA
Source organism: Hirundo rustica (assembly GCF_015227805.2). Classification (NCBI taxonomy): domain Eukaryota; kingdom Metazoa; phylum Chordata; class Aves; order Passeriformes; family Hirundinidae; genus Hirundo; species Hirundo rustica. The sequence continues at coordinate 31,464,656 of NC_053455.1, forward strand.
TCGTGGCTTTAGTTCTAAACTACCTATACAGCCTATCCAGACCCTTGCTGCAGGAGGTTTGCAAATCCCTTGGCTGCGGCACAGAGGCACACCTATCTTCGGGCAGGAGTAGACAGCGTTGCTGTTGGCAGCAGTACCACTTAGAACCAAAGGTTTTATCTCCCTGATCTGACACCACGAGCTCACTCTGCTTCTGGACATCTTTCCAATCCCACTGTCTACTTCTTTTAACACATTCCAGAGGCTCTGCTGGCCTGGCTTCCAGCACCCCCATAACTGATAGCTAAAGGGCTGGCTGAAGATCCTTGTGCCCACTGACAAATGGGAGTGAATGGAATGAATGGAGAAAGGGTATGGAAGGAAATCCTGAAGCAGTGAAAAATGGAAGACAAGAACATGGTGAGTGAGCTTAGAAGGAAAAAGAGACGTGTGACCTTGGTAATATTGGGAAGCACAAGGAGAGATGCAGGGGAGGATGGAGCTGCAAAGAATCTAAAGGGTCATAAGGAAAAAGAAAGTCCAGAGCAGAAAGAAAGGTCAGGGCATGAGAATAAACAAGGAGGAAAAACAGATGAAAGAAAACAAAACAGAGAAAACAAAGAAAATAGCTCAATCTGGAGGTGAAAGCAGTAAAGACCATACAATACAGCACTAACAAGCAAGCCTATGGGTGAGTTTCCCCTCCCCTTTTCCATGTCTGGACCCCAGGGGCTCAGCCTTGTGGGACCTTGGCATTGTCCTGCAGGGACTGATCAAGAAGGGACAAGGTGTGATGGCCACAAGGCACTACAGACAAGCTGCAGTCCCTGCTCCTGGTGGGGCTCCCTGGCCTTTCTGGCATTCCCTTCTCACCCCAGCAGCCCTTGATTCTGTGCTCTTTCACTGGTGTCTGTGTCACATAGGTACATCAGGCATTGCAACTCAGTCCCTTGTTGTCTGGGATCTCTCTGCAGGAGACACTGTAAACACACGCACTGAGAGGCAACGTGCTGGCTTGATGCTGAGACCCCCTGAAAGACAAACACTTCGAGACATAAAAGGAGCAAAAGTAAAAACCCCAAATTTTGTCACCTGCAAGGCTGTCTGGGCTACAAAATATGTCACAAGAGCATCTTCCTCTTTAGTGAATCTTCTTTACGCCTGAGTTGTATCTCATGCCGGGATGGAGCAATCCCACTGATGTCACTGGGCTGACGCCGGTGTAAAACTGGTGTGTGTGCCTGCTGAAAAAGTCAGAGCTGTGTATTAGGAGGTACAGCTGCTGAGGTCACTGATAAAGAGGAGCTTCTGCACCTGAGCCACACTCCTCTCCAGGCATGGCTTGGGGCCGGGGCGGGGGGCTGGCCTGGTTTCCTCTAGCACCACTCTCCACCCCAGCAAGCAGTTTCCATGAGTCTTTGGCAGAAAAATACCAGTTTTGTTGAGGTTCCACATTTCCTGTGGGTAAAAGCAAGATGAAGAACTGTGTTCCTGGTGTTGTAACGACTGCATCAAAATTTTTTAGTTTGTTGAATGGAAGAAAGCAGCTGAGGTAAAAGTTGTGACCACTGATCAGCTGCTTGATTTCACACCCTATTTTTTGTACCGAAGTGCCAGAGATTATTATTGTTCCCATCCCATGTGGGTACTTGACTTCTTACAAAAGCTTTCCATCGAAGATGTGAAATGAGGTGTTGTGCTTGGAGCCATATTAATGCCCAAGCTGGGCCTACTCTGCCGTTACACAGAGCGTAATTCTGTGTAGTCATTGTGCTGCTGGTGTCGAGCATATTGCTTTGGGATTTCTGGGGTCATGTAAGCTGCTAATAAACAACACATGTCTTTCCTACGGATGGATCCCTTTACTTCACACAACGGTGCCGGCGCAATCCACCCCACACCCATCACACCTAATCTTTTATTGGAAGCAAACACTGAAAGAGAAAAAACCCCAACACGCGAACCATGAAATAAGGAAGAAAGAAAAGTGACGTCCAAGGAACTTGGCAGAGCCTGGCGTGCCCCGTGTGAGGAACTGGGCAGCTGACTTCCAGCGTCCAGGTGATGTAATGTTGGTTTAACGGCGTACACACCTCTGTGTGCTAATGAAGGGAGCAGGCTGAGGCAAGTAACTGCACAGACAGCTCTGGAAGCCGGCCCATAGCGAGAAATGCACCTTGGTGTGTGTGTGAAGTGGCCACCACTCGCTTTGATGCCGGGAAGGAATGCTCTGCTTTCCGAACCAAAGGCACTCTGCTTTGCCTGTGGGCTATGTGGAAATTTGAGAAGGTGGAAGCAAGAAGCAACTTGTTCTGTCAGGGAGGAAAAGCAGTCTGCAGCTATTTACGCTGCACACTACAGCTTTTAAACGAGGTGGCCGGAGCGCCTGCAATGGTTAAATGCCAACTTTCTTTCCCGGGGCTGTTCCTTGCCCTGCCGTGCTTCCCGGTAGCAGTTGGATTTTGCCCCCATCCGTTGCAACAAGTCCATACGAGGTGGTTTGGATCTGGTGATTCTTGTCTGAGATCCCACTGTGGTTTTTTCAGTCTTGCAAGACGCTGTGTTTCGTTCCAGCGGTCTCTCCGAGGTGTGACGAGGGAAACTGTTTCCTGTTTGTGTGTCTGTGATGGACGTAACAGCCACTTTTACTACACGTGAGGCATCGGGGGTTTTGTTCCTTCCTTCTCCAACACTTTCTGGGTAATGTTTTCCTCATTTGGTCTCAACCCACAGTCCTTTTCTCAGAAAACTTAAGAGAGTCACCCCAGCTATATTTCCATGGGTGGGTGGGTGTGTTTATACACACACACACACACACACACACACACACACACACACACACACGGGTGTTAAAAGTATCCTGCTTTATTAAGGTACCATTAGAATATTCCATTATCTGGCATTAATCTAGTTGAGCCAAGCAGCAGTTTAAGCAGTGTAAAATGGTCTAAACTTTCTCTGTCCGGAAGAAATTTATCAGTTTCATCCATCTCTGGCTGCAGGTCCTAGCGGTCGGAGGGGAATCAGCCTAAGGCGTTCCCTCGAGAGGGACACAAGGAGAGGGTGCTGCTCCCAGCGGGGTCCCTGCTGAAGGGGCCCTGCGCTGCTGTCCCTTCAGCTGCAGGGACACAAGGAGAGGGTGCTGCTCCCAGCGGGGTCCCTGCTGAAGGGGCCCTGCGCTGCTGTCCCTTCAGCTGCAGGGACACGAGGAGCGGGTGCTGCTCCCAGCGGGGTCCCTGCTGAAGGGGCTCTGCACTGGTGTCCTTTCAGCTCCAGGGACACAAGGAGAGGGTGCTGCTCCCAGCGGGGTCCCTGCTGAAGGGGCCCTGCGCTGCTGTCCCTTCAGCTGCAGGGACACAAGGAGCGGGTGCTGCTCCCAGCGGGGTCCCTGCTGAAGGGGTCCTGCACTGGTGTCCCTTCAGCTGCAGGGACACAAGGAGAGGGTGCTGCTCCCAGCGGGGTCCCTGCTGAAGGGGCTCTGGGCTGGTGTCCTTTCAGCTCCAGGGACGCAAGGAGAGGGTGCTGCTCCCAGCGGGGTCCCTGCTGAAGGGGCTCTGGGCTGCTGTCCCTTCAGCTGCAGGGACACAAGGAGAGGGTGCTGCTCCCAGCAGGGTCCCTGCTGAAGGGGCTCTGCGCTGCTGTCCCTTCAGCTGCAGGGACACGAGGAGCGGGTGCTGCTCCCAGCAGGGTCCCTGCTGAAGGGGCTCTGCGCTGCTGTCCCTTCAGCTCCAGGGACACGAGGAGCGGGTGCTGCTCCCAGCAGGGTCCCTGCCGAAGGGGCTCTGCGCTGCTGTCCCTTCAGCTGCCGGGTCGCTGCTGCCTGCGGATGCTGGCCCGCAGTGCCCAGCCCCGAGACACAGAGAAGGCTGGCTATCGATTACTGCTCCCGCAGACAAATTTACATATAAAAGCCGAACGTGAGAGATAACTAACAGATAAGCCTGTCGTTTTCCAGGTGCTGGAAAACCTGACTGCCTTCTTTATACAAGCACGGCTTTAAGTACTATTCACCTCGGGGTGTGGATGAGTTTATCTTGGTTGGGAATCCGAGGAAATGACTTTTAACCCCTAGCATTGTAATAGGTTGCCCAATGCATCCACATAAACATGATGCACACTTATAGAGTAATGATCCCTGGGGTTTATTAAATACCATAACAAGGACTTTCGGAAGGCAGCCAGATAGCCCGTTCCTCCAAGCTATATTATTAAGAAAGGCCGAACTCTTACAACGAAGTGTTCTAAAGGTGTGTTGTTTTTATTTTGTTGTGGGGTTTAATTTTTTTTATTATTATTATTTTAAAAAAAAATTTAAATAGCCTTGAATTATTTAGCACTTTCTCTAAGGGATTATTGTTTCATGTCCCTTTTCAGCATCTGAGCTCTGAAGAGTCCCGTGTAATAGTCTCTGCAGGCAGCGGCCAGTTAACCCTTCTGTGTTGCCATGGGTCACCTGCAGCTCTGGAGCACTTCTTCCCTTCTCAAGCACCAGAACATTGCAGGCAGCAGCAGATTTCAAGCACAGGACTGAGCTGGAAAATGATTATGTACAAATACATGTGGCAAGGTCCTGCAAAATTTAAGAATATGAAATCAACAGCAGGCCAGGCAAATTTAATTGAAGCCCACAGAGATTAACTCTAGAAAGCAGTACGCCTGAATAAAAAAGAATTACAAGTTTTATGAAGCTACAAAATAGTATATATGACTTACGGTGTGTTAGCAAAGCTAGGGTTGAACCAATATACAATAAAAAAAAAAAAAATCACTTCTAGTTCTCAATAAAGAAAAGATTCTGAAGTTTATTACATGGCTCGTCTGTGTTGGTGCTGCAGGGCTAGAAGAAATAAAAAGTAATAAAATCCGACTTTGTTTCTAATACCAGCAGATCCAAAGCTAAATATGCAAAGGCACAATTCTGTTTTGAAAGATTGTACCGTTTTTCTATAGCCTTTTCTCAGAGAAGATAACACACTCAGAATGAGGTGCAGAACTGTTACTGAAAAAAGTTCCCTTTTCAGAATATTTGGGGAGATATGTGTATTGCTAAGCAGAAGTGAGGAAAAGCTAACTAGTCATCTAACTTTTCCCCAGGCCAAGAACACGCTGTACCCAGCGCCGTGTCTCCTGGTGTTCTACACAGGATGTGGCATGTCCCAGGGGAGTGGTGGGGACTAGGAACCCACACGCCTGCCCTGTCCTCCCACAGGTTGTCAGCTGCCACGGCCACGCTGCCTGTTTGAGGCACTGCATGCCAGGGAAAACTGTGTGGGTGCCTCCAGCCCCAGGGCCTTGGCAGGCACTGCTGTGGGACGGGGATCCTGAACGGTGGACTGGCGTTCCTTGTGTTTGATCAGGAAATAAAGCTCCCGGGCTTCAGATTCACCCCAGCTGGGGAGGTTTTGCTGGCTTCTGGGAGGTGCTCTCTGCAGGAGCAGCCGACTCAGCAGCCGTGGCACAGCAGGGCATTCCCGATGGCCAGGCTCCCCCTTTTGTGCCCGCCTGGCAGGGGCGTGGGGCCCCATCCCAGCCGTCCTGCTGGAGCGTTCATGAGGAGATACCTGTTCGGTTTGGGTAAACCACCGAGCTGCGAAGATTTTTAAAAACTCATCCAGTTTGGCTAAGCCTTCGTGGGTTAGCAAAACGGGCTGGAGAATTACCAGAAGCTGCTGCCCATCATCCTGTCTGGCGCTTCCTGCCGGGGTCAGGAGCACCAGCTGCCCTGCCCTGCTCGCAGGAATATCAGCAGTTTCACTTCCACACCCAGCCCACGGCAAAACACCAGTGAGCAGCAACAAAAAGTAACAGTTTAAAAAAAGGAGAATAAAAAAAAAAGAGACAAAAGTATTTCATAATTCAGAGAAGATTTACCAGCAGAGGCTACAGGTGGCAGAAAATGGACAGGCCCTGGCAGGGATTCAGTGTGAAAGGAACCTGTAGCCTGATGCTCCTGGGTACGGCTGGTAATGGTGGAGACCAGGAACATGCCAAGGTTCGGAGGTGACAGGAGGGCTGCTCGTGTTTCCTTACAACCCCCTGGAGGGTCCAGCCCCACTCCCCGTGTGGGAGCCCTGCCTCTGTGGCAGATTTGAGGACCTGTCTGACCTCCCCTGCTGAGCCACAGCCCTGTCTTGCACACTCCTGGGGGGTCAGAGCTTTGAGCCCACTGCTGCCACCCTCCCACAAGCCCCGTGGAGCCTGGGGACAGCAGTGTGGCACAGGGGACAGCAGTGTGGCACACCAGCTGGGGCCTGAGGGGCGGGCATAGCCTGGGGCATGCACATCCCGTACAGTCACACTTGGATCTGCCTCTCAAGAGCGACCAACATCTGATGCACGAGTCCCAGCAATGTGAGGAGGCTGGGCTCTTGAAGCAGGGGCAGCCACGGTTTGACTTCACTCTCATCTGTGTATTTCTGCATCAGGCTTGACTGCTGTCAGCCTTTTCCCATCCATACAAACTCTGTACATGCACAAAGTCCTATTAAGAAAGGATTGGTCTGAATGTTGACACATGTTTTGGGGGAGGGAGGCCTTCATTTAGCTGAACTCCTTCATCCACCTCTAGTGCCTCCTCTCCCAAAAGAAAAGGCTGTTCTCATTCACTTCTTTCACTGCAGTTAATTAGTAAGTCCGAGCTGGCCTGTCCTCTGGAGCTGGTAGTTTCTTTAATCTCTCTGTTGCTAGGGCATGCTGACATGCACCACTGGTACCAGTTCCAGCGTGATGTGGGGGATTTTGGAAAGAAAGGGGAAAGGGCTGATCAAACAGAATCTGATTAAAAAAAAAAAAAAAGAATAGAAAAAAAAAGAAAATAGCTCTTTTTGATGAGGCTGAGAAGTTTACAATGAGGGAAAGCACACGGTGAATGATAAGGCCTAAAGGAGCTCATTAAATTGAGGCAAACTGAGCAGAGTTATCTTATTTCACTCTATTTCTCCTGACACCCCTGTGATGGAGCATTCCTTTATTGAAGTGGGGGCAGGAAGAATCATTTCCTTGCAAAATGTTTGATAGAAATCAATGTATAATTGTTTTCTGAGAAGGTGGTTTATTTGTTTGTTTGTGGTTTTTGTGTTTTTGTTTTTTGGTGGGGTTTTTTTGGTTTGTTTTGTTTTGGTTTTAATCAACCCTTAAACATCTGTAAAGCAAACTGGAGCCTCAGCAAAGGGTGCTGCTTGGGAGAAGCGTAGGCTCCAGGCGAAAGAGGTTCCGTAGTCCATTATTGTTTCCTCCTCTCAGCCTTCTGAGAAATAGCAAGATAGAAGTTGAGTAAGGCACATGGATCTCAGGGATATCAGACTTCAGGTATGGATACAAATATGAAATATTTGGCTTGGAAGTAGTTTTGCTTACTTCATTTGATCTGCCTTTACAAAACCAGAGCGAGCATGTGATTTGAGAAGACTCATGTATACAAACAAAATGCTGCCTGGCTAAACATCACACAGCTATTTCCTTGGGATCTTTGAGAAGATCCTTGGGATCTTTGAGAAGTGCCTTTTCTCTGACTGTGGCTTGTGCTGACTGCCTCAGGAGCAAAGAATCCCACCACAGCCTGTCTCAGTGAGTGCAAATACATTGATGAGCTAGAGAATGCAGGAGGCTGCAGGCTCATAGGGAAGCTTCCTAGGTCTGTGCTCAGCGGAGGAAACCAGGGTAGGGTGTAACTCCTTGCAGGCAACACAGTGGAAGAGTGAAGTGGTGGACAGTGCGTTCTTTCTTTCCATCTGAAAATCAGTCAGACTGATAACCAGGGCTCCATTTTGGGAGTCCGCATAAATGATGGACCACAAACCAGAAGTGAGGATCTGCCCTATGCAGCCTCTTACTTACAGAGTCATGAGATGAGCACTCACTTTCTCGTGGGGACAGAAAGGGGTGGTGTGACTGCAGCCATGCCAGGCAGAGCAGCTCTGGGCACTGGGGTGGGGCAGCAGTGGCAAACGGCATGTTGTCCCTGCAAAACTCCATCAGACCTAGCATACATTTTTTAAAGATTTTTGATGGATTTACTTTCTTTCATGGACCATAAGGGAGGCTTTGGAAAGCCACCTCATAATTCTTATTAAAAAGCAATCCATTATTGTAAATAAATATTTTAGCCTCCCTCACCTGGAGGTCTTTCTCCCTACCTTAGCACTTCCTTCTGGCCAAGAATTCCACTCCTGCTATGCAGGTGATGACATGGAGTGCTCACTTGTACTGCAAGGGACAACGTTAGCTATTTCCAAAGGTAAGAGCAGCCTTTAAATGTGCAGATATGTTTTTATTAATCTCTCCTCCTACTTTGAATAGTTTCCTCTCCCCTCTAGCCATAGGAGCACACAGGGACCCTGGCTGCATTGGAAAGTGCTGGATTTTACACATGACCCCTCAGCCTTAGTGCAGCTTTACTGGTTTAATCTCATTCACGTTTCAGCCCATCCTTCTGCAGGCTGTTTTAAGACAATACGGGTTTTTTGGCTGAGGGGTTTCTTCCTAAGAGGGATCAAGAGTTTGGCATCTAGCATATCCCCACTCATTTCCCCATCCACCAGTCTCAAATTTTTTCAGCAGAACTGTACCCAAAGGTAGGATGAGACGTGGTGGGGTGGGATGTCACTGTTATCACTTTGCCAGGCTGACCGATGTTAGCAAACAGGCTGATTTTGCTAATATAATCTGAATCAGTAAACACATTCCTCACATAAACATAGGTTTAGCTAATGGGACATACTGGTAAGGAGGAACTTTTAAAGGACCTTTCATTAACTCTGGTGTCATATACTCACTCATGTGTATGGGCACACAAATGGTAGCATGCTGACCATTCATCCACCCCACACATCTCCTCTCATTTGGGGGTTCATGCGGAGCAGGCAAATGCAAGTGCAGAGAGGCTCTGTTTGCTTAATGGATTTGTAAAAGAGAGATGGAGAGATAAGCCGTTGTAGTCTTCTGTCAGTCTCCTCCATTACCCTATAGCCCTGTCTGGTTTAATTCACTTTATACTAATTTTGTACCTGGTGTTAACAGTGGTAACCTGTGCAGGACAGTGGAAAACTTATCTGTGGTCTGAGTTATTTAATGCCTACCTTTGTCAGCTTGACAACAGCCTTCCCTCCCTTCTTTCCAAGCATGGTGGTTTTTTATTTCATTCTTGACAAGTAGTCTCCAACAATTCTTTATAAGAACCGGGATCACTGCTGTCATGCTCTCTTGCATTTTCCATGTGACACATTAAGTGCCTCTGTGTATCAGGGTCTTTACACAAGAGTCACACATGATTTTTGCACATTGACACAAGGAAGAAGTAAGAGAAGTCAAAACAAGATCCAATGGCTGAAAGCACAACAAATTCACACCAGTAAGCACATTAAGGGTAGCTGAACAGGGGATATTGTGCTAATAGTGCAATTTGTGCAGGCTGAGAAGAAGAGGGAATTTTTCTATCATGGAATGTTGTCATAATAAGATTGCCTAAGAACTCTGTTAGAAGAGGGCAACACAGCCCTTATGGTTTGCTACTTCTAGTGTTAACCTGTAACAAACCATAAATATTGTGCAAGTTTCCGTATACTGCAGTTTATCAGCAGAGTGTTCTGTTACTTGATTTATGGTCTAGGTTGCTTTGGTTTAACAGCAGTTGGTAGGAGTGAACATGTCCTGCAGGAGGGTCTGGGTGGTGCCTGGGCTCTGAGGCATAACTTAAACGCATGCAAGGCTGTCTTCTCTCTGGCAACTGGCTGACACTGCAAAACACACAGGAACCCTAAAAACAAAAGCAGCATAATGGGAAGGAAGGCGACTCACAGCTAGGCAAGGGGCCAGCTTTCTCTGCTTTTTCCTCTGAGTCTCCATTTCTGGAAGTCCCTGTTTGCATGGCCTTATTATCAACTGATGTTTTAGCTGTTTGCTTGTGGTGTATCCTAACCAAAGGGAACTGAAGCACTATCTGAAATTCGCTTCCTCTTGGACGACAGAAGGACCAGCTGAACTCCTTCCCCTTTTGGCTGCTCAGGCTGCCCTTTTGTCAGAGCACTATGACAGCAGTGCAGCACTGCTTTATTTACAGAACTGGTGGTACTGCTTCAGCTTCTTGAGTGGGGGCCTTTTGAGTGTCTTTAGTGGTGAGAAGAATATGTGACAGTGGAGGGTAAGTTGAGCTTCCATGCAGGCATGACATCAGTGGCATTACATCACTAGGGAATTCTTAGCTTTTCATACGTATGAAAATAAAAACATATTCTTCTCTTCATCAGCCTAGTCTGTTCTGCCTTCAAGCTTGACAGGTCAGCTGAGGGAAGCCAGCAAAAAAAAGGACCCAAATGAAAAAATACTATTTTCTAATGAGCAGCTGAGATGAACCTGAAGAATACTTCTGGCTGTAAACACTTACAGCATTTGGGACTATGTAAAGTTCTGATGTGGGTTAAAAAATGTTGTTATTTACATTTGTCACTTATGGTAAGGACAGGAGGTTAAACAATATTTGATTAGCAGAGTCTGAATGTTCCCAGGTAGAGCCTAACAGTTGGTAAGAGATGGAAACAAAATCGGGCTTCTGGACTTTATCCTAGACCAAGGAAACCAGTAGTGATGCCGTTAAAACTACTTGCTCTGTAACTAAAGACATGTAATTTTGGACCCTGGGCAAGGTAGAAGCTCTGGTTATGTAAAAAGCACCTTGGAGAGAACAGTAACAAGCACCAGCTATCCAAAAACCAGATAGTTCATAGGAGATATAACAACATATCCACTTTGAGAAATCATCAGCCCTGCTTTGATCTCAGACTTGAGGAAATGAGCATGCAGAAGCTGGGCTAGATAGATGACAACAAAATCACAAAGGTCACACAGCAGAATGGGAGCCAACCAGAAAGAGACTTTAAATGACAGTCACTTTTTCCATCACTACTTCAGCAGCAAGAGGAAGACGTAGGTGACCAAAAACATGCTGCCCATTGGGGAAGAAAGGCTCCAGACAGCTCCTGACTAGAGTGCCAGGGTACTTCATACCTTTTTTGCATTTGTTATCACTTCAGACAAATATTGCAATCGATGTCAGTGACAGAAGGGAGTGAGATCACAAAACTGAAACAAAGGCTATGTGAGAAGAGCCTTCAGATAGTGTTGAAGTTGGTTGGGCCAGATGAATTTCATCCGTGGATAACTGCTACAGCCACAGTTAGTTATTTAGCCACAAAAGCTCTAAGCGTAACCTTGCCCAGCTCCTGGGATGTTTTATGGAGCCCAGAGATCATAACTTGGAAGCCTGGAAAAGTGCAGACGTAGTTCCGGTCTTTAAAAGGGAAAAAAGGAGGAGCCAGGGATTACAGATTGTTCAGTTTGACTTCAATTCCCGGAAAAATACTGGAACAAACAATCAAACTTCGGTAAGCACCTAAAACAAAACAAAGAGATGAATAATGGCCAGCATAGATTTGTCAAAAACAATTTGTATAAAACAGGTCAAATTTCCTTTCATGACAGAATAAAGAACCCTCATTGATAAGGGACAAGCAATAGTAGTCCTATATTTTGATGGTGGTGAGGCTTTTGTCACAGCAGAACATGATAAGCCAAAACAAATTTAATTAAGGGAATCTTTGATAGACAAGCTGGTCTGGGATAATGGAATGCTGATTGGAAAACTGCATGAAGAGAACAGTTATTAGCTATACTTTTAAAAGGGAAAGATGGATCAAGAAGAGTTGGTGGGAATCTATACTGGTTCAGTCTGATTTAAGGGGATTATGAACAGCTTGGACAATGGAACAGAAAATATTACATTCTTGGCTACCACAAATCTGGAAGGGTACTATGGGTAAGGTGAAATATGAAGCTACAATTAAAAAATATTTAGACAAATAACCTAAAGAATAGGATTAACTTCAGTAAGGACAGTTCTCAGTTTCTCTGCTTGGGCATCCCCAGGAATAATGAATTCTATTTATGCAGGGCAGTGATTTTTTGTGTAAGTAGCAACACTGCAAAAAAAGATCTGAGAGATGATCCAGGTCACAATCCAAATATGAGTTAATTGCTAATGCAAAAAGGACAAGTGCTTTACTAGGATGTGTGCTTAGAGATGAACTCCACAAATAATCATTCTGCTCAGTTGTCTGTGAGCAGCTGGAGTATAATGTGTAGCTTTGGGTGCTGTGCTTAAGACAAGGTCCAGAGGACAACTGGGGGATAATCAGAGGTCTTGAAACACAGAGCTAGGAGGGAACAATGAACAAATTGACTTTTTTAAGTCTAGGGAAGACTGGGGCAAGATAGGGTTACTGCTGTCAAATATGTGAAAGGTGGCTGGGAAGAAAAGGGGAATAAATTCTTTGCCCTATAGATGATGGATAGGACAAGTAATGACCTTAAACTACAGAAAATGAGATTGGGGTTGGATGTTAGAAGATGGCAAGCAATAAGGATAATTACACAGAGGAATATCTGAGGAGGGTGTGGAATCGCCATCCTGCTTTTAGGAAGAGGTTAGACAAGCATTTGCCAAGTGTGACATAAGTATAATGATCCTGCCTTGGAACATGAGTCTGGACTGAGTGATGTCCTGATGTTCCTCCCAGCCATATAAATCTCTGATTCTCTCCTGGCTGCTGGAGAAAGCAAGGCTGATGTTGTGGAGCGCTCAAGTGCTCCATGTTTGTGGTTTGCAGTGCTCTTATTTGTGAGTGAGAGCCAAGAGCAGGAGCTATGTGTGCTGCTTTCTGGTTCAGAGAAAAAAGGCTGCAGTGACAGGTGAATGTCACCAAAGATTGTGAGAATATAGTCCTGTATGTTTGATCTCTCATTTAAATGCCTCTGGTTCCCATATGGTGATGATAGATGACACAAACCTTGATTGATCAGTACAAAACAGTGTGTAAAGCTGAAACTTTGTCGCTCTGACTGTTCCTAGGATTGCATGCTATTGCAGCCTCCTGCTGAGCCAACCAGAGTAGCCTGTCCTTTATACAATTCAGGACTCTTCCTTCAGTTTTAGTTGGAGCCAGAGGCCAGTTCAGCCTGCAGCCCTGGCAGCAGTGACACAGGCTGGCACTTGGAGCCCTAAAGCTTCCACGGTGTCAGACGCTGGAACAGAAATGTGAGAAACTGGTTTTTATCTGGAGTCCCTGCGGGCCATTAGGGACAGAGCTTGCTAAAGATTATTTTATGCAAGCAATTACAGAAGTTTGTGTTTCTCTAGGAACTCAATGGAAGATAAATGGAAAAGGATACAAGAAGGAAGGACAGAAATATTTTTTTTTTTTTCCCCAAAGACAGCTTTTACAAACACAAGTATATAAATAGGAAAAAAAAAAAAAAAAAAAAGCTTATTTTAAAGAGGTGGCGAACCCAAAGTCGTGTGAAAAAAATAGCAGAGGCAAACACTGAAGTCCTTGTCCTTTAACTCTGTGTCATAATTTATAGCAGGATTCCAATTGTGAAATCTCTCAGAGATGTGGGACAGATGTTATGGTGAGGAAAATAAAACAGACAACAGGATGGGAAATGCAGAGAAGATGAAATGACACCGTGTTGTAATCCTTATGGGAAATCTCTATATGGCTTTCCAAAATACTGTGCTGGTGAGCAATTAAGAAATATATGAGCTATATAAACAGAGCCACTAGAGGTCTGTAAACTGTTCCCATGCAGTTTCCACAGAAACTGTCATCTCAAGGGCAGCTTTGGGAGGGGACTATTCCACCCACCATCTTCTAAATGATCCTTTTAATAATCTGTCCAGACCTGTTTGTGTAAGAAATGGACAAAAATGGAGGTTTTCCAGTGCTCGTTCCGGTTCCTATGGCAGTAGATCAAAGGCAATAACAATACAGATTTAATTAATTCAGAAGAAGGAATTCCCACTTGCAGAGGTCTTAACCCAGCAGCGGAGGAAAGGTGTCAATCATAAGGGCAAAGGTGCCGAAACTGGCATGGATTTGTGGTTTGTTTTTTTTTTTTCTTTTCTTTCACACTAAGCAGTTCAGGGGGGGAGTGAAACAGTAAATGTCACCTGAGCTTCAGCAAAAGTAGGGGTTTACATATAATCAATTTATATACAACATACATATATAAACATATAAAAATATATAAGTGCATATAAAACATATAAGTGCATGAACCATCCAGCTATAGGACATCTGGACAATAACTGGGCCTGTAGTCTTGTCAAAAGAAACCCCTCTGAGGGAACTGTATTTCCTTGTCCAGGTCAAGTTTGGAGAATGTCCCTCTCAGCCTTACTCCAAATGCCCATCTTCACATCGAAGACCAGCAGCATCCTTGAAGGCAGCAAAACCTGACAAACAAAACTTTGGGGAGGAACTCATCCCCACCTTCCAGCTTGGTGTACATCACAGAAGAAGGGATGATATTATTAAAAAGAACCAAGAATTACTGACCTAGCCAAAGAAGAGTGCAGGCAAAAATCCTTGTACAGAGTTAACATCAAAAAAATGAAGAAAGGCCTTTTGGGAGACTGAGAAGGAAGCTGGCCACCAGGGCACTTGGGCTTTCTAGAACACCTTAAAAGACAAGAAGGAAAGAAGAGGTGAAGTTTGTTGATTTAACTTGAGCTAGAAATTACCACGATAGTAATCTGATGCAAATCTGCAATGGGAGATCTTAAGGAGGCCAGCAGAGAATGGAAAAGTAGAAAGAATGACTACTTTTCCATCAAAAATATATTGTCTGAATGGGAATAGTATTCCAGAAAGGACCACACAGGAAGGAAAATATTGTAGAATTCTGCTGATATTAAATGAATTCATTTCCTTGAATAATGTCTTCAAAAAGCTTTTTTTTTTTTTTTTCCTCAGACAAAGGTTCTAAAATAAACTGTTACTCATACCTGTGACAAAACTCCTGTTGCCTTCTCCTTTAAACAACGGCAGAATATCAAAGGTGAATTCAGTTTAAGGATCTATAGTCCCTTTGCCCTGTATGCCCTCAGTTTCCTTTCCATATGCAGCTCATCTAACCTGGCCTGAGTTTCTTTCTCAAGATGAGGGAGGTGACCCACATGACCCTTTGTGTGACCTCTGAAGCACTGAGCAAAAGGCAGCACTGAGACAGCACCAGAGCCCTGCTGCAGCTGATTTTAGAGAAAACACGTTGAACCCTGTGGCCAGTGTGTAGTTTGGTGCAAGGTGCCAAATACTTGGAGGGTTGAATCTGCCGACCTAAAATTGCAATGGGGACATTTTGCAAAAGAGGGGTAGGGGCTCATACCCCACTAGGGCAATCTGGTCATTTGTCTACCACTCTGTCAAACAGGCATTAGTCAGAAAAATTCAGATAAATACTCACCTAGATCCAATGGCTTGGTCTGCTGAAGATACCATAATACTTTTTGCAGAAGTCCCCTGCACAAAATGATTTAGAAATTGCTTCCTTACCTGCAGCCTGTTTCATCTTTGAACTCCAGCTGACTTCATCTCAATGGCACAAAACTTTAGGGCTCTGACATACAAGAAAGGATCTTTACATTACAACGTCTTACAGCCAAACTTGTGGGTTTACCTAGAATCCTGCATGTGATTCCCAGCCTTACACAGAGTAAACCTTCTTGCTACACAGAGGCCTCTGTGTGTCCATTCATTCAGACACACCATCTCTGCCCACACTGGGGCTCTCGCCAACCCGTGTGCGTGTGCGGTTTCTCATCAGTGTGTTTTCACTGAAAGAGTAAAGCGAGGAAGAATGGGCCTTTCCATTTCTAGGAAGGCACTGAACCATCATGTTGCATATAGATCTGGAAAAAGGAAGTGCTCCCATTTGGAGAATTTAGGTGCTCTGAAGAGAATGACCTGTTCATGGTGGCATAATTTAATTTATCCATTTATTAGATATTGCCTCATTAAACCACTTGCAGCATGGCCAAGGTTAGGCTAATACAAGGCCTAATTGCACTCCCTTATGAAACTTGGTAGAAAAACCCTTCACACCTTTAGACTCTTTTTTTCAGTTTTATCAGGTATCATATGTCCTTACATGACCTTGGGAGTTACATTCTTCAAGGTCTTTTGCAGAGTTCAGTCCCTTTGGTAAAACATTAGAGGAGCTTTCTCACAGCCTAGTGGGTCAGACCACTTTCTGGTCTCCCTTGAAGCACTCCTGTGTGCTGCAGGGGTTGGCAGAGATCATAATAGAGTCAGTGGGTCACACAGAGCCAGCGTGCATGAGAGGACAGCACAAAAGCTGCCATCACGTAGGACCCATATGTTGTAACGAAGAGAAATGGGGCAAGTTTCAGCCTCAAGGCGTTTCCAGAAGGAGGTGAAGTGATGCCTGCTGGTGACATTGCTTTTGATACAGGAGATCTTAAACTTAGCTATTTTAAAAGTGTCATTTTTGATATTTTATAGCCAGCAGGTTCTTTTGGCACAGAGGACCCTCATCATTGTACTTTAGATGTGATTAAAATTTGCCACTACAGTTCTAGGGAGAGTCCTTGGGCTATTTGCTTCATAGCTGGAGTTTGGAGCCAAAATACTTACTGTAACCTGAGATTTAAAGGTTTTGCATGTTACTAAGAAAGCAAGCTGCAGCCTGCCCTCTTCCCTGTCCTTTCTTCAGGGTGGCTAAGTTCTGCAAATACGACACATGCACACTGCCTGTCAGCTGACTTCACAAAAACGTACCTACAATAGTGTAATTTTTATGTCAGTAACACACGTGAAAAGAATGTGTGAGGCCCGTGAAAGTATGTAAAAACTCATGCTAGTTCTGCGTTTAACGAGAGTGAGATATGAGGCTGCCATATCACACCGAGGTGTGCAAAGTTCTGGCTCTCTGAGCCAGCCTTTAAGAAGGCTGAAAAGCATTTGCCTCCTCTGTGCCATTTGTGTTGTCAGGAATGTGCTAAAACCAAATCCCTGTATACTGGGAGTGACAACTGGAGCAATCCCAGTCTCCACACGAGCGAGATCAAGGCATTCTGCTTTTTGTGGTCCCTGATAATGTGGACGTCTGTTGTGGATGGCTTGGATTTTTCTGAGGGACATAATTGGGATGAGCCAGCCGATACTTACATGTGAACTTCCATGTACGTTAAACCATGGGAATTCTTTTGATTTACCTTAAATTTGAATTTTCTAGGGAGGAAAAGAATAAAGGTCCTGATATAATTTTATTTTTAATGTGTAAGTGCAGTGTTTCAAGAAGTATTTTTTTCCTGTAAGATAGTGATTCACTCTCAGGGAGAGAGTTCTTCAGCTTAGAATATCTTTTCCTGAAATCAGTGCTTTTCCTTTCCTCTTACCATCGTCCTTTGCAACCCCAGAAAATGAAGGCCAGTACATTCCTGGAGGCTGCTCCAAAATAAACATCCAGCAATTGCCAATTTCTGCCTCAGCTGAATTAATGAACCCCTTTAAACCACCGTGCAATGCAATAGGTGCTTACGAGAATAGTATTCAGCCACTGTCTGTGCTCCAGATACAGCGTTGGTTGTGAAGCAGGCAAGCTTCCAAAGCTGGGATGGCATTCCTGTTACAGCTTTCCATGCCAGCTGTCTCAAGGAGTTGTTACAAGAGGTGCTAATCAGGTGCTTGAGAACAGCATTCGGTCCCTCCTTCCCCTCGCCATGCTCTGGACATCGCTCCCAATGAGGAAAATGCTATTAGAGTATTAGATCATCTCAGTGCTTCCTGTTTTCTTGACCAGTTCTCCTGTAGCTTGCTCTGCTGATTCTCAGGTCCCAGAGCACTGGGGTTATGGCTGTGTACAAAATAAAGGCGGAGAAATGAGTGGCTGCATCACCAAAGTGTATGACTGGACATTTTGTTTTGCAAGGCTGGTGAGACAATATGAATCATACTGTTCCTCCCACACAGAAATCCTCTTCTGCTATAGTTATGCCTTGCATACCTAATTGCTTAGTAACTGGCATAAAGAAACTTCTCTGCAAAGCTGGGGAAAACCGTGTTTCCCGAGTGGCCAAATGCCACCCTCCTCAGCTTTGGTCTAATACTGACATCTCAGATATTGACACTGTGATAAACATTATGAGAAATCTGGAAATTTCTCATAATGGAAAAAGCAAAAAGTGCAATAACCTCTCCCTTCCACAGCTAAGAATAAGTGGGGTGTCCTTTAATATTTTGGCTACAGCACATGCTTACATGCGAACCTTGCTGGGAGAATGGCAGCAGCATAACAAAAGCAGAAGAGCTTGTGGGATTATTCAACCCCCCCTGCTGCTCCTTATGGGCTTGTTTGATCAGAGGGGCTCAGCACAGCTCCACTGGGGCTCCGGCCTGACATTCACATCTATTTTTGCAGGTGAGTGAAGGCTTTCTGAAGCAGCCCAGGCACTGGGAGGCTCAGAGCCCTGTCCCCAGAGCGGGCTGAGGGCATGCAAAACGAGCACCATTTTGTTTATTGCCTGGTGGAGGCTTTCCAGAGTCCACATGCCATTGGTCACATGTGAAACCCCGGCATGGGTCATCACTTTGGGCAAATGCCTGTCTGGGAATGGGACGGTGGGAACTGGGGAGAAGTCAGTGGTATCAGATGGGTGGGCAGCCAGGAGCTGCTGGCCACTTTGTCCATGACTCTTATGCATGTGCTACAGGACGCAGCAGAAATTTCAGGTGCTTATCAGCAGCGCAATATGGGGTAAAGAATGAAATTCTGGTGGCATATGGGAGAGACTTAGGCTATGAGAAAGTGGGAAGACCTGTCTCAGGAAGATTTCTTGGATGCAAGCTACTACAATGGGAAACTGCCACCCTTTCTCTTGGTGTCTGGGAATACAGGGGCTGTGAGTCCTGTAGTTCAAGTTTACAACTTTAAAACACTGAATTTAATGCATTTTCATAGGGCAGGTCTTGCCCAGCAACTTCCAGGATGGTTTAACTGGGCCCTAGGCGCTCATGAAGAACAGGAGTATTTCCAACAGCTCCTTGAAGGCAGGGAAAGCAGAGAGGTCGGGGTGGCCACGGCCTCAGGTACTGAACACGCTGGGGCTGCGTGGGGACCGGAGGGAAGGGTGGCTGGTGGGGATGCTGGACGTGTCTGTCCAGACTCTGTGAATTTTCTTCCCCTGGGCCCCGGTAGCGGCTCCGTTCTGCCACCGCCACCCCGGCTCGCCGTCCCTGAACCGCAGGCCCCGCTGCCAGCCCACCCATCCTGCCCTGAGAGCACCCGCCCGGCCCCCACCTCCCTGGTGCCACCTCTCCCAGCAGCACTCCCAGCCGCCTCGTTTATTTTGGAGCCCCGCAGCGATTCCCTCCACCCTCGTGCCCCTCCGTTTACAGTATCACGGCCGCTCCCAGCCTGCGATAGCGCAGTGGCCGCCAGGTGACCCTGGCTTAGTGTAAATATTTTGCTTTCACTGGAAGGAAATGTGACATACGTTTGGCGTGGAAGTTATCCAGAGGCTGTGGCCTCGGGAGCCGAACTGCTGGGAAGCCCCTGCCGCAGTGCTCTCAAGGTAGCAGCGCTGTCAAAGGCAGGAGACGCGGGGATCGTGCGCCAGCAAGGGGCCAAACAGACTGGCTTCTCAGTGGCACTGCAAGGGCAGCCGGGCGTCGGTGAGGGCTGAGGGTGCCCGTGCTGCCCGGGCACGGCGCGGTGAGGCCCGGCAGGGCCTGTCTGCCCTGGCACACCTCCCTGCGGGCAGCCCAGCGCTGCCCTGAGAGAGGGTCGTAGCAGAGAGAGATGAGCAGAGGCACTTCCCAAACATCCGTGTGAGTTTGGAGCAAAGATGCCATTAAAAAAAAAAAAAAAAAAAGCTACATGATGATTTGTGCTTCTTAAACCATATGGCCGTGTAAGCAGCCAGGTCCCAGTCTCCTGCTCACAGGCACCGAGGACAGTCCAGTTTAAGGCCTGGATTTTAAAAGCTGCCTGCAGCTGAGGGATGTTTGCTGCTGGTGATGCTTGTGATCACCTGTCTCAGCCTGACTATAGATAGGCTTAAAAAGGAATAGTAATACAGCACTTAAAGGCATATTGTACCAAGTAGCTAGTGTCACATTTTACATCTGATAAATATTAATTAATGGTATTTCAAAAGTACAAAAGGTGCTGGGAACTCATGCATTGGCTGGAGAGAAATAGATCTCCCATATTTAACCATAAGCTTGCTGAATTATGCATTTGCCCTGGCATAGCTGGTTACCCTGGAGTGGTGTCTGCTTGTTTGGCATCTCTCCCTGTCATACCAAGGTGCCGACTTCCCACAGGACAGCCCAGCAGCCTCCCCAGGGAATCAAAGAGCCAGATTATCCAGAATGGGCAAGCTGCACCAAGTCAAGGGTTTGGTTTTGGTAAGTATCCAGAAATTAAAGCTCTAACTTGTTGAGGTTTTAGGCCTTGCCTAGGCCCTGTCCTTATCAACTGCTGTGAGCTTAATTACCGACCTTTGTTTCTCCAGACAGTCAAATGTGTTACGGAGAAAATGCATGTGTGTTCAATTCACTTGTGAAAGCTTGGCAGCAGATAATTTAAAATCAAATTACAGTCTGCCATTTAAACAAACCGAGAGAGTTCCATTTCACAGGACAATGCTCCTCATGCACTAAAATAAAAGCTGAAACAACTGCATGGTAATGCTCAGCCAGTTCACAAAACCGTCGGGAGGTTCATTGACTTTTTAGGAAGATCCCCAGTGAATATTAAACAGACCCCGACGTTCCTAGCACTGCTGCCTGTGATCAACACTTCACTGCCCACTACATGCAGAGACATTTAAACAGCTCTTGCAGCAACCAATGACACCATCATACCGAATCCTGCCTTGGAAACCTTAGAAATGAGTCATAGAGGGGAATTATCCTGTTCCTAAAAACACTGCCAGTGTGCTTAGCTAAAGAGCAGCGGAGAAGGAAGGAAATGAAATAAAAATTTTCAGAATTGGAAATTTTCATTGTGTCATTTCATAATTAGAAATGAGCACATACATATACACACACATATATATGTATGTATGCATATAACTAAATATACATGTAGGCCAAGGAAAGCTCTAGGAAGCTTTTGCAACCAAAGCATGTGCCACACAATCCTAAGTAGGACGTTCTGTTCACAGTAGAACATAATGTAGCTCATGGAAGCTCAAGGATGAAGCAATAAAAGTTGTGTACTAGCCAGTTCAAGGTTACACAAAAACATTAAGCTCCCTCTTGTTTTGAAGACACTGAAATGTGATACATGAACAAAAAAGAAGTAATGTCTTTAAGTCTTAAAAAAGAATTGCTGTTTTACTCTGTA
This sequence comes from Hirundo rustica, assembly GCF_015227805.2. Lineage (NCBI taxonomy): Eukaryota > Metazoa > Chordata > Aves > Passeriformes > Hirundinidae > Hirundo > Hirundo rustica. The sequence continues at coordinate 31,485,842 of NC_053455.1, forward strand.
GGGATCTATGGGATCCTCCACTCGAGGAAGATAAAAGACCTCCTTTTTCCCAGCTGGAAGGAAGGATTTATTTTAGGTGGAAACAATATGAGTGTGATATTCCTCATGGTGTAAATGAAGTGTAGGCTGGCAAGTCTATGGGCTACTCACCATCTCTATTTACCATCCAGAGCTGTGCTGTGGCACTGAGGCTCAGTGGGGCATCAAGGGTGCCACACCTTAGTGAGGGTCAGGCTGCTCTTACATCTCTGTTTTCAGACTCAGAACTGAAAGTCATGCCAAAGCTCTTGCCCCAGGACTTCAGCTGACCTCCTAGCTCTTTGAAATCACCACCAGCAGCAGGTTAGCCACCGCCAGTGCCCTTCTGTGTTTCTGTGAAGCAGGAGAGTTATGGAGAGGGATTTTTGGCTGCCACGGCCTTCAGGTGTGCTGTGCTATGTAGTGCACGTGCCGTGAGCTTCTTCTTCTCCTGGGAGCCAGAAGAAAGGGGTCCTGGCATCACAAGGTTGAGAGACTGTCCGTGCCAGGCCAGCAAGGTGCGGTCCATGAACTCACTGCCACTGTGGATATGAAATGCCGGGAAAGGGCAAAGGAGCTCCCAGCCATTACAGACAGGCTCAATTTCCTGCCGGGATGATGACAGACCAGTCTCCCATCACAGACTCTGTCTAACAACATATTAACCAAATTCTTTTGAACTTTTCTTGTGCTGAAAGGACGTGTCCTAAAGCAGCTGAAAGGACAGCCCACGTATCCAATACTAGCAGCTCTTTTTGATCCGCTTTTTCTTTGACATTGCCTGGGGTACACTCCCCCTATAGCCCTGCAATGTAAATTCACTTTTTAATGCAGTTAGCTTGGATTTGTGAGGAGTGTAAAGTGCCAGCCACCTAAAAGGCCAGTCAGAAGAATTGCCATCTAAAAGACCAGCTGGCAGAGAAGTGATTTAACCTGACAGAAAAAAAAGGTGTTGAGACTAGTTTGATTATTTTGGGGGTGGAGGATGAGGGGAGGCGGTAGTGTTGGCACAAAGAGCGAGTTCTGGACCCAGGAGAAACAGTCAATTCAGCCAAGCACCAAAACTGGTGCCAACTCTAGATAAACTTTGGTGCTCCTCTCGCAGTTTTTATCCAGACTTGTCCCAGTCAGCACCAGGAACTGCCGACGGGTGCATCTCATCAATAAAAACAGGCTAGAAGAGACTTGTGATATGTTTCCTGTGTGTTTGCCTTGAACAAGCACGTATCTCACACCCAGAGCCCCGCTTAGCTGTGCCAGTTCTGAGAGCTGGCTTGGTATTTACACCATCCTAGTGGGAGCTGGGGCAGCCACCAGCCTGAGCTGCAGGAGGAAACCTCTCCCCTGTTCACAAATGGGGCTTTGGCTCGTTACAGATGGTGCAGTGGGGTGTGTGGGGTATGTGCTGTCCTGCGAATTGCAGCTCTGGATGCAGCTTTCAGTGGTCACTGCCATGGCTATGTAAACACCATGGTTCACTGTCCAAGCACAGAGCTGTCCCATGGAGAGATGTGTATTTCAAGAAGAGGAGAAAAAGATACCTGCAGCATGTGTTTCTGAGCTAGAAAACATGAAAAGTTATGCCCAACAAGAAAACAAAGCTGAGAGGTAGCTGGGAGGGCTCTGTCCTTTCAATCTCTGTGTCTATCAACAGAAGAGGTGCTTGGAAATTGCACCCATCATTTTCTTTTGCAGAGTAATAAGCAAATAGGTTTTAGCCCATCGCCTGCAGGGAAATGGTTTTGTAATGGAAGGAGCACTCTGAACTAAATCAACAAACAAGAGAATGGCTGTGTTTGTTTTTCCATGTACTGGAGGTGAGGGCTCAACCAGGCTGGGGTTTCTTTCACATCATCTCCACTTGACACAGGGCAGGGGACAGGCACAGACACATGCAGAGCTGCGCACCTACGTGGAGGGAGCACTGGAACAACAAAATTTTTGGTCTCTGTCTTCCCCCACACGTGTGCCATGCCCTTCCTGGCCATGGAGTGGGAGATGTGGGTCTCTTGGCATGCCTGATGCTCTCCCTCTGGCTGTATTTTCATGAATGCTTTAAGCCAGCACATGCCACTGATACGGGAGCTGCCTGAGTGTCTCACTGCTCCCGGCTACTTGCTTCCTCCCCTCAGCTCTTGTGCAATCGCACCGAAGTGCATCAGTGAGTGCAGCTGGACCAGAACCAACCAAGGATTACAGAAAGGATGCATTTTTTTTTAATCCAGTGGCTCCCCACTCCAGTTCCCTCTCTTGCACTGGGAAGAACCTCGTGTGCCTCTTTTGGCAGTGATGCTGACCTACTGGGAGAGACATTCATGACCCTCTGGCCTGGGGCAAGGGATGACCTGGGAGGGGAGGGCCCTGGTGCCCCAGGGCATCCCTGCCTGTCCGTGTGGGTGGCAGGAGAAAGCAGCAAGTAAGCTCAATTAATCAACCAGAGGCTTCGATACTGGTGGAAGCACCTAGTTCACATGCTCATAGAAATGCACTTCACCACAGCCAGTTTCACGTGAGGCAGGTATTTTTGCTTACTGATTATGAATCCAGAACCATCAGTGTAGTCTTTTCCATGCTAGATATGCTTTGTTGGTATGCCTGAAGGACGCGTGCCCAGCATAGGCACAGGCTAAACATTGAGAAAAGAGAGTTTCCTAGCCAGACAGAGGCATTTTTTCTCTCCTTTCAGCTATATTCCAAAGCCAGACAATTATTTGGAAGTATCTTCTGTGCTTAATCAGTGCACAGGAAGCATTTGCAAAGGCAAGGGCGGCAGTGAGTGTATGCTTTAATCCTGTCTCAGACAGAGCATTCTCCTTATTCACGCATTCCCAGCATTTGAACTGTTAGCTCAAAGGCAGGCCTACAGCTGGAACGAATAGCTTAAGATAGCCCTCTCCACGTCTATGCCACTGGATGCCCATATGGGCTTATGTTCTTAATGTATATTCTGCATTGTCCCTCTTTTCTCCTAGCAGAAGGAGAGAGAGGTATTTCTGTGTGCTTCAGTGTGTCTTGTATGTGCCAGGCCAGGCAGTTCCGTGCCTGTTACAAGTGCCTGTAAGCACAGGCAGATATAGATGTGCCCATACAGACCCAGATGTGCCCAGACAGACCCACCTTACTAGTCACGTTTACATCTATCTATATGCATGCCTATTCTGCCATGCAATCAACATATACACAAGTTTGTTGAAACAAGCCTTTTTTTCCCCCTCTCCTGAATTACCAAATGCTGGAAGCCGCAGGCTAGCAATTGTGGTTACCCTGATTCCCAGGTTTCTCCTGCAGTTGGCAAGTAAGCAGCACTGCAAGTTTCCTAACAACTGGGATGAAGTTCTGTATAAATCACCTTCTAGGCGTTAGACTTTTCCCAGCAAAAGAGGGGGGTGGGTGTTTGGAGGAGGGAGAATTGCTCTCTTTGATGTGGGGATTAGTTCACATGTCAGCATTATCCCCTTTTTTAATATGCTGTGATTTATAGAAGGGCGGCCATGAGAGATAGCCAAGGGGACACCCCACGTGGGACTGACAGACACCACCTCCCAGAAAATACCTACAACTAAAGCAGCTGGCATCAACAGAAAGACTCCAACTGGGGGAAAAAAAAAAAAAAAAAAAAAAAAAAAAAGGCATAGTAAAAAAGCCCTGTTTTGCCTAACAAATGCTTTTTAAAAATTAGGATGTGCTTTACTGCTTATTGAGCAGAAACTGGTTTACTCAGCAGCAGAGAGGGAGTCTTTCTGCACATCCCCAATACAGAAATTATAAATGCTTATTTCCTTAAAAAAACCAGTATGTTTTGTATTTTCCCCTCAGCGCACACATCACTAGTGAGAATGAGTGTGGTTTCAAAAGTGATTATACTTTCTTGAAACATATTTAGCAATGTGACTGTTCTAGTCAGAGTTTCCACATTCTCCTGCATGAATGTTTTATCAGTGCTTTAGAAAACCTTCACTTTTTGGTCAAAAGTTATATGGCTGTTCTGCAATCCAATCTTATAAGTGTTGAAGGAAACTTTCCTGATGTTTTTCATGGGAACTGGATAAGGCTCTGACTTATTAGGCTAGAAGCCATATTCAGAGTAGCTTTGCTTAGCATATCTGAATTATTTGAGCTTACTGCTTTGTGGAGTGAATGGCTGAGGTGCTGGCAAAGGAGACAGTGATAGATACAGTAAGAAATTTAACTAACTTTTATAGTTTGTATCAGTACTTTTTTCAAATTTCTGTCTGTTTTGGTCCTTTTCAGTTCCTCTTAATTTTATTTTTTCAGCTCTCTTTGAATGAAACTTTGAGACATTCTCGTAAAGCAAACTTTTATTTTGTAATTAAAAACACAGTTTAATTTCCATACAGATCAGCTCTTTGAGCTGACTCCCTGTATAGCTGCTCTTGTGCTGAAGGCAGTGGGGTGACAAGGCTGTGGCAGGCCAGACTTTAGAGTGAGCTGCTGTAAAACATAATAAGCAGTTTTATCATGTTTTTAATACAGAGATACCATGGGGTCCTCCTTGGGTGTTTCTTTAAGTCCTCTCCCACCCAGATACCCACAGTCCTGCATTCACCCTTGATGCTGCTTTGCTTGTGCTCCTTCCAGCACAGCAGAGGCAGCTCAGTGACTGCCTGGGCACCTTACCTTGAGGGACAGACAAAAGCCAAACCATTTCTTTGCTGCTACGTTTCCAACGGTCTCCCGCAATTCCCCCCGCTATTCTTTTAAGCATAAAGAGGTTATTGTGTCACCCCCAGCAACCCATGACCGCCGCTGACAACCAAAGCGTGACGCACGGCGGGACGTGCCCCACACAAGCGGGCTTTGTACCCGGGGCGGTGCAGTAAAGTGGCCACGTTCAAGTGTGGCCTCACAGTGTGACTTCTCCCACCCCAGCCGGGGCTGCTGCATGTGCTCTGACCCAAATGCTAATCGAACTGCTTAGACCTGCAGTGGAAGCACAGACAAAAGCCCCTCTGGCATCTCCCCAGGCGCAGCGCCCTGGCCCAGGGCTCCTGTGAAGATATGCCGCAGCAGCTCTGCAGAGCGGCGTGGAGAGAGGTGCAGGTTTGGCTCTCAGGTCCCTCTGCGTGCCCCGCCTCGGCTTGCTACTCCTCCTTTGTGCCACTGTGAAGTGACTGAAGTCACAACCCTTATCAGAAACGTGCACAGAATGATGTATTACGTGCACATGCACCCTCTCCTCAGGAACAGGTAACAGCCGAGTAATTCAGAGTGATGCTTCCCTTCACCCCATCCCGATGCGGGGCTGGAGATGGTGTGTGGAGAGAGAAGGGTGACTTGGTGGACTGGAAATGATAACTGTTTCCACAGCCTGGGAAACATGCTGCATAGGTTTCTGGCAAATTAGGGTATTTAAGAGACATGGCACACGCTGGACTACTTATTCTTCTTCACAAATGGCCCACTGGAGCCAAAAATCAAAACCATTTCCTGCTTATTTGTTCAAATTGTCAAAATATTTGACTGAATGAATGTCAAGCAGTATCCTGAAGACAATACTTCATAGAAGGAAAGACGATTTGGAGATCGCTGTGTTCCCTTATTTTACTGCACTTTCCAGAAATGGAAAATCCTTCTTGCTGGTGTCCTGGCTGTTGTGTGGCAGGGTGAACAATGCCAGCTGACTATAGCCACAGACATCACTGACTTACACTTTTTTCTACACTCGTTAGCATTTGGATGCTCAGACCTGTCTCCGTTGTCACTGGTAGCTGGAATCTCTCTCAAAGGGTTAAATAAGTTTTTCCTTTAATAAAGAGACAGCACCAGCTGATTAAACCCCAGTATTTATGCATGTATATTGCTAATGCTTTTGAGTGAGAAAAGTAATTCCTGTATTATTCAGGCATGCTCTCATCTGGGAGAAGCAGGATTTCTCAGCTCCTGTTTGGATTAAGTTGGGAATATACAATTTAAGCAAAGTTTGTTAAATGCCATATATACTAAGAAGTTAGACAACTTTTTCAGTAGTTATGTTTGAGTGTAACTGAGACTAGAACTCAGATTTTATGATTTTGATGGCTTACAGTTAAGAATGAAACAATGTAATATAATATAAAGCAATAATCAAACAGCCAGTCAGCTAAGCAGGACAGGCTTACACTTTTGAATACACTACACATTTGAAAATTATGAGAAAAGCAGAGAATTTGAAAAACACTGTCAGTCTGGGAGATTTTGTTTGTTTGTTTTTGAAAGTTATGTTGATAATGATAGAGCTTAAATCAGAACAATATAAACAGACGGCAACTTAAAACTTTACCTAGTCTTTTCACTTAAACCCGCAAAAATATAAGTAAAGAACCAAAACTGAAATCAAATGCTCAGTTTGATTATCCAACTGTTTGGCTCAAAGGTACTACTGGCTTGTCTGTATGAAACCCAGAAGAACACTGGGCCCTGACTGCAAGACACAACTCCCATGCTTCCAAAAGCTGAGCATGAACTATACAGTGCCCTGTGTGAAATCCTACATGAAAACATCAGGTGGAGAACAAGAACTCTTCCTGCAAGAGATACCTGCCCTCCCTCACGTAACACAGATAGCAGGAAATGACTGTAACTGCTGATGTATCAGAAATAGCCCTTGAATATTTCTGCCCTTCATCCACATTTAATAAAAGATCACTTCCATCTGAAATTCTCCAAAAGCATGTGTTTTTTTCTGATATGTCATATATAATGGTGACACAAAAGTAAATATGTTACCACTTTCACGAATTGTATGATGAACTAAATATTTGCATCATCTAGAATTTGGTAATGGAAGGGCTGTATTTTCTTTTTGACTCCCTAGTAACAGACATACTGTCAATGTCCAGTGAAGATTAAAATTCTACTGGACCATAGCTATGTATCTCGTATGCAGGCTTTGAGAAGCGATTTCCATACCTGCTGAAGCAACTAACCATTACTGCAGCAGTTGGGATAGAGCGAGTGAGGCAACCACAATCTGCCTTTGGTTGGAAAGCAGCTTCAGGTCTAAATGGCAGCCTTGTCAGACATTCACCAGGTCCCACTGCTTGTATTTACAGCTCAGGAGAGAGCTCAAAGATTCTGGAAATGCTGCAGCTAAATAACCACCTTCTTAGCACCCTGCTCAGTGCAAAGCTTCCCTGGCACCCGATTAGGAAAACACTGCAGGGGATTCACAGGAACAGGGGCTGGGGTCAGGAGAAAGCATTAAACCTTTGCGTGTAACTTTTCATGTGACCGGGCTGACGGGCCGGTGACTGTGGGCTCCATTGGCAGGCAGTGGCTTGCGGAGACCTGGGAACTATTATATAGGATTGGGAGAGAATGCCAGCAATGCATACAGAGCCCAGGGGGGAGGATGAAAGGCAAACACCACGCAACGAATGAATTCAGAAATATGTGTGCAATTTCTGAATGACTTCTTTCCCTTCGCTGAACCTGCGCGCCAGTTTCTGCAGCCACTGGTGAAAGCCGCGTGTCCCGTGGCTGAGAAGATCCCCTTGGCTCTGCCAACCCCCTTGGCTCTGCCAGGCCACGCGCTGCGTGGGCGCAGGCCACCGATGCTGTCAGCAGCACGGTGTTGGTGCGCCATGAGCGATGGTCCTTGCCAAGACACCAGTGAGCCCCCTAAAAGCAGCTGCCCTCAGGTGGAAAGTGGGGTGTGGCTCTTCCGAAAGCAGCAGCTCCCACTGGTGGCAGCAATGCTGTGGGGCCGTGGTGAAGCCCGTAGCTGAGGGCGAGGGGGCAAGAATTCAGCGTTGCAGCTTCAGCAATCTGAACCAAGCAGTGCCAGAACAGCCCACTGGCTGGGGGCAGAGCTCAGCTGGTGCCACCTCCGTTGTCACCATGGTGGCTGGGTGCCACCTGTGTTGTGGCTGGCCTGCCCAGGTGGCCGCAGTCAGATGGGGTGTGCGGGCATGGGCTTTGAAAGCACACTTAGGAACAGTAACTTGCCGCTTCCTCACAGTGTATAATTTTGGAAAGACGGGAGGAAGGCCATCTAGAAATGGTGTCCCTGCAGCTCCTCACTTGGCATGGTAGAACCATCTTTTATTATCCTTTGGGGCTACAGCTGAAAACAAAAAATGCTTTCATTTCAGTTTGGCAGCAGCTCTGGTTGTGTGTGCTCTGGCTGCTTCCTTAATTACAGTGGTTGTTGACAACTTCTGATAGAGACCCTCTCTTTGAGCAGTCCCCCCACTCCCCCACTTTTTTTGCAGTCTGAACACATAGCAAACCAGGGCATTCTGTAAAAATAAGCTCACTGTAACTCAGTGATTCCCATGCCACAGTTATGCTCTCTTCTGTCCTCTCAGTTTGTGCTGCTGCTGTTTATTTCCTCTTTCTGGCTATAAGACGTTTTATTTATTAGTGCTGGATTTCCTGTTGCCTGCAGCTGCCCGTTCTTTACTCTCCCCAGTGCATTTTGCCACTGGAGGCTGTCTGTAGGTTTGTTGTCCCACTGACTGAGGTACTCTCGTCAAGTTTGGTTGGTGGTTGTATTAAACGACACTTGACAAAAAGGAGGCTTGCATGGCAGCCTGGGCATTCACCACCTGCACCCCCCCCCAAAAAAAAAAAAAAAAAAAAAAAAAAAAAAAAAAAAAAAAACCAAACAAAAAAAACCAACCCAAAACCCAAAGGCTGTCATGGTAAGCTCTCAGAGGCAGAGGAGGGCTCCCTTTTTTATGACTTACTGCTGCAGAAATTATGCTTTTTCAGATGGGAGGAACACCTCCTGTTTTGCTTCCACACACTGCACCACACAGGGAAAGTCAGCTCTTCGCCTGCACACGTCTGCAGGTCTGACTGACAAGGGGTTAGAAGTTTGCAATTATTTATATTTCAGACTGTGGGCTACATCATGGTAGAAACATCATGCAGACCTTACATGTGTGAGGTTCATGAATGACTTCCCTGATCTTTTGTGGACATTCAACATCCTTGTAGTAAACAGAAAAATTGCTTATACAGAAAGTGAGACCATGAAGAGGAAAAAAATGTTTTGCTGCTTTGAAAATGATTTCCCTGCTGGAAGGAAGAAGGCGGCAAAAGCTCTTCACACTCTGTATTACCAGCAAGGCTAGTTGAAACAGCTCTCTCATCTACACTGGGGGAAAGTGCTTCATCTAAATTCCGTTGTACAATAGCTATCTGGTATTATTTCAAATGGAAGAGAATAAGGTTGAAGCAGCACCTATGGTAATATTCTCTCTCCTGTGTTTTATGCGCAAGGTGCTGCCCTAATTTTATCATCTTCTCTTTCTGTTTGGAAGGGATTTGGGGGCCCAAAAACTGAGCAATGAGGGTTAGGGGTGAAGCGAACCTCAAGGCATGGAGATGTTTTACAGCAGTGCAGCCTGTCAGGATGTGATCCTTTCAGCTGTTGTTCATGGCGGGCGGTTGCTGGCAGAGAAGCTCTGCAGGTGCAGCACTATTTGACACTTCTTCCTTTGTCAGATGATTGAGAGCTGCCCATGACCATTAAATAGGGAACAGTCCTCTGACATCTTCCAGGTAAAATGGAAATGGGAGACCCTGAGCATTTGAATTATGAAAGATCCCAGTGTGTTACCTGCAAACCAGTGTTTTAACCCCAGTGTCCTGGCCAAATTCCAGTTCTGCTAATTACATCCTGACTATGTGAAAATTCCCCTGCATTTGTACACTGCTTTCCTCCTCACTTGTTTTCAGCAGCTGTGTGGAGTTGCCAGGTGCGGCGAAGCGCTTGCCATGTTCCACCTCAGGCCTGGCTGCCTTTCAGCAGGGAATGAAATGAGCACTGTGCACAGCACTTGCACTGAGTTTGGATCCTCTGCAGGGAAGAGTGCTAGAGAAGCAGCCTACCCAAGGACCAGTGCTGGAGCCTTGTCACAATGGGTTATAGCGTTAAGAGGCCAAAGGTTCTAGTTCTGGGGTATGTCATAACGTCACAGGAGAGACAAGAGGACTGATTTTCCTCCCAATATCTCTCATCTGCAAGGACTGGAATAGCTGGTACATACTGTTCTGGTTTTGGTAGCTGACTGACTTCAGGTTTGTTTGCACAGTGGGAGAAGTTCTCAGTCCTGCTTACACTGGTCACTGTCAATATACATCCAGCTTTGCATGTCTGGTTATCAATCAGAGTGAATAAGGGAAGCTAAGGGAAAAATAATTTAAGAACTTTAAATCTATAGATTTGTTTCCTTCTCTTCCAGTTCATGACTCACATGCACATTGCTTTTTGCTTGGCCCTGCTAGGAACAGCTCTCTTCAACTGACCATTAATCCCTCTGGTAAAAATCTCAGTCATACCACAGGAGAAGAACTAGCTGATGGATTATCCCTCTCTTCTGAAGAGGTGAAAGAGATGGCTGCAGCTGTAGTTACAGGATGCTAGTAATTACAAGTAGTAAGGAATGCAGATCACATACAGAATGGTAATGAAATTAGATATATTCAATACAGAAGTGGCTTATTGACTCATCTGTCCAATTTTCTTGTCAGCCAAGCTCTTGCTGATTATGGCATTTTTACCACAGTTCTGCCTGAATATTATACAGAAGTACATACAAATGTGTTTGAGGTTGCTCCCAACAGAACAGCAGCACCACTGGCAGCAGTAGAGGCAGAACATGCCCAAGGCAGACAGAGCAGTGACTTGATTTTTTTTTTCCCCATCTCACATTCCTCTTTGATCTTTTCAACACCTTAATTCCATGGGACAGCAGTTGTGAGCAAGGGAGAAAACCCAAGGTTGTCTCAAGGTGTGATGCCAGCATGTTTTCACTATATCCTAGGAAAGGAAATACAGCAAGCCTTGGAAAGGGAGGGATTGTGTGTTGTTTGCGGTGTAAGACAGAAAGCTGGGACTCAAAAGACCCAAGTTCTCTTACTACGTTGCCCCTGTGACTTCAGCAAAGCACAACTATTTTGGCCTCATTAGCCCTGTCTTTAAACTGTACTTGCTTTATGGGGATGAGAAGAAGGGGATTAAGCTTTAATTCACTAATGTTTGTAAAACATTTTAGAACTTGATGGAAATTTCCCAGGTTGTGCAGAGAGCATTGAAAAGCTTATCTCCCTCTCCAACTACAAATGGCCCCGCAATATGAGAGAAATGAGTGAAAACAGTGCTTGCATTCTGGTGTTTGTAATAATGAAACCCTCTAGCTTCCCCTCTCAATCCTTCCATGTTTTCTTTTAAATAGGGAGAGACAGCAATGAGAAATTTTAGTCTAAACAGAGTGCAGTTGCTCCCTGGAGACTTGAATGCAGCGCAGTGGAATTTTCCCTGCCTTCAGTCTTTTGTACTTCTTAAAGGTCCTGGAACCAGGCATGTGACTGTAAGAGCAAAAAACACTTCTCTGTCTGAGTGCTCTACCAAATATTTACAAGATACTCAGATAAAATGGCTACAAGCAAGTTCAGCAGGGTTTGAGCGGCCGGTAGTGCAGCACTGTCAAGAAGAAAATCTAAATCTTAGCTAAAACAAAATTAAAATTACATGTTACAAAGGTCTCTTCAAAGCACAAAACTGGTAACACTGAAGCTGGAAAATTGCTCTTCCCCAGGGTGAAATGTATTACTTTTAGAAGTAGCTTATTGAAATGCAGTAGCTTCCTCGTTGTGATGGAAACTTCCTTGTTAAAGGAGAGCCCAAAGCTGTGTGAGCAGGTCTGCAAGCAGATAGCTGCAGAGATGCCCTCTCCATGCCATCCTGTCTGGTGGCTGAGAGTGATGCAATGTCAGCTTCCATGTCTCCGGCACTGCCACACTTAAGGGTGTGCAGTACTCTTTAGCAGGGGCTCCCAGGAACTCTCCCAACACCCCCAGACTGCCGAGCAAACAGCAGATGGCAACCTGCCTGCCTGGCTGCCCGAGGTGGCCTCACTGCAGCTCATTTCCTGGCTGCGTTACCTACAGCCACCTCGACGGTACTCCAGACCTCTCATATTTCTGTACAGCTTACTCTGCTTTCCAAGAGGGTGCTCAGGGAGGCTTTCCCTGTGACGGCAGAGGACAGAACCAGCCAGGTTCTCAGGCCAGTGGTGACTGTGCAGTGGCAGCTGGCACTACCTGAACCCACGGCTTGCCTGTAGGCTTGGGAGCCAGGAACAACCAGACCCTGATCACAGTGCAGCCAGTGATGCTTTTGGCGGCCTTGAGCAAGTAAGTCATACATTCTCTAAGTCGGTAAGGTGAGTAAATAGATGTGTGGTTTGCAGTCATGTTGTGAATACTTCAAAAGTGCTTTGAAGACAGAGAAAGCTGAGCAGCTGTAATACACATTGATCTTCCCACCATTTAGATTGATACCTAAATGTTCTCCCAACATTCTGAACAGTCAGAGCCCAGCTATTTGTAACTCTTACATCATCTCTGACGATTTCCAAGCGAGTTACAGGAATAAGTACTTACTGTACTATTGCTTCGTAATCAAGCCACTGAGTGGGCTTATCATTCTCTTAAAAAAAGAAGTGAACATTCCACTGTGTTTTGGGCTGTGGACACTCCTGTGCTTGGCCATTGGTTCCTCCAAATTGATGAGGTGGTGAGGTGAATTAGAAGGCACATGTGGTGAGGTGAATTAGAAGGCACATGTGGCCTATGCTTCTTCAGTAGCATGTATGTTGTTCAGAGGCTGGTATTATTAAGTCACTTAAATTAACCTAAACAAAAGGCAGGTTTTTAATAAGTTCAGAATTAAGTATGACCCCACACATACAAAGAACAGCACTTGGTTTTAAAGTTCGTCTTTGAAGAGACAAAAGAAGAAGAAGAATGCTCACTCCTTGCTTCACCAGATTTTTGAAAACCAGTGTCATCATTCATTCAAGTCTTTGGGGAAGTTTCATTTGTCCTTTCTATAGATTTGATATATTTCTTGAAGTCTCACCAGTAGTGCTGGGTAAAGCAGTATCATGTGAAGTATCTTTCAAGGCAGTGTTCCTCACTCGTATGGGCTGCAGGGCAGGATTGGTTCCTTCCCAAACTAAATTTGTTTGATCCTTTCGGTCTGAAACATACAATAAAGACAAGACACGTCAATCACAATATTTCTGAATGAGATTGCAAAGTTGCCATTTCCTCCAGCAAACAACCACATGGAAACCCATTTAATACATAAAACGAATCAAGGTAATAAGTTAATTATGAACTAATTTTACAGATTTGATGAAAATGGATTGATGCTCGTGTAATGATCCTCTTTTTTCTGCCTGTGTGGTTGTCCTTCTAGTTACCAGTGTCCAAACTCTCCTTCTCATTCTGGCTGGCAAATTTTCTGATGTGCTCTGGAACCAAACTTCAGACTAGTCGAGGCCCCTGCACCATTCTTTGCCAGAGCTCTCCAAAGGCTGAGAATACTGTACTTGCTAGGGTACTTTATACCACCCTTATTTTCCTATAAAACTGGCTTTTGGTAGCCAGTACCTATGAACAGAGAATGGGATATGCAAGAAGGACATTTTCTACTACAGCTCATGTTCAACAGTTCAACTACATTTTCTAGAGTTAAACAGAGCACAGCTCATAGCAATATATTTTCTAACTAGTAGAGAATATTATGGCTCCACTTTATGGGCTTTGTTAATACCTAGGCTGAGATCAGAGCCTGCTTCCCAACCAGTGTAAGCTGCTCCTCTTCTAGTCTTAGTCCTCTGTCAGTGCCAGGCTGTAAAGTACTTTGGGATGAAGCTCTCTGTGTAAATACACAATATTATATGACTGTGATTAGACACTTATGTAGAAAACAGAGTTGTTTGTTTGTGAGAGGAGATATTTGAAACCAAAATGAAAGCCTTCCTGAGCAGCCTGCAAGCTGATGAACACAAGCTGAAGAAACACACACAGTTACCAAGATCAAAATAGCCAAGGTACTAATCATCAGTCAGATCATGTCACATCCTCAGGTTTGCTGCTATTAACCGTGTTGCAAGGCATCCCAGGCCTATTCAAATATGTATTTTTTTCCCAATCTCTCCAGCTGACCCACTGAGACAAACTCCATCACAGCACAGATTCTCAGGTGCCTGAAGGACTCTGCACAACAACCGGCTCATAATTGGGCTGATTCCTACTGTGCTTACCAAAGCTTTGAAGAAAGTCCATAAACCTTTCTGAAACGAGGAAAGTAAAAGGCAGGATATTTCACAGTAACGAGCCATGATCAACAGAGGTGATATTGTAGAAGAAACACAAGGCTTATTACACAGGCTGTCGAAGTAAGCTGCGTCTCACTTTTCCTCTTCCTCTTGAGCCCTGTTTGTTAACTATATGAAAAGCAACTACGCTAGAAAAGAGTTGCTCATATAGCTACTGTCCTGGTATAACCATACTGACCGTCATGATAACTCTCATTTCCCATATTCCTCAAGGGAAATACACTGCACTGAGAAAAGCACCTCTAAGACTGTTTAGACCTTTGACAACCCAAAAAATGTACAGGAAGTCCTTCTGTGAATTTACAGAGAGAATAAGTGAAGTTGTCTATACTCTGTCTAGCTTTGGGAGGGGGCTGACAGGAAATGTATCTGAGAACTCATTTCAATAAAAAGATAGGAAAGAGTAAGCAAGCAATTCTTTCCAAGGGAACAGCTCGTGGCGAGCCTCTGAGAAGTCTATATTCTCATCCTATTCAAACAAACAAACAAACAAAATCCCCAAGCCCCACTCTCTACGCAAGGGAATAGAAAATACCAGCTGTCTTCAAGAAGAATCCAGGCATTCCATAGTCATGATATACTAGGCTTATGAACACTGTCATTCTCAGTGCATAAAAGATAATGAAAAATAGTTTTGTAGCGTCATATTAGCCAACTATATTTTTGAGCATTAGATAACCCAGTAAATGTACATTTTCAATGTGCTGTCTCTTTTTCCTTACTTGTTTGTTTCTGTTAAACCATGATGTTTAAAACAAAGCACAGGAATCTTGGAAGTCTGTTTAATACCACTGCTTTTTGAACAATATCACTCAGGAATTTCAGGCCAAATGAGTCTCACATTTTATAAAGTGGATGACCATAGTTTTTAACTACAAGAATACCATAGCTTTTTTCTAGTTTTCATTGAGGTCCATTTTCTACCATAACTTTTTTCTAGTTTTCATTAAGGTCCATTTTCTACCAAACAGGGGTTGTATAAGAAACTATATATGATACCACCCATCCATAATCACAAATTATAAAACATAGCACATGTTTTTTTCCACACTTTTTCTAGAAAAACTGCTGGTTTCCAACACTTATTGAACAGTTCCCATTGATTTTGTGCAGAATAGCAATACCCAGTTTTATCTGCACCTGAAGCAGGCCTATGCACTACATAAAACTGCTTAGATTTCTACACAGGGTCTAACTCAATCTTTTGTTATCTTCTCTGAGTGATTCAACTCAGAGAACTGGCCTGATTGTTTCATTAGAAGCAAGGACATGCAACCCTTTCATGGGGCTAGAAGCCATTGCAGTTATTTGTACTGTATGCATGCAAATCAGCTTCAGATTGAGGCAGTCTGTGAGAAGTTTGAGGGGAATTTCCCTGCTTTATGTAATCATTGTTGCTTCTTAGCTTCCTCTATTCACACAGCCAGGAGACATAGGCTTGACACTGCTGGTAGTTTCTCAAACTCAATTTGAAAGCAAAGGTGATGTTCTCAGTGACATACAGCAGTCCCGTAGCTTTCGGTAAACCCTCAGATGCTAGTGCAGTGATATGTGGGATGAAGGAGACCTGAAGGAGCAGTAGGGGAATAACGTTACAGGCTTCACATGCTGGCATAATTTGACACTGGTCAGCAGCCAGGAGGATCTGTGTGCTATGCCTCAGCTCCAACTCTGGCCTACGCAGAGGCCTGATTTCTCAGTTCTCAGTCCAGGGAGAGCGATGCACCTCACGTGTGATGAGCGCTGTCAGTTCACTCTCCGGAGCGCGGGGCACTTACGAGGCCCCCGCGCACCAGTCTGCAAGCACACGGAGCTGGCTGCCCTCACCTCCCCATGCGGAGGTGAGGAACAACACTCGTCTTACCATCTGCTCAGGTGTCTCCAGTCCCACCAAAGATGTTCACTGAAATGACAGGCTGGACAGGCAGAAGCTTCAAGGCAAGGAAGAGAAACCTTCTGTCTCTCAGCAGCCCACAGAGAGCTCTGTGCTGCTCAGGCCACACTGCTTCTGACACGCAGGGAAGCCTGCTCAGGGCTCGGCTGAGCATGGCTCCCTACCCAGCGTATCATGCTGTACATGTCGTGGTGTTATTATTCCAAACTGGAAGATTTATAATTCAGCGCCTATCCAGATTCTGAGAAACACACTCACTGAAAACCACTAAGCTAAGGGAAACACAACAGGTGAAGTAAGCATGGTGGCACTGAGGAGGAAGGAAATCTCCCTGCAGCGTGCTGATAAGAGCATGCTTGATATACACTGTGCTCAATCTGCACAATCCGCAACTGGGAAAACACAGGCTAGCTGAAGGAAATTCAGCTCGGGGGCCCTAGGGACTGAATTAGTCTGTTAAAATGCTTTGTTGGTTTTATTTATCACTGCTTAATTAGGATGCTTGACCAACACACTGGAAAGATAGTGACTGTTAAATATTCAACGAGCTGACCTTTCAGTTACAATATTGCAATTCTGAATAAAGTTCATGGAAAGTTTGTCCTTCCTAGGTACTCCAACAAAGCCAAAGGGAACTAGACTGGGCCAAAAAAATAAAAAAAAAGTAAGAAAAAAGTAGGGCAGTACTGCAGAGCCCTGCTTAAAAATCCAAGTCTTGCTATGGGCTCATTGAATGATCTCAGGCAAGTTGTTTCCTGCCCTGTGCTTCAATTTTTCCCATCTGTAAAAAGAGTACAACAATGTTGATCTTCTTTGTAAATCGCTGAGATGAATGGCTAAAAAAGCAGTAATATATTATTAATTATTATTTCTGAGGAAGAAAAAGCAAAGAGAAGTCATCAATCTTTCAGGGTTTTCTCAATCTTCATTTAAAAAAAAAAAAAAAAAGCACAACAGAATGTGACTTTCACACAACAGAAACTTTTGGCAAATTACCTTTAAGAAGAAATAGTGGGTACACATTTAAAAGAAAGTTTAAAGTGAACAGACACTCAGGAAAACGTTCCAGATGGTGAAACGAGTTAGGCTGCAGAGCAGGCTCCCACAGGAAGCGGTGAAACCCCCATTGTTTGAGACATTTGAAACTGAATTCCTCAAAGTGCTGGTATATACAATACAAGGAATCATTCTACACTGTCTCAAAGTATAGTGGCACCATGATGACCAGAGAGAACTACACCTTCCATTTCTCCAATTTTAAGAGAGAAATTACTCTCTGACTATGGAGAGCTTCAGACCGTTTTATCAATATAGTACCTGAGGAACGTCTGCTGGGGAGTAACTACACTGTGTTTTAGCAGGGGATGGATTAATCAAGCTTAACAGATCTTTCACCTTCCTAATTCCGATGTTTGAATTTTGTATGTTGAAGAGGGGAAAGCAAGCCCCCTGCCCAATTCTCTGAGAATCACAGTGTGTATCCTACTATTCATTTCCTTTATTACAAGCTAAAGACTTGATTTTTACAGGCAGTGGTTTGCAGAAGAAATACCATTATTTTTAATGGGAACCAAATGAGCAGTCATTACATAAATGGCATTATGAGACACAGAACTAATGCTGAAATGTTAAAATGCTTGGGTGAAACTCATCAAGATGGGAACTGACAGCAGCATGCTGGAACGTTGGGGTTTCTCCACACTCAAGATACTACTGCAAACATTTCCCAGCGCTGTTAATGCTAGTTCAGCTGCTCTGGAGGTAGCTCTGGAGGGAATCCAACTCCTTCTGTTGTTACCAGCTTAAAATCTTAAAACCATCTCTGAAATCCTAATTCAGAGCTTTGGTCCAGTTTTATTGATAGAACTTGGTTAACTGGCTGGAGCAGGTGGAACAAGAAAACTTTTTAAAAGAAGCTGGAATTAGTTTCAATACCTTCATTTCCTCTTGGACTCACACCTGCCGGTACACAAAAACATGCTGTGAATTGATTCAGTTGGCTGATGGGCACTAGTGATCCTGTTTTACCCTATTCACTTGGGCAGGACAGCTACAGAGTGCTCCTGATCCCTTCTCAGCTCCTTGGACAGGAGAGCTGGTGCCAGGAGCAGCTGGATTTGCACCCCAGCACGCCTTGCCTGCTGCCTCCACCAAGGACGGCTGGCACCGCCTGCACTTCGCCCCGTTCCTGGCCAGAGACTCAGCAATTTCCTCAGGAATGAATCATGAACAAAAAACCAAACAACAGCTATTTAAGAAGGTTTCGCCTCCCTCCGGAACTGTCCGGAGCAGTATCATATTCCTGACAGTTTATTCTTCAAGAATTTACTCATCTAAGGTTACAGTGACTCATGTGATGAACCTTCTGCCCATTTCCTGGAAAGAGTCTTGCGTGGTCCTCTACACCTCCTGCCATTTTCCTTGAGGGTCTCAGTTCTCACTTGATTTTCATATAGTTCAGCTTTCCTTCAATTTTGGGGTGGAGGAAGAAGGCAAAAATATCTTGAGTGCTTCCAAATGTACAGTGTAACCAGAAAGCAGTGTGGTAAAAGAAACATTTGGAAGATGAAGATGGACACTGAACCAGAGAATCTCTTTTAGAAGTAGTTGCCCCTTGGGCTGAAATCTGGTTAGAAGAAAAGGAACTGCTCTATAAAGCACTGTGTGGTCCAATATGACGATGAATTTACCAGGGCTGTACCCTGTAAAATGAAAATAAGAAACATTTGAGGGCTCTCTCAAATCATTGCTTGGGTAGGTGTGACTCACCCTGGGCAAATGCCACCGATGACAAGTGCCCTGACACAAAATATTGAATGAACTGATCTGAATGGAAACCAAAGTAACCATTTTACATGCTTGGGCAAATCTGAAAGAGACTACTGTGCATTAAACAACTGCTTCCTTTCCCTGATGAAAGTCCAAAAGCTGCTCACAAACAGCTTAAAGGATACTTTAGCAAACTCTGACCTAAGTAGGGTTGTGCTATGCCTACAGCAGACAGCTGCCTGGACATCAGTGATGCTCAGACCATCCCTTATAACACATACAGAAGTGATACTGCTGTGTGTACATAGTACTGTTAAAACAGGGAGTGGGGGTTTTGTGTTCTTGTTAAAATATCCAGAAGCATGTGAGAGTGTGAGCGCATCAACTTCATTTCCAAAGTGTGAAACAGCTCAGCAGCAGTGCCGGTGCACACTATAGATCAACTCCTTCTATGCCTAAGTTGACAGAGTAAGCATCCTGACTAATTTGCAGCAGAGATAGTTAAGGAATTTGCAGATCTGACAGAACCAACATGTACAGTTTTCTTACAGGATGATTTCAGTACTCAATTATACCAGTGTAACTGGCACATATACCAGTGTGTGTATGCATATATATACACACACACATATATATATACATGTGAGTACACATACACTGATATGCATCAGAAGTCTGTTCCCTCTAAAGGGATATAGTACCAGGCTAAAGCTGGCCTGACATTCGTCTTTTTTAAGAAAGTAAACTTCTACAAGCCCTGATTCCAACAGAAATGTTTCCATGATTTATTTTAAGAAGAGAACATTCCCCTGCAGTGCTCACCGCAACCCAAATATTGCAGCACTGTGCAAGAGCATGAGAATCAGAGAGGAAACTTAAGAATCTATTTTCACTGCTTCAGAAGATAAATAAAAGCAGTAAACAAACAGGAAAAGCAGTGACAAATAAATTTTATTTTAGTGGTGGCTGTAGTGTTATCTGCATATAGCTAAGGAGAGTAGAGTTGAAGCCTGCAGGCATTTCTAGTGATTTCTGCAAGACATGACTAAGTGTGTGATGGGCACTTGTGAGGGCCATCTACACTGTAAGAAAGAGATTTATGTTTCTTTGGTTCACCCCTCCTTCTCCTCACACCTTGCCTTTCACATCTGAGACACTGAACAGCAGACTAGAAGAAACTGCCTCACTGTTTTCAAGTCTAGAAAATAATCTGAAGCATGGGCAAGCTATGAAGACAACAAATTCCTCAATGGTGTGAGAGCACTTAGATACGTGAATGTAACAGGAAGAGTCCTTCCTCTAAATATCTGGAGCCCTCTGTTCTACAGGAAGAGGTACCAGCCTTCAGTGCCACTGTTTGTTTCTCTGTTCAAATTCGCAAAAACCAGCAAGCATTAGAAGGAAAAAAAAAAAGAGCTACATGTTAAGAGAAAGAACTAATGAGCAAGCACACAGTTTTCTGACATAACTACTGACTGCAAGCACACACACATGCATGCAGACATGCACACACAGCACACAGTGCCTCAGTCTGAAAGATCTGTGCACTGAAGACAGAGAAAAAAGTGAGTGGAGCCTGCCCGAAAGGGACCAGAAAGACTGATCTCGTGGCAGATTAGTGATTTCACCAGAGAGTTTTTGGAAGCCGTAAACAGGAAACGGTTAAGTAAAAGCAGGTGGAGCATGCTGATTGCAGGAACAATGCAGGAAATTGCTGAGCGTCTGAATGGATGCAAAAAAACTGCTCTTTTGCTCAGGCCTTGGCAGTCACTGTATGCCCACTCCACCTTGTCCTGGTCCTCCCTCACTACCTTTATTTCCCCAAGCTACAGTCTCTAAGTCTGCAAACACCTTTTGCTTGAGTAATCTGCTCTCCCTGAATTTTGGAGAATTGTGAGGTTCTGCTTGGAAGGCAAGAAACAAGAGGGACTCACCTAGTTCAACAAGAATGAGTCAGCTGTACCCACTGCCTGCCAGGGATTTCAGGTCTGAGGAGGCAGAACAGCATCTCTGGCTACTGCCCCAAGTGTATTTAGAAAATAGTCAATCAGAGAAACATTACTCCAATTACCCCTTCCATTCAAAGGGGCTCCCAAAGCACTAAGCTGTAGGGATCATTCTCCATCTCTACTGAATCATAGTCCCTTCTGGGAGAGAGCACTGGAGCTGTTTAATAGCTCACAGCAACAGCACACAAGCAGATGGAAAGGAAAGTGAAATGTGCTAGAGGCATTTTTTCCACTTTCCTTCTAACCTTTCCTCTCTCCTCCGTGTCCACAGCCATTTGAGCCAATTCCAGACTACTCCAGTTGTGTCACCAGTCTGCAGAAGCTTGGCTCTGGAGATAGGGATCTGCTTGCCAATGTGCAGCCTTCCCAGTGCTTTTAGACCTAAGGGTCAAGTTCCTGCTGCCACACTCTCATCCCTGGCTGTGCTGCCAGATGCGCTGCAGGATGAAGGGCAGACATGCTAGTAAGGAACAATTCTGCTTTCTTCTAGATGAGTATGGTATTGACAGAAAATCAACGTAGCTTAACACAGACAGGCCACTCTTGCCTTCAAAGTATACTAAAAGTCACATTAATGCTTTGAGAAAAGTTAAGAAAAGAGTACACAGATTAGTTTGAATCATTTTAACCTTTTCCACGTCTTAAATAGTGGATGGTAAAGCTCTGTTGGCAAACTCTCTCTTAGATATTTCTCCTCCTCTCCTACACATACATAAAAAAAAAAATCTGTTTCTTCTTACATTCTGAGAAAAGAATGGCAAATGAGCTACTATGAAGTTACAACTGCACAAACAAAAAGTTTCTTCTGGCAGAGAAATCTTGCAAGGAAATCCTGCTCTTTTTTGACATTGTTATTTGGGCAAAACTTACCAAGTTTTACTGGGAGTTCAAACTTTTACTGTCTTTTCTGTGTCTTTTAAAATAAAGAGTTACTATATACAACCTAACACTTTTTAACTTCAATCTCTTAAATCCTAGTCTAGACAGGGCCATTGAGAATAAGGTTTAAACTCACCCTGAGCAATCTCCCACATCCCACATTTCTGCCCAGGCCATACCTTCCTTGTAATGTCCTGAGAACAGCTGTGATCAGAGACCAGCACTCCATACTGCTGCCCCCATGGGAGGAAAGAGGTGGCATGCCAAGGAAAGGTTGGTATGACACCTTCTGCAAGGGCTGCCACACTTGTCTAAGATGCCATGGGATATAAGTGGACAGAGAGGATGTGCGCTATCAGCTTCAGGTGGACGGCAGGCCAACTTCAGGTAGTTAAACCTTGGCACTGACTTCCAGGAAAAAAACAGTCTGTGATTCATACAAATCTAAGAAACTGAGAGAAAATAATTGGAATGAGCCTAACTAAAATAAACAGTGCGTCTTTCTTGCTCCTTTCACTGTTTCAGTTTTTCTGCGTCCCTACTCACACTTTTTTTGTACTTAAGTTGTTGAGAAAAACAGCAGGAATTAGGTTCCTGGTATAATTACAGTTTGCTGAGAAAATCACAGCCCGCAGCAGTGATTCCTTTAGTGCTAGAGACAGATGTTGCTGAAGTCTAATCACAGTCTTCCCACTAACTAGGCCCTGAGTCTAATCTGTCATCAGCTGAGAGGCTGCTGGCTCCTGCCATGCGTGTGAACCCAAGCTGCTCAGTTCGTTCCTCTCCCCTCACCCAGAGCCAGGCAGTGCCAGAAGGAGGGAATGTTTCCATTCACTCCTTGCTCTCCGTTACAGCGATACCACAACTTCAATGTGCTGCTTATCTCTTCTCCATGCCTAGTATCAAAGCCTCGCTGGAAAGGGCTCAAGTGGTTGTTTTCAACTTATGGTGCGTAGTGAGTGCAGTTCAAAAATACAATTTGAGATAAGTTAAGGAGAGGCTTAGTAAGAATGGCCTGTAGCTAATTTGTCCTTCCAAAATGTATGGTATTTTCTGCCTCCTAAGAGGACAAGGCTGCACTCAGTGATGGGTCACATAATCTCCAGATGTTAATGACAAGACCCAAAAGCTGATGAGCACAGAAGCAGGAGGAAGAGAGCAAAGCAGAACTGGGCATATAGAAAAAAGTCAGGAAAGAGCATACATGCAAGAGGGGATTGAACAAATCTCCCCTACATGTTACATGCAGATGACATTGTCACTAAATGTTTCATATCTGACATTCAAAGAGCATTGGGCCACTAAGAGCACCAGGCCACATCTGTGAACTTCTCTGTCCTGGTGAAAGAATCTCGAAAATCGACAGACCCCATCAGTTCAGAAGTGCCCCTGTGCAGGATAAGTCACCATGGTACTGGATTAACGTCTTTAGGCTGAATTCTGGTCATGGAAGGAAACTGGCTGAAGGAGTCTGTTTCAAAGGCACAGTACTGCAACATACGGAACCAGAGAGAACTGGGGAAGCCCTTCATCTGGTAAGGACTTTCAGCATCTGTAAAGTTAACAGTGCCCTGTAGTAACAGGGGAGATGCTAAGTGGGGAGGCATAGATTAAACAGCTGTGTTTTGCACAAGCAGCTCTTAAGCAAGGCATAAGGGAACTGAGTTGGTCATCGTTTCTGGTCAGAAACAAAAGTGTATTTAATGAGCTAACTTTCTGAAGCAGCTTGTGGCCAACTCAATTTCTTTGTGTTTAGCTTCTTCTGAATCTGCACACGGTAGCTGGGCACATGCTGTAATATTCACCAGATCTCTGCAGTAAAGGTGTGCAGGGCAGCACCGCAGCCACTGACAGATTGAGGAAACAAAGTGTAACATGATGTGTCAGAGAGGGGGAAGAAGTGACTCATATGGGAAGAAAAACAAAGCAAAGATGAACATAGAGCATCAGGGAAGTGGCAGGCTGTTGGCTGTAAATCAGTTTTCTTGCACTCAGAAGGGTGGGTATTATGGTGAGAGAAGGTGTCCTTGACAGTAATGGAAGTCCAGGGAAGTTTGACTGAGATTAAATGGCAGTCACACGCCAAGACAGAAAAGAGGCTTTAAGACTAAAATCAAAGACAGGAAGTGACTAAAGTAGGTCAGAAGCTGTGGGCAGTGAGGTGCATAGATTAAATGGGACTTGGAGCAACTGAGTTAGCTCTGCTAAGTGATAACACAATGTCACCAAGTTTAACAA
Source organism: Hirundo rustica (assembly GCF_015227805.2). Taxonomy (NCBI): domain Eukaryota; kingdom Metazoa; phylum Chordata; class Aves; order Passeriformes; family Hirundinidae; genus Hirundo; species Hirundo rustica. The sequence goes on from NC_053455.1 coordinate 31,509,790, forward strand.
ATCTGACTCTGAGATCACCTTCAAGGCCTCGTTAGCAAATCAGAGATTGCTGAATCCTAGCTGTATCTACATCAGAGCAGATACTGTATGTGTTTTAACAAGAGATTGGTTTTACAGTCACTCTTTGACCCTGCCAAGCTTCCTGTAAATAGAGTGCTGTTTTGTCTGAACAGGATTTCTTCTTGAGGAGCTGGGAAAAATTAACTGACTAGTAGAAACCGTGAGACTGAGAAGGGCTGCTACTGCAGGTTGAAAAGACAGATGCAATGAAGAAACTTCTTTCCACTCCTCAATTCAGTATGTCTTTGATTTGAGACCTTTGTTCACATCCAGGGCAGCCAGAAGAGAATAGTCACCTTGTATTTTTGTACCTGATGAGAAAATTCCAGATTGTATGTGTGCATTGGGACAGTTCAATGTGTGTCTATTCCCACTTCAAAGAAGCTTTCAGTGCTCTTTGAGATGTAGGGTGTGAGGAAGGGTGAGAACTGCTAAAGCTAGCCCCATCCTCATTAAATCTTTGCCCTCTCCGGAGCAAGCATGCAAGTGGAGAGAATAGATGATATGCATGAGCAACTGAGCATCTGTGATCTCATGACCTTTGACTGTTGTATTATGGGAAATGTATTCTTTGGTTGCCATGCTTTTCTAATTCATTTGTATTTTCCTTCAGTGACTCTCTTGTATTTTCTTTGGTGCTCCTGTGTAACGGTTTCAAGGCTATCTCCAAGTTAAGCATGCATACAATAGCTTTCATTAAATGTTTGTGGGTATCCCACAGTAAAGCAAGGGAAAGGGAAAGCAAACAGTTCTGTACTGACTTGTACCTATCCCTTCGGAGCCCTGGCTTGGGTGGAGGCATCTGCACCACTGCCATTTAAGCCTATCTCTAAGCTACTGTGAAATGAAGGGCAACAGGTCCTGCTGCTCTGTATGGAAGCACTTCAGGCATTTCACTCTCATTAAAAAGCTACAGGTCACCTGTGAAAGGTACAATGCTAAGCTGTTTTAGACCAGGCTAGAAGAAATAAAAAATAAACTAGGGGAGACATTTCTTTGTTCCACTTACAAAAATTGAAGACTAAGATTAAAATACCCTTAACCATTTCTTAAAATACACTAAGATGCTATCAGAAGAGTAGCATAAAAGCGAAGATTTTGGTCTTCTTTGATATTCTGATATTAATATTTTCTGTTCTCTGTGCCATGAGCATAATCTCACTCTTGATGCCACCCTCATCCTGTTATTGGTATTGGTATTATTTTATATCAGAATCTTCACTTCTTTTACAAGTAGTTAACTACATTTTTCTTATGTATAGAAGAAAGCTGTGAAGAAATTTGTTTCCATTTCAGGCATTTAAAATAAATATACATGAGGCAAATGAAATTTGGAAGGGGAACTTTCATCATGCAAAGATGGAGGAATAAGAGATAGGGTACAAAGGTTATTGGTTAGTTCTTCAAGGTAAATACAGCATAATTTTACAGCGCATCAAGTGTTTAGAGGAAGAATCTTTCTCTTGTATGATATGGAATAGTCAGCAGTATCTGCAAAGATAACTAAGAGGCCTAACACTAATGATTATTGCTAATATTTAGCACTAGTATAAAGTACTTGAGTTCTTCAATGACTGACATCACTGTTGTTTCAGAGTTGATCCAAATGAATTTAAAACCACTTTGGCAGAGCTGTACATATTTTGCAAATTATTATCGCAAATCCACCCATTACTTTTTAGTGGCTCCCAGAGACATCAGAAAATTCAAGAATAATTGTAAGGCTAGAAAGAAAACATAAAGGCCAGTTTGATGGATGATAAAGAACACATGCTTCTAACACTGATTTTGGTTATTTCCCCACACTGAGACCAGAGGCGTTGCCAGTTTTTGCCGTGTGACATGCTGGATTTGGGCAGAAGTTGAGTAGTGCAGGAGCTGGGTTAAGTTTGCTGGAGCTAGAGCAGGAGTGACGTTTTAGGAGGGAACAGAAAGCACGGGTTGTTTCCCTCACGTAGCAAGGCACAAACAACAACAGGGTTATCTGAGAAGATTGAGAACTGCTGACATTAGAAACAGGAACTGGCATCTGCAAAGAAGAGTAGGAGTGGGATGAAAGCAGTCTTACAAAACAAAGGAGGAAATAAGAAGGCCAGGGAAGATCTCAAATTGTGAGCAGCTAACAAATGCTGACACATACTTCTTTCCTTGGGGTTATGATCCTGAACACATTCAGGCCAACTTGAAGATTCCTACCAGAATTTTTGAGATACTCTTAGTGAAGATTTCTACCCTTTGCCCCTCTCTTAAGCTGTAGTCTACTTCCACTGTATCTTAAGAAAATGCCTCTCAAAAATACACCTAATTTTGATGATGGCTAGGAGGAAAAAAAAAGTTTATTCTGAAAGTTGTGGGAAGAAAGATCTATACTACCCCCTCCTTCATCTCTGCCATGTCTGTCTGATGCCTGTATTCCAGCTTGTCACTTTGGATGGCCAATGACTGTAGGAAGGATCCAGGGCAGCGGTGCACAGAAAGCACACAGCCTGGCCCTTTTTGGCTTTCCTATTCTGATAATGGAGGGGGCTGATTTTTTGTTGTTTGGTATTCTGAATTATTAACTCAAGTAAATAATTCTGAGCCCTCTACTCCATGTAAAACAAGACCTGGCAGGTTCCCAGGTTTATTAGCTCTACTGCTCCATCAGCTTAATTTTTATTCATTGCCTTAGACTTTTCTGTATGTCACTTATATTTTTTGCTTAATACTGTTTATATCTCACCTGCCAGTCTTCACTGGCAGTGCTTCTCTGTTTCCTACTCTGGTGTAACTGAGAAACTCTCACATCAAAACCCAAGTTACTTTTTTGTTTTCAATCCTCTCAGGTACTCCAAGGACTTCTGCCCCTCTCCTCCAGTAGTAACAGCTTATTTACATCACCAAGGCCAAGGCCAGGAAAATCGATGCCTGATTTTCTCTCAGGGCTGAGCTTTTATGGACAGCAATTAGTTACTGTTTTCACTACACAGGTCCCAAAAATACCCACACTAATTAAGGCCCATTAGGGATGTTGGCACAGTAATCTTGGGCAGTTGTAAGTACATTGAGTCTTCTCTGGTTCTTCAGGTTCCAGTTCCCTTTAGAAAGCTGTGTCTAAGTTAGTTCACCAAATACGTTAAGAACTTGAAGATCAAAGTTCAGTGCAATCCCTCAACTCTGTGACCTAAGCAGTGCAGTTTACTGACAAATGCTCCCCCAAATTATTTGTGAATAATAAGGAGAGGGAATTGAAAGAGATGAAAATTGTGATTAGTGATTTCTTTACAACACACACAAAAAATATTCCTATTCCTGACATAAAAGCAGTTGCAAATGATTTAGCAGAGCTATCTGTACACTGTGAATGCAGTGCTCACACTACCTGTCACCCTATCAACACCCCAAACAGACTGGGAAAGAAGAAGAAAGGTTGCAAAATACATATTCTGCATAGAGCCAATAAGACAGCAAAGTCCCAGTGGTGGAAACAGAAGTCAAAAGTTTATCCCAGGTATAATACCTCAGAAGTTGGATGCACATTGTGAGAGGTGTTATTCGGTTAATATTTATATTTTGTTTTCACTCTGTGAACTTTAAGGCAGGCCTTAGCCTTGAAAGCTGAATTCTCTGTAGATGCCTTGCACTACCTGTTGTTGTCTTTCCAAGTTTCTTATTCAATAGCACATTTCCTCCCTTGTTTTCAAATGCTTGCTGGAGTCTTAAGACATTTTAAATCTAACAATAAAACACCTGCATTTTATTAAGTCTTGAAACTTAAGTTCCACCTCCCTCAATTTTACTGAAGTGTTGCCATGAGTCAGGTTAACCCTTTCATAGTCAGTTTTGCTGTCAAAATGAAACTACACGTCTGCTGCTATATATAGACAAATTCCACTGTATTTAGAGGAAAAGAAAAACAGCCCTGAGACACACCCAAAGAACTCCATCCTGTGCTGACTGGCGAAGGTGAAGAACCTCTAAACCACAGCTGCAGAGACTATACTCTCCATAGAAATACAACAGCCCTGGAATAACATGTCTGCTGGTAAAACTTAAAACTAAAAAATGTTCTTACCAACCATTTCTATTTCAAGAGATTTTTGAGTTGCATCATAGAAACTTCATTCAACTTACTACTCGCCACGTCCCTTCCCTTTTCTCATTCCAGTGTCTTAAATGAGAAGCACTATGCAGTGATTTTTGTGCCTGTACGTACAAGAATGCTATTATTCCTATATTAAATTAGAAAAATGGCAGCACATGAAGTAATTGCTCAAATTCATGCAGCAGTTTAATAGAAGGGCTGATGAGTTCAATTGTCAATGCACTAAGCTAACAACTCTGTTGTTAACCAATTACTTTAACTTTCTGATAAGCAGTTATTTCTAAGTCCACACACATCACAGAAGCACTGCGCTGCAAAGAGCAACAACTCCCGGCTAGTTTACCAAATATGATCAGTTCACCAAAGACAGGAGAGAGTAACTTAATGTAACTAGACAGGGACTGAGGATCTGTACATCATGAGCTCTGATTCCATTTCTGTTGTTGTTTACATGTTTATGGGCATGTAACTTTGGGTCTTTATGACTCAGCTTCCCATCTTTGCAAGAGGGAGAGTAATTCTTCACAGCCAGCAGGTGAATCAAGAGGTCATAGACTTCTGAGATGATTCTGAGTCAGTCATTCATCTTAGGACTTTAGTGGCACGCCTACACAGGGCTAATTGTACTAATATGCATCAGACCTGCATGGAGATAACAGGTACATCACAGATTCAGAGCTTTGCAGTTACTTATATATACCATGGCTACAGAACCATACAAATTCCTAGGATAACCAGGTAAGTAAAGAGAAAAGTATTAGTTGCTACCCTGTATATTTACTAGTATGATTAATTTAATTGGTGGTTATTATTTATACCATCTGATGTATCAGATACTGTTCTGATTGATACCAATCCACAACACTGGTATAGGAAATACTATCACATACCTTGTCAGTCATAAAGAGAAAAGTACAAAGTTTATGCTGACCTTGTAAAGAAATAATTGCCATTCATTCATACCTACTGGTATATGATTTCAAATCTGTGTAGGTATCAGTAATCATTGGAAATGGCCTTTATCATCATGGCAGAGATAGTTTCAGGACATAAGCTATTGAACAGAATGTCATATGATGTGGGGATCCCGTAGACTGGCACATGCAGCAGTGAAAGCCATGCGGTGTGCGAGTAGCAGACAGCCCCTATGCCCTCATGCTAGCTCTGACCACAGACAGGAGTGAACACTTGTGCTCCCATTGAGGAGCACACCTTGCCTTGCCTGCTATTAGGGAAGACAAAGGCTGAGCATAATTTGTAAAGGCAATCTAGACTGGAATTTGTCACATTTGAGTCATGACTCAGAATATTTTTACTTTCCCATTCAGTGAAAGCATGCATGAATTATCATTCTGAATAGCTTTTAAACATAGAGGTAAACAGTCTTTCAAAGTCTCTCTTGAACCAAATTGGTATAAATCTCACATTTGTTTGCGTTTACACCCTTTAACTGGCATTAGGAAGCTGTGATTTATATTGCTGTGTAAATCACATCTGCTCATAAGCTGTGGTTTGAAAACGTTGCACTTCTGTGGTATCAAATGTGTGCAAATTAGAGAATTATATGACATTACCAGTCACTTACATGCAAATGTAAGCAATGTAAGCCTCATTTTTTTGTGTAGTATTTGAAGTCATGTTATTACGTAGCATAAACTACAATCATCTACTCTCTACTTAGACAGCAATCCAAACAGAAATTTGCAATCCCTTTGCAATCATTTTCACAGAGCCATACACTCAGGTACCCTGTCAAGAATGTAAGTTACTAACTGTTATGTGCCCTGAAGCATGCTTATGGCCCTTCTTTATAGGTGGCCTGGTCACCATACTCATTACTTTTGAGAAAATTAAGGGCAGGGTTTCATATTTTGTAGTTGTGCTTGTTGATAAAAGAATCAGCAATGTGGGAAAACAGAGGTTTTTCAGCTTTACTTCCGGTCGTGTACCTGCATCCTCTTTTAGAAGTCAGTACCAGATTGACCACAGCCAGAACTTTTCTAATCCGAGATCTAGAGGCAGGGCTGGGGAGCTGGTATAATCAATCTCTTTCAACACTGTGAAAGGGGTTGTCCCTTGTGCTGTATTTTTCTTCCTCTTAGTGTCTCAAAAGATAGCGTCAGCAAGATTTTCCTCCTTCTATTTCATAGAATTGTTCCTATTTTCACCTTTTTTTAGGTAAGTACTTTTAAAATCTAGTAATAACAATGTTCTGCTTTAAATTACAAGTTCATTTCTTTTCACTCTTGACTGCATTTTTCTTTAGACAAATACTTCTACAAAACTTTCATCAGAGGATCTAACATTACTTATAAGCACCATTAATGAAGGCCAACAAAACAATTATGCAAAAGCTGTTATCATCTTTATGTTTCATAATAAATTATAGATAAATGAAGACATGACTCAGTCAAGGTTGTAGTGTAAATCAATGATAGCAGCTGGAAATGCAGCCCAGGAACTTTGACACCCACACTTCTGCTGAAACTAAAGACCCTGAAAACACCAGGGTTGTCTCAGAACCAATGTGCCCTACCAACATTTCTCTCATATCACCAAAGCCTTTTCAGGCTATGAAAATTAAAGAAAAGGAAAAAGAATGTAAATCAGTATCTGATAGTACATTGTTTTCCCCTCTGAAACGAAGAGACTTTTTCTTGGTTTATTTTTTTTCCTGCAGTAGATATTGGCAGGCTGAAAGTTGAAATAAAATAGGAAAAAATAACAAGCATATTTTGAGTTATTACTCAACTGGGGTCTTTTGTGACAGGAAATGCAGCTGCGTGACTTATGGGCCTGACTTTCTCTTGGCTTCCTTCCCCCTTCAAAGATCTGGTTTATTGCCCCAGCCAATTTTTTTTTTTTTTTTTTTTTTTTTTTTTTTTTTTTTTTTTTTTTTTTTTTTTAAATTGCTAGAAGCTAGAATTTTCCAGGAAAAAAAAAAAAAATCCTTGCAAGAGGCAAAGGCAGTAAATCTTAAAAAGATCAAGGGCTGCAGAACTCTCCCTCCTTTTAGCCTTCCAGGCTCTTGAGTCACGTCATATCTTCCCCTGTTCTGCTCCGAACATGTGTCTAGCAGATCTTTCTGCTTTGGTGAGGGGAGGGAGTATGTGAATCACATTTATAGCATTTAACCCTGGAATTCATAAAGGAAGGACTAATTCCATTAAGGAAACCAGGGGCCTCCTTAGCCTTTTGCATTTTGTCTTTTTTATTATTTTTCCTCGCTCTCTCCTTAGCAGTTGTGTGCCCATACTCCTTAATGACATGGCTGTTAAGCGTGAGCTATTGAGATTTGACACAGCACAGTCCCATTAGTAAGGGGCCATGGAGTTTTAAATGTTGTTTGCATTAGGCCTGCTTTTTAAGTCTGCTTTGTTGAGCTTCCTAGGTAACAGCAGATAGGCCAGGACCTGAACCTCCCCTGAACTGGAAGAGGAACTGAGCATCCAAGCTCCATGGCAGGCCTTAACCCTGTAACCCAGTGCAAAGAAACCCTGAGTTCCCTCTCAGTACTGGATGGTGTTGGGCATACGGCTGGAGAGAGTATCCCTGGGAGCAGGGTCCAGTGATTCTTTGGAGATGCCTGCCCTGAAGAACAGGGGTACTGAGCCCTGTGTGGGGGCACAGAGGGCAAACGGAGCTGCCTGAGCTGTGAAGCGCTCCCTCAGTCTCGGTAAAGCGAACATGGCATTTACTGCCCTGAGGGTGGGCACTGGTGCAGCAGCCTGTGTGCTGGCAGCTGCAGGGGCAGCACCAGCCCTGCCACAGACGCAACCGCTAAAACTTCAGACTAGTGGTGGGTTTATTCCTGCAAGGAGGTTAAAACTCAACCAGACAGGTAAACAATAGCCTCAAAGAACATGATCTACAAGAAGTGGGAGCCATTCTTTAGCTTTTTCTAAAGGCCCTTTTCTTTGGAAAGCTGGGGTATCCAGTCATTGAAGGAGAGTTTGAGGGCTGCTCTGTAATCTGCAATGCTGGCATGGATTCCTGTGCCCATAGCAGAGGCTAAAAAAGGAGGTGAATATATTCATTACCATAAACTGCACAGAGGAACCATCAGAATGGGTATGCTAAAAAAAGAGATGGAACCTCTGCTTATGAACAGACCTAAAAGAATTGAATACATGTGTACAGAGAGATCATTTTCCACTACCTACAAGAGGAAAAATCTCTGGGGAAGTGGCTGATGCCAAATATTTTCTTACGCTTCATGTGTCAGCAGGGTCTGGCAGAATCCCTTAAAAAAACAGAGCATGCATTTTGTGCAAATTGAGAATCACAATTCTAGTGATTTAAATTGTTTCAGCAACCTGGAGACATTTCTCCAAAAATACAGCAGATGTTTGATGATGTACCAAGTTTTCAGCGTTAACACAGATCAGATAATGTTAAGATCAGCAGAAAAAAACTAACAGAATAACACAGTAAAAGTCTTCAGATCTGTTCTGAAGAAAAAGTAAACTGGGTTAGACAGAAAAAAAAGTTAATTTCTCACAACAGCTCTAAAATCCTGGCCAAGCTATACAGCAAAGTTACAGAGGAGCTAGACCGGGTGCAGAAGCGGTGCGTCACCAGGATTCATTGGAATGGGAGATGTGTGTGTAACCTGGCTGCAAGACCTGAGAAGATCAAGGCACTACTGCAAAAATACGGGCAGTAGACTTTGACTACAAAGTTTAACACTTCCAGAGACTGAAGGATAAAGGGGATAAAGCCCTGTGGTACCTTAAAACTACGTGAGACAGAGCTGTCTCCAAAAAAGAACTAGCCTAAGCCTCTTGCAGCAATATGGTCAAAAGTGGAGATCACTAATTTCTGTGAAATTAATGCTAACAAAAGCCGAATGTCAGTGCATTCTGATAAAAAAGGATTTGGCACTTGTCCATGTAAAAACTTCCCTGTCCCCTTTTTTTGGCTTTTATGAGAAGACTGTTTTAGAAAAAACTGACCATAACCCACTTACTGCAATTGCCAAAGTGGCCTGGCAAAGCCCCCTCTCCTCATGAATACATGGATTTATTTGCTTCAGTTATAAATTTATGATTTGCAGATTGGGAGGGATTTGGTAGACTCAAACCTAATCCCTCAAGCATTTGATGAAAAAGCAATGATGCAAAGTCCAGAGCTAGATTTTGTATGTGATGATTTGCTTAAAAATTTTTGCTTGTGATGGTGATACGACCCAGTGGAAAGTATATGAGCCTGTCTCTGAGAATATTCTCAGCCTTGTTTCTGACTTTGGGTGAAGTATGACTACTGTATCCCGGCTAGGAAAAATTATATAACCTCTCTTGATGCTTCTTTGTACTTCCCTGAGATAATCTTTAGTACAAGGTAGTAAAATTAAACAGGCGGCAGGGTATATCAAGGTTATGGCTACTCTACATCCTGTACCTGCTAAGGTAAACAAGATCTGACAATTTAGCAGGAATAAGTCTGAGATGTCTTCAGTAAAATAAGATTTAGCTCTACCACTCTAGTTCTATTACTCCTAATCAATATGATAGTAGGAAGTAGAACCCCCCAAAATTGTTACTGCTCAGAAGAAAGCGTGGAATTAGGTTCTGGTCTGATTTTAGGTCTATTATATCAATGTATCAAGGTGGAACGTATGAAGTCAGTCAACCACTGTCATTGTGCTTGACAAAAACCCCAAAACAAATATGCAAACTATTTTCATTTTTTCAGGCTTTCAATTCCCTGACATCTTCATGTGTCATCAAAAGCATGTAGGCCTTGAAGAAGAGTAAAGAAACAGCCAGGGCACAAAAAAACTTAGAGTAATGTAACTTGCCTCCCTGACAACTGTAGCTGTGATATTCCAGTTCCAGAGATGTAAGAACAACTGCCCAGGATTCACCAAGCACAGCTTATGTGATGTTGGTTGTAACTACTTGCAACTACATATTAGCACAACTTGTCTGAATTTTGTATTGGAAAATTCAGTGACTTTACACTTCTGACACTAAAAACTGCCCCTTCTAGTCTGAGAGGCTGTAAAGTTCTCATTTTTTCATGAACAGCTGGATGAAACCAGATGCATAATAAAGTAAACCCTTCAAAGCCAGCCTAAGCACTGGATGTGCAATGGTGACAACTGCATTTCAGCCCAGAGGTGGCTGCATTTTAGAATATTTCCATGGGGAAATAATCAATTTATAAACAAACTTCTCAAGCACTTTATGATGAAAACACTACACAGAATTAGTTTAATTCTCTCTACTTATGTGACAAACTCATGTTATTCATGTTATTGTTTTCCTGGTTTTGCTACACCAATCACTCTGCAATTCCAAATGTCATCACTCTGTGCTGGAACAGCAGTCTGACACGTTCAAAAAAACTTGCAGAATAAATAAACTTGTGATGGAAATTGCTCCTGTATGTGCAAACTGCTCATGCTCAGAAAGCATTCATGTTCCATTTCTTTGTCTAGTTAACAAGTGGCATGAGTATGGTTTTGAATTCTTGGTGTACTTTACCCGTTAGTAGCCTGTCCTAGGAACTGTGTTCTGTAGCATGGCAGCTGCCTTGCATTCGGGCTCCTGGCTGCCTTCATTTTCTGCTCTGATGCTTTCCTGACTCTGGAAAATCTCACCTCATCAGCGGAAAGAACCAAACTATATCTCAACAGTTTCAAATTATGAGACAATTTGGAGATTTTCTCTTCCCTTCTGCTGAGTCCTGCAAAAACGACTAAAAGGAGTGTGTTACCTAGGAGATCAAAAGGCCTGGACGGTCTTTGGCCTGGGGAGTATTACTGAAACTAGATGTCAGATGAGGTCTAAATTAGGCATCTGCTAACTGCATGATGTAGCTTCACCCAAAATGTAACTGTTGTTACACGCAGGCCACATGGCCTCCTGTGCCTTTGTTTCTTCACCTGTAACATGCAGGCAGAAACACTCAGCCGCACAGCAAGGAGAATTTAGAGTTCATTGGCATTCCTTAAGACTTTGGAGATTCTTAGATAAACAGTGCAGCATGAACAGAAACCAGGTGATACTGTATCTTTCTCTTGGTGACACTCCCCTGCTGTTGGTATTGTGATCTCACATTCCTGAGTTTAGCTTGCTTGAGGGATTTGGTTTCACTTGGGCTTAAAATCTTTATTTCCTTACTCAGAGAGGGTGCTGGAATACATGGTGAAGCACAGCAAATCTCTCGTGTCCAGAAACTTCACTCTCAAGGCCCCTGCTAACCATTTCCACCTGACCTTCCCCACCTTTTTAATATACTCAGCCAAGGATAGTGAGAATAATTTAATACATGCATGGTTTGCACGCCCTGCAACCCTGTGCATTTTGAAGGTCAGACAGAGCGTTCTCTGCTACAGCAAATGATTTTGTGTAGAAGAGAAGCTTTGCTTTATTAAAAAACTCTTGTTATTATATGCCCATGTGTTTACAGATTTACAAGAGAGCAGAATTTCTGAGCTCTTGACAGTGAGGTATAGTCCCAAGCCTGGATACACATTTTGCTTCAGGAACTGAGCTATATGTCTATGTGCCTTCAAGAGGCTTTGTAAGTACATCATCTCTGTTTCCCCATCTTTAAAACTGGGACTATAACACTCTCCCATAATAGAGAGGTTTAGAAATGTTCATTTCTAGGTTTTAACAAATGTTAAATATAATTTGTTTTGATCCTATTCCATAACAAAGAAGCCCTGCAATTCTTCCATCTTATCCTGTTAAACAGATTGTCTTCTCTTGCAGCCTTTATATTATTTAATTGAATTGTACAGAATAGTTGCATGAGCCAACCTCTTTTATATAACTCTTTTTTGTTGTTACAGAGTGGAGCAAGGTGTGCATTTAGGCAGTAGGTAATTATTTTGCTAGTAAAAGTGAGGGACATGCTGACAAAAGGTTTCCATAAATAGCTCTTTCCCCTCTGTGGTCTAGGAGCAGCTTTGTCTGTGATAGCTCCTCTTTGACAGTGTGTCTAGCACAGAACAACTCACAATCAAAAAATATCAGCAGGTGTGAAAAGAACACCCACACAAGTGCCAGGTCCTCAAGCATAGTCCATGTAGCTGTTTAATTTCCCACTTTGCAGCAATGATTCAGCTTGGTGATGGCATTGTGAATGGCTCAGGAGAAGAGTGACAGTAATATCAGTATTTGTAACAGCAGGTCATCAGTGATGACATTAATGAGTGTTTGCATTAAGGTGGCGTGTTTCAGGTGTAGTTGGTGGTTTTCCATAAGGATCCCTGTGCTACAGCCCCTCCTACACAGGGCACAGAACTTGAGGCTGGAGGATGGGGATATTCCTTATGGACTGGGGACTCACAATAAGGGCATTGTACACCAGGCAGTGCCCAGGAGCTGCAGGCAGCTGGGGAGCCCCACGGGCTGCTGTAGCAAGAACTGGGGTCTGAGCTTGGCTGGAGTCATGGACTTGTCCTGCCAGCTCTGTCCTTCATCTGCCCTCTTGAAAGTCCCACTTGGCCCGCACATTACAGCTACTCAGAGACAGCGGTTCCCTTCAACACGCATGCTCACATATAGCTAATGGAACTGGAATTATTGCAGCAGTTTGGAAAAGGGAAAATGTATAATGCCAGGCTGGATAAAACATTAAGACACTGTCAGCCTGATGTGGGCAGAACTCCTGCCAGATGAAGCATTTGCACCTGGAAATCCGTGAGGCAGAAGACTGGCGCTGGAGCATTTGTGTTGCCCTCAGCGAGGCAGCAGCTCACTCACACGTACTCAGACTCCCAGGAGGCTGGGGTGCAGGGCTCCTCAAGGGGTCAGTTTTTTATATAGCAAAGCAAACAGTTGAGCTAATCAAGAATTTTTTTTCTTTTCTTTTCTGAGGCTCTTGGCATCCAGCCCTGTTACTTGCAATCTTTAATTTGTACTGTGGCTTCCTTTTCTCTGCTGCCTTCTCACTCAGTCCAATTTTCCCACACACTTATTTCCTAACTCTGCCTCTACTGGGGTCTTCATTTAATTTCAACCCAAATTTATCTCGATGCTACACAAAGCTGATGTTACCTCATCATTTATTCCTGCAAATGACTGTCATCAGAAATTCATAAGACTGAAAAGTTTATGAAAAAAAGCCAAAGCTATTTTCTGTGTTGTTACTTAGTAACTCTATTCATACACGTTGACAGAAATAGATTGTGGATCAATTCTGAGTCTTAAAATGGGGGTTTTTAAAGGATCTGTGTATGTCCATGGTAGGGGTGGGCTGAAATTTACACACACTACTCACAAACTGGCCATGAAAAAGCCTCTTATCATAGAGATTCCACTATAAGGGAGCAGATTCTGTTGAAACAAAGTCATGTTTTAGCAGATTCTGCCTCCCACTTCCATAATACTATGAAAAGAATGAAAGAGATAAAGGCATTTTTTCTGTTTAGCACAGCAACACAGTCCAGAACACGTTGTGTCATTTTTATAGAGAAACCAATGAAGGTGACATCAGTGCAAATAAACATCTCACGTAAAACCGTAGCAAAATCCCAGTAAAAATACACAGCCATCTAGTCCTCAGTTGTCAACATCAGAGAGGGTAGCCTGCTCAACAGCTCATGAGAGCTGTAGAAACATGAGTAAGAAGTGGCCCATCTGATCACAAGGTTCTACCTCATGAAATCACCTTTAAATGGTCTTTTCTGAAAAGCTGCAGAGAACCCAAAGTGTTCCTTCAGTCTGCACACACTCTAGCAGCTGCAAAAGAGCACCATGTTGTAACAATGCACAGCCTCCACCACACATGGAGATCCAGCTATCTCATATCATTTGAGGTAAATACTTCTCCTCCTTCCCTGTGGTCATTTTCAAACCCATTTCCACAGAACTCCTCTGCCTCTGAATGGAGCCCAATTTGGCAGGACAATACTTTCCAAATCATGATGCAAGCTGCAAACAGCTAACAAAGCCTGAAGCACATTCCCCATATTTTCACTGTAGCTGTTCCTCACAGCCACTTCCATGCAAGCACAGAAAGGTTTTTAATGAATTCCAATGAAGAAGAGGCTAAAAGCACTGCGAGACACTGAGCTAGCAGGCAGTGGATGGGCCGTGGGTCCATCTTCTGCAAGGCCAGGGCCAGCAGACAGGACATCATTACTCACTGGCATCCCTCACAAAGAAGTCCCCTAGGCTGAGCAGAGCCACACATTAGAAAGCAGATGCTGCCAAGTTGTGCACTGTGCACAGTCCGTGAAGCAGTTTGTTTAATGCTTCTCATTAATTTTAGAATTCACTACTGAAGAAAACTCTTTATAAGGTGGGACACGTTTTAAAAGAACAGTTGGTGCAGATTCAACTAGTATAAAGCTGCGCAGCTCTATTAAATACCAAGGGGTGTTGCTGATTTATACCAGCTGAGAAGTTGGCCAATATCCTTTTGAAGCCATCAACTCTCCCATTGGTAATTGCCAGTAGAAACACTGGGAAATACAAGAAGAAATGAAAAATGGAGCACATTTATGTGAAAAACCTTAGATGCAAAACAAATGTCTGCTCGCTGCACAAAAGCTGAAATAATACAGTTGTTATTGGAACTGTGCTACAATAAAACAAGCTGGATGAGTCAACCAGCAGTGCATCTAATCTCCACTGGCTGCCTTTCTAGTCCCCAAGCTCCCCGTCTATTTTTATCTCTGCTTTCTTCAATACAATTTTTGGTTTAGAGGCAATAAATCTACAGCTCTTGGGTCCCCTGTGTGCACTCTTTTCGGCAGGCCACTCAGCGTTTAGGATTTTACCCAGACCATTTCAGTTATAAGACCACAGAACATGGAGGCTACGATCCAGGTTCAAAAGACACTGTGGCCCAGAGGGCGCAGCAGAGGCATGGGGCATCACGAAGTTTTCTGCACTGAAGGAAGTGGGCACCATGCAGGGCCATCTGACAAGCTTTGGGATGGACTTGTCTCCAGACTTGATAAAACACACAGATTGGGATAGTGCGTTATTCAAGCTCCATGATGCAGCATCGGGCACATACAGAGCACGAGGTGTACTCGATGCAACAGCTAGGGGAAGAGCTAACACTAAAGTGGCACTGGCAATCAGTGTTTGCTGCTGTGGCTATACAAAGAAAATGTAATTCCCTCTTTTTCCACAGGTGGGTGAAATTTAAGTGAAGCCATTTGCACCCAGTCTTCCTTAGGACCCTATTCATTACCCACTACATTACTAGAATGTAATGTTTGGAAGCTGAGAAAAGAATGACCCTGATTTCAGAATCACTGGGCAGGTCATGGGAACTGTGTCTGTTAAGTGAGACTACTGTTTTTTGGTGGCTGGGCGTGGTAGCCCCTTCTTGAGAAAAGTGTAGGTGAAATTTTGGAATCACAATACTCCTGCTTCATTTTTCTCTGGCAACCAAATTATGATCCTAGAAACAGAGCAATTATTTTTCTATTTTTTCTCTCTTCTCTTTAATGGTTTCATTACAAAGACATACAGCTAGTCACCTTGAGCTCACACATGCTGGGAAACATCTGTTAATTGAATATTAAGATAGCCAGAGTGTTATAATGGATAGAAACTACTGGGATATGACGCTAGCCCAAAGCCTTTCCTTTCATTCCAAGAGTACGTGCTTCAGGGAGCGCAGGAGAAGAGTATATGAATTTAATTTCAGACATTCACACTTTAGGTGGCCCCGAGGGACGTACCCATTTCCTATATAAGGTTTGGTCTGTTTGCAATTAAGCTCTCTTCTTTGCATATTTCCGGATAGATTAAAAATAGCAATATCAGCTTATTCTTAGACTTCTGGAGATAAACAAAGTCCTTGCTTCTAGGGCTTTTAAATCACTGATCAGACTCATAGATCTTGAAGGCCAAATTTGTCTGTGAATTTTTTATGATGGATAAACTAGCAATTCCAAAGATAAGAGAAAAGGTAGGAGCACATTTCTGGAATTGAAAACCTTTTAAAACAACTTAACTTTTGCAGCCTTAATTTTTAAACAAAGCTTAATGTTGATAAAGAGCTAAGTTGAATACTCTTTTTACAGAAACCTCAAGACCAGTTCAAACCTTTCCCACCATTCTCACAACCAATGGATCAAGTCCAGAGCTGAGAGGCTTGCTGAGCTCCGATTACAGTTTTCCTCTTATTCTTTTTCTGTTGGGATTAGCATCATCAATCCATTTAATCCAAAACGTAAAGCTGTTTTTTGTGATGCAGTCATCCATTCTCAAGAACCTTTACAGAAACAACTCATTTATAATGGTGCCTAAATTGCTATCAGATGGGATTGATTCCCATACATCCCTAACAGCCTGAGGTTGGACACATGATAGTGATCTGCAACTGATAACTTCTTCCCTGCTGTTTAGGTTTCTCATTTGCAGAAATTACCTGGAACAGGCGCCATTTTCCAAAGAAGTGCCTGACCATCATTTGGTGAATTTAAGTCTCCTGGCAGTGCTTTTGTTTACCTTTTCCAGACTGCTCAGTAGTCTGTGGACCCTGATGGACCCATGGACAATGGGATTAAAATCACTGATATAGTGGTTTTAATCATTAGTTATTCACACTCTCATGTGCTGACAACAAAACAAGGATTCAACCAAATACAACCAAAATTACTTGTTAGCTTTCCTAAAGTCCAGAAAACACTTAGGACTACATTCAACTCAGTAGTGGAAATAACTCTCACTATCTTTCTAGGAATTATGTTAATTTCTTCTTGATTTTAATTTTACTACCAGATGAATTAAAGACTCAGATCAGCATTGAACTCTTAATCTTGAAAATTCAATCATGCTACACATGCACCTAATAACTACAATCTCTAATTCTGGTTGTGTTTGAGCTTCCTTATCCAAATAATCTGATTACTTCCCTACAATCAAATCTTTAGTGATTTTAGTGCTTACATTGTGAACACAAAAGGGTAAAAACCAATGAGAAAGTCTGTGACTCTGCAACAGTATAATCTGACCTAAACTGTGGCTGCAACAGCTCTGCCTCCTATAGCTCCTGCTCACAAGTCCTTCATCCCCTTTCTTGTGCTCCAGTGGTGCTCATCCACCCTTACAAAAAATTGGTCCAGGGGATGGTGAAAACTTACTTTTTTGCAGGGTTAACTTTCATTTACCTTAGCTCCCTGAACTATACTATTCAAGGTTCAGACACAAACCATTGCTTGTATTGAGGAAACACTGGAACATGGCTGGGCAATAGCAGCCCTGATTGAGGTTAGCTGGAATGGATGTGGAATTGTACTTCAACTACTCTGTGGGCAGTGCCATTAAAATTTTATGGGGTGACTTACAAAAAGCTGCTTGCAGCAGCTCATTAAAGGTTCGATTTCCGAAGCAGAACTTCCCGACCGGTAGTCAGTACAAGTCATTGTGAAATTCAGGGGATCTTTTTAGAGCATCAGGTAAGGGTCTGACTGATGAAAGACTTGACAGTCAGACAAGGTAAATTGCATGGAGATTCTGGATGTTTAGGCCTAGAAAAAAGGACTAGGCACCAGTAGATTCAGGAGAGTGTGTGGAATGGGTATCAGCTTGATAAAGCACAAGGATGGAAAAAACAAGTATACTGCAACCTGGGACCAAGGGTACATGAGTAGTAGCAAAGCTGAGAACTCCAGATTGTAAGAGCAAGACTAGTTAAGTCCGAGACGAACTGGTAGAACTACATTGTGGATGCTGCATGGAGACTGTCCACGCAATGCCTGGCTCTTACATACCCCTTCTAGGCCCTCATTTTCCAAGTGCTGCATTGACTCAACAAAAATGAAGAATGATACTGAAACTGATGATTCAGGAGGGAGAGAAGATTGCAGCACCACAATAGCCACATGAACAAGGAACACATTTACTGTTGAGTAGTCATACTTTGGAAAAATCCACATGGCCATTACTAGAGGGAAGGAAATAGACATAGTTAAGCAAGATACTAATGAAGTGGCCCACACCACCAGGCTGCACTTTGCTCCTCTGCTGTGCAGAGGCACGGGAAAGACTGGCGGCCCACTCCATGCCTCCTGTGATGTCAGAAAGGTTTTCCCTACCACACTCGAATTCTAGGGCTCTACAAGGAGCAGTACTCAATGCCATAATCCTTACAGACACAAGCAACCTTGAAGAATTCAACAGGACTATTCATGAGGATTGATTATAAGAGCTCATGTTGCAAAATGAACTCCTATTGTTCTAGCAACATAAACACTATTTCTGAGAACCTAATAAAGGTTCTGCTGTGTGACAAGAGTCACAAACAGACCTTACAAAGTAATATGGACTTTTGTAAAAGCAGGACAAAATGTGTAAAGTTTTTAAAAAATATTCTTCAAAATGAAAGTGCTCTTGATCCACTTTGGCTCCCAGCAACGTTAAGGACATTAAGACCTTTCTGGTACCACAGCCTGTAAAGAGTCAAATCCCTGAGCTCCTAAATGGGCTCTTGCATATTTCCAGGACATTTGTTGGGAAAAAAAAAAATACCAAACAACAGAATAACCTTCTGTCCATCAAGCAAGATTTCACAACATTTACAGTACCAGGCACAGAGAACTCTGCCTCTCTGGCCCACAGCCACACCGCGGGCAGCAAACTTTCTAGCTCTCACAAACTAATTAGGCTCAGGTCAGGTATGTGACTGAGAGAACTCCAGGGGGAGTGGAGGGTGAAGCAGGAAGCAGTGCTGATGATTCAGCCAGGGATCATCTTGAGAACAATTTTAAAGTTGCTTCTTCAGAAAGGAAAGTGATTTTATTTCTATGAGTACAGAAACAGAAAACTTTCTGCTACAAAAATCAAAGTGAGGACTCTTTTTAGTAAGTAAAGAAGCAACGAATTAATCAGTCAAAAAATTTATGGTGACAGTTTATGGTGTCTAACAGTGGAGTGGGACAGGTGACAAGAAGGCAAAACCCCTTTCAGTTGCTATTATCAGCTCTCAAGGTGATCTTTCTTTCTAGTAAGAAACTACAGCTGTAAGGGAAATAATTTTGAAATTCCAGCAAAGCTTTCTGCCAGCATAAAGACAGCACAGGAGTGACTTCAATGTCTGCACATGCCATCAGAGGAATGAGAAAGAGTCACTGCTGGGTTTTGTATTAGATGCTGCAAAGCTTTAGTAGTAGACATAACCTAGGGCTATGCAGGGCTGCTTTGTGCCATTCTACACTGTGAGGAGTGGCTGACATTTAACACTTTCTCACAAAGACATAAAATCATAAACTAAGGTTCACAGCAGCTACAAGCAGTACTGTTCCATCCAAACCCTGCATCTGGCTCCTCAAAAAGGCTGCTGCCAAGTTAAAATAGTGCAATGCCAAAGTACTCTCATATTCTCTATTTCTTAACATCTTCAAATCACAGCTTTGTGGGAATTCCCTAGGCCAAGTATAGGGCATTATGTTTAAGGCAGAGTAACCAGAGAAGAGTCTGTGGTCAGTGTTACACAGGTCATCCTTGGTTCTGTAGTGGGCCTTTTCAATAATGTAATTCTGCCATCAGTAGATGCAAAAAAATGTCCAAGTGAACAACCTTCTATCTCAATAGTGTTTACCATGTTTTAGATCCAGTTTTTAGTTGCCTGTGCTTATTTGCTACGTGACAGTAGCTGTAATGACTGGTGAAAGCAGCAACAAAGGCAACATGGTGGAGCTGTGGTGGTGAGAGATGGATGTGAACTTCAGAGGATCAGGTATGTCTTATTCCACCTGTGGATCTTTCAGATATGTCAGTATAAGCATGGAGGATCTCGTACTATGTTTGCATTGAGCATCAGAAAAAACCTTTTCACTGGGTGAGCAGTACAGTGCTGGAATGGGTTAGTCAGAGAAGTTGTGCAATCTCCCCATCCTTGCATGGTTTCATGACTTGGCTAGACAAAATCATGGTTGACCTGTTAAGTGCTGGCAACAGTTCTGCTTTTATCAGGATGTTGGAATAGAGACCTCAAGAGGTCCCTCCTTAACATAAATTTCTATGATGTCTCTTGGATCCCAGAGCTGAGCTGACAAACCATGTTTCGAAAGGACCTTGTAGGGTGAGAGGCCGTGGCTGGTAACATCTACCAAGCTGGAATGGTTGGAATGGTTTATGTGGGGCAAACTAAGTGTCGGAGTGGAGGCCTCCCACACCTGCATGTAAAGCATCCTTTTGAACAGAGACTGAATGGCAGAGATATTGTGAAATACTGCTTATGAGGTGGCAGTAATTACAGAATGGTGATGCTGGTCAATTTCCTTATGCAACCAAGGCTTCAGCCAAGAAAAGGTGTGAGTCTCCCGCAACGTTCTTGTGCCACTCTTTTGTAGTAGCGGTGAGAGAGCAATTGTGTTAGTGTTTGTTTGCTGGCATGCTGAGGTGTTGCTCAAAGAGGGTAGGTTTATGGCTGAGTTACAGGCTGGCATATACCTCAACATTTGGTTTCCTGCTTTCAAGACGATTACATTTAGCTGCTTCCGACACTAAAGGGACCAGAAGAGTCCACACTCTTCCACTACACAGAGAGACAGATCCCAGACTGGACTGGCTTCAGTAACATGCTGGAGTCATGGAAAAGCTGATAATTCAGTGGGGACATTTCTATAGAGCCTGGCAGACACAGCAGAAATATGCACAGAACAGACAAAATCCTTTCCACAAAAGCACCATTTGCACAGTTCTGCCACGCTTCATTCATCCATAGTTCTTTCCTGGTTTGTTCCTGGCACACACATTTCTTCCCTCCAGTTCAGAGCCAGCTTGCCCACTGCCACAATACCCTTATCTCTGCCATCCCTTTAATCCCTCTCATAGTCTCTACATTCCCTGCTTTTAGCACATGTAGTGATTGGACATAGGGAGAGCCAGGAGTACACTGGCCCCAGGCAAGAACTTCTCCATTAGCAAACACAAGTTAAGATGTCTCTGAACAAATTATGTTCTCTAAAAACTGCCACAAGAACAGCTGAACTCACAGTGAACAAATGAATCTTGGTCTAAAATCACAGCATATCACCTGGAGCTACCAATGTGCTAAAGAAATTCTTTTCCTTGAAAAAAG
This sequence comes from Hirundo rustica, assembly GCF_015227805.2. Lineage (NCBI taxonomy): Eukaryota > Metazoa > Chordata > Aves > Passeriformes > Hirundinidae > Hirundo > Hirundo rustica. The sequence goes on from NC_053455.1 coordinate 31,530,941, forward strand.
CCCTAACCACAGTTTACGTCAGTGTGACATGTACTGATGTGGTCTTCCAAATGACTACAAATAACATTTCAGAGATTATTTTCTCTTGTATATTAACTTGAACAAATACTGAGCAGCTGAGAAAGAGTCTGAATCTTAACATAAGACCTTACACAGGCACAGAAAAATATTTAAAGAATTAGATAAATGATAAATGATTTTGAAAAATGCTGTGATGTTTTTAACAGGGGCTGTTTCTCAGGAACTTTGGCTGATACAACCCTAACACCAGGACTAGCGGTGAGTTCTGAGACCTCCATGAAACATGAATCAACTTCATCATCCTTTAAGCTGGCAGGATGCTTGAGAATATTTAGAGCAGTAGATCTTGGGATCTGCTATACATAATAATAATATCTATCTCCAATAAGTTTGATAGTCATAAATATATTAATCTCAGTTTTCTCCATAGAAAAAAACTAAATATATTTAGGAGATCTAAACAATGAAACTATGATTGCAGTTAAATCATAGCCACACAAAACAGCAGGATGTATGCTCAAAAGGCCTCTTCATGCCAAGTCAATAGAGAGCAAAAGCTTCTCACACCCTACAAATACAAATAAAGATCCTTATCTACTTCCCAATAATGACATAGGGATAAACTCTGTCCACTCTTGTATATATATGTGTAAGAAACCTCCTCTCCATACAGCTCCTATGCAAGGGACTAGTTTCAGTTACAGTCTTTTGCATCCCTGTTCTGCTTCTTCCAAAATTGTCCATTCCATATTAATGCCTGCCTGCCAAATCACATTAATTCCATAGTTGTATCCCTGTCATAAGCCATTAGTTCCACAGTCTTACTACACATAATACATACATTCCACATTCTTTTCCTTAATATGCAAATCTTTCCAACCATGGTCTCCTTTGTTTTGGTGCCTCTCAACCCACCAGAATATGCAGGAGGGCTCACAAACTGATCCTCTGGGATATACTCAAACACAACTAATATGTTCTTTGTCATTCATATGCAACAACAGGAGAGGTTTTGAAGTTCCCTCCCAAGCCTTCAATTGCTTAAGTATTGCCCAGATTCCTGATGCCTTTCATCTGCACCAGGTGGTTTACACTGGTCATTTTGAATTTCCTCCCAAGGCTTCTGTTTACAGTAGGAAACTTTTCCAAAGGCTCTAAGTAGTATTTTGAGTCAACAGCAAGGCTTAGGTAACAGTCACATTTCTTTCACCATCTCCTGCTGTCAGAATCTCATCACGACCTTACAGGACTCATGGCTGTGCATTGCATTCAATCAGTTAGAAATACTTGTTTTAGGAAGAGAATCTCCTCGTTTTCATGTTAGTTGTCAGTCCTAATGAATCCTGCCTTTATTTTGTCCAAATTGATTTTCGTCAAAATCTGCAGCAGGAACCTACTAAACAGTCATCTGAACATTTTAACAGGTCAAAAATATGGCAGAATAGACAAAGTGACATCATGCCCCAACAAAATTCAGGATGTTTCACTTGCTTCAGCAAATCCTCTTACACGATAAGGTTGTGGTATTCAAGAGCTACACTCGGTTTCATTGACACAGCTGTAGTCAATAGACATTTTGAACTGGCAAAGTCCATAATAAAACTCTGAAGTTCTGGACACCACTAACAGTACAATTTAAGCCCTGGGGTGTGAAGCCAAATTTAGCCATTCATTTGGTATAATGTACAACACAATTCTTCCCACATTTTTTCCTATTCTCCCAATTGCAATGGGTGGCACCATCTCTCTCTGAGCAGGGAGATGGCTGAGGAACAGCTGAGAACTTGGTCTTACCAGCCAAATTTATCATTATTCTTAATTTGCACACATGCTATGGTGACGTGTGCATTACAAATGCTTAGACTGCATGGCTGAATGCTCATATCAAGCTGTGGATGATTTTACAGCTGGCTTTGCTCCTTGAGCAGTGGGAGCAGCTCTTGTGCATTTCTGAAAGGCATACTACAGCCAAGAGGCTGGAGCTGTAATTCTCCAGCCTGATCTCTCCCATCCCAACTACCGTGACTCCCTCGTGCCCCGACATTCTTTGCTGCTTTGTTTATGCTGTAGAAAACATCTGTGAGGGTATACGGCCAAGGTGAAAGATTTTGGCAAACAATTATTTTTCATAGCTCAGCTTAAAGGGAAAATATGAAGACTGCCCCTCCTTCTCAGAGAAGAGGAAGGGTGGGGTTGAAAAATGAGATCTGACTGCAGCCAGGCCAAATAGCAGACTTGCTGTCCCACTAGCCCCTTTAAAGGAAAAGGGAACTGTTTTTTCAGTAGAATTACCTATGCTGCAGAAGAGGAAAGGCTTAACTGAAATAAACTGGATTAACTTTTAGAGTAACCGTTTAGATAAATGTATCAGTAAAACCTTCAGAATGTTGGGATGTGTTAGGCTAAGCATAATATTTCCAGAAAATGCATAAATCATGCTGCAGAGGTTGTTTAAAACCAGGCTGACATAACAATAAAAATCTGTAGTAGAGAACACCCCCACACTACCAGGAGATGGACTCAATTACTCTGCAGGTCTTTTTCAATGTTTAACTTCTGTGATTCCTTATAGAATTGGGGCCCTGTAAGGGGAAGTAGAAAAAATACTGGCTTATTACTTTTGCTGATTAACAGATCAACTTTCTCAAGCATTAAAGTAGTTTGTAGGCCTACAAAGTATAGAATGTAGGTAGAGAATTGCAGAATTCCCTAACATTCTGCAGTGGAGCAGAGATGACAGCACATGCCAATTGCATTTATCTGCCTTTCTCAGGTTGGCTTTGGAAGATCAGGAAGGAGATGAAAATTCCAGCTGGGAAGTGAAGGACTTGTGGGATGACAAAGAGATTACAGATTTGCTTTAAGGACCTGTAAACAGGCAGGCACCACTTCATTCCTCCCTGAATTCTAGCCACTTCTGGGTGAAACAGCAAAACCAATTACAAAACAGAGAGATGCTTAGGATAGGAGGTGAGGAATGGTGTGTTATTGCTCAAGAGGAAATTGGAACAAAAAGTCAGGGATCACTCAGAAGCACTGTGCTGCAATGATAAACAAAAAGATCCACCTGGAACTTAAGTCCTGCTCTGTGTGCGGTCACACTCAGGACATTCCCCTCTCTTGCCATGAAGTCGGTCACTGCTCACATACAAGGAAGCTCAGCTACTGCCAGATACACACACACTGGGACGCAGCAGCTACATGACCTCCAGGACAGACACAAACAAAACTACCTCAGAGCTTGGGCAGAAAGATGACACAGGCTGAGTACTCAGGATCCATGTATCATCTGTCAAGCAGTTGCACAGCTGACCGGTGAGAGAGGGCACTCCTAGTGGGGGCATGCAGCTATGTAAGCAGCCACTGCCTCCTCCATCCACCTCTCCTTCTGGCTGCCCTTCATCCAGATCTACACAGGCTCCACATTCATTTTGCAACCTGGAATGCTGTTAACACAATCAAATTATGAGAGAAAAGCTCATCTCAAGAGAAGGCAAAAATCAGCTCCTTTCTCTGTCTCACAGCTGTCCCGTCCTCCTCGCCATGTGTTCCTGAAACCTGGGGCTGTTCCAAGCACTAAATGCACTGGAAAGCATATCCTTGGGCCAGCTGTGATCTGATCATGGCACATTGGCTGCGGGTGAATCAGAAACCAACTGATAGGCCCAGGAACAATGTGGTCCCTTGTTAGGCTCTGAGAACAGCCATCGCCTTCAGCCTCTCCCACCCCTTCCCCAGTCAGTCTTCAGCAGAGCAGGATGCCAGGACAGCCTCTGTAACATGTCCTGCATGATCCTTTCCCACCAACCCTGTGCTGAACTGCAGCTATTTTTTTGGTTTGAGTGACACGATTCTTGTGTTGTTAGAGACTCTGGGTGGGGACTGTTGCAGCCTCTTTGGAAGTGGGTGCACAGCGAGTGACAGGCTGATACTAATATTTATGTGCAAGCTGCCACGGGGCAGCCCCGGCAGCAGCCCCTGGGACCATGGTTCCTCTGGAATCCCAAGGGCTAGAAACCTCCAGGGAAGCTGCTTCTCAGTAGCCTCATAGAGCACTCACTGGATTGCACAGATCCCAGGAATCAGATTTCATCTGGCCTCACAACTTTGCTGATGTTTTGTAGGCTTTGTATGTTTATGACATTAAGTAAGCATTATGGAAATGAAGCAATGGCACAGAGCCAGAGCCCTCTGTTTTTCCCAGCCCTTCTCACAGCTAGGCTGTTGCAATTCTCAGCAGCAAATGCTGCAGGAAGGGGGTTAGTGGTGGGACAGGGCTCAGTCTTCTCCAAGGCAATAATCTTAGGGGGAACAGAGTGCTGTCTGGAGGGAGAATAAACCATGGCAAACACAGATTTGACACAGCTGACAAAAGATTGCAGAGAAATTTAACCCTGGTGCATTACCAAGTCTCACATCTAGTAGTTCTTTGCATTTGTATTGAATTACTGTGCCAAAGCACCAACCAGGATTGCCCAGTGTTTGGCAGTACAGCCCCATGTTCAGGGTAAATATGCTTTGCCAATCAATTCCAGCTGCAATTTTGATTAGACACAATAATTTCCTTGCTTCCTGCCCTAAACACCTGTAATGTCGTACCACAGCTGCATTTCAATAATGCATAAAGGATCCAAATTCATTGGTTCTAGCAAATTTCAGTGTAAATATGGATCTGAAATTGGGATCCTTCCAATTAAAAAATACTGCACGGGTGCAAGACAGTACTAATTGTTGATAAATGAAAACCACAGATTTGTTCTGCGTCTTTTGCTAGTCCAAGCTGCTTTATAAGCTAGGAATACTACATACCCTATATGGGAACTACCTACCATTACCAAAATGGTCACCCGCCTGGAGGGAAGCTCTTATGAGCATAACAGCACCAGTTCACAAAAGAAATAGAGCAGAAAGTTAATTTTCCTAAAAATTAGTGTTGACTGGGATAGCTGTAATAAGTTTCTAATCATATCCAAACTGATTCTGCAGCTGTGGCTCAAATTTGTATATTCTTTCCCACTCTACTGACTTTTGCTGTGGAACTTCTGCATTTTGGGCCGAAACACCCCTGAATCTGGTCTTGGTGTTCCAGTACTACAGCTGCATCAGAAGTGAAATTTGCCTGGCTGGATCAGACCTAAATAATTGAAATGCACAGGGAGATGTGTACAGAGATTAAATCTTTCATGAAATAAGTAAGTCAGCAAGGATCATATATTGGGCCTTCAGCAATGAATATGGGGTACAGAAACTGAGTATAAAGCCAGCAAAAATTTAACATGAGTAAGTTTTACTAAACCTTAATCTGCATTCTACAAAGAAAACTATCAGGATTTTCTTAATACATTGAACTCAATAAATTTGCTTTGAATAGCTGTCTGTGAGTGTGACAGAGAGAGAATTAGTCTGGAATGCTATAAGGATGTCAGCCAAGCTCCCAGCATCTGGAAAGCAGAAAGCAGAACTATATTTAGTGCACAATGACTTGCAATAATTTGGGGAGGGAGCAGAGAGGAACAAGAAAGAACAAGAGAAAAGAATAAAACTTAAGCTGGCAATTTTGGACAATTAAATTAATTATAAAGAAAAAGAACAATGAGGCTGGGAGAAGGATAAATGAAACCCAGGGGTATATGTTATTATAAGAGCTTCTACAAGCAGAAATGTTGTATAGAGTTAGCAGACATATTTATAAACATGCTATAGATAATGTGTACTTCAGTATAAATACCACCTCTAAAGATTTCTGGCACAGAACAGTTAGGGCACTGACCTCTGCTGTACATTCATTTCCTTTATGTGGCTGAAATGGCCTAAATATATTCCTTAGTTAGGCATGGGAAACTTTTTCCATATGGTAACTGCATCTGCAGGAGTCCTCTGCAGAGTAACTTTACTCGGTTATGAATGTGTTATGAACTCTTTGCAAAGCATGTAGAAGTTACTGTGTGTTCCCCTACACCTACTTGTGAACACAACACGCACCAAGTAAAAAGCTAACTTTCACTGCTGCAGTACATTCAAAATAAAAATGGTACAACACTTTCTTATTACTATAATAGAAACAAGGTACTGAACAGTCACATTTCCCTTCTATCACTTACATAGTTTTTGTTTCATCCTTCACTTGACTTAAACATTCCATACACAAACTCTTCAGTGTCACTCGTTTCCTGGCACTTTCTCAGACCTGAGATGCCAGGATCCCAGAGCCTCCACCATCAGCACTTTGAAGGAAATCTCAAATAACAAACATAACCTCTTAAAACCAAGGCACACATCTCAGGCATACTGATGCTGTTTAAAGGATAACTAAGATGAAAGTAAACAGTATTACTGACAAAACAGTAAAAATATTATTATATTCATAAATGTCAAAGTATTTTCCAGAACCCAAACTAATCTAGCTTTCAGCTCCTAGGAAGCAATGTGCTGCCAAAAGATGATGCGTGGCCAAGAGAGAGATACCAAATGTGTCGAGCAGAAGAGAGAGCAGAAAGTGTTACCTGTGCACAGACAACAATTTCCTAAGCTGGGTGAAAGACAACAGAGATCTGGGGCCTGTGAGCTGGGAGGAGAAGCTGGGTATTGCCTGCAGTGCCAAGCAAAGAGCAGAATACTGCCTTTGAAGCACAGACCAGAGCAGCAGACATTCTGAGGAAGAAGCAGTGAGTGCTTCTGTGATTTGGCTGCTTTAGCCACCAGTCTGTACTTCACTTGTATTTACAAATAACAGCCAAAACAAAACAAAAAAATATGACTTCTTTCTGAAACAGGCAGTTTGAGAGAACATCAAAAACCAGCAGCCATTTTCCATCTGGCTTCAAGATCAGTTAACATTTGTAAGGACCTGTATAGTCCCTTATTTGTAAACTTCAAGTTGTGTCTCTCTCTAAATGAATGCCCTCATGTGCTTTTGAGATGTACTCTTGCTGGCTCTCCATGTATTAGACAGGTGCGTTAATTATACGTCCTACTGTGCTGTCCCTGAGAATAAAAGGAGAGACCTTGCTCCTTGTTGTATTAAATATGCAGTTTCTAGACTAGACTCTGCTAATTAACCTATCAGCATTTGTCATATATGTGCATATGAACGGGAGCCTGACCAAACCTAAACACAGAAACTGCAGAGCTGTAACTGAGGTACCTATTCTGCAGTCTCACATGCTCTTCACCAGTCATACAATATACATTCATAATTTAAAACAATGAACAATTTTTCAATACAGTACCAAGGGTAACACCAGCACTGTATTTCTTTTTAGACCCACAGATATCCAGCAACAAAATGGATGGGGAGTAGGTACCTTTACTACCTCGGAAGCAGAGTGGAAACAGGGCGATATAAGAGATTCACAAAACAAGGAGACAAAGATGCCAAATAAAAGGAGGTAAGAATTGAGGTAAATACAGAGAAACAGTAGCAATGCTCATAATACCATTTGCAAGGGCAATGTTAGAAAGAGTAAAGTAAATGATTGTATCAGTCCTTCAGTTGATATAGGAATTGGGGAAATAAGGACACTTGAATGGACTATGCAGACACTGGAGCACAGCTCTGTGATGAGATCTGACTTATCCTACTATTTGAGATCACAGTGTCTAATGAAAAAGACAAGAAAGCACTACTGCTCTCATCAGACATGGCATGGAACTTTCTTTTCCTCACACTCCCCTCAAGCAGGGCACTCGCACATGTCCTATTTTCAAGGAAAAACATATGTTTGAAATATTATAAATGAAAGCTGCTAAAGAAGACTGCTATTATGAATGAGTAAATTTGGATACGTGTTTTACATTCTTTGGGGTCTGAGATCCCATTCGAACCAGAACTGCTGTCTGCAAACACCCTGCTGAAGTCAGCAGAAGATGAGGATTTACTGTAATCACTACAGCACTGGGCAGTGAGCTAGGCTCATTCCTGAACAGTTTCCTAAGAGACGTTAACAGCCTCAGCTGGGTGCTCTTTGTAGTTCTGGCAGAGGTCAGCTCTGTCTCTAAGCACAAATCAGAAAAGTAAATCTAGTCTAAACAATCCTCTGTACTGTTCCAGAAGCAATTAAAGGCACTTTGTTTTGTGTATTTCCCCCAGGTGTGAGCAGACACTTCCCACAGACAGTTTGCACAGCAAAAGCTCAAAAGCATAAACTCTTTGCAGAGGAAAAGGCAAAAAACCCTCCTGCTTTACACATGTAAGTCGGAACTGGACAAAACTGCAGGATTAGCTTATCCAGGCACTGCTTATGACCTGTGCTTGGAGAAAAGTAATGGTAAAACAATTCCAGTTCAACCCTTCTAACTCCATCAGGCTCTTTATTAGCAAGGTTAATACCAACAGATTAGGTATTCACTTCTCAATTTGGTATTATTTAGTTATGAATGAAAATGTAATGTGCTCCACCGACACATCACCTACATTCATGACAGAGATACTAGCACTCATGAAGTTAAAAACATCATTCATCCACGAGTTTCATAAAATCAGCAATGTGAAAAGTGTAGAAACAAGTAAGTACAAAGTTAACTCTCATAATTACTAATTATAAATATTTAAATTATTATATAACACTTTGGCTGTTTCTTTGTTCACGAGTCTCCAAAAATGGAACAATAAATACAATTACTAATCAGTATTCATATAATATTAGGTACCCTCACTATTCCTAAAAATTCCCACTGGTTTTGCTAAAAGCCAGGACCAACAGTCCTAGGAATTCAACGCATTTTCTATGAATCTCCTGTGTATTATCATTGGCATATTGTTAATTTTTCGAAACAGAAATCTACCTGAATAACTAGCATCATGATAGAAGGGATGAAACATGAGTAGCTAATGGAGTCAATATTTTTACATTTATTATTTTATATTCCTTTTTTAAAAATCATAATTGACACATTCACGCCTGGTGTACCTCTCCAGCCTTGATGCAGCACAACTCCCTACACAGCTTTTATTCATGGCTGTGGCAGTGAATAAAAGAAACAAACAGATTTAGGGGTAGTTTGATTAGACAAAACCCATCTAAACCCCTAATGTTCCCAGATGTGGCTCGCGTCACGATTACAAAGATACATGATCACAGCTTACACAGCAAAGTGCACAGGCAGAGGAGTAGGCAGGGCAGCAGTAACTGTAATGGTAAAGCATGATGGAAATGTAACCTGAAATCCTGGCCTTAGCCTGTGGCTACAAACTTTATCCATGCTTATATTGACATAGCACTTTCTAACTTCATGGCAGAACATTCCCTGAAACAAACCCCCAAAGCAGGTATTTATAGTATTGACAGTGACTGGCAGAAAGCAGGAGTGGAGTGCCCTTATTCTGGCATAGCTGACACCATCCGCAGGCCAGGAAGCAAACCTGCTTTTGCTAGGGGATGCCAGTAGCATGTGCTGGCACCAGACAGAATTTTGCTGAAGCCTTGCAGATTTCTGCTTCTGGTTTCTGAGCAGTGCCAAACATTGCTTGTCCCAGTCTGCCCTTGAATGGAAAACCTTTTCACCAGTGGCTCATCTACATCCATTACTAATTTTCACCAGCAGCAGCCAGAGAGTCTCCTAACATGCAGATGGTGCAGATGCATAAAAAAAGGAGAGTACTTTTATACTTGCAGAGATAACATTTTTTTACTGTTATTTGACATTGCTGATCACTACCAGCCCCAAGGAGTCCACCTTCATGGAGGGGAAGATAACAACTGGCAGCAGAAAGGAGAAACATATGTTGTTGTACCAAGAGGTTTGCATGAATCACTTCACCTTCTCACTTAATTCTAGAATAAAAATCTATCTCAGTAGTTTTACATAGGAAGAAGCAAGACACAACTAGGGGCCTGGACTTGGTGAGGCCTTAGAGAAGCCTCTAACGTTAGGTTATATTCAGAGAACTGAAGATATCAATCTAGAATGCTTTTAAAAAGCAAACCAAAATGTTTTTCCTCTACCTGTGTCCCCTAGAACACCAGGCAACTCCCACCTCCATTGTCAGGCAGGTGATTTTACTATTTACCATTAGATTACCTTTATTTAGCATGGGAAACTAAGTGCACCCATTTGATTTTATGCAAACCATCTGTTCTGAGCTGTCTGGAACCTGCTCTGGGCCGTCTGGAAAGGTGTCACCCTGGGTGCTATAAAAGGAATTTTTGGCACACGAATTCAGACAGTATTCAGATTCTATAAAACAATCCACGCTGCAGCCCAAATTCCTCCCTGTGGATTATACCAGTGAAGAAGAGGGTCCCTAGACTTCTATGATAACATAAGTCAGATTCTGGATCTATGTGGAACTGGCAGGAGCTCTGTAAAAACAGAAATTATTCAAATGTTTTTACTATAGTAAAAATGGCTTCTCCACTCTGACAGTGGGTTAGAGGAGAAGCTAGGGCACACAAAGACAAGCTATTTGCAGATATTTGCCCCTGAGGTGCAAAGCTGTCATTCATAACATGACTACCCCAAAGTATAAATTCAGCAGAAGACAAAGCATACCTAGATTTATTTCAAATAGTTTTCTTACATACAACTACAAGGGAAGGAATGGGTAGCTATCTGTTCTCATCAGTGAAGCCCTAAGTGGGAAGAGTTCTTTACTGGGGAGCTGACTGTCCTAAGGCCATTTTATACTTTCACATGGCTTAACAGACCAGAGAATTAGAATTGTGCGGGTTTATTCAGCCAACAAATACTAAGTATTTTGGTTTCATTAACAGTATCCTTTTGAAGCTGTGAAAAGTCATTTATGTATTTATGTATTGATTTCTGTCCAGAATCCCAGCTGAAATAAAAGTCATGAAGGATCATGTTAGCCTTCAGCTGCTATTATAAAATCATTGCAGAACACTGTTTAATTAAGCCCGATCCCAATTTTCAACTGCATTTTAAAACACATCCTGGCCTTGCCTCTCTTGACTAAACTTGAGGTGATCCAGCAGTGCTATGTGGGATTACAAACTAAAATTATCCAAATGTGCAGGCCAGACTGAAGGTGCTTTGGTTATGAATTCAGGACCAAAAGCATAGGCAGGGGCTACAGCTTTGTTGTGAAATGGCAGGAAAAGAGCTGTGAGGAGAAGGTTTACAGTGTACCTGCAAGTGTTACGGCTGCCTGGAACTGGCACTCCCAGCGTTTCACTTTTCTGCCCACCAGACGTGTCTAAATATCTTGTGTAAACAAGAAACAAAACAATAGGTGACTGTAGTGTGAATGATAAAAACTTGGCGTCCCTGTTGGAACCTGACTGTTGCTCTTAAACTGCCCCAGCTGTGTTTTCACAGTCCAGGATGTCAGCAGAACTTCTCCAGTGAATCAGCCTTGTGTTCCCTCCTGGGCCATCTACAGCACCCTTTTATAGACTGTATTGTCAGACTGGGACAGTTTTCTGGGCCAGAAGTTCAGCACTACTGCCTCTGTACCCCAGAAAGACAGGTTTGCTATCACACCATATCAGCAGCAGAAAAAACGCCCAACAAACCAACCCAAGATGAAAATAATACTGCATGTGGAATGCACTGAGTGGTCAGTAGTATAGTGTTTTATTCCTAGCAGGAACAGGTAGAGCAGACATTAGAACTACTCACTGACAGATCTGGAGGGATTCTCTAGTAGAGCAAAAAGTTTTCTAAATGTATGACAGACTGTGTGACTCTACTAACTGACTCAGAGGCAAGGGCCAAATTAGTCCTGGCTGAAACTGCATGGATTTCACACAGCTCCCAAAAATGAATGTGTCCCTACAACAAGTGCAGTTTTTCTTTCACTACCAGGAGCCCTCATCTGTATAAATCATTCCAAGCTAATACTGGACTTCACTTGCCGTGTGTTTTGCTCTTTTGAGAAGATGAAAAGAGATACCATGCAACCATCTTAAGTAGCTCTCTTTTGTAACTGCAGTCAGTTCTTCAAATAATGGTGTGCTGTCCTGTTACCAAATACAACAGCACAATCCCTCCTTCCCTCCTCTTGTTTCCAGTGATAGAAGAGCAAATCATAAGCCAGGTCTTCTCCAGACTGTGTCTCAGTAGGTATCAGCTATCTTTGTGTCAGTGCAGTGTTCCCCTGGTTTCTACTCATCTTGGTTTTGGAATAGGAGAATGAAATCACTCCAGTACTTTTCATCAGGTTCAAATCTACTTAAAAATAGATACAAAAGGAAAAAGAAAATACATATTCTTTGTTGATTTATCTATGAGTACTGGAGAGTGGTTGTATCACTGATGTTTTGGAGAAGGATTCGACACCTTCATAGTCGAACAGCACCACCCAACACATGGCAGTAGATGAAGGCTGCTTTTTTTTGCCTGTCATATTCACTCTGAATCCTTCTAAATCACCCCTGCCAACACAATACAATCCTTGAAGATCATTAACAATCGTCAGAAGAGCAAATTCTCACTTATGTAATAGGTTAGGCTCCACCAACAACAGGTATGAAAAGTTCCCTGGGGGAAGACACCTGCAGAGCCTGCTCCTTGACCTTCAGCTCCATTGCTCCTACAGATGAATGATGTTCGTTTCAGTACTGCATTAGCAGTACTTATACAAAGTATGTCTCTAGAACAAAACATCAGCTCTTCTGAAAAAGATCAGTCTTGTAGTTTCATTTGTCAGGTGACACTTCCTTACAATTTTGATCAAATGGAAAGCACTCCTGGTTAAAATAAGAAACAATTGAATACATTCCCCAACTCATTCTCTTTGTGAAAATATGTATCTTGGAGAGCAAAACATTTAAACATAGATTGTTATTGGAAGCACTTATCTGTAAGAGGCCCTCAAACATTAAAAACACATAAAAATATTCTATTAGTGACCTGAGGTCCCCTTAGCAGGGTCTGGAGCACACTGCATGTAACTCACATGTCACTGGTAAAACTCTTATTTTTTCTGACCGCAGTATATCTTTCAGGTAAATGTAAACAGAATCAACATAAAATTTACCACTAAATTTCTCTCTGATTTCCCAAGCAAATAGAGGTGGGACTTCCCACGGGAATACATACATATGGACTTCCCCACAAGCACAAAAATATATTTAGAAGTTCTTTAAAGAGAAATAAAAAGGAAAAAGAAGATGAAAAATTTCTAGTCTGTGTCAGGTAAAATGTTTTCATGCTACAGAAGGAAAAAGTATTCTACTGATCCCAGTATAGTAGCTTTCCTCACATCCTTCAAGGCCCATCTGCTTAGTGTATCAGTCACTCCTGTTATCCTTGGAGATACAGGGGCTGACTTGCCAACAAAGTGGAGAAAAGCCACTTGAAATCTTTTTCTTCCTCAATGTAGCACAGTCATACTGTCAAAGAAAACAAATCTTCACACAGTACATCTCCCAAGCATGTATTTTACATGGGAAAGAAGAGAAGGATCTTTTCACTTTATATAGTGCAGTGAAATTTTTCTTCTTCAGGCTCTTTTTTGGGATGTACCTTGTTGGAGCACTGAGGGGCTATTTCACTACATGTACATATTAGGAATTTTTAATTCATTTGCTCTTCTTCCAATCCACAGTTCATTTTCAACCAGTTCATAAAAGATCTGCTCTCGGGATTTGGAGAAAAGACAAGAGAGAGCCTGGCTGTGCTCGCATTATGCAATGCCTGACTTCAGTGGGAGCTCATCGGACTGAAGGTTTTGGCCCAAATATCCAGTAGCTCACAGGAAAGTCCAAGATGTTAGGTGCCAGAAGATCTGAATGTGAGATGTGTAGTTACTAGAGCATCTGCCACTGTGGCAGGTAAAGTCTGAAAGCAAAGTGGGGGTTCTAGTTTGGAAGGAAGCAGATGATACTGCATTATCAGTACAGTACTAGACAGATACAGCTGGATTTCATCAGGATTGCATCTTCCTATGAATGGCAACAAGAAGCTGTTTACAGACACAGCCAAATCAGAGAGGGAAGCAAAACCCACATGATATTCATGAGAGTAAATGGGACCTGTATTCTTGCTGTGGGAAAGCAGAGTCCTCACTAGGAGTAGAAAGAGAACTTCTACAAGTAGTGATAACCCCTTGCTCAGTTCAAATCACCTTGAGTCAAGAATCCCTCTTGACCTTCCTGGTTGCTCTGGCTCTGCATTCATTGCTCAACTCCTTACTCTTGAGTTAAGGCCTAAATGTATTTTGTGAGTGAGCACATATATTTAATCTCTCCCAAATGTTCCATCTCAAAGTAATGGCATAATACCTGGCTCATTCTTTCAGCTCCACCAAACAATAACTGCCAGAAAACCAGCTTACTTCAGCCATTCCTAACAAAACACAGTTAGGTCTTTAACACACAGCCTTCTTTTTACTTGGGCTGCTGCTTTTTTGGTGCAGCTCTTTGTAGATTCCCTTGGTTAATGCCAGCTGCATTCCTCTTCCAGAGAGCAACTTGCTTCTCGTAGAAACAAACACATTTACATTTGGAGAATTTTACAGCTGGAGCATTTCCTAAGTCCTTCCACTTCTGACATTACCTCTTTTCCTGACAGCCTGCACAGGCACCACCTGAAGGCAAGGTACCGGTCTTAGCTCTGTCTCTCAAAACTTCAACTTTCTGTGAGCTCTTCCAGTATATGTTGAAGTTGGAAAAGCCAAATGACTCTCACTCTCTGTGCTAAAGCAGTGAAAGCTGCCATTCAAGCACACTTAAAATGGACTTAGAAACCAAACGACAGCAAATGACAGAGTTCGTACCTCCCTGCCAGATGAGCTAGAGTACCACTATGGAAACAGCACAGTGGGCACTACGTACATGCAAGGGCTTTGAAACAGGAGGCTGAGGGGAAGCAGTTAGTGACACTAACTAGAGATGTTGAAAGAGGGAGGAAAATGTCTGAAAAGTTCTGGGGAAAAAAAAAAAAACAGAGTCTAGTGCAAAAAGGAAAAGATATCTCTAGTGCCAATCCCTCTGGGATCTTTTGTTCATTCAGCTGTGGTGAACAGACCAAGAGCCAGTGAATGGCTACATGCTGCCCAGGGATGATCTTTGCAATGTGACAGCCAAGAGGCCACAGCAAGGAAAGGAAGCAAGAATCTCTTGGAAGTATCATAAAAGGCTAACTCATTCCCCTTTATATACTAGTTTCCACCAGACTCTGGGAGAACATTTAAAAAACACCATGGTATTTTCTTTTTCTTCTTCTTCTTTAAAAGTTAGACTTAAAAGTGAGACACTCACTGTCTGGTCACTCTCTGCCCAATGGAACAGAGTCTTGTTTGTGAACTTTCCTGAGGCACTCCATGTCACAGGAGATAACATTAAACATGATAGTATCCAACAGTTTACTGAATAAGACTGGGTCATACAACATATGGATTCAATTTCTGACTTCGGTACACACTTCTATAAGAGAAGACTTCACCAAGAGACCCCTTCAATGTTTTTCACAGAATCACAGAATGTCTAGGTTGGAAGAGACCTTCAAGATCATCGAGTCCAGCCCATACCCTAACACCTCAACCAGATCATGGCATCAAGTGCTACATCCAGTCTTTTCTTAAACACATCCAGGGATGGTGACTCCACCACCTCCCCAAGCAGACTATTCCAGTACCTTATCACCCTTTCCGTGAAAAACTTTTTCCTAATGTCCAACCTATATTTCCCTTGATGCAGCCTGAGACTGCTATATCCCTTCTGAGTAAGATGACAATAATACCCCCTCACCATGTATTAACACTTTACCATAGAGATAGTCATTCCTATTTGTACTCAATCCTGTACTAGAGAAGCAAACATGGCAAAGACAAGAATGTCTGCACCTGCACAGACAGACCTAAGCAGACATCACAAGTCTCCTAAAGAATTTTGACATGCAATCCATGACACAATTATAAAATTGCTTTAGTGGCAAATACAGTCTTGCAAGGATTTTGCAGTGTTCTAAACCTTACTTTCAATGATCTTAGCTTTCGTAGATTTTAAGTGATTAAGCAAAAGTATTACAGTACACCTTCAAGTGGCTCTTCATAAATAGGTTTTGCATTAGAAAGGGATTCTTACTGAGTCTACCATGAAATATTTGCATGGGAAATTAAGAAATTTGAATCAAAACAGGTCTGTTTATTTTAGAACACACTAGAGCCAGCCACTGCACAGCTGAGTTTCCAGCACACCAGTACTAGATGCCAAGGAGCTTCAGGGAAACAAGTAACAAAATGGGAAACTGAGCAGCTTAGCTTCTTTTCACATTAGTTGCCAAAAGTGGGCAGCAGCACTGAAATAATATTGTATAAAATCTCCTGTTAACTCAAGAAGTTTACTGTTTATTTCCTATCCAGTGTATATACATAGAAAACCCTAAATGTTGCAGGAAACAATACTAACGCTATGTTTATCCAGCAAACCAGAGGTATTCTTCATGAAAAGAATTAGTAGGTTTAGGATCAAGAAGAAGATGCACATTATTATTTTACATTTTCATGTACTCAAGCATTTTTTTTCTTGGAATGAAAAAGCAGCTTTTGAACAGCATGAGCATCAATGTAGCAGTTAAAACAGTACCATGTATTTGCCTTGTACAGAAAGCTAGAACATCACCTTTCTAACTGAAATATAAGTAAAAGTCTTATGAAAAAGCATCCTTAACAAGCATGAGGAGATGAGGCCCTGGCTTAACACATCATCTGATGTAAGAGGTTGAGATGTGTGCTGCTGTGTTAACATCCTTCCAGGGAAGTGCTTTAATTCCAAATCAAGAAGGAACACCACCATCTCTTGAGTCATCAGCATCACTTCCTGCCTTTCTGTGTGCATGTTCATAGGAAATCTTTCATCTATTTTTTTTCAAAGCCAAATCTCTCTTGGCTAGCAAGCTCAGGCAAGATCCAGACAAAAACAATATAGGCACAACAAGTTTCAACAAAAATATTTGTTGCAAGAACACTCTTCCTTGGCTGAACCTTGACTACACCCATGCTGATGCACATTTGTGGAGTGCCATTGCCAATGTCAGAGGATCCAAGTTCAATTTCTGCATACCCTAGTGATTTCTTCTGGCTTTGAACACTACCCAGGTGGCTGCAGGAGGGGCTACAGAAATTACAGGGAGACAGCAGAGCAGGCGAGAGTACTTGCCTGAGAAGCAAAGAAAGGGGAGATACCCACATTCTACCAGCCCGTCCCCATCCAATCTGCCCACAATATGCTGTTGTAAAAAGTTTGCAGTGAAGCTGGGGATTTGGCACTAACATGGTGTGGAATAGTCATCAGATATTTAAAACAGAGCTGAGAGAACAAAGAAGGGCTTTGTAATGCAAGGCAGCACTGAAAACCCTGAAATTCTGCCAGCCGGCTTGCATGGAGTGTTTGCTAATGTACACAGTGGAGTGCATTCCTCGCATTCAATTACATGACAGTTTTATACACCAGGTATATGCAGAGGGTTCTTCTTAACTCTTTAAGTCCTCCCTCATTTATAAATCCTAAAGGGACTCACAGTGATTTCATTTCTGCTGTCTTGCACATGCATGCAACTTCAGTCATGAAAGACTGAGCATATGCTGTAGGCAATTGCTTGTCAACGTGTAAGTACACTTATTTCTGTTGCTATAAACAGTTGAAGTTATTAAGCATGAAAGAATTAGAAAACTCATTCTCTCCCTAGTCTTTTGCATCTCCCTTGATTTAATCAGTGAGGATAGAGGCTTGTTTAAAGGACCACTACCATTGCCTCCCTGTATTGTAAAATGGAGGATGCAGAAACTGCTATTAAAGCTCCCCCTTGTTAGACCACAGAGAAGGGAGCCAGGAACCCCTGGCTGGCTAACACTATATTCTACCATAAACACCATGTATTACACAGTGTCTACCATAAAACGAGGATCATTGTCTGTGCTCTTCTTGGGAAAATTCTTGGAGAGCTATGGCTAAAATGTGTTGCATGTAAGCAGGCAATGCTCCACGCATTCAGGCAAATGGACCTCTCATTCGTATGATGTGAGGAATACAGATGGAGTAAAGGACCAAGACCTAAACTGCAGGGCTTGGATGCTTTAGTGCCAAGTGGTTGAGAAGGGCAAAGTATTATTACTTTCCGATTCTGCTAATGCATAAAGTAAATTTTTGGCCATAATTTTAATAATACACAATTATATTTTCAGAAGATCCGCCATGGTATCTTTCATAAACTCTAAGCTGTAGAACTATTAAGTTATAAAGTTAGAAGATTAACGTCTGTTAATTAAGTTAAAAGAAAAAGAGAGGCACTGAAAGAGATATTTGTGGTTAAACTCTCCAGCACCCATACTTTTGCCTGTATTTTTAATGTTAGTAGCTCATAGACTAACATTTAATTAAGCCCACATTTAACCAGAAATTATTTTTTCTGCTTAGTCACCCAGGGAAACAATCAAGAGACAAAAGTTAAAGCATCTTGACCAATATTCGGGTGTCAGGTAGCATTATTACTCATGAAATTTCTACTCCCATACTCCAACTACTTAACAAAGCAGAATTTACCCTGTAGGTAGAGAGGAAGTGCTTGGTGTCTGGAATTAGATGGGCAGAGAGAAAGGAAGGTAAAAGAAGAAGGTTATTGCAATGGTGGGGAAGGTGTACACATTGGTAAATGCGGCCGGGGCAAGATGAGGGAAAATTAGGCCAGAATAAAGGCAAACTAAGCCACCAACCTAAGTCTCCGTAAGTCATGTAAAGGTTCTTCCCATAGTGAGAACGTTTCCAAAGCAGAAGCCCAGATGGATGTGTCTAAATAAAGGACTTAGGAGAACAGTAATGGGAGTACTACATTTGGTACACACAAGCAAGCAGACCCTTGCTGAAATATTTGTATGTACTTGAATTTGTAAAGAAGAGGGAGAATAATTTCCCAAATCAAAAATTGCATGATTAGATACCACAAGCACAGAGACATAAGCAAGATATCCTGTTTACAAACTAAAGATATTTTCACTAAAGAATGACAGTTAAATTGCCATATTGGCAGAACTAATTTACAAAAGAAAAGCACTTTTTGAAGTTTCCACTTAAACACTGAGAAGTCTTTAAACTATTATTAGCTGTGAGATCCTTATTTGGAGGATCTGCTCTCTTTGGAGCAGAAGAAAATGTTACATTTTTAAGGGTAAAAGGGAACTGGAAGCATCACAGATGTTCTTACAGAAAATCTAAGTTTCATAAAGTGTACTACAGATGATACATTCAGACAAATATCTGCATCCTATTTCTGAAACAGGACTGTTTCTGTGTTATTCATAATTACTTTTTCCTACTGTTAGATTGTGCAACTTGGAAATAATGTGACACTTCTGAAAGAGAATTATTTTTTACTATGGAAATTTATTTTTTACTATAAGGAAAGGGATGGAAAGTACTCAGATAATAGCATTTCTCAGCAATCGTTAGCTGTAGTGATCACAAAATGCTGCTGCCTCTCTTTAACACTTAGCTGCACGTGAATGTAAAAGACCAAGAGTCATCTCACATTCCTTCTCCTCCCAAAGGGTCATGATACACTAACACACTTCTGCAACCAGAGGCCCACATGGCTCAGTTATCTTTCCCTTACCATAAGACATATAAATGTGTGAGAGACAGCACTCTTGGATGCCAGGAGATCATTTATGACACCTAACTACATACTGCCTTCACTTTACAACAGACAGCACCATATCCCAGACATCTGAATTCCTCAGCTCAAAAAAAAGGAGCCAAAGAAAACCCTGCTGCCTAGTAAACCACAGAAAAACAGAGGTGATGCTCCCAGAAGAGGTGAAATTTAGCCACACCAGCAATTATCGTGCTGTGTTCAAAGAACAGGTTCTCGTCACAATGGCACAGAGCATCAAGATCTCCTGGTGTAGGATATGGAAACAACCATGACAGTCAAAAAAAGCTGGTCTACACCGTGACTTCAGGAACATGCCCCCGTTCTAGTCAAGGTTGTGGACACGTGAGTGTACAACTCTGAGGACAGGAATCGCAGTGTGATGCGAACTTTTATGGTCTCAAGCTTTACATGCAGTAAGTACTGCATTTGGGATGATTCAAAGGGTTTTGATTTCACTTTCTATGCAGCATCTTGATTAGTTAATCACAAGGCACCTCTCTTGGCACAAGTGACCCGTTCAGTTTAAGGCCTTCAGATTTTTTCAGAGAGATAATTATAAGAAATTTGACACGTAAAAGGGATGAATCTTCAAAATTCCATCAGGAGAAGAGCTAACAGTGGCCATAAATTTCAGTAGCTTCAGGAAACTCCTTTGCAATCCTCTACGCTGCTTTTAAAACAATAATAATGCAGAAAATATGGAGATGTACTATTATCTCAAAGGCAAAAGCAGAAATCTGAAAGAAAAATCAAGCTGATTGTTAAAACAGTGAGCTTATATTGAGTCCAGAAAGAGAGACACAACAGAGAAAAATGACCCTTGTGTAACATAATGTTACTTTATCAAGTTCACAGAGTATTAAGAAGGGAATATAATGATTTCTGAAACATATTCAATGGTTAAATATTAAAACTCCAGCCCCATCCTGTGCATGGCTGCAATTAACATTTACAGCCTTCCTATACAATAGCCTTCCCCTATCATCACATGTGGCTTACAGAACACTGAACCCTGCCAAAACATCCCTGGTTATGCATCAATAAAATCATGAATGCACAGCTCTGGGAATGGTGTTGGTGATGTTCTACATGGGAATCAGTAGAGGGAACAAATAACACTGTGGCTTTTTGAGTTCTACGAAATAATGGAAATGGCATCTTTTTTTCCTCCTCTCAGTGGAGTAATGGAACAGTAGATAAACTGTGGAAAACCACAGTTAAATATTTAGAACCCACAAGGAAAAAAATCCTTTGAACAAATCAAGCTATTTCACTTACAGACTGGGAAGGAAAAGAGAGACAGAAGGTTTGTTATTGTTATTTCTATTTTTAAACACATATGAGTTGCTCAGATACTATTTTGATAGGGGCTACATAAGCACCAAAAGAAAGAAGGATAAGATTTTTTTCCATGATGTTCTTTTATCTTTATAGGGGTGATCCAAGCTTCAGCCTTTAACAGTACCTTTTCCAATCAAGGCATCTGGAAATGTCTCAAAACCATTTCAAAAATCAGTGGAAATATTACAATATAAAGCATGACCTTCAGGCCATGGAGCTATGGTGGGTATTTGGAATTCCCAGAGATTTCCTCCAAAATGACTATGTTCAGTCTCTGCTCCTTACCCACCATCACATAGTTGAGGTTTTTCATTTGAAGAATGCTCAAAGGTTGACAAGAAAAGTTACTTAAAAGTTTTGAAGCATGTTCGAGTTCATTAAGTAATAATGTTTTTTAATATTCTGTACCTCACTTTTCCCACCTTGAGAAGATTTTACTGTTGAAAGACATTTACTTGTCTAAGAGGATTATTAAGAAGCTAATGAGTATTTTAAAAATATTTAGACAAGGCTAAAAAAAAGTATGGAAAAATCATGATTTGAAACAAAAAATAAAAAGGACAATGAGAAACTTACAGGGAAGGAATTGAAGGTTATCTCTACATAACAAGACAGAAACTGGCAACATAGTATATACAGAAATTCTGGATCCTATTCTTCATTATGCTTTGAAGTAAAACCCCCACAAATGAAGCGCATCTACAGTGAGAACGAGTACTTTAGTGTCGCTGCTGATTTCATATTGATTAAACCAATTGTGTAAGAAATTTAGTGTCCCTCTCCGAAGGAGAAAAAAACCAATTTCTCAGAGTTCCCAGGAGTTAAAGTGATAATCTAAATCACACACACGCACACACACACACACACACACACACCCCCACACACACACAAAAAAAAGCGCCCTGAGAAAGAAGCAAAGATAATTAGGTTGGATATAAATGAAGATAAATACCCTCAGTTCAGTCAGTGCCTGTGAGGACTAGACAGGTTGTCCTCATGCCTCAATGACATGTCTATTACCCAGTGAGCATATACTCAGTTTTGCAGCTGAAAAATCATAAAATCTTTCCTAAATAGAAATTTGTTTACATTTCACAGTCCACCAATAAGATTTAACCAGTACATTCTCCAGAAAAACTTGCATTGCTGACAACCTCTAGTCACACCTCGCTACAAATGCCTCAGTGGTGAGGCAAGACACCTTTTGAATTGAAGTCTTCATCTGTTTTGGATCCAACCTACTGTCTAGAACATAAGTTAAATTTCTGTCAAACATGAGGAAGTGGAATTAAAAAAAAAAAAGGACACTTTTAAGGTACTTGCTCCTGTATCTGAAAGCAACTTTGCTCAGAAACAAAATTTGAGACAGTCCCACCACTTTGTGTTTAAGGTGTTTAAGTATCTTTCACTGCAAGGTCTTTTTCACTTACTTAGCTAACTGAGCTTTTAAAAAACGCTCGGGATTGTATCACTGATCCTGTTTCATGCCCAGATACGTTCAGACAGAATGTACAATGAGGTAGCTGATTTTTTGGGGTTTATATAAAAAACCACAGAGCTATGCTGGGATGAGGATTCGGGAGCCCTGCCTCCCACCCTGGCACCACCGTGTGCACCACTAGCCAGCCACCATTCAGGGCTCCGGTGCTCGCTTAGCTTGTCTGGCCCAGTAATAATGAAAGGAAGAAAGGATTTTTCACTAGGAATTTGGAGTATTTTCTCATTATAACCAACCAGCATGACCAGAAAAAAGACTCCTGATGCAATCCGTGGGCCTAGTTCTCACTCCCCCGCTGGCAGGGCCTGAAAGACTGCTGGGGCCACAAGCCCCACTCCTGCAGGAGAGGGGAGGGAAAATGGGCTAAAACCAGATCCTGTCTGTCAGGTCTTGTATCCTGCCTTCAGCACTGCCCAGAGCTTCACGGTTCAGGGAAAAGCAAACAAACAAACAAAAAATCCCCTCTGCTTCCCCCTTCCAGCACCCGTGGCCTGTGGTGCAGTAACCAAGGAAGCGGCTCGTCCTGTTACTGGCAGCTAGCCCTTCAAGGGACGAGGACTGGGCAAGGACAAACCCCAGCTGAAATCCCAACTCCAGTCTCGTTCTTCAGACCAAAACTAGAAAATAGGGCAGGATGGGCAGAATTTGGTATCGTAAGGGCCCTCATGGCTGGAAATAGGGCAGCTGAGCATGCTGTGGGGGGGAAAATAGCGGCCTGGAGGAGGTCAGTGGGATAACAGAGGGATAACAGTGCTTTTCCAACGGCACTTCAGCGGTGTGCCCAGGGTGTTGGTTTCTGCCCGGCACAAAAGCAATTTGCAATTTTCTTCTTTCCTCTCTCATAGTCACCCTCGACACTACAGCAGCAGCTGAGGGGCCTTCTCCTGGAGAAGGCACAGCAGGAATAATCCCACAGGTCGAGAGGCAAGGGCAGAGGCCGGAGGGCAGGGAAGGTCAGCACTAGGCAGGCACGATGTTGAGCTGCCGAAACAGGCAGAAGGTCTGTTTCTGCGTCCTCTAAGCTCGGCTGCCAGAAACTTAAGATGCACTTTGGGAGACCCAGGGACAAGGCTCACGGTAACCTGCAGTAACAGACAGCTGATGGCGTCTGTCCTGCGAGTGGGGCAGGAGCAGGGGGAGGAAAGGGCTCCACATTGTCCCCGCTGGTGTGACTGTGTGTTGCTCTGTTTGCAACAGTGCGGCCTCAATGTGCTCGTGGTTTCTCGTGCAATGAGAATGTGTGCCCAGAGAGAGAGGAGACAGGAGGTGCCAGCTGACACAGTGCAAGGGAGGTGAGAACGCTGTCAAGGTTTGGCTCACTGCAAAGTGTGGGTGCACCCTCTCCAATGCAGCTGAAAGAAACAATGCAATGCCACAACACAAATTTGCACCAGGCTATTGGAAGCCCTCAGCTGTGTGCTCAGCTTTGCTCTGGTCTTCCTTGGCTTAACACCTCTTTCACATACAGTCACAAACCAGAGGGAATCTTTTGCTGTTGACAGAGTCACAGCCCTGCACAATAGTCACAAGAGACAATGAGACCCACTGTGTGACTCTGGGTCTCAAGTCTTGCTGTTCCTGTAACAGGGATAAAGACCACCATGCTTGTCCACTCAGGCTGAAGGTGCACTTCTGGTACTCCTTGAGGTTTGACCCTGAGAAGGTGCTGGGTGGGGTCTGAGTGGTTTTTACCACCTCATTCACAAACCAAGGCCTCAGACAGGAATCATCTATCTATTGCTTTCAACTCCAGTCCAACACATGGAACTTTCTCCTCTCTGTCACCAGATCTTGTCTTTTCTTTTCACTGAGACACAAATAACTGGAATTTAATTTTACCTCATGGAATTTTGTGATTACACGAGGTTGTGCAGGATAAGCACATAGGAGATCCATTCTCCCTCTTCCCTGCCACGTATTCCTTCCATCAGGCCCATTCTTTGGCCTTATCATCACCCTGTCATACAATCCGCTTTTCACAATCTTGTGAGACTTTGGTCACAGAGAGACTCGAGGCCTTCCTAACAGCTCCTACACAAGCCCATCTTTGCTAGTAACTGAGCACAAGACAGTGGAGGCAGGCAGCATTTTTGCTGAAAGCCTTGTTAGATCCACCCAGTAAGAGAGGCCAGGCAGACAATAACACAGGCTTCTTGTACCAGATCATGCCAGCAGTCTGTTTCCTGCAAAAGTCAACTCATTCAGAAGAAAACAAAATAAGTTAGTGTACCTAGCCAGTTGCAAAGCAGAGTGGACAGAAACATTCCTCTATTTCCTTCCCCGACCAGGCAGCCAAAGAAACATTTTTACAATGAGAATTTTGCTGCCTCCTTCCCCCCCCCCCCCATATGATTTCATTTATCTCACCATGGTTTCTGGCTAGTAGCAGAAAAACAAGAATTTAATTTACACATGTTTGAATCTGGAACTAAACTTTCTTAGAAAACAGGAACATTTTGGTTTGTGTGCGTTTTGATTTAACCCATTATTTTGCTGCATTAATCCCATCAGAAATCTGAATGCGTCTGACACTCCCAAAAGTTAAAGCTCTGAATCTGCTGCTTCATCTTTAGCAGAAAGAGAAACAGAAACAAAATAATAATAAGGATATGGGAATTAAAAGGAAATTGACGAAACACTTTTCTGAGGGCACCTGCTAAATTTCACAAAAATGTGCTACCTTCTCACCTGAGGTACTGCAGGTCCTGGTTATCAGAGTGCTAATTTTCAGGATGCAAAGCTGGGATTTAACAACTTCATTCCAAATACTGCCAAGCACAGTGGGATTTTTCCTTATAATTTTTATCCTCCAAAAAGAGATAAAGACTCCTTCTTCCTGAAATTAACTCTTTACCTCTGGTAAGGAAGTCCAAAGAAACAAGCTGGCTGTAGAGGACTCAGAAGTTGCACAGAGTGGAAGAGAAAACCATGAAATACCATTTCATGGCAAAGGCACTGCTTTTTTTTGGGCATGGGTGTCTTAGGACTTGAAGCTATTTGCTGGCACGTATTTAATTGCCATTTTTACCAACTAAATTTTTACAATCGTTTTTACTTTTCTGCATGATGGATGAGCTTTTTGTTGAAATGAGGTCACTATGTTTTACCTTTTCCTCCTATGCTGGGACTGTTTGCTGTGTCAATTCACATAGCTTAGAAAAATATGTGCACATCCTCTGAGCTGCATCCTGGCACCATAAAGCAAAGCCAGTTTTGGCTTTTTTCACTTGGCAGCAGTGGAAGCCAGGAGCCTTTAGGTGCACAGACTGCCCTCCACTGTGCATGCACCTCTCCCAGGTCACAGGGGATATTGGGCAACTTTGGCTGTGAAAGTACAGGGTGATGATGTGCCTCGCCAGGACCAACCTCTCAGACAGCCATCCCACACTGGGGAATAAGAGGGAGCCTGGGCTCATCTCTCCTGTGCAATTTCAGGGAGAGGCTCTGGCCCTCTACCTCTTATCAGCACCATACGACAATCCCACTGCTCTTGTCATTTCTGGCATTCTTGCCACCCTCCATGGAGGAGTTCTGCATGTGTGCTCAAAGCTGTACTTGTTGACCTCTTCCTTCTTTCCAGTTCTCCTCATCCTCTGCACAAATAACTCTACTGTTTCAACAGCAGTTTAAGTAGAAGTAAGAATTTCAAGAGAGGGTGGACACCTTTGATATGCACCCAGCCTGAAACGTATCTGCCAAATTCTAGACCCATGAGCCAGCTGGCCTGGGCAGGGTGGAGAGGGAAGGAGTCCTAGGCCAGTACACTGCCCAAATTTGATTCAGAAGAAAAAAGCCTTTAATGTGACAACACACACAGGGCACCACTTCCCAGTTATACACAACCAATGTCCCTGGACAGCTTTGATCAGTACACTGTCTGGAATGTGTAAGGTTCAGGATATAGTCACTCAGCCTCCCAAGGCAGCCCTGGAAGTAAAGGAGCAAACAAATACAGCCATTTGCTCCTTTCCCCAGTTTGAACTTGCAACAATTTATGGCCTTCCCCAAAGACGGGCTGCTCTCTTGTCCCTGATCTTTGCTGTAAACTCCAGCACTGTTGTCACCTCCATTAGAGCCTTCTGAGTCGGTTCTATTGCCCTCTGAGCCTGGCACTGGCTAAGGACACACCAGACAATACACTCTGTTTACATGCAGGCTCTGTTTACATGGCAGAGATCCAACAACTCATCAACCTCCTTAAAAAGCCATGAGAAGATATGGGAAGCAAGCAGAACAATGTTTGTTCTGACCCCTAATCACTCTGGCTCCACAACAGCAACATGGTGAAGACATTTGATAAAAAACTGGACTTCAGTAAAGTAACTCTTGTCCTTGCTAAACACCAATCTCAGTCCCTTTGGAAGGCTCTCCCTGGAGTCCATGGTCATACCCGGACAAGTAGGATGTTCCACAGCTCAGCACTCTCTGTGCCTTGTCCTTGTGCTCTCCAGGCCTTTGCTTTTTGGGAATTAGAGCCTGGGGAGGTCAGAAGCCCCAGTCACATCAAATGAAGTTGTGGCAGACAGCACTAAATTATTAATGTCTTTAAATACTAAGTGCACTCGGCAACCAATTCAGCCTCCAGCACACAGGCTGTGCACCAACATGGCCCCAAAGGGGTCACAGGAAGAAAACCTCACTAAGGATTGTGAAGCAGCAGTTCTGTTTGCATTGGCATATTTGTCTCTCCCCAGGACAGAGGATGCACACAGTCATGAATCAATCCATTTGTACGCATGTCCACTCTCCTCTTACTATTTCAGCCACTCCTTGTCCCTGGGAGACACACAGCAGTCCTAACCAAAGCTCCGCTTTATTTACATCCAAGAAGGTAGTCTTGAAAGCTGCGAGATGATCTTTCAGTTATATGGCAAGAGAAGGAAAGAACGTTCCACATCTACAATTTTACTTGATTCTGTCACTTGAAGACTGCAAATCATTAACATATCTCTGCTATGCACAGTTTGATATTTCTCTTTAACCACATGCCTTTAAAACTAACCTTATTGACAATTTACTTCTGTAAACTTCCATTTTGTTTTCGATTTAGTTTCATCCCCCTGTGACATCCTATCTCTGGCTCCTCACTACTACCACAACTGGCCTGCAGATAACAACTCTGACTTGGATGTTGTGTTTATTAATAGTTTGCTGTTTTCATGCAGCTTTAATTGCGTTTCAAGAGGAACGGATGCTGATTTTTTGCTCCTGTTTTAACATGTGGCAAATGCATGAAATTCCGCATGTTGTAGGAAACAGGAAGAAAGCTTTAACTTCAACTGTTTAGAATGTACATGCACAAACAACACAATCAAAGTACATGCTCCTCCTTTTCACCTCCTCCACACCTCAGTATTTCTGTTCTCTCTCTCTGCCCTTCTGGGAACGTATCTCTTTCACTTCTGCTCATCTCTCTCCCACACCCACAGGCATGCACTGATTTGCTACTGCTGGGTCACTTGTGATTAAAGCTCTGGATACACTAGTTTATTGCAGGGCTGTCCCTGGCTTCATAGGCTGTTTGCTGTTTTGTTATTATAGTGCTGAAGCCTCTTTCTTGCAGTTTGCTGCCTTTCACAAACACATACAGAGACACGCACACCACCACCAGAACGTATTTAGTTTGAAATGGCCAACAACAAAAATCGACTTGGGGTTTGCAAACAATTTGAAAGGGAATGAGGGAAAAGGGGGTTACAGATCCTGGAAATGCAGCCTCCCTGCCCCGCCTGACTTCTCTGAGTGTTTGGCATTTTTTTGTGGTACTGGAATAAAAAGCTTCAAGTGCCACAACAGCTGCGTGACTGTTTGCTTTGCTTGGCTGCAGAAACTCAGGCACAGCATATTCGTCTGGGAAGCTGCTAGTTGGAGTTGGGGAAAATCGCTGGTCCTTTTTGGCTATATAGACTTTGACAATAGCTTTAACAAGTTGGATTTGGCTTTCTGAGCAACAGGCAACAAACACAAAGAACTTCTAAAAATTATTATGGATGTATTTACACTTCTCAAATATAAGAGCAAGTCCCTCCTTCTGAAACATGTTTCAGGCCCCTTCAAAAAAAAAGGGGGATTTCAAAAGAAAAGCTCACAGCAGACAGAATTTCCGTTTTATTTTAAAAAGTCCTGTGTATATCCCTACTGCCCTACTGCATTCCTCTTCTTTCACCTCCCACCAAAAAAAAAAAAAAAAAAAAAAAAAAAAAAAAAAAAAAAAAAAAAAAAGGCTAACTTCTGGGCATAGCTTAAAAGCGACAAAACCTCCTCCATGTGTGTATTCTCCAGCTCCACTGCAGATACTTGGAGTTACATAAAACTGGGCAGTTAGTGATTCTGGCAGCTGAAAAATTACAAAGTTCAGGGGCTGAGGAGGGTGTGGGCCAAGCTGAAGTTTTCCAGAGAGCTGTACCAGATGGAATGGAGAAAAAACGTTTCTCTTTTGGCTCAGGAAGTTGGAGTTAAAAGCTCTGAACCTTAAACCAATTTCAGGGATATCTCCATTCCCTGTTCCCTGTGAGCACTGGTATTGGTAGTGCTGGTTATCAAGGATGATTTAGACCTTAAGAAACAATGAATGCCTTTCTGCATGTGGCAATGCAATATCTTTACAGTGACGCGGCAGAGAATGGTGTGCTCCAGTTACCCCCTTACCAGAGCTGTGTGAGCCTTCCCCCTTATGAACCAGCAGCATATTTCCATTTCCAACTGGATGGTTGATATATAAAGATGAAATTGAAGTGCATCATGCAATAAACAACTAGCTACCAAATGCGCTCCGAGTCAGCACATACACACTAGAATATGGTTTTGTGTTATGACATCTGTTTACAGGGATGATGATAAATTTAACTGTTATATTTAAATTATAATAACTCCTCAGATTTGGACTTAAAACTATCCAGGTAGGAAGAGTCATACTTCTTATCTAAGTGCTAAATAGTGTGTTAGTGAGCACATGTTGTAAGATGTTGGAATTTTTCAGTGTAAGTAGTCCCAACTGTGTTTTAAAATACCCCGACTAGTCAGGCTTAATTTTCTACCAAGGTTTTAAAATATACTTCCAGCTGTGACTAGCTGCGGTCACACTAAGGGCAAAATAGCCTTTAACCATGTGTTAATCAACAAAGACTGGGATATTGTGTCCAACTCACTGCATACACTACAAGAAAGACATATGCAAGCTGAAGTGAGGTCCAGTGCAAGGACCCTAAAATGGTTAGGGGGCTGGCATATAAGAAAGGCTGGGAGAGCTCAAATTCTTCAGCCTAGAGAGGGCTAAGGCAGGAGAGTTTGTATAAGAAAACAGAGTATTTGAACTTTATTATTTTACTGAAAATGCTGATTAAGAAGCAAAATTTAGGTGCTTTTCTGAAGATAATTTGTCCACTAGGATCTGGAATAACTCACTTCACACGGAATGAAAACCAGTCATTTGATTTTTGATTCTGTTTTCTTATATGGAAACCAGCCCAAATGACCTGGAGAGGAGACCCTGTATATAACACATTTCCAACTACTACAAGGAACTCATTCATATAGTATCTACAATGGAAATTTGAATTTGCTGCTTGGTGTCATCAGTTCTCAGTGAAATAGGCAATGGCAAGGTTGACTCTGTTTACCTATTAACTGTGAACACCAAAGACAGACTTCTCTAACTCAGCATGGAATCAGTCAGCTAACTAAATAAAGTAACTACTTATGTGCAATGTGGTTCTTGGTCAAGTCACTCAAAAGCTTACCACTGGAGATTATGGCTCTGCAGCAGCTGAAATTAAAATAACAGTTGGCTTATGTGGTACAGCTCTGGCTATGCATTGCCACTCTTCCCTTACACCCAACACGACACCTTTTACCAAGCTGTTTCCCTGATCTAGGTCAACATAAAGCTCACCTAACAAAAATTAACATTGTCTTTGGTACTAAGACAGCATCACAAGAATAGCAAAAGCTATGGGCAAGAAATAATATTTAATTTTGATTTCCCATTTCATTTTAGACAGCTGCAATTTTCCTCAGATTTGGGAGTCGTGGGGATTGTGAAGTTTTGGAAGATTCAATTAAGTGATCATTCTTATATGCAAAATAAAATTTCAACATGCTTACTCTGTTACTGCCAGTTCACATTCCTTGGGAAAAAGCTGAAGTGAAAATTAATGAAATTCAGTGAGTTTGCTGGAAAATGTTTTCTTTATAACAAAAATATAGGCATGTCATAACAATGCTTAGAATGTAATACAGAAAGCATTTCAGCTATTTTTTATAGTCTTAGAGAACATTATGTAATTTGTGACTTAGATGTCATTAAGCTAAAAAAAAAACAACAACAAAAAGACTAGACATACAAAATTTAAACACCCCTTTTCCCCTCTGGCAGGATCCAGGGTTCTGACCCTGCTAAGACCCTCAGTCTGGCAAGTAACTATTGCAAGTTCCATCTGCACCAAAGCTCTCCCCCTCTATGCTTGAGTTCCCTTGCAGTGATCTGCACAAGACAGTTTTTTTCTCTATCTGGGATCTGGCAATGGCCCCCTGCAACTTTACTGCTCTCCCCACCAGCCTTTTCTCCAGGCTGTGTGTTGACCTGGCAAATGCTTCTAGCTGTAAGGAGATGAAAAGAAGGTAAGGAAAAAAATGGGAAAAAAAGCACAAGCTCTGCAGATGAAAGTCTGAGGCAGTGTTTTCCTTTCCAAAGTGCTGCTACATTCCCATAAGCTTGTGGTTTCCTGCATTTTGTTAGAGGGCTTTTTTTCTTTTTCAATCCTTCTGGTGATATCTGAAGAGGGAAAATGTCCAGCACTAACAGGGAGCCTTTTGTTCTATTAGTTTCTAAGTGGACTTTAACCCAGTTACTACAGACTGAGTCACTGTAGAAACAAATAAAATAAAAGCTCTCTGTTTTGTCCCTCTGGACAGGTCAGGGACATGTTAAGTTCTGTTCTCCCTTTCCTACTTTTTGGAAGCAGTACCAGACCTGGCATTGCACTGCAATAATAATGAACATAGTTTATGGCTGTTCTTTATATATGTCCTAGTAACCCCTACAGAGCTGATATTCCAATAAAGCTAGCATTTCATTAACAAAATAAATGCACAAGGGGCATATCTTTGGGTAATGAGATGAAATTAAATGAGAGAAAGGCTGGCTACCAGGAACTGGTAAGATATGAGCAAGTGTGACACATATAGGTGCTAAATATGAGCTATATCTGAGCTATTTCGGTACCTTGTCAGACGTCAAATTTTTAATAACTCACAGCAAATAACTGCTTGTTTCTGAATATGACTGTAAGATTCACTCACTCTCAGGCAGAATTTCAGACTGAATCTGAGGGTTGAATTTCAGTCATTTGTTGCAGTTCTGATTGCTATGACAAGTTATATCCTGTCACCATACATCCATTTTAGGGTAAATCATTATCTCTTTAGATTCCAACCACCTAAATTAAAACATCTAAAAGAAAAGTATCCTGGGGCTTACTGATCTCTGGAAAATCTGTGCACAAGAGGATTGCTCCTCCTCTTTTCCCCTTCTCTCATCAGCTGGCTTTCCATGAAAATCTTTTTAACTCTTTAGTGTCCCCTTATTTATGAGCTCCCAGCTCTGGCAAAACACCTGTCTGTTGTGGATGGCAAGTGCAGAAGCTGGCTCTAAGCTTGCTTTTACCCCTCTTTTGTGTCCTTGCTACAGCTGGTTATGCAGTTGCTTATCTAAAACTATGGGGTTTTTTTTCTAACAGCCCTCTTCCTGGTCTACTTTGTTTGCAAGGTAGGAAAGTTTTATACTGAGGAGAAGTTAGTAGAAGGAAGAAGTACTAGTAGGAAGTACGTAGTAGCAGTAGAAATATGTTTTTCAGCTGAGCAATGGGTTGTCATGCAAAGCTAGGACAGAGAAACTGCAGCACTTAACAGGATTTTGTACAATAACACAACCATGCAGTGCTGCGTGGTGAACCAAACACAGGCAAACCCAAGACTGTTCTGGGCCAAGGGTGTGAGTCAGTAGTTTCACACGTGGCTGGTATTGTACTGGGCATGGGAGGACAGGGAACACAGGGCCAGAGGACTGTACCATGCCAGAGCTGGGGTGCAGAGTCAGGACTCAGCTCAGTACCATGCCAGGCCTCTTGCTGCTCCCTTTTCTCTCTTCTATTTCCCAGCAAAACTGTCATCTTACAGTCAAGGCATTCTACCTGGCACAAATGGCATCTGCTCCCACACCTGTGTGGAAATACTGTGCTAGGTGCTGAGGTTTGCTGAAGATGTACTTTGGTCGTGCCTCCTTCTCCTGGTTTGATTTCTTGTGCTAGTTTTGATGTTCCTCAACTCTGAAACACTCCAGAAATGGCTGGTGAACTTCTAATGCTGTGCCAGAAAAGAGCTTCTTTTAGCTTTTCACTCTTATTAAAAGAGTAAAATGCAAAGCAAATGAAAATTGAATTATGCTATTGACTTCTTAACACACTGCATTCTGTCTGCAGAAACTTAGGAGTCTACAGAAGCCACAGCAAGAGCCCAGCAAACCTCCGTGATCGTGGTGCTACTTAGTATCATTATTCGTACCTAACTTATCTTTTGATGTATTTTGCAACAGCCGTAAGAGACCAGAATATGGTCCAGGTTTAGCACAATTTGGAAGCACAAGTTGCTGCATTACTCTTTCCTTGTTAGAGTAACAGCAAGGGAAACACAGACAGACAATCTCTTTACCTTTTTTCTTCCTACTACACTATCAGCTTTTCTCTGGGATGATCCTCACATCATTTGGGATGATTAAAAAAAATGCAAAAGAGATTCCATCCCAACTGGAGATCTGGATGTGTTTCAGTGCTTGTCAAGGGCATGTAAAGCAGCAAAACATTCTGAAGTTCACACAGCAGATTCTTTGGAACAGTTTTCAAGCAAATTTATGTTCACTTCTTGGCTGAATACTACTTGAAACAGAACTAGAATGGTGAACATGGGGAGAAATTTGTGATCAGGAGAAGTGAACCATCTGTTTTACCGGACACAACTGAACTCCAGATGTTGTCAAAATCACATAATTCTAGAAGTGCCAATCTCTTTGTGGGCTGCTCTGAGAAAGGTCATGTCACTGAACTCGCGGTGACTGAATGGCTTTTGTCCTGGAAAATTCACTCCCAGATGTGCAGCACTTGCTGGAGTTTGATGCAATTTGCTTTGTTCACTTAGGCAGAACGAAGAAAGATATCGCAAGGAGATACCCCACTTTATGAGAGTAAGCTGGTCTCATAGATCCTGCATGACTTGCGCTTGTTTTCATTCCTATTGAAAGCTGTTAGACATGCTCACCGCTATAGGATGTTGCCTCAAGCTGTCAGTAAGATAAACAAATACCTTTACCTCAACCTGGTCGGTTCACAGGAATGGCACTCTTCAATATAGGTCCAGGTGAAAAATCAGAGTAAATGCTGACACTGTCTTTACGTTATTCTGGAGGACATCATGCTGAGAGAAGTACTGGCCTAGGTTGGTGTTAGAGCATTATTCCATGCCAGCAAATAGCATAGACAGATGGAAAACATTTGAACCTCTTTTCAGTACAGAGTTCTTTGCCAGTTCTGGGCAGGAACAACGGGGCTCCTCAGTCATTTTTTTGCCTCTTAACCTTTGACTCCCTGACACCACTAAAATGCTGACCATCAACGTTAGAAGCACTGTAATGCTCTCATCACATGTCATCTGTTTCCCTTCTCTGTTTCACACATCGAGTCTGTAGGCCGTGTTTGTGCATGTGACAGAGGGAGGAGAAATAAATGACACATGATCCAGGGCTTACAGTGAGACTACGTGCATCTGCTTCGGGACACAACGGCAAGGCACAAATGAGTGCAGTTTGTTTCTAGGATATGGAGATACATGACTATGCATACCACCAGGCAGCTCTGTGAAGATGTCAGCGCAACTGATTTTCTTTTGTAAGAGCTCTTCTCCCTGCTGTATTTTTCTTTTTTGGTCACAAATCTACTATTACTTTGCAACATAAGATTCTCAGTGAAATCTCTTTTCTTGACACTATAGATAACTAGGAAAGCCTAAGAATTTTCTGATGTAGAGTCAAAATGAACAGCAGTGACAGGCAGCACATTATATATAAATTGATTAGAAAATGTGTTTAAGCAATAGAGTAATATAACTTGCATCCATCTGTCATTCAAGAATGGATGCACAAAAGAGTCTGTCACTTAATTCAGTAGGGTGATCAGTGGGTCTGCCTGGGAACGTACTTATTTACAAAAGGACACATTATGGCTTTAGAGCTTTTTGGAGTGAAGCAGGCTTAAATGTGAGTGTGCGTATGAATTGTTCTATTTTATAACTTGTAAATTCCTCTTTCTGATGTACTCCACCCTCCAGTGACCTTTTGCTCAGAAATTAACCTAATCCTCACAGAAACTGAGCTTCCCTGATTGATCATGATGACAAACAGCTGTTTTCTACCTATTTTTCCTGAGCACAAAACTTTGGTTACCCTTTTATTTTTATAACTACTGAAATCAGTTTATGATGAGTTCTACCAATTGCTTACAGCAGGTTGCACTGCTTACATTTAGTAGGTAGTACGGTCAGATATGAGGTCTAAAAAGATTTTGCATCAACAAGAAAAATAAGAAAGTGCAGAAAGTAATTTGAGCAGAAGACTGAATTTCTAAGACCGTTGACAGTAGATTCATTGGTTTCCAGCTGATGAGATAGACTTTCAGCTCCTTGCTGGCTTTACTCTCCCGTGATCTGAAAGCATTCGGATAGTGCATTTTAAACCAACTGGTTGTTTTCTCAGAGTCCACACAGAGGTCGGGGAGAAAGGAGAGTATCTTTCTTGCTAATGTTAGCCAGACAATGGCAGCTTAACTGTAAAGCCCCCTAAAAGAGAATAAGCCTATTGTGTCCCCAGTGTGTTTCCCACATTTCAAAGGCCACTAAGTAGCACCGGCATCTTTGCCTCTGGGTTACTGAGAAGACAGACTCCTATGCTTATTAAATGATGTCTTTCCCTAACGATTTGAAACAAAAAAGGCACACACATACAAAACCAGACATGTGCACATTTAAGGCTTCTCCTGCCATAAGGTCAAACACATGAAAAGACACAAAAAAAGAGTTTGGTTCCAAGATATCAGAGTAGATCCACTTGCCTGTCTCTCCCACACTGGCCCTTACTCTATTTTCTGCTGCGAGAGCCCCCGATTCCTGCACAATTAAGCGCGGCACCAATGGCATTTCTGCTACTGCTCCTTCCACTTGGCTTCACTGCTGAGAAAGGAGCTTGTTCAGCGGGGAGGCGGGCACCGCTGCCTGAATAGTCTCTGAAGCATTCATTATCTCCTGCCTAATTACATGGCCGGCATAGTGGTGGTGTTGTGGGAACATTGCATCACATTAATCAGCAAGGGGATGTGCCAAGATGAAAGGGTCCCCTTGTGTCTGCTCTCTGCTGTGGAAAATGGGCGGGAGGGTGGGGGAAGGAGCGGGGTATTTATCAAGTGGCAAGTAGGGAAGGCACAGCGGGTGCACCCCAGCTTGGCCTGGCCAAACCGCCATCTTCCCAGGTCAGCGCTTTTGGAGCAAATACACCTTTTGTGTTCGTGCATGTTGATGGATCAATAGCTCCAGAGGCTAAAGTCCTTCACCACAGCACAAGGATGAGCAAGACCTGTAAGGCAACACGCCATTTAGTTGCTCCAGGAAGAAGTGGGAGCTGGACCTCCATAGCCTGTCCTGCCCTTAGCTCAGTCTCATCAGAAATAGGATCACCTGTTTGAACAGGCTCAGATTCAGCTGCAACCTGGCCACAAGGCTTCACAGAAAGTCACTGTCCCTCAAAACACTCTCCAAATGCATTCGTCTCTAACTATCTCCATGTCAAATGTTAAACAGTAGCTGTGAAGGGGCTCCTGAATTAAAGTCAAGCTGGTACACAAAAGCAAAAATTTAATTCCCCAAAGTCTGCTGGTGAGAACCCCAATTCACCCACATAGTATAAAATTTAAATGGACTCTTGAAATCTGAGAAGAGATCTCATTTCCTCCTATCTTTGTCCCACTTGCAGGACATTTGAAAGGCTTTGTAAGGCTTTGCATAGATGCTCCTCTGTGTGTTGGGGCTGGGGGGAGGGTTGAGGCATCCACACTGGGGTTGTTTGGCACCCTGCAAAATACTGGGTCAGACTAGAATACAAAATGACAGTCCTTGGCTGAGCCGCTTATTGCTGTGAGATGGAATAGCAGTGCTCTAGAGAGCATAAGGAAAGGTAATGGAAAAATGAAGACATTACAAATGCAGTTCTTTGCATTCGTTAACCTCTCCCACTCACTTTTGATTCGATCAGTTCACATCAACCCTCTTTAAAATCCTCCAAGGACAGGCAGCAGCTCATGCTCTACTCTCTTCCCATTTGGCTTCCTGCAGGCCTTCTGTCCTTCACTGCTTTTCTGCACTTGAACTGTGCTTCAGGTTGAATTCAATTGCTTGGAATGCAAGTGTCTTGCCACCAAACCCCATTGTTTTTGCAATGCATCTGGCTTATTAATGCAGACTATTAAAGCCACTTTGGAAGCAGATTTACTGAGATGCAGATTAAGTTTATCTGCCACAAAGTAGGTGTGAATGCCAGTTACTCCTGCAGTGACTGTTGCCAAGTCCTCCCACTGGTATCCCATGCTGTTTTGCGGACAATTGGGGCAGCCTGCTTATCTGTGTGCCACCTGTTGTGCTGGAGTCACCCTGACCCAGTGCCACCTTTCTATTCAAATACTATTGCCTAGTCAGGTGGTGTTCTTGGGTTTCAGCACACAGGGGGCATTGCTTATGTAATGCCAGACAGGCCTATACTAACAGATTTGACTTCATTGCCCTCTGGTGAGAGGAGTATATACAACAGGACCTTTTTTTTTTTTTTTTTAATGGAACCTGCCTTGGTTACAAGTGACAATCAAACTGAGGAAGGGGAAACTTCTGATCATCTTGTCACATATAACATAAACTGAGTTTATGGAGCAGGAGGGGACGTTAATATAGCTCGGCTTCAGGTAACATCTCTCCATCTTGGGCTTTTAATGATTACAGCATTGCTCTGGTTTCCCTCTGCTTCTTGATCATTGGGCGCAAGAAAAAAGAATGTCCACTGCGATACTTTAAATCCAGCATAGGGGCTGCATGATCAAGGAGCTCACTTAGTCCCAATGCCACAGTTCCTGCTTCGCTCTGGTTTCTGTGCTGGAGATCCATAGCAGCTAAGAGCATCTCAGCATAGTTTTCACATTTGCCAGGTTTGAACAGAATCCTTCCTCTGCCATTTGGGCACATCTTTTAAACAAATTAAATTAGCGTATATGCACTTTCTAGCTCCTCTCCTCTGCTGAGTCTTAATTTGACCACTCTGCCTTGAACACAAGACTCTTGGTACCTAATTAATCTTTGCCTCAAGTCACCAGGACAGCTGAGCTCTGGCCATCTTCTTCCCAACAGAGACAAAAATTCCATAAGATGGAGAACATTTTTCCAGGCCCACACTCATTAAAGATTGATAAAAACCATGGGACTGGAATTCCAACCTCACGACAAAGCACAGTCTTACCCCAGGGGTATTAAGGCTACTATCTGAACAACAACTAGCTGTCCCTTTCATCTCACATTTGCCTGACAAAAGTGAGATACTAAACTTTGATCACTGCAATGTATCCTGCGCTAAAACTGGCCAGTTTACATTGGAAGAAAAAAGCTTGAGATAACATAGTGAAAAACTCTGGTCTCTAACCCAACAGACAGATAAAAAGACAGAAGCAGGGGGGGAAACATCCTACGACATGATACAAGGGAGATAATGACAGAGAAATGTGTCAGACTTTATAATTACTGTTAATGAGGTTAATCTAAGGGCAACTAATCCTGTGGGAGAATATGGTGGCTTCGCGATCAAGGCCTTTTCTGAAATACAAGAGTCTTCTGCAGTCCTCAATCCTAATGCCTCTCCCCTTCTGGGACACCCACTGTCCCCCAGGACAGAAACATCTCCTTTTCTCTTGGAGCCACCCCAGCAGCGTGCAGCTGTCACGCCTACCCACAAAGGCAGTGCTTTATCACTGGCAACTTGCACCTCAAGCAAGGAACGGGTTTGTCTCCTGTTTGCATTAGCTCCTGACTGCACAGGCACGAGCCTGTGTGCGCACTGCAGTTTGATTTGAAAAGTGCCTTTTGACCTGTTTTACCACCACTGCCAGTTATTCCAGGAACTTGAGTCAAACCACTGGGAGACCAAATGCAGATGCAGCAGATGAAGAGCTCTAGAAGAGGCCTAGAGTAAAAGCCAGTTCAGTTTTCATCTCCTCCTCCTGTTCATGTGCCCCACTCACTGACATATTTATGGTGGCTATGCAGGACATTCCTACAGCAGCTTCTGTGCAGTAAACACCGTGAAATCCCAGTGTTGCTACCAGTTTTGGGAATGTAACTTTGCAACAACTCTTATTACTAGAGGCAGCAGAAAGGTGATGGTACAGAACAACCATGGGAATTGCTTGTTTTGACACAAAATTTCATTGCTTCTGAAGAGGAAAAATGAATATCACAAACATCCCCCCTTCCAGCAGAGAGAAGGAAAATGGGGCAAGTGGCTGCTCCACACAAAGCTGTCCAGCTCTGAAATGGAAGTCTGTCCAAAGTTCTACAGGCTGCTGGACCACATCTGCAAAGCCCACATCAAATTCCAACACAGTTAAACTCTGTTTCACAGTTTCACCCCCACTCTTCATGTGACAGCTTTCTTTAAAATCCCACAGTACCTCTTTCTCACCTGGAAATATCATCTCTGTTGTTTTTTTACCTTGTCTGGGTCTCTGGTTTCCAATGGACTGTTAACTGAGAATCTCTTTTCTCCCCTGTATCTATGTTCCTGTTAACCCTGCTTTACAAATTCTATGGCAAAAAATAAAATCAAACTTCAACTGCATGAAAAAAGGAGTCAAGCATTTTGATGGTAACTGCAGCATTCGTGCCTATCTCTCACTGGTGCCAAAGGTGATTGGAATTTTAGTAATTCAATAGATAGATAAGATATGTGAGGTTATTTGATTTAGTATTTGGCTGTACCATGTTTCTAAAAAAAAATTGCAGCTAAAAAATGTAAAGACCACACAATATGTTTCTTTAGGATAAAAAAACCCAAACTTCTTCTAAAGCAATATGCTCATTGCAGGTGTAATTATCATATTTTTAACACTTTGCTGCAAGTTTCATTTAAAGGAAGCTCTTATCCAACAGCTATGTGGTGATTTTTAAGTAATTCCCCTCCCTCCACATGCCCACACTAACACCAACAGGGCTTACAAGGAAATCCCAACAGGCAGACTGTTATTCAGTGTATTTCTGCATTTCTAAGGCTCATCGACCTTTCTTTTGTCAGATAAAAGCTTCCCATCTCTTTAAGCCCTTCATTCTTGCAATAGTCCCACAGAAAAGTTGACATCCTTGGCAAGGAGAGTGAAAAGCAGATTGTCCGCCCTTCCCAATAGGCCAGGCTGGAGTTGTTTTAGCCTGTTTAAATCTCTCCCCTATTTATATGCTAATGTTCTGGTATCAGCAGAAAGTATAAACAGAGTTGTTTACAGCTCTCTATAGTCTGTGAGCACCAAGCTGCCAGGAGAATACTGTGTACTGGGCAAAGAGATATATTTATTGAAAATAAAATGGCCACTTCTAAGACCATGAGAAACAAAACTGTAAAAATGCAGCGTCAGCCAACAATATAACATACAAAACAGGACTGGCAAAAAGCCATTAGCTAGGGGGTCAGCCATAGGCTCTGGGGAGCTAAGAAGTTTCATATTTAACAGGGAGAGATCTGGGG
The DNA here is from genome assembly GCF_015227805.2 of Hirundo rustica. Lineage (NCBI taxonomy): Eukaryota > Metazoa > Chordata > Aves > Passeriformes > Hirundinidae > Hirundo > Hirundo rustica. The sequence continues at coordinate 31,571,218 of NC_053455.1, forward strand.
AGACCTTCAGCACAGAGACCTCTGAGAAAAGAGAGCATCAGGTTCCTTGGCAAGGCTGCTTACATGCTCCATTTGCTATTATTGCAGAGTTTTGTTAGTGGATAATGGCTCAAAGCTTGGCTCATAGGTCTCCCGGATCCTGAAGCGAATTAAACACTCCTAAGGAAAACGGCATGGTCTAAAGGAGCAAGCACAGGAATTCTTGAGTTTAGATCTCTTCAGTTTGCAGTGACTCTTCACCAGTAGAGCACTAGATCTTAACAGTAAGAGCAAAACCAGGCAGCAGTAAGGATGTACAACAAAGATGGTTGTGCAATGTCAAGTTCACTGAACATTAGGGCACAGAGCTTCTGTCTTCTTTACATTCGTTAACAAAATGTTGACAATTGCAATAGCACTCCCTGTTCAAATCCAGGGAAATACCTGCTCCCATTAGCAATGCTTTATCTTCCATTAAATAAATATTTTAATGCTTTAAATAAATCCTTGTTTACCATAATGCCTTCTGTATGCAATTCTCACACAAATGCAATTACAGAAAAAGATGCCAAACTGATTGACCTGACAATCCTTATTGTATGGTTTTCTACTGAAAGTCAGAAAAAGATGGGGCAATTTAACATATGTTCTCCTACTATACATGTTTCAGTTCTCACCACATGAGATTCAGTACTCTACTTTCAGGAGGAAAAATGCAGGATATTTCAGTGAGGGCTTTTGTGAGCCCAGGCCACATGGGCCAGCTGAGGCACATCCAGCGTGTGCACTGCCAATATTGCACTCCGCTCTCTTTAGAGTGAGACTCCAGTGGCTGGACAACCACTCCTGCTTGTCTCCGTAATCCAAAACCACATCACATCCACCAGTGCCACTGACTCTCTAGAGGGGCAGCCCCACACAAGCTACCAATACAGGACTGAGTCTTTTTTTTTAGCCCTCACAGTCCTGCAAAACGAGTGCAGAGGCACCTAGGTAGGGCAACATGTAACTGCTTGGCTGTTACTTGAGAAATATACATATACTGCAAATAAAAGGAAGTCCTCTACTCAATAACTTTATATCAGCACTACTAGGTTGCTGAAAGGGTAAAATGCCAAGAGAATCACTTGCAATGGCATTGTGCCTTGTCAGAGCAGCACAATCACAGAAAGAGTTTGAGGTGGTGAACAATGAGAGTATAACACTGTAAAGGATGTGCTTCTCTTCCAGTTGGAATTCAGTTCCTAAGTGCATCAAGAGGATTTACAGCAATCCTTTGCTGTAATAACTAAACATAGGCCTGCATGAAAATCCCACATTCAGCTGTGGCACACTGGCTAAACTACTCTGTCTCCTTCTAGTTGTGTGTTCCCAAAGAAGGAAACAGTTCATTTCTGTTACTATAGTACATCTGAAATTACGCAGTAGTCTGCCAATTTTTCCAACGCAGAAAATGTCTCTGTCTTCTGAGTTAAAGTAATCTCCATGTGGTCTTGCACTTATTATTAACATCATCTTTTAAAGAAACTTAATCTAGCCAGTCTTGAGCTTTGAAGTTTTGCTGTACAATGGTAAAGAGTTACGGCTATCCAGAGTGCATCAGGTGCCCTGCACACATTACACCCTTTATTTTGCAGGATTACAAGCGCTTATCAACAGTGCAAATAAACCAGCTCAGTACTTTTATACTACTCAAGACTCTCTGAAATGTGTTAGTTTTCTAATAACCGATGGCTAAACCACTAAACCAAGTAGGGATGATGCTTGTTGGAGCCATTTTGAGCTCCAGCAGCTTCTAAATTTCCTTCTGTTACTTATTATTAATTACTGTTTGCTAAGTACCAGCAGTAAGAGACAAATACAGGCAGCTCCATAGCAAGGAGTTAAATTTTAATCAAAAAGCATATTGATTAAAACCCCTGTATGAACAGTAAGAGACATCTTAAATCCGAAGCCACGAGTTGGGATTGCAATGTTTGTATTTTTGGCATCTGTGTCTGAAAGATGACAAAAAAGCACGCAAGTGTTTTTAAGAGTAGCTGGGTGTTTTGGTCAAAGAGAAAGCTGACGCATCTAAAATTTGGTAGAGAGAACTGTAGATGTACTTCTTAGGGATGCATCTACAGAAATAATAATAGAAGAGACTAGAATGTAGTCTTACATAATTCATTGCTGCTTGGACATGGGCCGGGAGGGAAGTATGGAAAAAACAGCCCATAAAGATGCCAATAGTTTCTAAGCAGAAACATCTGTTGAGGTCTTAAAAATGGTCAGGCCTGCAGCAAGCTCAGCAACAGGAAAGTCTGCAGTTGATCACTCCTACCCTCATCAGTCCCATGAGCTCCCACCCCTGGGACTGGATCAGAGCTTGGAAGATAGCTGACACCATGAATCAAACACAGCTCCTTTCTTAAAGGGGAAAAGGCGAAGAACAGAGAACCAGGATGGACGTCTGGGGAAAACAAATTATTATTTGGAATGGAGGTTTTCAGGAAGAGTTACAAAAGAGTAAGGGAACAGGCAAAGGGAGACCCAGTGGCTTATCCACTCTGTCCCACGGGGTGCTCATACACTGAATTTCCATTGCTCTGTCCAGTCTAATTTTAAATGTCTCAAGCAAAAGGCCTTGCTCCCCTTGGGAGGCTATTGCAAAATCTCACAAATCATCTTTGCCTTTTACATGACTGCCTCTTCCTTTGTGATAGTTCATTTAACTTTGTTTTCTCTTGATATTCAACAGTGCCCCTAGACACACCAGTTCCAAGCGGCAATTTCTTCTTCCTGAAAGCATTCGTTCCCCTTTGCTGTCTTCTCTCAAGAAAGAAGTTATCTTAATATCTGTGGAGACTGTATTTTGTTCATCTCTGAAGGATCTGCATCTGCCAACAGGAAGGGAGCATGGTTCTGCTGGATCTTACAAGGATCAATAATGGGGTGCTTCAACTGCTATATTACAGGAGATATACACATTGGCAAAAGTTCTTATAAAGCAAGGTTTGGAGCATTCTCCTTCCCATCTCAAATCATTTCAGGCGCCAATTTTGGCTAATTGCTCATGTTAAAGCTTCTTACAAAATGTGAACATTTATTAAGCAAGAAGGCCCAGCTTCAATCAATGACAATAAAAGTTTTAACTACTGGTCCTTAGGTGGAGGTTCCATTTTTGCTACAAATGTAAAACTCCAGCAGCTCGCCATAACCATGGGAGTGGGCAGTAACCTTGCAGTGAATTTCTGAGTTTGCAAAGGATTCTACTTTGGAGTTAGTGGTGACTGAAATACCAACCTATACTTCGTTTCTCAAAATAGGGTAGCATTAGAGTGCTTGGTACTTTGGAAGTATTTACCCAGAACTTCTGAAAATCTAACCAGAATCTTTTTCCCCTTTTAAACTAATCACTAACATTTTCCTCCCAATAGTTGTTCTGTATAAACTTAGGCTGAAGGATCAATATATGGCTTTGGCTGGAACTCTTGCTGTGAAATTACCCATGCAGTCCACAACCAGCACCTCTGTAACAACAACAGAAGTGAGCAGAGTAGTGATTAAAGTGTTCAGAAGTTCAAAAACAAACTGCAATTCTCAGTTTTCATCAGTTTTCAGATTTTGACCTGCTTTAGACCCACACTCTAAAATGGCAGCGTGATTTGCTCCCTGGTGCAAAAGTTCCCAAGTTCCCACCACTGAACATCAAAGAAAGCTTGCTGCTCGAGGAATCTCTTCCAGCCTACCTGGCTCCCTGCTCTTCTTCCCCACCTTCTGCTTTTTTTTCATTAGATTAGCAGCTTTGAACAAGAAACTATGGCCCTATCTAAAGCTCCAAGGATCAATTTATTAGTCTGCAAGATATTCTCCACCTTCATACTTGCTTTCTGGCTATAAACATTGTATCAGGGAGGACTTTGTGATAGTGAACTTGTTCATATTTCTAGTTGTGAAGTCAGCTGGATAACTGACTGTTAATGCTGGGATAAATAACATTACTAGAAGTAGCGGTATTACAGTTTTTTCATGTCATGCAGCTCAAAATTACTGATGAAAAGGCCTTATTAGTAGCTTGGGTTTCTTTTCAGGTGTGGAGCAAAGTCGTCACACTGCATGTGAGGCACTGGATGACTTCAAAGACTGAGAAACAAAAAGGTTTAGAAAGCATCTTACATCCCGCTATTGCTCCTGCAGATTTCTAACCAGTCTCAACCAGCTGCCTACATCAAATCTGGTCTCATGAAGCCCCAATTCCCTGCAGGTCCTCTGGCAGCACACAGGAAGGGAATGGTCTCCAACAATGCAGGGGTAAAGAGAACTTTTAACTCAATGTTAAGCCTCTTAAAAAATGAGCTGAGGTTCCTCTGAGATTTTATTAAATCTGCCAGCCTGTGAAATACTGCCCATTGGATCAAAAACACAATGCACCCTTTCTTAGTTTGTGTTGAGCTCTTCATGGATCTCCAAAGGGCAGTAGGGCTGTAATGTCTCGTTAGGTCAGTCATTAAATACAAGGAACTGAAAAATTCACCAGAGACCAAGAGTCAGGATGGGACTCTGCCATCCCTTCAGGAGCACAACGTCTGACCCTTTTAATTCATCTTCCCTCCCTTCTTCCCCAGTACACTGGGAACTACTCACTGCTGCTGATGTATAAAACGCCGCCACGACAACTACTAAAAAGGGCAGCTCCATGCTGGCATTGATCCTGCCTTCATCTCACTGCATTCTTTGTCTAAGAGAACAGAGGCAGGATTAGAAGGCGGTTTAGAGTGCAACCAGGCAGTAAGATTAATAACTGCTCTTAGTTTCATTCATGATCAATTGAGTGTATGTGAATCTGCAGAGGACCTTCTCCAAACAATCGGTAGGGATGGTAGTGGCAGTCATAGAACCAGAAATCCCAAGGAAATTTCAGTGACATAGCATTTCTTTAGGGAAAAATTATATGTTTTGCTATTTCTCAATCTGCAAATACTGCTCTGCTTCTGTAGGTCTGATAGTATTTACCCCCAAATCTGTTATGCACCCTATCTTATTCCCTGGAAAGTCCACTGACTCCTGTGAGGGAAAGTTTGCTATCAGGAGTGCTTTCAGCCAGGCATTTGAAATGTGTCAGCTACTCTTTAGACGAATCAAACACCTTGAAGCCTAAATGATAAAATGTTTGATCTGATTTACCCCAACTTGATCTCCTACATTGATGCAGATAAATCACATGGTCTGGCTCCTTTTTCTTGAAGGGGTTAGCACTTTCTTTATGAATTTTTGCATATGTGAATACAAGATACAGCATGCACAGTGGTCAGAGAGGTGACCATCAAATGTGTTCCCTAATGACCAGCATGTTAGAAAGACCTGACTGGTCAAAATTCATAGTTGCTAGTGTAAGAGCAAAAAATGCAGTTGCATGTGAATGAAAAGTGGCCATATTTTACATTTATTATGTAATTCTGTTAACATTACTAAACAAAGTATTTTTGTAGCACTTTGGTCACTGGCTAAGACATGCAGTATATAGAGTGACTCCAGACAGTGCATGCCTGCAAGGCTTTGGGACACCACTCTGGTGCGAGCAAAACCCAGTGGGAAAGGCATGCGCAGGGGTTTGATTTCACAATATAGAACATCAGACTTTTTTTTTTTTTTTCAGAGATGCTCCTATTTTCATTTCGTACATCACTTTTTAATCTAGAAAATATCAAAGTAGAGAGGACCAAACTACACAAAGGAATGCTTATATCCACAACTGAAATGGAGCTGGGGGCAGCAGTTAGCCACATGGACAGCACTACACAACAGCTTAGGAAAAACATGACAAATAAATTTGCCTTTCTAATAGCCAACACCACCTTGCAGGCATGTCTGTACAGACTTGGAATGCCTGGAGCCAGGTTTCAAAAATGTGGTACTCTCTAGGCATTTTGCTTGGCCTGACAAAGGAAAGGAAGGAGGGCACACGGTAGTTTTGCTCTTGCTACACTTCCTAACACATACTATAATATGTCCTGCAGGGCCAGAATTCTTACTTCAAGTAACGGAGCGTTACCTGAATAGTCATCCCACAGTCCGCACACAGTAGCTGGCTGTATTCCCAAGCATTTAGAAATTTGCCATCCCTATTTAATTGAAACAGCAGGAGAATTTACGGAAGCAGGAATTTATTAAATTCCCCTAACTGATAACTGAAAGATTAACTTCTGGAGGGAATGAGATTTTCAATGACCGCATTTGATTAGGACATTGGCTTAATATATCATCTATCCACATTGTACTCACTAAAATAGGGTTGGTGGCAGGAAAAAAGAAGAAAATGAAAAAGAAAGAACATATAGGCAGCTGCCATCTGAAATATGGTATAAAGAGGTCACTACAGCAACCCCAAAAATCTGTCTGCCCAAGGAATTTCTTACTGATTAACAGTTCATACGGGCATGAGTAAGAAAGAGTCCAGGCAAAACAAAGCTGCTCCAGCATGTTTTAAAACAAAACAAAACAACACAAAACAAAAAACAAAACAATCCCACATCCCCCCAAAGGCTCTTGTTTTAACTAGGCCAAGTGCCACTGACTTCTGCAGACCTCAACCAAGATCATTAACTGTCAAACTTGGACTATATGGGACCACCATATGAGACTCATATTCACTCTGCAGTAATTTCAAGTTTTGTTTCCAATTCATGCTAACCTCTTACCTCCATAAAAGCATTCATGGAAAACAAACACTGGCATTGAAGGGAGACTAGACATCCAACATGATACACTGCATCAGGGGACGGGTAAAATCTCAAAATGGGCAGCGCAGTGAGGCTCTGCTTCTGCAGCTTCCCCTGCTCTATAGGCCCAAGATAGCTCAGTAACTTTGAAATGTAGCTCAGTTGCTTTTTCATGACAGTTCTATATTAATCCATTGGATTATTTAGAATTAGATCTTGTTAAATGATGTCTCTTTGACCGTTTTAGCCTATAACTGAGCATGGAAATATCTTTTTTTGCTCATATGAAAGGAATTTGCCTTAGGATTGAGGCATACAAGCCACAGTAGTAAGGAGAACATGGAGCAAGCAGTAAACATCAGTCTTCAATGGTGTTGTACCAACATTAAACTCACTTAAAAAAAGTTGAGAGAGACAGATGGTAAGATATCTAAGAATGCTGATACTTCTGAGAAGGGGAGCAAGACATGGGTCATTTGTAAAAATAGCAGAAACCCTGTCTGTAACTTCAGCAACGTTCAATTGCTGTATTTAAGAGTCCTCTGAGGCTGCGGCTTTCATGCACATACCCCAGCTTTCACAGGGAGCATGGGAAAATAAGCTCATTGTGTCAGAAGGCCTTGAAAGGGAAAGGAGGCTTGCAGCAGGATGGGAGGAGGGGAAGAGCTAGAGCGCAGCTTGAAAACGCATGGAGAGAAATCGAAAACAAACATGTACCTACCCCCAGCATGCACACGCACACACATGCAAGCCCTAAACTCTGACTGAACTCTGAAATCGGAGACCGAGCTGCTTTGGAAGCCACTGCTAACTTTTCTTCTCTCTCCCTTTTTTTTTTTTTTTTTTGTTTGGATTTGGTTTGGGGGTGGGGTTTTGCTTTTTACCTTTCTAAGGAGGAAAAGAAAATCAGCAAACTTGTGTGTTTGTGTGTCCTGGGTAGCTCAGGAAGAGCGAGTTGTCAAAAGCCCACTCCAGCATCTATCTTTTTTGTTCCTGGTGAGGATTTTATAAATATTTGGGAGGTTGCATGGGGCGGAGGGGATAGCTGGGGGGAGTGGAGGCTGCAGGAGGGAGGCTAGATAACTTTTGGGCCTGCACTGACACAGAAGTTTTGAAAGCCTGCTTTTGATTAGCATTGCCTAGCAACCAGCTCATCTGCTGCAAATCTCATCACGCCCCTGCAAAGCATCCACGGCATGCTAATCTTTTCATTTAATAGAAAAGCTGCTGTAATCTTTTTTCCTTTTCCTTTCTAAAAAAGCAGACAATAAAAAAAAAATAATGATAAAAAAAGATTCTGTCCCTGCTCCCCCTGCTGCCCTGCACCCCCCCCACATTCTTGTTGATCCAACACTTTGCTGAGTTCCCATGGATGACCTACGTGTGTGTGTTCTGGCTGATAAGTCCCAGCTGCAAAGGCAAGCTTGGGTCGGTTTTTGCTTTCTGTGTTGTGTGTGCTGGAAAGGGAGGGCGGTGAGGGGGAGGATTTTTCTGGCTGGGAGCTGAGAGAGGAAGGAGGCAGGCAAGGCTACAGCACTCGGAGTCCAAATGGGTCCAAAAGGCTTAAATGAAATCTCTGGCTTCAGATATTGTAACTGAAGCCTCCCCAGCAGACAGGGGAGAACTGGTTTGTTCTGGTGTGTGCGTGCACAAATCCAAGTTCTCCCCATATCCGCAGGAGAAGAGTGAGTCTTGCTTTGCTGCTGATGAATTCCATGTCCAGCCAGCTGCAAACAAGCCATGCTCTGGAATCTCCCCGTCCTTTCACTCTGAAAATATCGCGCCTAAGGGTAGGGGAAGTGGTTTGGACAAAATAAGATTTGACCTGAGCATCTGCCCAGAACTGAAACCAAACGTCTGTCTCCCTGAATTTCTGGCTTTTTGTAAAGCTCCGATAATTTCTCTTGCCACCTGCCCATCTTCAAGCATGTCTGCGCTTTATGGTTCCACACGGAAACCCTAATCTATCATGGAACGGGCCATGCATGCAGCTTCTGAGCTGGTGAGAAACAGGAACCTAAAAACCTGAAAAAATGTGCAGACAAGCACATTCTCAAATATCCAGCTCCATTTTTACACATACCTTCATGAGGTGTGTCACCTTTTTCTTTGCTCTTTCCTCAGTCTCCTTCACCTCTTTTTAGTCTCTGTATTTCCTCTGCCTTATTTGTACTTTTAAGTGCTCCTCCCCACTCAAAAAGTAATCAACTCCTCCGGAGTGCAACCCTGGGGCCATTTCACATTCTGCTTAACAATCTATCCTCTTTCCTGGTCCTCTAACCTGTAGACCTTGAACATGATACACCTCACTTCTACCCACATGTTGATGATTGAGAGCAGACTCCTTTACAAAGACGTTTCCTCTTCTCCTCTACAGCATATTGCTGGAAGCATTCCCACTAGAGAGGTGTTATAAAGATGACTGCAAGATCACAAGGTCCTAAAGCAAGTTAAGTCACTCCGGCAAATAATGTTATCATACCTAAGGAAATGACAATGGAGCCATTGTGCAATGCACCAGGTAGAGATAAGATACCATGAATTTCCTAAGAAATCTCTGCTAAAACTAAAGCAATATGAGGCCTGGAAAGCAGTAAATCTTAGGTAAAGTTGGAAAGGATAACCCCCATTGCGGAAGATATTTCAATGTCACGCTACTTTACATTTTTAAGCAACACATGGTGAACAATAATTTTCAGGCCTACTCTTGCAAAATCCTAAAGGATAGATAGGCCTAATAACAAAACTTTTGACAGTGTACCTGAAGGAATGGCTGTAAGGCCAGAGATCAGGACAGCAAGAAAGTTCAACCAATCTCAGCTTTAAACTCTGCCAACCATTTCAAAGGGTTTCATGGAGCAGAGTGCCCACAAACAGATGAAATGAGACCGTTCATGAGCCATTTACTGCACTTGACTGGGAAGAATTGACAACTTTTGAAAAACACATCCACCTCCTCTCTCTTATCTTCTAAACAACCCCAGTGCTACCAGCTTCAGTGCTCGGTGCTGCAAGCACTTCCAGAGTCATCAATCAGGTGAAAATCCTTTCCCCTATGCACACACTGGGCTTAAAACCATTATGGGCTGGCTCTGCTCCCATAGCCAGCTGGAGACAGAGGTGCTTCAAATGCATTTGATGGGAAAGGAAATAAAACCCCCACCTTTGCTGGCTTTTAATTAAAAAAAATCTCAAGCCTCATTGGTTCTCAGGAAAACACACAGTTGGCTCATGTTTAAAGTGATAGCATGGAAATAAAATTAGTATTTAACAAATTCCATTCCCTGTGTTAGTAAGACCTTTAACAAAAAGGCTGTTCACCATAAAAATAAGACCTTTTGGTCAGTGGAAGGCAGGTACTTTGGACTCAAAAGTAGATTACTAAAAAAAGCTACAAATAGCCTCTTCTTTGGGATTTATACCTATCTTTTCATAGACCTGCATTTTTTTGAAATCAATTCTAGGCCATTCCAGGGACAGTGAGCTCCGTTAGGATGGATAAGAAGTAACAGATAGCAAAGCAATAGCACCAGATGGCAGAAGGAAGCAAGCGAGGAACTGAACGCCACTTACCCACATGGCAGATCATTTGCTGTGAACTACCATAACTGTTGAGATGGAAAAGGATAGATTCTTGTGAGTGGAAAATGAACTGGAATGGAGACAAGATTCCTTGGTTTGGGTGCAAATGGTGATTATAATAATTTTTCTGTAGTGTCCCAGGGAGTAGAAATTAACTATGTGACAAGTCTCAGGCATCTCTTGTCCTTGGTGAACTTACATACATGTTTCAAGTACTTCAGCCTAACTAGCATTCTCATTATCAGAATGAGTTGAGAAGCCAAAAATTGAATGAACATTCTTCAGGTCCCCAGACAGTGAGGAAGGACAAAGGCTGGGGTTTTTTGATTAACCTAAAGGTATGGAAACAATTTCAAGCTCCTCTTGTTAACACTGAATTAAAGTCTATGGATGGATGATCCTCACAGCCACTGCTGGAGAAAAAATTCTTACTCAAAGAGCAGCAGCAAGTTATCTGGAATGATCCACTTTTGGGAAAGACTCAGGTCTAAGCAAACAGTAGACCCTTATAAGCATAAACTTTTTTTTTTTTTTTTTTTTTTTTTTTTTTTTTTTTAAGCAGGTTGTAGCAGCTTCTAAGATATACTCTTGTTTTAGAGCTGTCACATTCTCACAGCAATTAATAAAATGACAGCTCCCAATGAACAGTGCATAGAAGACTTACAGTACTGGACAAGGCTGAGAAATGCTGGCTTTCACGGTGTTCTGCAGTTCAAAGTGAGGAAAGTTTGTCACTTTGGCAGAATATTAGCTGAGGGAAAGAAAAATGTGTGAAGGCAGTTAAATAAGGTTACACAGGTGCTGCTACTTCAGACTGTGGAAAAAAAATAAATTATAATACATGTGAAAGAAAATAATCTCTCTAACATTTGAGTCTTCTTACTGCAGGGATAAAACCACAAGTCTGCTTCAGGAGTGCTGCCCTCCTTTAATGTGCCAAACATCACACTGACATTCTTTAGTGACTTGTGGTTTGGAGAGATGGCCATATGTAAAACTGAGGTCTGCACACTTCTTAGAACTAGAAACTATTTGGGTATGTTCTTTTAAAATTCGAGATGTAATCAAGCCAAAGACAATTTTACATGCTAATAGAACTCCATCTCATGAAAAATGTTATAGTCTCTTATGACAATTTTATCATTTAGGCCACTCCTTACCCCTCACAAATCAAGAGAAAGTTTCCAGTTTTGGGGAGGAAATGAGAAGGGCTCAAATGCTGCCAGTATCAAAACAGAGTATTTTCAGAACAGCCAGAGTTTTGAAGCAAGTTCTGTGATTGCTAGAAATAGGTCAAACTCAAATTATATTCACAAGCACTCTGAAAGTTTAAAGAAACTTAGGGAAAGAAAGTAAAGAAGATGTCCTTATCATGAACTCATTTGTACTGAAGAAATAGATAAAAATTTTACCAAAGAGACCATTAAAATTTAAATTGTTATTTAGATAGAATTATTGCCTTGTAGTTCAGCAAAAGTCCCCCCTGCTCTGGACAGAACTACTGAACTGCTTTCTTCATAGGATTCATAAATGAGATGCCCTTAATGTTTTCACAGAATAGACATCAATGCTTGGACTTGTTGCCATACATGGCATTTTGCCCCAAAATTTACTGGGTTTCAGGTGTATTAGACATCAAATCCTACAGTGAAAATATTGGGTTTTGGTTTACTGTTGTTGAATACTTATTAATTTAAAATGTCAAATTGCATTCCATTAGAGAAAGATGTTGGTATTTCTAGGCATTGGGTAGCTTTAGATCTAAGGTGTATACTATTAACTGCATGCACAAATGGGAATTACACTGTTCTTCCTAAAGGTAGGAGTGAAAAGAAGCAAATATCTTGTCAGCCAATTGCTATGCAACAGTGAAATATGGCAAGATTCAAAAACCTCAGCATACATTTAAGGTCTGGGGAGTTCCTTTAGGCTATACCTTTGTATATGGATCTCCTCTTGTGCCATACCAATTTTAAGCCTCATTGTGGCTGTTACTTCCACCATCTTCTGCTTCAACAGGTTCCCAGCTCATCACTGCCATGATTCTACTGCTCACTGCTTTCCATTCTGGTTCCTTCAAGATGCCCAGATGAGTACTGTGAAACTGGGAACACATCTTAATTTCCTGTGTCCTAATACTGCCTTACAGTGACTCAACAGTTCTTAAAGGTTAGTAAAAGGAATTTCAAAAGAAAATGGACTCAATCATGGGCTGGAGCAGGCCTAGAATATGACTATTTGTGGTAAATTTTCATGGGAAAATAAAAGTCCTTCCCTTTTTTCCTCCTAATACCCCATTCATCTATCAATGATGTGCGATCCACGCCCAAAAATGGAGGCCATAGAGCCTCCTAGAAAGGAAGAATTGCTTCCAATCACTTGTAAAACAACCACTTTCTTCATAACTCAATACAAACTTTTGGAAGAAACTTTCTATCAAAACCATTCAAAAACAAGTCCCTTATATTAGCCTTTTTGGCTCAAATATTATGGTAAATTATAATTAGATGAAAACAAGATTTTATAATGGAAGGTCTAAGACAACTGCAACAATCACGGGGTGAACTAACTCTGCCTGTCCATCAACAGTAAGGTGACAGCAATTCCAAATGTCCACATGACCAAATACATTCAAAAATGAGCTTAAACTCCTTAACAGATTACTTAGGACACACTGATATACACAGATGCTTCCTGCTCCCTAGATAACAGGCGCAATTCCATGCCTATCTCTGTACTAGTCTTAATCAATGTATTTCCTTTGGAGGTCACTGCCTGGGCTTTCATGTGTCTGCAACTTTGTTGTAGATGCTTTCTGGTACTGCAGGTGTAGTGGTGTGTGCTTCTGTGCTCACAAACACAGCCATCCATTAACTCCTTATCACCCTCCTTTCCCAGAGATTACTCAACAGATACAGAAAACAGTGAAAACAAACCAGGATTGCATGATCAAAGTTTTTTATTCTGTTCTGCCTGCAAATTAGCATTGGTCAAAAATAAAAAGCCCAAAGAATGCTGGGATCTAACTACAAACACACATGAGGGGTGAGCAGCAGCACAAGCTTCCCCACTGTCTGATGCTGCACAGTCACTCAGGCAGAGGAAGACTAAGGACAGGAACAATTCATTGGCTCTGACCATTCACTCTGCAACTTCTCTGCTGACATCAGTGACAAAGGTCTCAGGGGGTTTTCCCTGGTTAACCTCACATTGGGCCACTGACCAGAAAGGCCAGAGATGAGAAGAAGGAGGATAGGTCTCATCTTAAATGTGTATGCTGCTCTGCAGTCCTGTATGTCAACATGGAGTAAGGATCCCTTATGGAGGGAATCAAGGTGATCAACTGCTGTCTGTGGGAGGGGAAAGAAACAGACTACAGCAATGAGAATTCTAACTCCTGCTCTTGCTAGAGACTTCTTCTGAAAGGCAAATGCTTTCAAACTGTTAATTTCCTGATAGTGACTGCTAGAGACAAAGAAGGCCCAATCTTACAGAGCAAAATATCTGATATTAATCTGGAGACTTATACTATCCTACTGAAACTTGAAATCTTGATGATGTTAAAGAGCCTATACAGCAATTAAGATAGGAATCTCTTTTCAATGTTTTTAAGAATACATATTAGTACATTTTTGTGGAAGGTTCTGGCTGCATGAAGACCTGTATTTGTAAGTCAGCTGTGAAACAAATTCAGAAACTGTCCTGGAAACAGCACCAGCCAGTGCTGTCTTATGTAAAGGGAAAGCTTAGAGGAACTGATGAATGATTATCTAAAGATGCCATTCCATGGCACCTTCAACCAGTCTCAGCTGAGTGGCCTAAAAAAATCCCCCTGGATTGTTTTTCAGCCAGTTGGTGCAACTATTCAGGTCAGGAAAGTGCAAGAGCAAGAGGAGGGAGCTGGGAGCTGAATGAGTAGGAGCACCGCAGACAGAGCAGTTTAAACTGCTGTGGAGCTGAACCATGACACTCTTTGATCCACTTTTCAGTTGCTACTGAATGTAGCACATGAGCTCCTACATGTTCACTTCTTAATGCACTAAAGCACTTCTAAAGCACTTTTTCAGATATTTATAAAAGACCTTCCCTGATTATCACAAAGGTAACTGGACCCTGCAGCACATCCACTGAAGGGAGTGGAAAGAAAACAGGCTGCTTTCAGTCAACAATGGCAAACCAAGCAAGGAGTGAAACTGAAAAGCAGCTGTGCAAAGATATTCTACAATTAGAATTACAGACAGTAAAGAAACCCTGAAGAGAAATGGCAAGTGAAGCCCTTTTGGATTTTGAACTGAAACCTGCTGTCTTGAATATTCTGCACTAACTGACTGGGAAATGGAAACCATTTACAGTAGACAAATCTCCTGATGTCTGACAGCTTAAATGCAGTAGATAGAAGTGGCACAGTAGTGGCTAGAAGTCGATGCTCCTCGTCTCATAAATTAAATCAACTGCAAAGTCTTTGGTAAAGAGTAAAGTGTGAATAAGCTGGTTGAAGGGACCCTAGCTTGTGTAGAAATTAGCAGATGGGGAGATGCTCACTCTGCGTACAGCTGTCCTAGTCTGAGAGACTGCTGCCCTCCAGCTGCCTCTATCTGCCACCCCGCTCAGGGCTGCTGTCTCCCCAGCAGCTGGCAGAGCCACCGGTGTGAGCGCTTCCAGGCAGGGTTTGTCACATCAGTTTAAATGAGTGGTTTGAGCTAACACACCTTTACTCTGCACCCCAAAACACACTGGGGAGTGTACACACAAACCCTGTCCATGGCTGAGCAGTTGGCAGTGGCCAATAGAGGACTGTGGTAAGTAGCAGAGCTCAGCCACGCCTTCCAGCTGTGTCCGGAGGAAGGGGGTTGTCCACGGGTTTTGACTTCGCTCTTGTTTACATAGGGAAATTACACTGCTTTAAGTAAATGCACAGTTTATAACCAATTTACCTAAACTATTGCAAACCCTTGTGTAAGCACTTAGTGAAATGCAGCTTAAACAGAGGAGGAACCTGGGTGTGGCACAAATTCCAGTAAACCTATTAAACTTATTTAAACCAGCGGGAATTCCACGTGTTAACCAATCTTTTACAACTCCATAAGGGTAAATTCTCCATTATTTCTATATCCATGCAGGAGTGAATGTGAGCAGTAGGAATAAATCACTTCAGAATTTGGCTCTGCACTAAGTCCAGACCAAGTTCTAGATTGTAAGCAATCCCAAGCACCAAATCACAGCAAACCTTGTATTCCTTTACTATCACTCTCAGGGCAAACGCACTCCCTGAAATGCTGGAAATACAAAGTTTTCCATCTTCATGATCCCTGTACCTGTTTTCCTCAGGCTTTGTAAAGAAATGAGAAAGAGCCATAGTCTCCCAGTACATCAAAGACTAAAGGCCTTCTAAATCTTAATATCCTGCCTACTCCAAAGAACGGAGCAGAGCTGGCTTTGGGTATGGGGGAGGAGAAAGGAAGTGCTCATAGGCCTGAATGCAACCAGCACATACAGTAGGTCTAATTCTTGTCCTATCAGCCTTGACGCAATGTGTCCATTTCCTTCAGCTATTTTAGATAAACAGGAAAGGAAAAGAAAAAAAAAAATCAGTGCTGGAAAAAATACAAGTCAGTTTGGAAAGAAAACATTATTGTCAAATGTTCTAATGGCAATTTCAAACAATAGTGAGTATAGTATGTCATATGAAAAACAGGGGTACTGCTATGATAGTCAATCATACCAGAAACAGAAAAATAGACTTCTAAAAAAATGGTGCTGCAATAAGAATAGCTGGTGTTTCAGATCATTAAACATTACAGCTTATGAGTAACAAAGCCTGAGAAGTGGTAATATTCTTACAGCCATTTTTCTGACAGGGGGAAGGCTCTTTACAGATAGTTAAAGTTGTTTGTTGTGGTTTGCAAACAATCCCTGAGTGTACCTAGGCTACTGCCTAGCAAAACCATGAATAGCATTACCTTCCTCTAACCATTAAACTGTTCCAAGAAGTATTCTTTCATTAATGCTTTTGTATACAAAAACAGGTGAAAACTGGTTACACAGTAGGAGTAATCTGGTTTGGCACTCAATACTACTTCCAGAAGCAAAGTCAACTTTCTGGTATAACTATGGGACCATTAAAACCTCTGAAAGGGCTCAGTCTACAGCTGAAGACTATAAAACATACTTGCACAATGGTTTTTGTACCTCTGGTGCAGAAATCCCTGATGAAAATAGACATAGGTTATGACACCAGACCCTCTCACTTGATAAATTTTGTATTTATAAATTTTGTTTATAAAGACATTGGACCTACAAAGCAAAATCATTACATATGGGCATAGCTTCATGTCAATCAGTGCAAACTCAGTGACATGATGAGAAAATTGATTCAATTAGTTTAATCAGTTATCAGTGAGTTTTTATCATTTGTAGCATGGACATGAGGGGATCTGATGAGTCACATTCATTTATTTAGTTAATTTAACAGTTTACACCTTGCAGTATGATGGCTCTGCTGCCTTTACAGTGCATGGAAATATGGAAATTGGTTATCTTCAAAACATTTTGCAGATACTAATTATTCCATGCATTTTCACAAAGCAGTTCAATATTGCTAACTACTAGCTGAAACTGTTCATCAGTGTTATCCATTGTCCCTCAACAAGTCCTAAGCAAACATTAGAAGGGAGCTTCTAGTTTCCAACAACACCTTCTACCCATTAGATTGTGCTGCTTACTCGCATTCTGAAGGAGTTGGCTGGGAGTAAGGATTGATGACTATTTTTATCTCAGTTACCCATCAAAAACCCCTTTATTGAGTGAATGGGCTGTATGGCATGGGATTCTATTCCAGTTCTTAGAGAATGTCTGTTCATTACACAAAAAACACCCTTGTTAAAATTGCCCTTAAATGAGTGTCTGGAAGTGTTATGGATGGACGGGCCAATGCCGACAATACTCTCCTTTGACCCCATTTTAGTTCTTTTGTGCAAGGGACTGTAACACATTATTAAAGCTAAGAGAAGGAAGATGCTCGGAAAGTCATTTCTGGAGGATGCAGAGGTGCTGATACAGGGTATGCCCTGATCAGGTGACATGGTTCCAGCTCTCCACTGATTCAGTTTCTGCACTCCCTCTGCTGCTGTACATGTCTCAGTTGCGCTCTGCCACTGCCTGGGGTTCATCCATCTGTTCAAAAGTCAGGAGTCGATCAACACTTTCACCTTCCTCATGCTCAACTATAATAAAACTTTTGCTGGAATTCTTGGCTCTCCCCATATGGCAGGGCATAAGAGTTGACATTCTCTATTTGCTGCCTCCTACTGACATTTTTCTCTCGTACTTCTTGCTCTGCTTCTTCTTTCTTTTCTTTCTTTCCTTAAACCCAGTTGACAGGACTAGCATTTTAGGCTGTGCCCTTCCACTGCAGAAGTAGTGAACTATATTCCTAAGAAGAAGCCTCAAGCCCTAAAATGCAGGTTGAGTAAGTTACCATTTCTGTGAACTAAGTATTCTCTTTTTATAATATTCTAAAAAGAGAACTTGTTCATAAAAGAACAAAACACCAGAAAGGTTAATAACTCCTAACAGAAACCATCTGCTTGAACATAAAGCTGAGAATGTATTGGTATTTTCAATTCAGGCTCAGAAGAGCTGGGAAAAAGAACACCAGTCTGCAGGCTGTTACTCAGACTTATCTTTCTGTTAATGAAACAGTTTTTGCAAGACAAGTGTTACCATATCCTTAAAAAGATAAACAAAAAATACTTTCAGAAAACCCCAGCATACTCTTTTATGAAGCTGAATATTTCCCTGTCACACTCCAGAGAAAAAGGATATGCTGCAACTCCACACAAAATATTGCTTGCCATTATAAATCAGAGGGAAGAGAAATGAAGAGCTCAATCTGTAGTTGTTCTTTATTATTAATTTTTAACTGAAGTTATTTATTAAAATATCCAGCACTGATGTTCTACAAAACAATAACCCAAAAACCCTCAAGTCTGTGAATTTTGACCATTATGGGAATTTTCGCTTCTCCCCTCTTGAAAATAACATGACCCATGGCCTATTTTTCAAGCCAGATTTCAATCCTCTCTAGCCAGCTGTCAGGAAACCACAGAAGGTGCTTGAAAGAGCACAAGAAATGGCTGGTTCTAATCTGAAGGGAAAAAAAAAGCTGAGGAACAAGGCAGCTACTTGTGGCAGAATGTTATTTTTTCTTCAGTCTCTGCCTGCATATTTTCCCAACATGTGTACTCTGTTACCCCATCACTTCCATCTTTTCCTTGGGTAAATATCTCTACTTTGGAATAAAAGAAGGCCCAGGGGTGCTACTTGTAAGGACTGCACTCGCCTTGATATGTTGTTTTTGAACTGAACACATACAGTGGACACATTTCAAACTTGGACCCTTGCCATCATACATGTTGCTTTTAGTTTAACCTTCTCAGATGATGGGGGGAGGCTGGAGGTAAGGAAGAGGCTGAGAGCAGGGTCACACACTCTATCCTTTACCAGATGTGGGATCTCGTGGGAGCCAAGTGTAACAGCCCACACAAACCCCTCTTAGCACACAACATAATGGAGAAAGAGAAATGCAAATGCACCCTCTCCAAGTGCCAATTCTTTGCAAAATCAAATACAGTGGGTGACTAGGCCAGACCTTTGCCATCCAGCCGTTTAGATTAAAAAAAGTAGTGTGATTAATAATTTACTTTAAAAAAAAAAATATCTGTGTACAAGTTTTATGTGAGTAAGAGAATCAAGTAAAATGAGATTTCTCCCCATTTTCATCCTGTAAACTGCCTGCCCTATTAAATGAATGCGTTTCATGTCTGTGATTTAACGTGCCATTTGGAATGCGAAAGATGGACTGAACTAGATTAGACATCTGTTCCGGAGAAGAATTAGATACAGAATTGGGACCTAGGAAATTCTGGATTAAACCAGCTCAAAGACTACCCTACACTCAAATACTAACCCAGTTAAGGACACTGGGCAAGACACGCTTTTCACCACCATTCTCATGCATCAAATGACAATGCAGCAACAGGTAGGGCAAGGATGAGAGCTGGCAATGGGCTCACTCTTGGTTACTTCCAAGTGGCATGTGAATGAAGCCTGAAGCCCTAAAAGCTGCCATGTGTACTAAGCAACTTGGAGATGGGAAGAGCTGCCTGTGGACATGAGGGTAGTGCTGAAGCAAACCTAATTTGGGAACAAAACAAAGCATTGAGTAGTTCCTGGAAGGTGTTAGGAAGGTCAGAAAGAGTTAAGTATTCTCTGTACTACACAGTATTGAGTTCAGCTCTGCAAAGTATTCTTGAATATATATTTTACATGCATGTACTCATTTAATTTGATAATATGCCCAACTTAATTTGATCTCAAACCTGGTAACAGGTCACCTGAAGAATCATGCTTAAATGTTTGGTCTGTACAAAGCATCTCTTCCACCCTGATCTCTCCGATTATCCTAATCTGATCCCTTCTTCATCTTCCAAAAATAATATATATAGTAAGGTCTTACTTCCCCATCATTACATTGAAACTTCTTTTCCAGGACTTGCCTTTTTAACGAATTCTTTTTTCCTTGATTTCCCTTACATTCCCTTACCTACTTCACTAACTCAACACATAACTTCCCTCCCTAGTTACTCACTTGCCATGGGTCTCTCCTGTCTACAGCTCTGAGGAGTAACCAACCACTTATACAGAGCACAGATAAATCAGAAACCTTATGGCTGCACACATGGGTACCTTTCCCTTTCTCCTGGCAAGTCCCATTCAAAGAACCATTTCTCTCTCTAAACCAGCAAGTAATTTGCCAGCATGCAAATGAAAAGATTGGGCAGATGATATCTCATTTTGTTTTTACATCTTATAGGTGTGCTTCCATAGCCTTGGTATTAGGTACCTGTAACTTTGATAACCACTAAAGATCCTTGAAAACTACATTGGTACATGGTAATTCTCATGTTACACGTTATACTCCTTTTCCAAACAGCGCACCTCATCTAGAGTACAAGCAGTGATGGATAGTCAAGCGAGGTGTTGTAAGAGAAATGCTATAAATGGGCATACGCTGGAGCAATCACTAGCATGTGATATGTGTGCAGAGACTGAGCCAGTCTCTTGAATAGTTCTGAGATGAGAGGAATTAAAATCATCTTTATCATTTGCTTTTTACAGGGTTTTAGCAGACATACTCTAAATCTAGTTTTTGTGTATCAAAACAGAAGTAAAAATAGAAAGCCTAGTCACTGTTGAGTTGTTTGAGAAATCATTGTTTTTCTTGCTGCTCTGTCAAGAAAAAACAGCAATGAAAATAGCCTGTAACTGGGAATCTATCAAGCTCTACAGCCTTTTACAGCCCAGAACCCTGGAAGTCCAAAATAGCTCCACAACCAACAATATTTTCCAAAAGTTGTGCTTTTCATATATACCCAACCTATCTCTGAAAACTCCGAGAGAGTTTATGAATACAATAAACTTAAAATCTCTTTAGCTCCTTTACAAACCAACTGAACTAACTACCTAAGTTTGTGTCAGGTTTTCATCTGCTAATATGCAAACAACTGTGGAGCAGAACACAGCAGTACTTTGTAGCAGCCAAGCAGTGTTACACAGTGGCAAAAAACATATAAAGAAATCTAATACCATTACAGGAGGAGAATTTAGGTTAAGTTAAAGAAAGACATAGGGTAAGGGAACATTAGATACTATTTGGCATGGAAGGGCTAATGGACTTTTCACCTACAGCGTACGTGCTATCTTGCCAGTGATACAGGAGCCAGTTCTGTGCTGTGACAAATGGCTTTTCTCTGTCTAGTGAAGCAGAAGTCTTCTGTCCCACTGAGTACTCTTGGGAAAAGAAGGGAGTTACTATGGAAAGGCACAGAAAGCTGCCCAGGGCGTGGGCAATTCAATCAGTATCCCTGGCACAGCTGGAATCTTCTGGCACACACTGGATAGCTTGTCAGGTGAAATGACAGCAGGCTGCTGCTCAGCACGGAAGCTGGGTAGCAGTCTTCACCAGGCTAACTCTGCAGTGGAAAACTTAATCTAAAAGGATATATAAGAAATGAAAAGGTGTAAGAACTGCCAAATGACTAAACCTTGTAACATGATACTAGCAATGGTATGTATGCAAGAAAATAGAGCAACACCACAGAGAGATAAAAGAAAAAAAAAGTGTTGTCATGACCTGGTAACTTCAGATGAAATTTTACAGGCTCTGCTGGTGTGTGCCCTGTAAAGAAAGAGGGGGCTCACATACGCAACTCTTCACTAGCTCCTTTCTCACTTTTACAGTTTTGACTTGAGTAGCCCTGTGAAGTGGCAGAACTCCAGAGTTGTCTAATGAACCTCTGAAATCCACCACTGCTTAACAGGGGGCCAAGATTTCAAGGCATTAAAGGTAAAATAATTCCCAGTAGGTCTCCTAAGAACATCTTAATGTGTCTGTACTGAGCGGTACTTTCACACCATTCCCTTCCTCTCTCCTTTGACTGGATAAAGGGCTCAGAGGAAAAAAAAAATACCTATGAATACCGATGTGCAGGGAGCCCTCGTAAATTCACTTCCCATCAGTCCAACAAATGAGCTCCCCCTGGGAAGTCATGAGAGAGAGCCTTCTCACAACAGCCTGATTATCAGAAGTCTGTTCTCTCCTGAAATACTCTAACCTCACAGGGACAAGTATCGTAATAATATGAAAGTATCATAATAGCTTGAGCAGTGTAAATTACTTTTGTAACTTGGGATGTGTGGGGCACGTTTCCAGCAGGTTGGTTCCCAGTGATGCTGTTTGCCTCTCTGTATCACTTGAGAATTACCCCAAGCATGAAAGATTCATGTGCTGTAAAAATTCAATTTCAGAATAGAAATGCAATTCTGCATATATCAAATTGCAGGTGGTCACTGCATACATCATAATTTTAGCAAGCTGGCTTTATCACTGCCTTGTTCTCCTCAGAAATATAATGCATGTTACCTGCTACAGTCCTATCCAGTATTTAAAAAACTTTTTAGAAATAAGCTGCTCACTGATTTTGTTCTTCAGGGATTGCCATAAGTCCATAGTACTTGAGTACTGGTGGCCCTTCTGTCAGTTTCCAGATTTGCCTTTCACAGTTCTCTGTCTTGGATCTCTTCCATTTTTGCAGTTTTCAGATCCATCCGTGTTTTGCAGCTATCTGGGTGTGAAGGCATCCTACATAATAATATAAGAGTTAACTTCTGCTTCTGCTTTATTTCTTTCCAGTCTCCCTAGAGTTTCTGAGGCAGCACTTTTGCATGTCTGTACACAAAGATACCCTCACCTTTATCCTTCTCCTAACCCTAAAAAAGAGACTGCTTTTACAACCATGTTTCATTTCAGTTGTATCGGCAAAACCCCAAACCCTGAGAAACCAGAACGAACTAGTGTAAATCAAACAGTGCTCTTACCACTTAGACCCGCCCTGCAACCCTTTCCAATCAGGGAATCTAAAATTACCATATTTACAGCATCTGCAGCAGAGCCAAGTACAAAACAAGATGAATAGCTGTGACGCACGAGGCAGAGTGTGGAAGTATGCAGCTGGGTCTGCAAACAATATAGGCACTCGGCGCTGAAGTCCATCTAATGCTTTTCACAGAGCAGAGTGACTAAAGGGGGAAGGAGGGGGAGGGAGGAGAAGAGAAATTCCAGGAAGATGAGTGAAAACACAGCAGAAATCCCAGGCTGCTTCACTAATGGGTAATTGAAATGACTCACAAAAGGTCTAGTAGGGAATTCAATTAATTAGGGACGTGACTGGGCAGAGAGGAGGAGGGAAAGAAAAGAATGCCGGTGATACAAGAAAATCACTCCTCTCCATTCACTTAGGAAAGGGCCTGGAAGAAAACCTCAAGGAAAAAAAAAGCCAAATTTTTCAAGACAGGGCCTCTACCATTTCTTATGCATGGAAAAAGACAAATAAGCACACCCTTATTGCTTGTCCTCCTTCCTCCAGACTTCTAATGAAAAGGAAGAAAAAAGAATAAAATTTGATATATTATATACCTCAAGGCAACTGGTAAGAAGAAACTATGAGGACAAGACAGAGGAAAGATGAAGAATAGATCAATTGCAGTGTTGCTAATAGCACCCCCCTTGTCATAACACCACTGCTTATTCCATGTGACAGTGAGGGGAGGGAGACAGGAAGCAGTAGGAAGATGAGTAAATTAAAAATATGTGGGGATGTTTGAAGGAAAAAATATAATGCAGGAAAAGGAGAGTAGTAGGAATAGGGGCACGTAAGAGGACTGGAATTGACAAGAGCAGGAGAGGAAAATGGAAAAGGTGTACCTGGAGGGAAGGTGAAGGGAAATGGCAAAGGTCATGGGTGAGAGAAGCAGCACGGAGAAAACCTGAAAAGGAGGAGTAGAACAGATTCAGGAAGGGTCAGGGAAAGAACGATAAGTTTCACAATCAGTCAGCAGTTAGGACTTGCCGTGATGGGTACTTGAGAACATCCATGTTGATTCAGAGACCATTTATTGACAAATACTGCTTCTGACCAAGCCTCAGAGACTAAATTTCCATTAGTGCTAGTTTAAAAATCTTCAAAAATATGTGATCCAAACTTTCCAGGCCCGCAATTGGTCATTCCTGGTAGTGGAACAACAGGGAGAGATACAATGAGCCAGGGGCAAGTGCCAATTCACGGGATGGAAAGTGGGATCTGCAGTCTTTCATAATAAAGTTACGATAGCTTGAAACGTAGCTCTTGCTAATTCTGACTCGTAGCTGTTATTGGCAGGCTGGCTGTTCAATAGCTTTACAAAGAGAACTCAGGGTCATTGTCTACCTCTGTGAATCATGAAGAGAGCTAACAAAAAGTACTTCTTAGGCCCTATCGGGTTCAGCACTGAATGCCCTCTGAAGGCTTAGATATGCTCTCACGCTCAAGGATCAAGATACTATCGCTGTGAAAGGTTGGCAAAGTTTGCAATATGCTGCATGTTTGGGCAATTAGCTGAGGATTTTTGTTCCCAGGGCTGTCAATCTGACATCTTAGCAAGAAAACATATAAATCAAACCATATACCTCTGCCAGTGAACTGACCATTAATGTCAGCTCCACTATCAAATAACTTTCAGAAAAGCAAAAGATTTTTCAAAAGCTTTTTATTTTCTGCAATAGAGCAAAGAAGATACAACACTGCCTGGGAAAACACTTTTTTAGGCAGTTAAGACATACTGGACCAGAAGGAAAAATATACTATTTAGGTAAGAAGAACCAGTATGAATGATACTAGTATCTTTATACTACTGTAAATACACTGGTGTCTAGATAACTGCAACTAAATCCAGGCTTTCACAATGTTTTAAGTTACATTCATGCAAAAATGAGTATGCAGAAATCCCCAGCTGATTCTGAATTGACTTTCCAACATGACACTAAGGAGTATTATGCTGCTGCAGGAATCATCTTTCAGAAGAGGTAAAAAGTGGAAATTCATATTCAAGTGGGCTGGTCTAAAAAAATAACCCCTAGAAATTTTGCAAAGACATTATTGTTGGTGCTCACAAATGTAAATATACTTCAACCACCTGGGCTAGTATTTTCTATGGGAAAGGACTACAAACTGCGGGCATTCAGTGCCTAGGTGCCTATGCAACAATGTGACTGTCATACAAGAATTACAATACAGCTATAAAATGCCAGTGAAGTCAGGCAGCCCCAGAAGCAAATTAGAGCTGGGCAGCCAGAGCACTACTTGACCCAGTAGTTTTTCTGGCTTCAAAGCTCCATTCTTTCCAATTCCCTAACATGTCTGATGAAACACACAGAGCAATGTGCTCTGAAGGTCCTCAGTTTCTAACCAGAGTGCCTCCAAAATTTACCATAGCCTCGATTTCACTACCAATATAATTTTGTCTTTTTACTGAGTCTTCATCAAGTTAAATTCATGAGAACTGCAGGCTCGGTCAACACATATCTCGAGGCTATCTGGACTCTGTTAAGCCAGGCTGACACATTTTGTTCAGACACTCCTCTCCTCTTCAAAACACTCAACAGCAAATAAAAAAAAATCCCCTCTTTTGTCCAGAATTAAAATAATTAAAATAAATTCTTTTTCTCTCTTTAATTAAGTACTGTCCTGTATTTAGTCATTTGACAGCACCAAAGAATGATTTTTCTGTATTCCACAATGTCATCCCTCCTCCCTGGATCTATTCAAAGCCTCTTGTACATATTTAATCACTCCTAGCCAGGCCTAGCTAATGAAATGCAGGGCCTTGCCCTGACCTGACCTTGCTATTTCTATTTTGGCTCAGCACATCCTCTGCTAGTTGAATAAAAAAAAAAGTTGTTTCTTTCTCTTGGTCTTAAAGGTCCTGTTACTGGCAGGGGGTATGGTCAAGGACACTGCTGAAAACAGGACAAATGACTGTGAACACTGCTTTGCAAAACTACTGAAAATCAAAAATGGACCACAGTAGCCTAAGTGCAAAGCTTTTTCCCTTTTTTCCTTTGGTTGGCAAACACTGGTGGGCACTGTTCATCTACTGGGAATAGCTTATGACTAGATAATTCTGTAAGAAAAATGGACTGCTCAAATTGCTTGCAGCAGGCATAAAGCAATGGTATTTGTTATGGGCACTTACTGCAACTAAATATGTTGTTCTTATTTCTCCCTATCTGTCCTTCCTATTTGCCAATATAGCAATATAAAAAATATGTATTTTCCATTTCTGAGAGCTTGTAAAGAAGTGTGATCCCATTTATGAGCACTTAGGAATCCTGGATGTTAGGTTATCCCTTTTGTCACATGATGTTGGTCACAGGAATTTATCAGCATGCCAACAGAAGTCAGAAGTGTTTCCAGCGTAAAACAGGACCACATTTACACAGTGATCCATGTGGACTTTTTAAGCTGCAATTTGTTTTCAGTTGGCTTGTGAATCTGTTGACCATTAGTTTTCGTGCTCAGTTTGACACAGTGAGTTGCTGGATGAACCATAAACCATACTGGAAGTCAGCAAGGGCAAGGGCCATGGTTTTATTCTTTGGGAGTACACACTGCCTTACATTGTGGAGCTTTGGATGCTGAATAGGGGTCACAGATGCTATCACAAAACAACCAGTAACAGCATAAGGACTTTAAGGTACTCGGACTGTCAGAAAAATCAGGCTGAGCGGTTCAATCCACCATTGTTCCTCAATTACCTCTCAACTGAGGCACATCAGAGAAGATGGTGCTGAATAGGATGAAGATGCCTTAACTAGCTGCCCCAAACTAACGCCCTACATCCCACAGAGTACTGTGAGCTTTAAAAGCTGCCTAGAGGCGACGGATGTAGACCATATTCCTAACGGCCAAAGTCAGTTTAACATACCCCTTTTAGTCCTTCTGCATGTGCTTGAAACAGACATAAGAAGAGTTAGACTGGCACTTACAAACACAGTCTTTTCTCAGCTCAACTAAAAACAAACAGATTCAATTTGCAACCTTCAGATGAATTGAAGCAGTAGGACATTAGACATTGCTTGAAGGAAGAAATGAGAAAATCATGTTTGCAATCACTAAAGTCAAACAACACAGTTTTGTCGTTTTCCTTCTAATACTGTTTATCAGGTCCTTTTTCCGTCTGGTTTTCTAAACAGACAATACTTTAGCAATCAAATACTGTACCCCATTAGCTTTTATTCCTATAACTTTTTAAAGCAAGTCTGACAAAGGATAGGGGTTCTCAAACATAACTGAGATTACAGAAATTCAGTGAAAAGTGATTAACAGGTAAAGGAGAGAGCAACTGTAAATATCCCTAGCTGGATTATTAAGTTACCCATTATTAGATTCCATGAAATCCACAAAGAGGACTTCTGAGTACCAACCACAGGAAAGACTTGTAAATACAGTCAACCAACCACAAGGTACAGATTGGTACCAAGCCACATTTTATTATTTTTTCCTACACTCACAGGCTCACCACAGTTTACGAAAAAAACTTGAAGTTGTCTATTTCATAGGGAAAAGTGGAAACATACAGCTTTGTTGGGATTCTGCTACTAGTCTTTTCCATCACTGCAATGCAGCACCTGCAGCTGTGGGTATGCTGTCCTGAAACAAGTAGCTTTACTTCATTGTCCCACATGGTTTGATACTGGAGACAAATTGCTCTAACTGTGAATGGTTAACAGAAGACATAGCCCTGTCTCTCTTTCCATGTCCTCCATCTCTCTTTCATCCAGCCTGACCTGATTCCCTCACACTAGCGCTCATCTCACTCCACAAGAAATCAGTTCAGGCAGCAAAGGTGGCAAAAGGCTAAGCCACAAGTACAAAGCAAACAGATTACTTAGCTCCCACAGACAACTCATTGAGGGGTTTGATGAGTACCACAAGTGATACAGAGGTTGGCCCTGGTTTGGACACCTGTTGGTGACCACGAGATGAGAGATCAGCATTACTACAACCTGAACCATGGCTATGGTCTTAGGCGGGTGGTCACAGTCAAACATCTGCATCTGGTGACCCTCACTCACAGTGGGTCCCTTGGGAAGACACAGCACACACTGCCACTCTGGGTGAGAAACAAACCTTTGTGAAACTAAAGGCAAAGGCAACATTCAGACACTTTTCATCCCTCTTCAAGCAGGATTCTGACCCATTTGATCCCCAGCCCCACTGCAGTTGTACAAAACAGAGCCAAACACTGCTGTGTGGAGCAAGCACATTCATGCTGACTTTGTGTGTCTTTGGTTTCTTTGTGTCACAGTCTTCTGCAGGCATTTTGTTGTAATTTAAGACTACAGACATCAAGAGCACTGAAGGCTGAATCTCCCTTGCTTATGCCGCTCCTGACGTTTGGCAGAGCTGGAGAATGCTACCTTGGGGTGCTCCTTCCCTCAGAGGCCTGGCGGGATGTTGCAGTTAAGCCACATCCCCACAGCTTAAACCACAGAATGTAAAAACAGCTGTGAAATCCAACTGTCTGAGCTGCCTTGGTGTTTGGCTGGCCTCTGAGGGGCCAAATTTTTTGACTCAAAGTAAAAATATGATTTAGCATAATTCACGAGACTAGGCAAAAACATTTTTGGGAGGTTCATTCCAACCTTCTTGTAATAAACAAATTCAGGCAACCACCTATACATGCCAGAAAAAATGTTTATCCAGCTTAGCCAAAATTGAGCAAAATAGATTTGTTGGCAGAATGGACAAAGCTTTAGGGTTTTTTTACAGTCCCTTCCTAATTTCAGTTTTCCATTCCCCACCCTTTGGAGTTTCTTAGATGATTCTTTCGCCTCAATGGCTTTTCAATTTGGGCACAGTCCTTTAATTTTTTCAGCCTTATGGTTCTTTTCTTTCCTTTAGTCTTCTTTTGTATTTGTTTTCTTTCTGTCCTTTCTCATGGTAACATATTTTAAAAATCTCTTATCTCTAACATTCCTACCTTTTCTTTGCCAAACTATTTTTCCCTGGACAAAGATATATTTTTTGATATCCCTTGATTAAAATTCCAATGTATTAAATGATTAGGAAACAGGAATCTTAACAGTTGTTTAAGACCACTATTCCAAAAAGAGAGAAGGAATTTTTTATTTACACGTGTCTAACTAATGCAGATATTTATATAAAGATACATATATTTTAATACTCTCGCTAGTTCTTCAGAAACTAGCACAGAGAAGATACATGTAAAGAAAAATGGACAAAGGAGGACTTTAGAGCAAGACAACTTCAGAAAGAGAGGAAGACAGACAAATTCAATGGCTTAACACGGAAAGTTAGAGTCTATGATTTCCAGGCACACCGGTCTTCCTTCTGAAACTACAAACTTCAAATATTTCCCATGGGATAGACCTCAAAACTCCTATTTTTTAGCATTAACTACTTGAACCATTTATAAAATGGCTCACAGTCCCAAAAATCAACAGAAGAATTCTCAGCATTCCAGTTAGATTTTTCTTAAATTTTATTTGTATTTTTTTAATTTGAAGTCACACTGAGTCTCCCATTGTTCACAGTAAGCACTGCATAGTTTAGTGTGCATTCCCAAGGCTACTCAGACTAACCTATAAAGGCCCAAGTATTTTCTACTGGATGTGTTCCCTAAAAATTGCCTCACTATCTCCAGAGACTTGAAATCACAGTGGTAACCAGTTGTCTTGGGGATGACAAGAAGTAATTCTACACAGGCAGTTGTTCAAGAGAGCATCCCCAGTGGATTCTTCTGAGAGTTCATATCTTCATGTTTTAGTAAGATCCTCCAACCATTGCCTCAGACTCACTTTTTGGAATATATGAGCACTTGAAATTAGTTCATGCTAAACTTTTCAAGGGCTGATCATATCACTTTTTAATTGGAAGCATCTCACTAAAAAAATAATTGCCCATGAGGATGCAGAAGACTTGGGATGGATATGACAAGTGTTTCAAGCAACACCGAGTTGAAACAAATCATGCTTAAAAGCTCAAAATACAACACTGCCCTGAAGAAGAGGAACTCTGCTCAGAGAGCCTTAAAGCATACTTCCCAGTCGCGTCAGGACTGGCTCCCAAATACAAAACACATGCACATGCCATGCTAGTAACCTGTCAGTGTTTATCATTACTCATCACAGGGTTAGAAAATACAATAAAAAGCCAAACTACAGCTAAAACCTCATGATCAATTGATCAACAGTTCAAGAAAGAAGACTTTGTTTCGTTCTGAACTTTAGGAGTCCCACTGGAATCACCGATAGCATCTTCAGCAACTGCAACAGTATTGTGTTGGACGTGTATCCATAGTGGCTCTTGGCAGGTTCAGACAAGAAACAGGAAGACTGATATCACTTTGTTGCTGCATATGTTACTGTGAGATCCAAGTCCTTGCAGGGTCAGAAATCACATGGTGTATTAAGGGCTTAAGATTAATTATGGAGATTTAAACTCCTGTTTTGACCATAAGCCATGAATGGAAGTGGGCTGCAGAAAAAATAAGTTTGATGATTCTGGGCCATGCAGTAATAGAACCTCTTAATCAAGGAAAAAATAATTAATTAATTTCAGTGGCAGATGTGCATTTAGCATTCTTGTCAAATAAGTCACCTTGTTTCACGAATCTGACAAAAAAAGACAGTATTAGGTATTTTATATTAGAGGAGAGTCTTTGCAGGGGTCTGTGTAATTTTATTTGTGTTGGCACCTTCTACATTAATAGGCCAGGAATAATCTGCTCCATTAAAGAATGGAATTAAAAAACTCTTAGGTTGGTTAGCAGTCCTTTTTTCTTCTTTCTGATGTAGCCCAGATCATAATGTAAACTGACTGTTAGGTGAGAACTCTGGTGTCCATTACCAATACCTGAAAACTTCAACATGTTTTCATCTCTGTATAGCCAATACAAACTTTATATTTTTTTTCCCCCACTGGGGATAAAAAGTAGTAAATACAAAAGCAATGTCCAAACCAATCCCCAGCCTTCAGAAAACTACACAACATACAGATGACCTCATGTACTCAGGTAATATCTTTTTCTAGTTGCTAGATGAGGAGAGATTTCATATGTAGGGATGGAGGGATGCAATTTTAACATCAAATACATTCCAACTCCCTTATCTAATCTAACAAGCCATTTAACAGTTTATCTATCAGATCAAATCTTTGAATCAGTTTTGTGCCATGGGAGTAAAAGATGCCTAATATTTAAATAACCATCTTTTTTGACAAAGGTGAACTTGATCGGTAATAAAGATTGTTCCCAATCAACGATCTTCAAAAGATCTCTTCCATTTCTTTCCAGATGACTATAGAAAACATCACAGTACATAAAATACCTTAGTCTAATCCACTGCCACTTATTTTCCTCTTTGTCATTATTTCTTAAGCTTTATGAAGTACTTTTGTAAATGTTTTGGGCCTAGAAAAGGCATGCTCTGGCTTTCATATGGAAATTGTAAGCACTGTCATTCCTCCACTACCAGAAGACACACATGCACACAGCTGGCACATTCTTCTAATCTCAAAAGTGAAGGAGAAAAAAAATCTCAGCTGCCATATTAATAGCAAATCTATTCTGGTTCATGTCTGGTTACACTCAGGTGAACACTGATAAGTCATGTGTGAGGTTCTCACACATAGCTGTGGCACTGCAACACCAATCCTAACATGCCTCCAGGCTCTCTGTAACATTGCCATACAACTCAGTGCTGAACGGCTTCCTGCTGATCCACTTCTCTCCAGCGGAGATTTATGAGAGTTGACCATAGCTGGTCTTTGCTTTTTATAGAAAAATAAATATATGGGCCTTCATTTTCCCTCAGAACCTGAGACTTCAGATAGACAGGTAGGCCAAATTCTGCAGCCATCTCTCTTCCAAATGACAATTTTCAGACATCATTCCTGAATGTTTACAGGATACATGACAAAAACATCTGTCCTAGTTAAGCTGATTCATGTGTCCTCCAAAATGCTTAACAGGTGTTCCGACAATGTATATTAAAAAAATCAAATTAAAGTACCATGTTAAAGAAACCTGTCTATATCATGCAAATGTGTCCCAGATTAAAGTAGAGAGCTCGATAAGCACCATCTAGGCCATCTTAGGCCATACCTAACCTGCCTGATTTTTGGCTGTATTGCATTTATAATGGGGAAATTGCTGTGGAAGGAACCTTGGTGCCATTTTTCAAGAGTGGACAAGGTTTGCCCTTAATTAAATAATGCTGAGGCAAACTCCATTATTTTCCCTTCCAGCAGTTCTAGTTCGGCAGTTCTTCACTACTTGCTGCACTCAGTGTTTATGGAGAGCCACTGAACATTTTGAAGAAGTAGGCGTCTCACCTACCCTCAGCACTCCCCTCCAAGCGCGCGGCATTCCTGGTGCAAAGTGAACCACTGGGGACAAGCGTGCCACGGCACTCACAGCAGGGCTTCACAGCACACTCGTATGCCCAGCACAGCCTACCAAGAACAAAACAGTCTAGCAAGAAACACTGAAGAACACTGAACGAATGGTGTGGTATCTTTGGACTGCCACCAATGCATCAGGTCTTCATAATACAAAGTGATAGGCAAAAATAGAGCTTAACATAAACAGTAAGAATGGAAAAGCATCGCCAGGCATTAATGAAATGCTAACTTTCCTAGCTTGGGAAAACTCATTCATCACTACAAAGGCATTGCTTTGTAGCTTGGTTCAACAGCAGAGAAGAATGCCTATAGAATTATTTATAGGTAGTAAGAATTTCATAGATTCTTTATATAAAAAAAAAGTAATTTTTTAAACATACCAGGTTTAAGTCTAATGTGCAACCCTATGAATGTCTAATCAGTTTTGCTTTCTTCCTCTTTCTCACTTTCAAATTCTGGTGTCCTGGACAACCACACAGCAACAGAAGAAATTTTCAGTAGTTCAGGACATTTTTGCAATTACTTAAATTGGTTTAAATGACATTATGGTAACATTATCACATATAATAATTAGCTTCAGGGAAAAATATTTGTCCTAAGTGATCAATACTCTTCCAAAAGGAATGATGAAGAGTGCTGCTTTTAAATGTCATCACTGTACTGACCTGTTTTAACTTTCTCCTCCCTGGCCTGAGAAGGACTACATGAGATTAAGGGGCATGACACGGCAGAGCTGTGCTGTGAGATCTCATTCTTCCTCTAGGGTGATTAGGCTGCATCATGTCCTGCAACTCAGTATCTGCATTCAGAGCTTACAAGGGAAACACACAAAGCAAGAAACAAACAGCAGTGGGAATGCTATGCTATGCAACTCCCGACATGCAAGTCAAATTGAATTATATAGATAGAATTGCAAACACTCAAAGGTCTCCCAAATCCAGGGTTCACTCTTCTCACAGTACACATTAACGATTTTAAAGGAAGCAGCTGCCTTTCCACATGCCACCATGGGCCAAAATAAGCTGCCCATCCCAACGTGAGCAACCAAACTCAGGCACTTTGCCTCCGTTCCAGGCCCCAGTAACATGAGCAGTCTATGAGTGGATGGGGCACCATACTGGATGCTGCACTCAAAATGCCTGTCCTCTCCTTCTGGCACAGAGAGCTCCACTGTTCCTTTTTAAAAATCCCCAGCTCTTAGCAAGGTTTGTTTTTCTAACTGGTTCCCAGAAATCTCTTGGGCGTTCCAAGCCCAGAAAAGTAATTACTGCATTACTTTGGCCACAGACACAATATCAACCTTGTTAGACTTGGCCTGTGGAGAGAGCCAAACACCTGCTGCTGCAACATTTATTTGATAAGCTTCATGGTTCACTAACATAAACCTGATCCTGCTGACCTGCAGGAGGATAAAAAGGAGTCGGGGTGAAAGGGTGGAGCAGGTAGGCAATCTCACGGCCCTCTGGCCCAGCAGCTTACAGCCCTCTCTCCCAGCAAGCTCCCATTTCTCTTTGCTTTCTTGTTTCCTGGTGAGAGCTTCAGAGAATTGGCTTTCCCCCTGCAGTTCTGCAGGCAGATGTGGATAGGGCTAGGATTCCCATGCCTTATGACGGATTAACTGACAAGCGCGGGATCAATACGGGAATTGTTCTAGCTCTGGCTGCATCTGTAGGCTTCCAAAGCAGACAGAATAGCTGCACACACTCTCGTTGGCATGGTGGTGTGTGCGCTGAAAGGCTGGCTTAATACAAAGTCCATTAGTTATCAGCAAGAAGGGAGGGGAAGAAGGGCTGCAAATCAGTCAAATCAATAGATAAAAGGTTGGGGAGAAAATTAGATATAGAACTAGTAAATTGATTTTTATTCTTCAAGTGACATAGTGTTCTAGTCTAGTAAAAAGAAGAAAAAAAAAAAAAATGGGAGAGGGGGGAAATAAATAAGGTTTTATTCCAAACAACCATCTCTTCTAGCTGATACTTCCAAGCAATATCTGAGGAAAAAAACACATGCCAGGGGACTTAGTAGGAAGGAGAAAATAACCTTCCCGATTATGTATGGTGCTCAATATCAGGAAAGAAACTTATTCTTGTCTGCTTCTCAGTCTCATCTTTTTCTAGGCAGAGGAAATACAAAACAGACAATCTAGAACCAGTAAGGACATTTCCATGTATTTGCTAGTTGTCACTTACATGGAAATGTTTGACCTCAAGACAGTATGTTTTCTAGTGTACTTTGTTTATCATTCTTTACCTGAATGACACCTCTGTCAGTGTATGCTGATAGTTTATCTTAGAGATATACAGTGTGATTCACCCTCTTGGGAGACAGTGGGAAGCAGATGAATCACTGTGGATACATCAGAGCCAGATCAAACTTTAATATGAAACTTGGCAAAAATCCTAACACTAATCCTCTGAACAAATGTGAAGTTGTCTACATGACCATCTTCTATTTTATTTCACCTTCTTCCACTGGCTCAGAACTTCAGGAAATTTATTTTCTGATGGATTAAAATAACCTGCAAAAACCCAAATAATATGCCACAGGACATTTTCTGGACAGATCCAACCCAAATCAAAGCAAAAACCTCAAAGGAAAACTTCTCTTTTGGAACCTCAAGCGCAGTTCTACAGTTATGTGAGATTCAGGTAATGAGTGATAAACAGTTTTGGACTGGCACCAACATTCTACTTTTGTATTCACCCTTTACAGGGTGAAGGTACAGGACCTACGGCATCGAAGTAAAATGCTAACTAGACTCTGAAAACCAGCATGACTGGATTCTCAAAGCTCTATTTAAAACAGTCAACTGTTCTTCCATTTCTGCTTTTATTGACTAGATTGTTTCTCTCTGAACAGTATGAGAAGGATTTTTTTAGAACTAGTAATTCAGGAAGAGAAACAATCCAATACTACTGGAATACTTTTGTGGAAAATGCTGCACGAAGGAAGACAGAAAGTGTAAGAGAATTCGACCTACACTGGGAAGTCTACATTGCTTGAAAGACTGAGTGTACCAAAGATCCACAAAATTAGTGCTGCCCAGCATGAAAATCTTGAAAGCAATGTACAATATATCCAATTCATGGAAAATGCACCAGACTGAGCCGTCTTAGTTTTGTTAAAACTGATGATGATCAAAGCAAATAACTTCATTCTTCCTCCACCATTTTGCTTTAGGCCATATGACAATGTTCCCCAACACACTAAAAGCAAAATCAAAGAACTCCAAATGCATCGTTCACCCACCAGGCAGAAGTGATAAAGAAGAACTTGTGGCCTGTTCCTCAACAGCTGCTAGAGAAACTAGCAGCAAAACTCCCAAGCTAAGAACAATTTTAATTCTTGGAGCTCTCTAAACAATAAAGCCATCTCATTTCAGAAACTATTAAAAAGCATCCCAGGGAATGTATGGCAATGACTGTAAATATCGTCCAAATGGAATTTCTGTAAAACCCCTATCACATTATGCTTATGTATATTATTCTGCCCTTTATTCTTTGGTCTAGTTTCAGACTGTGAGCACGTGTACACCTCGCATAGTAGCTTTTGCCCATAGCTTCCCCAGATTACCACAGATGCAGAAGCTCCCCAAAGAATATTTGTTTCATGGTAAAATGCTGGTTGACTGTTACACTAGCAGGAATAGTTTTAAGGAAAGTTGAACACTTTGACAGCAGCTGGGGTGAACTATTCCTGGTTATCTGAGAAGTGGAACCCAAGGAGCTTGACCTGACACATCAGCAGACTACTCTGAAGCCACATTAAGTATGGAGCACAGCAGGGCAAATGAGAAACAACGACAGCCACACAGCTCACAGAGTATCCCCAAGAGAACAGCTCTACGCTTGCAATGAACACTGCTGCCAAAAGGAACCAAAATCATACAGCAACTTCTTAAAATAAATCCTCCCAGTGGGCCCTGCTTCCTGTCCTGTAACAGCCACCAGAGCAGAGGAGTGAAACTTAGTCTGAGTCACGTAAGTGCACGTGTGCTCGTCTGCACAAGGGCACTGAGCTCTGGGTGCCTTGGCACGTGTGGCTGCCCACGTGCTTGTGCAGCCAGCTACAGGACCATGAGAAGAACATGAAAGCAGGATGTCTCTCTTCTCTCTCTCTCCATTTTCTTCCTCTATGCAGAGAACTTTCTGTAGTTGAAAATTGAAAAAAAATTGAGATTTTTTTCCTCCCTACAGGTAAAATGTGAGCAAATATTGCAGGCCCTTAACAGTGCACAGGTGACTAGAGCTCAGCCTGGTAATAGCACATCACTTCTGCTGTGTCAGATCCCTGGGAACCTCCAGGATCAACACCTTACCAGCTACACCATTTTATATGACAGCAAAGGATCAAATTGGACAGAGTCAGAGTAGAATATCAAGAAAAAGCCTTTTTTTCATGGTAACTGAATATTGCGCTCTCAAATATTTTCTCTCTTTTTCAAAAGTGCATTTCTAGCTTTACAGCTGTGATGAGAACTTTTATGTTGGGAACCAAAAGTTAGTAATATAAGTAGCCCAAATCTGCAAACACATTAAAATAGGTTTCTCAAAATTATGTCATAGCTTGATGCCTTGAAATGACTGAACCCCAACCTTCTCATAAGTTTTTTGTTTGAACTATCTGGCTTATTCAGGTTGGAACCAATGGAAGAAAAAAGACTTTTGTTATGTCTTGGGTTAAAACCTATTGAAACTAGCACTGCATTTCCTTTCAAGGTAAATAAGGCTACAGTTAAATACTGCTTTGTTTAGTAATTGCTAAAAACAAAAGGCTACCAAAAGACACAGGCTGTGCAGGGTCTGGACCTCACAAGACAAAGGGAGTCATGGGAACAGATGCCACAAATCTGGAAATTAGGGCAATGAGAAGTGCAGCTCTGCTTCTAAAAGTGTTGGGGATGAATATGGTAACTTTGTCAACACAGGACGCATATCCTAGCATGTGACACTTACTGTATTAAGCCAATATTACACAATTTTTACTATATCAAACTACTGTAATTATTTATTTGGTAATTTGCTAGCTGTCACTCAAAACATGTGGAATAGTAAAAGCATACAACTGTTAATTTTACTTTTTGTTTTTGTTGGGGGGGGGGGTGTGTGTGCAAAGAATAACAAAAAACCAAGTTTCTTCTTACAAAAGTCATCCAAAGCCATCCAAAATTAAGTTTACTCTCTCAGAATACTGTTAGATTACTTCAAGACAAAAAATTCTCTGGCCAAGTCCTAGATGGCAAATTACTTCCAGTTATTTCTGAATAAAGTTTTAACTACTTCTCTTGGAGTCATCCATATCTAACAGGTTGGGATGAGGGGAGAAAGTGATCTGTCTGAGCATTAGACAAATAACAGACTTACTGACAATAAAAGCAGAAGAACAAAACAAAGTAACTGAAAAGGACAGTAAGCCAATTTGCTTCTAGCAGCACTTGAGAAAGGCCAAGGGAAAAAGTGAAACACCTTACAGTATCCAAAAGCCTCCAGGTCACTTTATTTCAGCTGCATCTTTCCTTAAGTTTTGGAAAGAAGAAATACAGGCAGGAAATACTACCAAGATTTCCAGTACATCAAACTTGATTTAGTCTTAAAAAACACAGTCTAATTCCTGAAAGCTTTGCAGCAGCTTTAGCCTGTTTTCAGAGCACTGTGGCACACAGGGTGCTAATGGGAGAGGTACAGCATGTGCTTAGGAGAAGGAAGGAGTACAGGAGAATCCCATGGAAAAACCATGTCCTGCTCAACCTAGTCTCCAGATGACATGTTATAAATGTGAGAAATTAATTGTCAAGCAAAATATAAGGGATTCTCTCTGTATTTAAACCTTTGCTTGAGCTGACTCATACAGCAGGAAAGCCATGAAAATGCAAAATTCATTTTGGAAAAATATGCCCAGATAAGGATATACAAGGCTTCCAGGACATGCAGTATATGCATGATTATATGCAGCATATAATCTAGTTACTATGCAGTAACTGGATTATATGGGTACATGATGAAACACTGTAGAAATGGAATGTCCTTCATGTAATGCTGAACATTTCAGCATCTCTGTAAATTAGTAGATTGAAAACAAGACGTGGTGAAATTCTTTTGTCCATTATTACACAAAACCAGCAAGAATTATCAGTTGAAGCCAGATATCCCCAGACCTCAATTTTAAAACCGTGTTTTCTTTGATGTTACCCATTCCTAGGGCACATTTGATAGAGCAATGAACAACTGGTGCTGACTGCTGTGGCTTATTGACCAGTGACAGATTTGGGCCATGCATACACTCATTTCCCATAACTAATATTTGCACATGGGACTGAAGCACCGGGATGCCATACATGCACAGCTATTGTCTCAAGTCAACCCTTCCTTCCAAGGCCCAGTTCCACTTCCTCCTCCATCTCAATCCCCTCAATAATCTCCCCATTTGCCTTCTAGTTTTGTTTAGATTACAAGTTGTTGTCACTAAACACATGAAAACTGTAACAAAAGACAGTCTGGGCCTAACATAATTAATCAAGTAATTTCCAGCTAATGATTTACTGTTTGCTTTACTTCTCCACCCACTGTCTGGCTTTTTAGGGCAAAGACATAACTTCTTGAATGTTGCTGGAGGACTACACACAGTAATGGGACTAAGAATGCAATAAAAAAGATTTAATGTTAAAGGGGATGAATAGAACCAATGAGTATTTTCCCTTGAGCAGAGAACAGTACACTGCTACTTCGGTGGCAAAGGCTCCCATGCCCAGAAGAAGCTCAGAACTGCCTTCTGTGAGTGCCATGCCAGTGGAAGCACTTTTGGCCCATGTGTCTGCTATTCTGATTCTTCAATGAGACAATTCACTGTCTGTTTCTGGGGACAGAATGAATGGAGGAGTTAGATCAACTATCTGAGTCTTCAGGATACCCTCTGACAGATGATGAAAGGACTCTAATATGTAATTGAAATACCCTGTACCAAAATACTCACATTAAACCTTGGCTGATTACACACAGGTCTGAGCTATCTCAGACCTTCAGAACAGGAACTGAGTTGTTTATCAGTGAAAGCCAAACTTCTAAAAAGCTGGCTGCCCACTACAGAGCCTTTGTGTCGGGTAAATTAGCTTCAGGAAGAGAATCAAAATGAATTAAAACCACATGGAGATCCTCTCCCTTTACCCCCCTTTTCCCCTTTCCTCTCGCTATATGAATCCCCTCACCAGGAGACAGAGGCCAGTTCAGTATAATTTAGTCCAGTGTTTTTGTTTCCTAAAGTCTCGGTCTTGGGCTGAGTCCATTAATAGGCTGCAGCTGATTTTAATCTAGATGAACTCAAGACTTCTCTCTTCTTTAGTTTTAAAAAGATTACAAATTGTGTGTTATATAAATAGAGGGAAAAGGGAAAAAAGAACCAGAATTAGTAAAAAAATCTGCTCTCCATTAGCTGACCTGCTGAACAAGACTGTGATTCAAATAAAGATGAGAAATGAGAGATGTGGGGAGGAAAAATACACAACTAAAAGCTCTTGTGATACTGCACCCAGACACAGTGGTAAGAGGAGATGCAGCAATGTCTGATAGCTACCATTACCATTGTAACAACACAGAAGAGATATTAATGGCACTCCAAAAGCAACATACCAGGTGCCTCAAAGACTGTTCTGATAGTTTGCAGCAATGCCCCCCCTCCCGTTAAACATAAAATCACTTTATTAGCAATTATGACCTCTTTGTATCGCAGGTCTCTCTGACAGCTGAATAGGGTGGAGTAAGTTGGTCTCAGACTAGTTCCTTGTAGACACTTTAGAGTGTGAAAGAATGCCATGATACTCACAAGGACTGATTCAAGTGGGATTTCTAAATAGAGATGCTGACCCTAGAGAGAGTTGTCTCAGACTGGTGCTGACATAATTTTGGGTGGGAAAGGGGCTGGGCTTTTTATTTTAACACCAACTTGAATTCTCTGTCTGCCTAATGTCACTCTGGAACTCTACACACACTGGATGGCTCAAGACTGCATGAATCCATTATTTGTAAAATAATTGCTATAGGCTACAAATATGACACTCATGTCTATTGATGCTCAGTCTCAGTGATGATGAGTTCAAAGTCTCCATACAGAAGACTCTCATGAACAGCTCATAAACAACTGCTCCATTTAAAAATGGTCACTGCAGCTGAGCAGCAAAGCCAAACATGAAGGCACAATGAACAGCACCAGAGTAGAATGTAGCTACTCACGGTACCATACAGACAGGTGTCTCCTGGTGGAGAGCAACAGGATGGCTGCCATTTGGGAAAACAAGAGTTACAGAATTCTCTGTAATGGACTTCTGTTTTTTAACCACAGCTGAAAAATATAGATAAAAAACTGCATTCAATCCATAAGAAAAGGAAAATGCTTTTTATAGCCTGTGAGCTGTACTCACAAAAGAAAGGTCCCAAAGAAGCTGGAGTCTCAATGTCATTATGATAACTTAAAAATCTCAAAATAACATTTGATTCCACAGATCCAATTTCAGAAGTCCAGAAATGTTTTTCTCTGCGTGTTAATGCTCTCATTTAGGGAATAGCACACATCTGTTCAACACAAAGAGAGTTTATACCTGTATAAAGTAAAAATCACAGCTTTGCCATACAAAGGAAACAAAATAGATGTAGTAAAAGTGCTAGCAAATCAATAATAAATAGTAGGTATAGAGAGAAACAGATGTCCAGATGACATCAATAAGAGGAATCACACGGTTCTATCAGATTTACCTGAGTACAGCTCCTCCTAATAAGTTTCAATTGCAATGATAAACATGCCTGGATTAAACCCAGTAATTTTTCATTCCTTGCTAATGGGGCAAATGTAACTTGGAAGGAGTCTGTATGCAATCACTGGAGGTTTTATTTGTATAACTTTTCTGGAGGCTGACTATGACTATATTTGATTGCCTGTGGGTGGCTGTGGGACAGGCAGACAGCTGGGTGAAAAACTATGACAAAAGGAATCTTGTCCCATTTCCTGTCTGTGCTTCATTCACTAATGAGCACTGCTCTGGGTCATTCTCAAGATTTCTTCATCTGTTGTTGTCTCGTCTGCAAAAGGGGCACCCCGGCAGTGGAGCTGTTGTCAGCTTGTCTTGAGAGTTTATTCTGCTGCCTCTCACCCTTGCAGCTGTGTGGGATTTTAAGTGCCTGGCTGTAAACAACTCCATATTTTATGCTTCTTTTTGGATGACTTGAAGGCCAGTCTAAGGCCAGATGTGTTTGCTGGTGTAGTCTGTTTCTCATTTCTTCTGATAAATGCCAATCTCAACAACTAATAATAAAGCGAAATCAGGATTTATCTGTTATCTTCAGTTTGATTTCTATTGGACAGAAAATGTTAATAAAACATATCTAAGTCCTCAGTCTCTCTTTTCTTCCTGGAGTGCTTGAAATGTTCACTGAACATATCCCTACAAATAAACAACCAGGCTGGTGAATCTGATGCCACTTAACTCCTGCTGTAGCAACCAATATCCCTCTTGCTAGCTTGTGGAAACAAAACTATTTTGCTTCTTTAAAAAACAGTTTTTCACCAACACTGTGCCATCTATTCTTGTTTCTTTTGTCAGACCAGCTCACTTGATTCCTTCCTGGTAACAAGTTTATCTTTTTAACAGGATTCTTCTATAAAAGGCTTCTATCTGTGCACAGGCAGGATTCAGCCTTCTACAGCAAACTGTTCTGTCGTCAAGTCTAATCCATTGGTGAGAAAACTCATTAGAGGAGGCACATAAGGACTGCACCTCTCTCCTCATGTCCAGGGTTCAGTCTCTATTCAAGGAAGAGGAAGAAATCACACCCAAGTGCATTGTATCAAAGCATTGTCTTTTGATCTGTGTCGTTAAATGTTATTGTATTAGCCTTCCCCTTCCAAACAGGTATAAAGGTGAGGCAGTGGGAAGGGGAATGCTGTCACAGCTTAGCCTACCCCCTTCCAGGCTAATGACCTGCAAGACGTGCACTGCTGCAGTGCAACACAGAACTCTGCTGCCCATGAGTCTCCTCTCCAGTTAGATCATGGCCTCATCCACTGCCACCCCTCATATCTATTATAATGGAACCCTCATTCTTAATTAAAACCACTGCTGAAGTCTGTCAAAGATACTGCTCCAACAAAAAGCAATTCCATCAGGCATGGCTTTGACTGCAGGCTTCCAATCCTCTTGTATCTGCTACCTGTTTTTTTACATCCTCTGCAAGTTGAAATTATTATCGATAGATACAGATGGTCAGTTTAAAAAACCAGTTTATATAAAAGAAAGTCAAAGGGTTGTCTTTTACCCAAGAAGCCTTTCAGATAAACGCTCTAGTTTCATCCCAAAGGAGATTTTGCCAAGCCCTCTAGCCCTAAGAGGGAAAAGAAACCCTTTCCACTGTGCTAGGCAGTTCTAATTACAGGTGCATCAAACCAGCACCTACTTTTATAATTGCTCCCTGACAGTACTCAGCAGCTCATCTCTCATCTTCAACTGCACTAATGAATGTTCTAGTTCTGTTCAGCAAAGGGGTCACCAAAAATCTAAGAACATTCTATTTCTTCCATGCCTCTTCAGATTTATTTTAAATCCAAACCCAAATAAAAAATTAATTTAATAAATTTAAACCCAAATACAAAAACTGTAACTGTATACATAAGCCACCTTGACTGGCCTAACTGAAGACAACTGTTCAAACTGGCAAAGACACAATTTTTCTATTAAAACCACTTAAGATGATATGTGAGAAGGAAAGAAGTCCTTTTAGCTTTTAGGAAACAAATGATTTCTAGGGTTAGTAATTAGGAAAACAAAACAAACCCAAAACATTTGTATTTGTAAACTGAGTATACTTGCTGTGGCTTGACTAAAATGTGCTAAATCTCATCTTGGAATTTTTTTCTTCAAAGAACCACCATACTTCAAGATGCTATAACATAGAAAACTAAGTACAGTCAGAGTCATTCCCCCACTGGTCCATCTGGATTTTCAGCATTTTACTGAGCTTTTGTATCTCTTATGTGAAATAAAGACCAAACTGTTTTCAGAAGGCTACTTTGGTGAGTGGTCTGAATTAATTTTATTTCTTTATTTAATTTCCCAGGACATTCTGAGGGATTTTAGTTTTTTGTTTGTTTTTGTTTGTTTGTTTGTGGGGGGGGGGGGGGGGGGGGGCGTGTTTCCATTTTCTGTGTTGAACTTAGTGGGTTTACAGAGCCACAATCCCAACAATGTAATATGGTATTTATTTATTCCTGTATCCAGCATGGTTTTACGCACAAATTGATCGTACCTCAAATACCTAATTTGAGCCTGGCCCTAATTCTCCTGCCTTCCATGGTATATAGTTGATGTACTATGGCACTTTAAAGAATATTTCTTACACTTGACCCTCTCAGTAGTTTCATGGGATTCTCCCTATTCTCTTTGCATTCTCACCAAATGCTTTCAGTCTGACAAATCATCAAGTCCTCAGATCACTTGCATTAAACAAAACAAGGCTATTTTAGCTAATTAATGTTCTTTCTCTGTCTACAATAATGCTGGTAGAACTTTCACAAAACATACTGTTGTGAGAACAATTAGATTTTGGGATTATGGAAACAGACTAACATAAATGTGTGGAAGTATAATTTTGTACATCATGCACCATGGCAACCTTGAATTTACAGGAAGTAAATGCAAGGATGCACCTTGAATGGGAGACAAAACTAATGTGTATTTGTGGGCTGCTTTTATTTTCTGTCCAGAAATTTCAAAGCATCATATACAAGGAATGAACTCCGTATATCAGGATCAAAATACGCACCTACATTTTTCAAACATCCCAACACCACAGCATTGCTCCTAAGGGGATGCAAATCTGTTTTTCCAGTGTCTCTTGGTATGCAGAGATAGTACATGGACTAGACAAAGCCAGAGTAGGACTAACACACAGGCAAGCTAAGCAGAATTTCGTGATTGCAGGGGTATCTTTAAATTGTAACCTGAGGTTAGCTGATGACACAATCATTGCCTGAGTCATCTGAAAATCTGAAACAATGGCTCTGAGCATGGTAAACTTTATCACTAATCTGACAGTGTGTCATCCTCATGACTTGATAGATGGGGAGAGGGACAGCAGGAATTCTGCCACTTCAGCAGACAGATCTATGGGTGGAGCAGGAACAGAAAAGTACACTAAACCTGACTCAGTCCCTAGCAGACACATTCAGCAACATGACTGAACTTTACACTCAAGACACTGGGTGCCTGTCACATTCAATAAGGAAATGCCATCTCTTACTGCTCCTGTGGTGGGCAACAACACAGAGGAAGAATCAAACGGCAGAGAAGCAGCAAAGCAGAAGTGCCAGGGTTTAAAACCAGGTTTTTAAAACATCATATGACCTAAATAAATATTAGCACTGACATAGCTGATTTGGGGCTGTCATGAAAGAGAAGCCCAGTCTTCAGATAAACAGAGTGTCCGCCCTTAACCTGCTGAACTATCAATTTTCCTCATCT
Organism: Hirundo rustica; assembly: GCF_015227805.2. Taxonomy (NCBI): domain Eukaryota; kingdom Metazoa; phylum Chordata; class Aves; order Passeriformes; family Hirundinidae; genus Hirundo; species Hirundo rustica. Next base: position 31,615,842 of record NC_053455.1, read on the forward strand.
AATACTGCAGAAAGGTTATGTTGCAGTGCCCTGCGCTTCCTCACATTTAAAGTTAAGGTAGCCAAGGGCAACAAAGACTCCTTCCTCTCCAGCCTGATAGCAGAGCTCTTCCTTCCTTTTGTTCACATGGAGAACAAACATTGAGTTGAACAATAACAGTGGATGCTTCATTATGATGCTCTCTTGGGCACCCAGCCCTAGTTAGCATTATCTTACCCCTTGGTTTTGTTTTAAAGGAAACTGTGAATAGTCTTTTCAATTGCTGGTGTTTCAAGATCAACATTACCTCTACTTCCTCTGTTTTCAAGTTTCCTTATTTTACCAACAATATGTGGCACTATGAAAGGGAAAAAAAAAAAAAAAAAAGACATCCAGCAAACTGAGAAAGCTTCCAGTCTGAGGCAAGCAGGAACAGAAGGCCCGTTAAGCGAGCTTTCTCTGTAAATTAATGCCACACTGTTGGCTGCAGCCCTCAGTGGGCCAGCTCTCTTACCCCCTCTGCCAGAAGAGCCCTTGAGTTTGCAAGTTCAGTTTGTGTATGAAGTTTTCCTGTGCCCTTAAGTGACAGAGCAGTAAATGGTGTCCTTCCTGAGCCCAGGCAGCTGGGACCAGCTTGAGGGACACCTCACTCCCTTTGTGCTCAGATGTGACAGTGGAATTTAGTTCATTCTATACTAGAGTCATCAGGGCTTGCTCTGACTTTTACCTGTTACTTAGGAACCTTTCCTAGGGCATGACAAGTCTTCCAAATGAAAATCAAACTGTGATTCAGGTGGCTGCCCATCCTTGTTGCTGCCACCTTGTACTGCTGGCCATATTGGCTATGGGTCAGTTGTGTGACCACTCATTCCTCAGTTCAGCCAAACACACATTTCAGAGAAATAGGGGGAGAAAACCTATTTCTCAAAGAAAAGAAAGTATTCTGGATGAATAAAAGCTACCTCTGCTAAACTTGAATAAAGTCCTATCCAGTGTTACTCAGCTGGAAGGACTGCAGTGATGAAGCAAGGCATCAGAATTGTAGGGGAAGGAAGGCTGAAAGGCAAAGAAGAAATAATATACCTTTAAGCTCTGGTGTGCTCTGCATGAGGCCCTGCCTCTGTATCAAACATGAAAGCAGCCAGGATCACATAACAGAACTATCAAAGTTATGCTTTAACCATCCTGATTTAGTGCTTTTGGCTTTTACTATCATATTAGAATACATTGACTTGATTTTCAAAGGTAATGAGCACCTACAGGTCCCACTGCCTTTAGCGACAGCTGCAGCTCTAAACATCAGTTTAAGATAGTTTGTATATTGGGAAGAACTGAAGGAAAATAAAAGGCCTATTGTGTAAATATGAAGAGTTTAAACACTTCTGATTGGTGGTCTATGAGTCCCTTCCCTTTTCAAATGAATTTCACTTCATGTTTTGTTTGGTTTTCCTGTTGATGTATCCTGCACCCTCCAGGGCTAAGCTGGTGGGATCCCACATACTTTTCCTGGCATGTGGTGTTTAAAATAAGAGACCTCAGCAATCGGATATCCTCAGCATTTCCAGCTATTGAGCACAATCATGAGTTCTGTGATCCAATTTCAGAGCAGCAAAGGAAAGATACAGAGTAATATTCTCCCTGTGCTGGTATGAGGCAGACAAAAGAAAACTAAGCAAACAGGATGTTCTGCTCCTCTGTGGACTTCAGCAAATGCAGACAGGATATGGTCTAGCTCACAGCTAGGGCTCACAGCTGCAATGTATGTGCCTGGCTGCCCAATACCTTGTTTTGGGTAATTCATCTACAGCACAAATACAGCATGAAGAAAAGTAAGAGATGTGATGTGGTGTGCAGTTACCACCTGTCATGTCTCAAGACTGAAGTCCTTCATCAAGCATAAGCAGCCTGAAGGAGAAATGTGATATATTATATATATGCTACTAAGAAAGAATCTCAACCCATCCCTAAATTCACTCAGAACATCTCCACCAGTGAAACACTTGGTATTCACAACTTTGGATTTCAGGCTGTTTGTTGTAAGCCTATTCACTGAATAGCAAGGCATATCTCAGCTGAGGTCTCCACAATAACCCAGAGCACTCAGTTCAGACTATTCAGACTCTAATATCCCCCAGCATTTTCTAGAAATGTCACTCCTCACATCTTGGGTGCTGCTTCTGGGAAGTGCACCTTCACAGCGCATGGGATTGTATGTGCAAATCTTTCTGTAGTTGAGAAACTAGGAAGCTGAAATGAAAATGAGATTCAGTGGACAATAAAGTAAAATTTTTTCAACATCTTTTGTTGAACTGTTAATTGTGGCATCATTTGCCTTTGCTTCCTCCTCACCCCTGCAGGCTTGTGCTGCCTTGCCTATGTGCTGAGCCCTAAGGCACACCCTCTAGGGTTATTCAGGTGGCAAACCAAGGAACAGCCTGGGCTGAAATACCACTCTAGCAAACTGCTGACTAACCTTGTTGCCTCTCTTTTCCCTATAATGCTTCTTCAGCTCAATCTGGCCCTGAAATTTAATCCCAAGTTTTTCAGGGGACTTCACAGAACTGAATGACAAAGGACCAGGATTGGTTTCATTACAATGTAAACACTGAGGAGCAGTGCTAAAGTTCAAAGGAACTCTGCAGAAAATACTTTACAGTAACAGCCCAATATTATGAATTCTATGGAATGACTGTAACGAGAAAAGGCATTTGAAGTAAACCACTGTTTGCTGAGAGGTTTTATCACATGTGCCTGTTTCTAAGAAAGTGCTATATATTCCTATTCCATCTTATCAAGATAGATTTAAGATTATATGAGAAGATAATTTAAATCTGTGACAGGGCAAGTCAACACATCAGATGCAGAGATACATGAGGTTGTTTGGAGGGTGTTAATTCTGGAAACATAGAGAAAGTTTCAAAGAAAAACAGCACTGGGGTCAAAGCAGTGGAACCCCTATTTGTAAGTGTTATCCCTGTCCTAGTAAGCCTCTCCTCAGTCAAAATTTTCTAGTTTAGATGAAGAGCTATTCAAGTGTGTTTGCCCTCACAGAATTGCACTCTGGAGACTTCCACAGTTTAGACTGTAGGTAACTCCTGGATCTCCTCAGCAGAGGGAACAATAAAGTGTCCAGAATTTCTCTTTGGAAAACAGGCTGTACACTTTGGGATTTTACAAGATTTTAGTAATATATAAATTCCTATAGCTAAGTTGCATGTATTACCAAGGGTAAGTAATTTGGGTCATAGTCCTCTATTGCTAACTATATTTTCACAAGATCAAATTACATCAGTGATGGCTTCACCAAACAAGCTAATGGTGAAGCCAGTACAAACATAACAGTTGAGGATAGCAAAAGAAAGCTAGCTGTGCCTACGTGAGAAAAGAAAAAGTCACAGTGAGACTTAACTGTCTTTTACTTTTGTAAGCTGCATATAAAAGCATGAGACTTTACTCTGGCTGAAAAACATGTTTTTGAACAGACATTTATTTGGCCTCCTACTTATGAATGTGTTCACTTAAGAACATTAAGTCCATCTTAGGTACATTTGACCTTATTTTACAAATCTGTAGCTTGAAAGATGTAACATCTACATTCAGTCCAGGCAATTACTAGTAAAGTCTTAGTCTTCCATGACAATGTTCAGTTCCCAGAACAATATATTGTCACAAATCACAGACACTACCTCTAATCAACAGACAATTACACTCCTTATGTTAAAAGCCTTTTGGAAAAAAGGCCATTTGCTTTAGCACTATGCTGAAAACCCAGGGGAGCAGCCCACTTTGATCAGGAATTCATTACAGAGAGCCTGGTAAGGAGAAGATTTCTCTGAAGTGAGACAATTTTGTCCCAGGAAGCCTATGCCAACCTTGAAAAGAGGGGAACAGACACTCTTCAGCTCATTGTTTTAATAACACTGGATTAAAATAAATTAGTTTTGATTTGCACTTGTATAAATGAGAACAGATTTGGCACACTGCTTGCACTTAAGCTTTTTTTTTTTTTTTTTTTTTTGGTATTACATTTAGTAGAACTTCAGACAAATTAAATGCTGGCACTTCAGTTGCAATCTAGTAAAGCATTTAGGGACACATTTGGCTTTCAAGTGCAAGACAGCAGTACTGTATCTTCACTACTTTTACAAGCATCTTTAGAAATAAGCAGGCAATTCAAAACCTTGTGCTAATCTGGATTTATCCAGCATAATATCCTCTCACAAGTTAAGCTCACAGGAGAAAGTACAGCCAGAAACTTTACCAACGTACTGCCTATCCACTATGCCACTATGTGAAAGGCCATGTGTGTAGAGAGAAACATTTAATTTTATTGAAATGACAGTTTATTTGGTTTCTACTGGATCTAAACCCAAGATGCCTCTAATCTTCCCTCCCATTGAAATATTTTCCTTCTACTTCTCATTATTAACATTTTAAATTGGTTTTGCATCTGTACTCAGTTTCTCTGCCCTCCTTCATTTGACACCGTGGAGTTTGGCTACTCCAGCAAGGCTTTGGCAGTGCTGCTGCAGAGCAGTAAAGCAATTCCCACAAACCCATCTAATGAGGACACCCTCACCCAAGCAAACACCGTGCCTGGGCCAGGTTTAGCAACCCACTCCTCAAAATGCCATGAATTACCTGAACAAAAGGACCTTTTCATTGATGTCAGCTATATCTGTGTGGGTGATGTTGCAGGCATTGGGATGATGGCAGTCTTATTTTTTCCTCATGCCTTACTCCCAGGATGGACTTAATCTACCAACTGATCGTGCTTCTTTGCTCTCATTATTACAGACCTGTTAGAAATAGCATGAGACTTTCAGTGTACTGTGGGGAATACAGCAAAAACGGTTCCACCCCACAGAGATCCTAACAATGATCAGTTCATCTTTATCCCTCCAATAGGGCTGGAAATCACCAGTGGCACTGCAAATCTTTTACCATCTCAATAGCAATGCACAACTCTATTCCCATTAATCTGTCTTCTACCCATTCACACATCAAGTACAACCCTGCTTCATTTTACAGATTATATCCATGTTGCTCCAGACAAAGGTCACTTCATAGTTACAGTTCTTCAATTGAATAAAAGCTTTTGATGCAGTAAATAATTGTCTTTCACTGTTCAAACCCACACAATACAATACAAATAATGCTGCCCTTTCTTTCAGAATTCCTCGTCTACCTCACTACTTGTTTCTTTACAAAATAAAATGAGGCACTTTTCACTTGCTTCAGCCATAGAAATTAGTTATAGCACTTTGGAGACAGTTTGCTGTGCTGCACTACAAACCCAGACCCTATGCTATTTTGAGATCAAAATGAGCCTCTTTCATTACCTTAGTGACAAATGAAACATAATGCACTAAGGTTTCCCTAGATTTGGCTGTTACTAGATATTTTTGCCTTACTAGTGTGAAACTTAAGACACTCTCTTCCAAGTGCCACATTCGTTTCTACACAAAAGTTACCTGCCTCAATAGGACATCACATGCAAGGTGAGCACGTTTGTGTTCAGACAGGTCGTGTGCAGTGGAAAAGAGGGCAGCAGAAAGGGTGGATTAATCAACTAATTATCCAGTCCTGTGGAACAACCCCCAGACTCCTCCCTTTGACAATACAAGGTATTCTATTCTTTCTCTGAGTAGTGAGGGAAGCCAGTCAGCAGGAGACACAAAATTTTGAGGTTAAATTTACAGACAGTTATACCTTTCTTTCAAAAAGGAAGAGTAAAACCTAGCAAGATAAATCATAATGCCAAGTACACTCATGACAAATGGCAACCATTTTCCAGCAACGGTGCTTTATTTAGCACTGAAAGTCATGACAAGAACTGAAGCCAAAAGCTGAAGGCAGACAAATTCTAATCTGAAATATAGAACACGGGTATTGCAGCAAGGTAGCTAAAATTTGAAAACACTGTCAAAGCAAACCAGGAACTCGTATTTCCTTATGCCTGCAAATAATAGTGATTACTTTTGTAGAAGAAATGATTCAGTGCGACAAAGCTACCAGGTACCTGAAGGAAACAGGTACGATATATGGGAGGTCAGTTTGGATGAACTGATAATTCTATCCATCTTTAAACCCTATGAAACTATATCATTACTCAAAAGCAAGTCCTAGCTCACTAATATAATTAGCTATATGTGAAGAGCAACGTTAATCACTCAGTTAAAGCATTCAGCCCCAGTAGACTTCAGCTGGCAAACAGCCACCATGTCCCTGTCTCCTTTCACAGCACCATCCTCTTGGTAACAGAAGGCATTTGCTCAAGTAAGATGGAATGAGACTTCCACAAACAGCTGAGTTGCTGGTAGGTAACAGCTAGGCTTGTTGCTAGCTTGTATTTATACCCCAGAACACTGCTGCTTTCAAAGCTAGACTTGTATGGTCGCCCACAGAATACAGCTTCAAATCAGTTTCATTCAGCCTATCTTTTTCACATATGTGTGCACAAAGCTAAGTAGCATCTTCTAGTTCAGCACCCAGTATGTGCTACATTCAGCTTCAATGAAACTACAATTAGGCAAGAGCAGCTTGAAATTTCTTCTGACTGTTATACCAGAACAGAATTATCAGCTAGCAATTTCAATCAAAACAGAAATTATATCATAGTCAATGAAAAAATCATCTTACAATTTGCACTCTTAATCAACTAGATCTGGAGCTCTTTTAAATTTATTCTTCTTTTTAACAGTATGATTTCATTCACTGCAACTGGTATATTGAAATAGGGAAGCGACAGCAAGTTCTTAGAATAGCCAACACAAGCTGACAGTAAAACTTCCAATATTTTGCAGTGCTTAGAAACAGGTTTCTGCCTTTTTGTCTAAGATCTCTACAAAATAGAGATTAGCTGTCAGACTGGATTTTGCACTCACAATTCAGGTTCATCAAAGAATGCCACTGTACAGCATGGCAGAGCATAGCATGACATTGCATTGCAATGTAAAGGCAGTTGAGGGTATTTTTGGGGTTGCAGTCCCCTCCCTCTATAGCACAGAGCAATCTGAAGCAATGACAGGAGGATGCTGAAGACTTGTCTTGCTAAATTTCTGACTGTCCAATCTCACTTTTCAATCATCACATTTCATTTCTCTAGTCTGAAAGTGGAAATAAAAGAGTTGAGTGCATAAATGGATTCTCCTCATCCCTGAACGCTCCAAGTTCGTAAAAGCAAAGAAGTTTTCTCCAAGGGACTCTTGGGCAGCCCGGAGATCTCCTCTGACAATGAAAGGAAAGCAGTTCGGCCTTCACTAGGGTCTCTTCCAAAAACTTCTGTGCTTGCACTGAGGCCATGAGATGCAAAGATACCAGGGAAACAGAGCAGTAATTTACATTGACAAAGAGGATTTTGATACACTCCTCCAAATGGGGCAGCATTACCATCTTAATAGCCTTTTGCTCTCAGCCCTCTTCCTGAGGACGCTGGAGATTTTTGCAAATGGAGAACAGTTCCGCTTCCCATTTTAACCGCAACAATAGCAGAAGGGCTCCTTAAACTGCATCAAATAGCAGTCTGTGAAATCCCTAACTAGCCGCGCTGCCTCTCCTGCCGTTTTATTATCCCCCAGCCCACAGAACAAAGCGGGAGGGAGCTCCTCCTTTTTTTTTTTTTTTTTTTTTTTTTTTTTTTAAGCCTATTCCACACATCCTAATCCCTCAGAGGTGGCAATGGAAATTGCTTGTGGAACTGTTAAATCACACTTTCACTTTGTCTTTCATTCCCCATTCACCCTCACTAATCAGGGAAGCTTCCAGCCACATTTTCCGATATCAATTTGTTTATGGCCTATTGGTTAATGGTCGCGGGATGGGACCCCCTGAGTAAAAAGAAAGAATCCAGGGCGCTTCAGGCAGCTGCTGCTTCTCACCAGTTCCCACATCCATCCGCTTGTTCCCATCAGCCACCCTGAATGTGCTCACCTCCTGACACCAAGGGAATTAAACAACAAAGCCTGAATGGGAGAGTTGCCTTCGCCATCAGGCTGCGGGACAGATTCCACTCGTTAGCGCTATGTGATGTCCCCCAGCAGTCACCGGCTGGCCCGTGGCTAGCTGCCTTACCGTCATCTTACCTTCATCCAGCTTCCCTTTGGAAAGAAGCCCCAACTAAAACTCGCAGAAAAACTCTAGCCTCTCTTGAACAAGGCAGCCTGGTGCCACTTTCTGCATCTTATCCAAACCAGACATTTCCTAGTGATTTGCTCGCTTCCTCTTTCCACAGAATTAATGATCACTGAAATGTGGGATGACACCATGCAATATTTACTTTTACAAATCAGTGAGATGGTTCATGTGAAAGTGCTTACAAGTCTCTGCAAAAGAGTCTGGGGCACGTTATCAGGGGAACCATGCCCTTCCTTGCTACCCATCTTGGAGAAAATATGTCTAAAATAGAAACCTAATGATGTAGTCAGAAAGTAATAAAAGGCTCACACAGAGAAGACATTCTAGTTGCCTTTCAAAATGCACAAAGAATGTATCAAGACATCAATTACTTAAAGAAATCCAAACTGGTATTTTATATGTTTGCAGGAAAAAGGCAAACTATGTTTTAAAAGTACACCCCAGAAATATATGGGTATAGGGAAAAGAGAAATTGCCACACTTATAATACGTTGATATCCTCCTCATCGTGCTGCTCCATCATCATTACATGTAATCAGGCCCATTTGTTCTTTAAAGGTATGGTTCAGTCCTGGGATAGTTATATTCATGGCTCACAGAAAAGAGATGAAAAAATTGAGATCATCTCTGAACAAATGCTCCTTGTTTCTGAAATGGGAAAACTTTCTTTCCCGGAGTTTCATTACATTAGTGCCTGAGGACAGAGCAGGAAATTTTCTACCATTTTTAATTATGATCAGAAACATCTATGTAACTCAAGATAACCAAGATAGAAAAGTAGCTTATCACCTACCCTATACTGAAACAAAACATGTCAAGACCAACTCTTGCAAGTAACATCAGCTTAAAGTAATAAAAATTGTTTCTAGTTCCTGTATTTTAGAATTACTGGTACCAAGTAAAGCAGATCAAGTGCCCAAAATGCTATCTAAGAATATACTGAAAGTAGTATCCAAAGGCTTAGGAAACCCTATATAGACACCTCCCCCCAATACAATTATGTTGATGTATCAAATGGAAGCAAAAATGCATCATAAAATATTTTCATTTCTTTTGTTTTCTGACATTTTGCATCACCTTAGATGTAAGCATATTGAGTCACTAGGAAATAAAAATACGTCATTAATCTGGTACAGACTGTTTGAATGTGAGAAATGTGCAATCAGCAGGAGGAGAACTGTTCATATCCCTTAAAATGTCCATAATCCCTTAAAATGTCCATAGTGCCTCAGAGGATCAGTGATTCTCCATCACTGGAAACTGAGAACCAGCTATACTGACTTGTGTTATTGCCCTGGCTGCACATCACAGTGTCCTCCCTGAACAGAAAGTGACAGGCACTGACTAGTTTTATTCAGTTTGTTAAACTGATGCAGTGATAAGGAGCCAGGCTGCATATCAAAAGACATCAACTCAAAAAAATTGATCTATTATTGTTTGTCAAAAAGTAAGGATGTTTGTTGGGATAAATGGGAAAAGAAGTGAAGTTAAACTTCCCTCTTGGCTGTGTCTAAAAAGTACATGACTGGGGGCACAGCCAGGAGGAATCCTAGTTCCCTGATAGCGAGATAGTAATATCCAGCTTTTCAGTACACCACTTCATATCCTAGAGAATCTGAGGATAATTTAAGGCCATAGGGCATTAGCATTAAAATGATCACAGAAATAGAAATCAGATATTTATTTCCTGTATTTTTACTGATGCCAAGCCATTTGCTGAAGAAGAACCATTTATTAGAGAAGGTTATTAATGATAGATGGGTATGTTTCTCCTGAAGAAACCTATCCCATAGGATCCCACGCTACCCAAACCATTCCACTTTACCTTGGAGGAAAACAGGGAGCCCTGGTTAATAATTTCAGGGCCCATGTCTAGATCCATGGCAATACCCAAGAACTAATTTAGTGTAATCCAAGAAAAAACAGTTCATTCAGCACTGTTAAAAAAAAAATATTTAAAAGTGTGGGCTTCTAATTCAGTATAAACAGCACCATTTTCAACAGTAGTAGTTGTTATCTACATTCATCTGCTTAAAATACTAATTGAAAAGGCAAAACAACAATGCTCCGGTCTTACCCTGAAGAACCAAGCCTGATTTTTCAATGGTGTAGAAAAAAGTGGAGAATGGAGCAACAGGAGATTTAGCAACCAGGAGCTGCAAAGCAAATGTATGATGTAAGTATGCATCTTTATAATATACAGATCAAAGCTCAAATCTGCAAAAACATCTCACTAGATTTAACTTCCAGAAGTAGTGAAGCATACTTCAGAAATGACATGTAGTTATTGATCTAGCCCTGTCACTTGAAAATAGTTGAGATCTTCTCATACACATATATACATCATGCTGCAATTTTAAAAGGATTTACAGGTCCTGAAAAAACAGTCATGGAAGCAATAAGTTTTGCTTGCCTTATTGGCATCCTGTTAAGCTTAACTATTCCTGCTGGTTCAGGCTTTTGCACTCAAAGACGATTTTGAACCAAACTGCTTCTGCCATATACATGCAATTTTTAATTGCCATGAGCCATTTCACAGATATGCCCCCTTGGCTTCTCCAAGAACTCCACCCACTGTTTACATCCGGCCCCTGGAAGCAGCAAGTCCACTCATGGGCCATCACACTGGGGATGGTAACATACCGTTGCAAGTACCTGGATGTCCTCCTCTGCAAAATGGGTAATGACCATGTCAAGCTTTATTCAAGGATCTTGTCCTTGAAATATCAAAATAGGAACCAGAATTCCTTCGGGGTGGGTGCACAGTGCAATTGAATTTAGCTTGGTATTAGGGTGACACCAGAAATAAACCTGGCTCCACTACGGTAGAACCACCCTCTGCGGAAGACGAGTGCAGCAGAGACAGAAATGGTTTTGATAGCAGAATAGGGAATGTGGGACCTGCAGGTGGCAAACTCACACAAACGTGCCAAGCTTTATTGCTTGCCTGTTTGATTTTTGCTCATTGCCAAGGACTGTTCCTCCACAGCTCGCCTAAAATAACCCTCGTTCTCTCACCTGCATGAAAGTGACATTTTAATGACAAATTTAATACACTCTGCCCAAAATGTGATCAGCACAAACACTGATCTGACGGTGCCCACACGGCCCTGCAGACATCACTGACAGCAGTGGCTGAAGCAGAGAGTGTGCTGCTGCTCTGCCTCCAGCACAGAGCTGCTGAACAAACCTGAAACATGGTTCTTGCTCACCTCTTCCCCAGCTAGAAAAGGCTGGGATCTGGAAACCAGCCCTCCCAGCAGTGGCCGTGTACTCTGGGAGAGCCCTCCTGCCCTCCCGCTCCCTGGGGACGTGGCTTGGGTGGATGGCTTCCCTTCAGCTCCTGCTGGGCTTCAGCAGGGATATGCTCCCGGCAGGCCAGTCTGGCAGAGTTGTGAGGGCTGAGGACACAGAGCCGGCCTGCCGGCTTCCTTTCAGTGCCCTCATTTCATCCAAGCCCTCCGTGCGGCCTGCTGGGCAGCATGCTGCGGAACCTCACACACCTCAGTGCCTAAATTCCCAAAGCTCTGTCAGATCCTGCGCCCTCGCAGCCCAGGACAGGCAGCCTTCTGTCAGGTACATCCAAATACAGATAAAAATCCCATCATTTCAAAAGGGCGTGCCCTAATTCTGCCAAACATTCGAGCACTTGTAAGGGTCACTGCATATGAATTCTGGTTGGTGGTGCCGATCAGACGTCGGGGAAGCAGTAAGCAGGTTTTTACAAGGTCCAGGAGAGACTACAAGGAAAACAAGGAAGTTCGCATTCACCAAAACTGCTCACATTTCCCTGCAAAGTCAGACAGTTTTGAATAACATATAGACATACAGAACTGGGACGTCTATTCCTAAGTATGAGAATAGCAATATTAAGCACCAAAAATTTGAGCTCTACGGTGTGTTTGAGTATCCAAAAGTTTTGACAGCAAATTCTGCTGCAGCATCAAGGCTCATGTGATTTTCTCGTAGCACTTTTATGCTAAGGGTGTCTGTAAAATAGGTAGTTTCATTTGTATTTGTATGTAATCTGTAGACAGGACCATGCTTAGATGCTTAGTCTTGCAACTCCTTCTCATCTGATTCTGATCTGGGCTGAACTAAAAATGTCTCCGTATCTGGTTCTTCAAATGTAACCATTATTACTGACAGCTAGTTAACACTTTTATGGGCTTCAGCATTTAAACCAAACAATCTCCTTTCTTCTTTGAAAGTGAAAAATAAAGGCAGGCACATAAAGACCACAAATACAGTTGGAGAACATCAGACCAGTCCAAATGTCAACGTTTTCCTTTCTGTTTTATGAAGCTGGCAAAACCACCTGAGGATATGATACTGTGAATACTTTGTGAACACTCCATGTAGGAAAACTGCTGTAGTAGCACTTTCCCCTCTTCCATGTTAATTACAATTCTCTCTGGGATTAAAGAGAAAAGAGGGGAAAGTCACATCCCACAAGCCTGATGCACTCTAACAAAACCTGAATTCCATTACCTGCCATTATCACAGGATAAACTGAGCTGGAAGGGATGCAAAAGGATCATCAAATCCAACTCCCAGCTCTGCACAGGACCATCCCCAAGAGTCATACCATGTGCCTGAGGGCATTGTTCTAAACACTCCTTGAACTTGAACAGGCTTGGTGCTGTGACCACTGCCCTCGGGAGCCTGTTCCAGTGCCCAACCTCCCTCTACATGAAGACCCTTACTCCAATAGCTAACCTAAACCTCCTCTGACACAACTTCAGGCCATTTCCTCAGGTCCAGTCACTGGTTAGCACAGAGAAAACAGGAGGAAGACTGCCTGGAAGAAAGTAGAGTCAAGAGGAATTGCCTCCAGGTGCTTCACACCCTCTGTCAGCTCTGAAAACACAAGGGAGAGGAAGGGGTGGAAAAACTGTATGAACACTCAGGTAGAGTCTCCCACAACAGCTGTCTGTTTAATTGCAAAGGCCTGAAGTGAAACAGTTACAATTCTGACATCTAAGATCAAATTTTTGGCATTCCATGCACTACTATGCACATAAATACTAACCTATATATGCATGTGCACTAGGCACAGTTATACGTGCACATGGATAGACATTCAAATAGCTCTATGTACATTCTGTTACTGCATTTTTATTCCGTTACAATATGTACATAGCTATGTATAGCAATGAAAAAATATAATAAATCACATCCTTTCAGCAGCACATCACAGGGCCCTCTGAAAGGCAGCTGCTGCACAGCTACATCTGAGACTCTGAATTAGTTTCCTTTTCAGTGAAATGGAAACAGCTCAGAATATTCAAAGGTTTTGCTTTATTTTGAAGATTTTCCCACTGAGAAAAAGAACCTTTAAAGTACAACTGCATATTTCACAACCAGATAGAGCACACAGAATTCATTTTTATAACATTTTTATAGTATTTAACATAACATTAAAAAATAAATATGTATTTAGATTTGTTTTTCAAGCAAAACCAAAAAAATTGTAAAAGCTCATTGCAAATTAACCTCTAGCTGGAAGAGTCAACATAGAGTAGGTCCTTACATATACACAAGGAACTTATAAAGCTTGAAAGGAAATACATCTCAAAAAAAGAAAATTATGTTTTCAAGGCTAGGAAGTGGAAGTATAAATCAAGGATTACCAAAAATCAAGGTAATGTTGACTCTGGAAAGACTATTAACAATAGCAAAAAGGAAATAAAAGCTGGATTTATTATGAAATTATATTGGCATAGTGATTAAATATACTCCTAGATATCAGTGAAAAAAATAATAATTTTTCCTCAAGTAGGACAATACTGAAAAAGAAGAAAATGCAGGTAATGGGAATTATCTATATCACATTGGTATAGAAATAACAACTGAGAGGAACAAAAACTTCAGGAATTTAGCACATTCAGCAGAAGTAGATAATCTCTATCAGGAAACCATTCTAAGAAACAGCATGTGAATTTAGGTCTGATAGCTAGTATTTGTCACTTTTCTATGAACTTGAAGATGATTCAACGTCTTCAACTGAGAAGCAGCAAACTTAGTCCCCCCTAAAACAAGAGGAAAAAAAAAAAGTAAACTGGTGAGCTGATGCCTACAACCTGATAGTACCATGCAGGACTTTAGAAGAAATTTTGAAGTGAGGAGTAACACAACTTGGACCCAGGACTCAAAGGAATAATAAGTAAATTTGCTGATGATACTAAATTGTGAGGAGCTGTTGACTCCCTCAGAGACAGGGAGAACCTGCAGAGAAACCTTGAAAATTTAGGGGACTGGGCAATCACCATGTTTAACAACAGAAAGTTCTGGATTCTGCACCCAGGATGGAGCAACCCTGGATGTATGGACAGACTGGGGAACGAGAGTCTGTAGAGCAGCACTGTGGAAAGAAACCTGGGGCTCCTGGTTGATGGCAAGCTGAACTTGAGTCAGCAGTGCCCTGGCAGCCAGGAGGGCCAGCCCTGTCCTGGGGGACATCAGGCACAGCATCACAGCCGGGCAAGGGAGGGGATCGTCCTGCTGTGCGCTGCACTGGGGCAGCCTCACCTCGAGTGCTGGGGGCAGTTCTGAGAGCCACAGTGTAAGAAGTATACAAAGCTGTAAGAGAGCGTCCAGAGGAGGACTACAAAGATTGTGAAGCATCTTGAGGGGAGTATGTATGAGGAGCAGCTGAGGTAACTTGGTCTGCTCAGCCTGGAGAAGAGAAGACTGAGGGGGGACCTCATTGCAGTCTACATCTTCCTCATGAGGAGAAGAGGAGGGGCAGGCACTAATCTCTTCCCCCTGGTGACCAGGGACAGGATGGAAGAGCTGAAGTTTTGTCAGGAGAAGTTTAGGTTGGATATTATAACAAAATTCTTCACCCAGAGGGTGTTTGGGCATTGGAAGAGGCACCCCAGAAAGTGGTCATAGCACCAGCCTGACAGAGTTCAAGAAGCATTTGGGAAACACGCTCAGGCATAGGGTGTGATCCTAGGGCTGTCCTGTGTAGGGCCAGGAGCTGGACTCTGCGATCCATATGAGTTCCTTCCAACTCATTCTACGATTCCATGAACTAAAGTGTTGGAAAATAGGGTAAAAAGAAAACATGGGTGTCATGCCAGACATGCACGACATCCTTCTTTGACTTCTTTTTAGAAGTCTGATATAAATTTGAATTCATCTCTTTGGATTTCTGTAAAGCTATTAACACTGCTCAATGGGAACTGGAAATGAAGAAAACAAGGATAACACAGAAACTGTAAGACAAAAGGGGAAACAGTCAGTTATTGGAAAGAAGACACTTCCTGGGTGTACCTGAGATATTAGTATCTCGCTTAGATTGACCAGTAAGGTGATGTAGTCAAGACAGCGGCAGACCCAGTTGTACGGTGCACCACCACGTACACCTGGTAAAACCAGGGATACACCTGGTAAAACCAGGGATACCTGGGTGTTTCTGTACAAGACACCAGCAAGGTTTAATCTGGGAGACTGTGTACTTATGAACCCAAACTGCAAGAGATGGGCCGTATGCTGGCAAGGAGACTGGAGTGCTCATCTGAGATGGCACTAGAAAAAACGTTAGCCCAGTGAATCTGGCAAAAATGAAGGCTGACAGTGTTTGTGTGTGTAAGTGAATGGGAACAGAGGAAATGAGAAAATGAAGCAGGAAGAAAGAGAACTTCTCAAGCTGACAACACTGGCAGAAGAACAGATTTGCAGCCATGAAGATATTTTCACTGGAAATTTTAAAGTTCATAACTATCAATAAAGTGAGACTCTGGAAGAGCCTTCAACTCAAAGAGGCAAAGTTTAAAAGTTAATCTTTGTTTTTAGGATTCAGATTAAAATATTTATGAAAGGGATATGAAGTAGTACCTAGGGAGTACTTCATGATCTATTAAGTCTCTTCAAGTCCTATGCTCTTCCTGACAGCATCGAAGCCCTGCCAACCCGTGTTTTACGCCGATAGAACTGACAGAGCTGCAACAATGCATACTAACAAAGTCCTTTGATGACTGACATGCAGCTAAGGGTCTTTGTGGTGAATAAACCAAGAAAAAGTTGCTGGCTTTCAAATACAGAATCTGTAATTTAAAGTCTTCTCATCTATATTTTCTGGTGAGCATCTGCTCCTCTCCATAAGATTCCTAAGAGCCACCCGAGTATGTGGAAAACACGTGAGATCCTCCAGAATAACTCAGAAACACACAGCACAGGCAGAATAGGAATTTACAAACCTCACAAATATTCAAGTATATGTCTTGTTTCAATTCTAAATCATTCCTGGCTGAAAACTGAGGAGAGTACAGAAAGATGTATTATCTGAACCTGGATCTGAATTCAGAATCATTTAGTAACAAGCTGAAACACAGATCTCTTTCCACAATCCTAATTTATAAAACTTAAGATCATGAACCTAAATTTTCAGTCCAACATAAAAGACTTCCTCGGTTCATTCTTCACTTCAGGAAAAGAAAGGAAAATACAACTCCACTAATGTTCCCAATGTATGTAAAGGAATTTATTGCACTGTTTCCTAGCCAGCAAAATGAAAGACACACCTTTAGTGATAAGCACTATCTAATCATGGAATCAAAAATGAATCTAGGCCCCACCATTATTTTTTCCTATTAAAAACTTCAGTGGAGTTAAAGTTGCACCAAATGTAGTACGCATTTCGAGATGAGTAAACAGTAATGGTAAGTAATAGGCTAAAGAAATAAACAGGCAATTTGATTACAAAAATTATAATTTAAACAATGAAATTAACAGAAAACATATAGAAAAAATGATGAAACAGTACAGAGTCTTTCTAATTCATCCTGTGATACTTTTGAATGAGCTACCCATGAGCTTCTGAAAATGGAATGTAAAATCCATCTGCAGTTATTCTTATGCTGCTGTGCCTGTAAAGCGCAAATGATAGCGATAGATGAGGGAAGTAAAAATGAAAGCAATTTCAAGTTTTTCCAAGCCCAGCCTCTATACAATGGTCAAATCTTAGTCTCCTTTTTTTTTCTTTCTAGCATCACATTTCCCTGTCAAGAGGTTTGCAATAAATATTTATTATTTGACATCAATGTAGAATAAATACTAAATGACTGAAAAATCATTTCTGCCATGAGGCACGCTAAGAACACAAAGGTACTACGTAAGAGGAAATATATCACCTTGATGAAAAGTGCATAGAAATTGGATAGATGCCATTAGATTAGATAAAGGAAGATAAATGTGAGACAAACAGAGGAGTTGATAAACAAAAGGCTTAGAGAGAATTGACGATGACAGCAGAAATATTGTACATTAATGTTTGTTTTAGTTTGGGAAAGCATTTTTATTAATACATTTTATTGTTTATAAGCTTCATGGAAGAGATGAATCACAGAATTGATTGCAGAAGCCCAGCAGAAAATAGTAATTATTGGGACAACAGCTCCTGCAATAGCAAGGAAAGTGATGAACTGGAAAATGTATTGGATGAACTTTCAGAAGAATTCTGACAACCAGAAATCAAGTCAAGGTCCTGCCAAAAAAAAAGTAAAGATGATGAAGGGGACAGAGTCTTGTATCAAATTAGTTATCAAAATGCCAGGATGATAAACTACCAAACAGTTAAATAACAAGATGATTTTGACTGAACTATCGGTTCTTGCATGATTGAAAAATTACAATTTTATAATGGAAAACTAATTATTTTAACAAAACTAATGGACTAAGATATTTCAATTCAATACTTGAAAAAATCAACTGTATTAACATTTAATACATTATTTGCATTTAGACTGGAAAGACAACCACTTTTGTCCCTATTTTTAAATGGAAACTATTACAAGAAATTGGTTTTTAGCAATGACTAAGGGACATAAATAAAACTATTTGAAGCCTCCTTTAAAGTATGTCAGTTTCTTATCAACTAACAGATTCTTCTCTTTTTATTTTATTCTACATCAAGCTTTTTCTTACACTACCTTTTCTCCTAGAATCATATTATTCTTGTCTATTGTACTGACAAAATGCATATACATGCACTAGGGACTGAACGAAAAGCAAATCTACATTTAGAGTCAATAAATATTTTGGAATTAGATCTAGTGACTGAATACCAGAGACCTGTGAAAGGAGTCCAGCTCTCATTACACTTGTGGCCCTCACCAAAACAACGCCGGCTTGCTGGGACATTTTGCTAATTCATATTGCTGTCCTATTGCAGTGAACAAGCTTTGCTAACAGCTGGTGCATTTCAGGGGAACTCTTCAGTAACACCACATTCACTCGAAAGAGCATGAGAATCAAGGAGGAAGCCTACACCATTGACAGGGTCACTCAACACGAAGAACACTATCTCTCAAGGTTTGATTAGACTCATGTACTAATAAAATCAGTGCTAAGCTAAACAAATCTTTCCCATAATTGTGCCAAATTGACTGGGTGGACAATCTTCATGCCAGAATTTCCCGTCTTATTGTAGATCAGAAGGGTTGTTTTTTCAGCTGCAACAGAGCCCAGGAAGAAGCCAGTAAGGAAAACAGCTAAGTTGATTTTGCATCAGATATCCCAGCAGACTTCATAACTGTTTTTTCTGCCCTCCCTTCTCCTTCTTCTTAGGCCCAATGTGCCGGAATTTGATATATTCTAGAAAAGAAAGCAGCAGTCCTTATTCTGCAGATCGTTTACTTTTGCACCTCCAGTTCCCAGGGCCAGCTCTGTTTCTCAGTCCCCAGCTCACACTGCCTCCAGCCATCAGAAAGGTACCCAAAGAGAGAACCAAGAGTTCCCTAAAATCCTGTAGTGGCATTAAGGCTTCACAGAGTTCTTCCCCACTCCCTCTTTACATTGAAGAATCCTTTAGGGGAATGGGATGGCTTTTTACAGCATAAGAGAAAAAATGGTTGTGTTTCCTGCCAAGCCTGACCAAACACCAATGCTCGCTGGACCTTGGAGCTCTCTGAGGCTTCAGTCCCACCATGGCTTCTGATTTGGGAGATATATGCCCCTTGTTGCAGAAACAGACCCTAACGCCTTTCCAGTGTTATGGTGAAAAAAAAAGTAGTTTAGGTCTCCTGCAATCATTGGCTCAGCTCTCGAGATATACCTATAAACAACAAACTGAGCTCTGATGGCAAATAATTCTTCAGATAACAACATTTTGAGCTTATATGGTACTTAATGTATAGATTTTAAAAAGGCCTTAGAAGGGTGGGGAAAAAACAACTCCATTATGCACTTGGGTAAATTGAAGCTCAGAAATTAAATATGGTCCTAAAGATTTTATAGCTGATATCAGTACCAAAATCAGAATAATGTTATTAAATCCTACTGCCTTCATAAGCAAATCATTGTAGAGTTTGACTTTATCAGGAGCTCGTGTTTTCTTACAGAAACAATTATCCCTGCACAAATTTTTCCCTTGCAAATAGAAGAAAGCTCAGCCACTCCAGCTGTACTGTCTGCACCCACACACTTGTCGGGAAGAAAGGCTGGGCAGGCTGTGCAATTATTGGGAACAAGGAGGTAAACCAGACAGGCTGGGGAAAAAGAGATACATGCAGTAATTCCTCAGTCTTCCCAAACATCTAGACCCCATATATGTATTCTCCCTGTTTTGGGGGGGGGGGGAAAAAAAAAGTCTATTGAAACAGGGCATACTTGGCATGCTTAAGATGTCCTGAGTACTAAAGAGGGAATTGTGAGAAGTGGGCATAGAAACATGCCCCCAGTACTGGGAGTAGATGTCGAGACCCTACTGCTTTCAAAAATTAAAAAAAAAAAAAAAATATATATATATATATAAAACAATCATCATTTGGATGAAAATTATTTCTTAGGGCACTATAATTTAATTTGTGCCATACATAGCACCTGAGAGATGTGGCTCTCTGAAGTCCAGCTGTTTGAAAAAGCTTTCATCAAGGCCAGGTTAATGGGCCACAACTCAATAAAATTCTTTATAGAGAAGTTTAAATGGATTGTATCTCCTCTTTCCCCACAAGAAAATCCCACCCAGAGGAAACTGTTTAGGAACACATTTCCTTTCTAGTACTTTATGGAAAAGCAACAATGGCAGCTAGAGACAGTTTATGAGAGGCATTCCATAAATCCAAACCAATTAGTGCAGAAAAGCAGGCAAGCAGAGTTTCTGTATGTCCTAAAAATGTCCATTAACACACATCTGGAAAAAACAGCAGAGTGAATGGACACAAAAGGCAACTGACCATCCTGCTGTCATCCAGATCCCTCAAAATGCAGCAGCACATCTGTTTATTCTCTTTTAGTGCAATGCATACAAATTTCATATATTAAAACGTTGCTAAGAGTGCAAGGCCAAGAATTCCCTATTTATCATGTAAGAAAAAGTGAGGGAGGGAAAAATGCAGATGCACTTAAGACATTTTTACAGGGGAAACAGCAACAATGGCTACTGATTTGAGTAAGAAAATTAATGAAGAGAAAGTCTTCAAAAGCTCAAGGGAAAACATGAAATGGATTCAGCATGGGAGAAAGAATTCAAAGAAATCTCTATCCTGAAATATCAGCATGACACTTATATTAACAAATGTAAATTAATATCAAAGAGATCAAACTTTTTCAGCCAAATTCCAACAGACTACCTTTATTACAAGTCAGTGCTAGTGCTAGTGTGAAGCAGAGCTTTTGAAACATTTCAAACAAATCTCTAGAAATCGTGAAGCTATGTAAAAATAGCAAAATTTCAAGTAAATCACTTCTTGTCTTTTTGTTTCATCCTAGCAATGAGTTCAAAGATATGATCAAATGTTATTTTGTGTAAGCCTAGGCAGACCATTTCACTTTCCTCTCTGTGCTCCACTCTCAGAAGTGGTTAATTAATAAAAAATAATTCTACACCTCTGTATTTCTTATATGAAATTATTTAGGCTGCTTACAAACCTAAGTTCTACCTTACATTTATGTTAAGCATATGTTCCTAATTCAACTACCAATAGTTTTATTATTAACACTAGATATTCATCTTAAAGAAGTACCAAGAGTTCTGGGACATCATGGTTTTGCCCATGATAACACAGAAATATGTGGTAACTTGAAAAAAAAGTGAGGATTACTTATCCGGTGTGAAGGCCAGAAGTGCAAGTGAGATAGAAGCATTTTATAGTACTTTTTACATGTCTTTTCTGAATCAGCATTTCATCTCAGGCAGACCTGGCTCGGTGATGCTCTGGCTGTACACTCTGTTATCCTAAGAGTACGTGGAAGTAGCCAGTGACTCTGCACTTTGTGCAACCACAAATTTTTCCCCAGGCAGAGGTCAGTTGAGTTGCTAAGGTGGCAGAGAGGTGGACAGATGGTTGAGAAGTTAACCTAAAGAGACACCACACAAAGAAGCTGAGGTGCTGAGATTCTGCTTTGCAACACCAGACGCAGCAGGACATTCAGGAGGCAGTACTAGTGTCTGAGCTCCAAACTCTCAATGCCTTAATGATTGCAGTAGATAGTCTCAATGACTGTGGACAAAACAGGACTTTTTACAACAGAAAAAAAAGCTCTCAGAGCAGTTTGTTAGTGCAGTTCTTCCTATAGTAATGAATAACAGTCACAGGCAATGACTCCAATAAAAATAAACCATCACTGCATGCACATGTGGCTGGGCTTACTCCCACAGGAGACATTCAATACTTGCAAAGGAAAGAAATGGAAGGAAAACAAACAAAAGAAGGAGATAGAAATGAAAACCAAGAATCTTTTAAGAATAAAGGAGAAACAGAGAGGACAAGCCCAGGAAACAGGACACTGCAAATCTCAAGCCTGCTATACCTGGCTGGCTTCAGGTGTTCCTTATAAAAAGCAATATATGCATAGAGCTCTTAGAGTGCACAACGTCAGGAACTGGGAATCAGGATTCATGAGTATTCTTCCTAACTTTGCCACTGCTTTTTGAGCAACTACATGAAAATTGTCTATAGACATAAAACATCTGTAGCAACGTTACTATATTAATTTTCTGCTAGGTAGGCACAGCTTTAGAGGTACCCTACTTTCCTGTACCCAGAGGCTAAAATCCAGAAGGATCAACAGACACAGCTCTGCTATCTCTTTTCAGAGGGTTCAGTTCCTCCCCTCTCACAAAACCAGAACAAAGGCATGTGTTTTGGCTGAGCCTACCCAGGCAGTTGCTAGCAACAGATGACCAGTCTCTGCAAATTGTTTCAGTTTTTGTGGTGTGCCAAACATTGGATTTCAAGCAAGAGAGGTCAGCATGAAATATGTAGTGCCATTTAGGCATGGTTTTAGCATCAGGCACTATAATGAGGAGCTCTGAATATCCTTGGACTGACTAAACATAACTTCAGTGGAAGAAAATCATCAAAACCTCAAATAAGTATCAAAGACAAACATAGACAACAAACCCCAAACTTTCCAAGGTGAACTGTCCTGATGTGCTCCAGAGCAATAACTATCCTGAATGCAATAGGCCAAATCTAAAAAAATGCTGCTTCTCCTTAGCTGTCCTTTTCCAGACTGCCAGCACATTCCTGAGCCCTTATACCCAGAGAACCTTTTCTTGCCCGATGTACATCACAATAACTTTAGTGGCAGGGAACTGCACTACCCAGGCAAACAGCAAGTTTTAATTGGAAAAGAAAACGAAATCCCACGTGTGTATTCAAATGGTGTCTGAACTGCAGCAACATGGCCAGGGAACTGCACAAAAACAGGC
Organism: Hirundo rustica; assembly: GCF_015227805.2. Classification (NCBI taxonomy): domain Eukaryota; kingdom Metazoa; phylum Chordata; class Aves; order Passeriformes; family Hirundinidae; genus Hirundo; species Hirundo rustica. Next base: position 31,638,619 of record NC_053455.1, read on the forward strand.
TGCCTCTAGTTTACTTCGCTGAAGTCAGACTTCTGGTAAAAGTTCCCCAGGGTGAATACAGGGAGGGTATGCAGCGTAGTCAACTCCTTTCAGCTCACAAAACACCAGATCCTAAGAAATTCCTTTCCTCAGAAGCATTTTCTGTCTCCCTACTGCATGCCTTATTCCCTAGTTTGTAAAATGGATTTTGTCACCTTTTCTGTTTCTGAGTTGTCTTGGTTTAAGGCAAATTTTGGGAGGAAGCTTCTGAATACAGCCTTTCTAGAAAGCAAATTTAATCAGTTTCTTTCTTAACTGGTTTGGGGAAAGATTTCTTTGGAGAAAAGTGGAAAAAACTTTATTCAACAAGCAAAGTATTCACAAGCATAAAACAATAAAACTCGCAGTTTTGAAGAGATGGCAAATTCAGAAAGTCCTTTCATGGGGGGTAGCTTGGCTTGGCTCACTCAGTCTTCTATCAGTCCCTCTGGCACTGGAATGCAGTGTCCTGGCCCCTGTGGGCAACAGGGGTGAGCTCTTGGCGTTTTTCTGAGTTTTTAGTCTAGAGCAGGTAAAAACAGCTCTAAGAAAAAGAAAAACTACAGTCCAGGGAGCTTCTCTGCCTCAGTTAGCTATAGGACGAACTGAAAAGCCAAGGAGAGCTCTCTCTCGCTGTCCATCCGCAGACAGCACAGTCCAGGGGCAGAATGCGGAGGAGCGAGGGCAGTTCCTGCAAACAAACTGCAGCTCCTCCTCCTCCCTTCACTCTCAGAACCAGTCCTAAAGGTGCAGAACTTAATATCCAGCATAAACAGAAGAGACAACTGGGATACAAGTGTCTCCTAATTTTCCCAGTGGAGAGTCCTCTATAGGCCAGGAAACTTCACAAGAACTTGGCCCTGATGATATCCTATGCTACAATACTTCTTAGGCTCAAAGTCCTGATAATTGTCCAATATGAAGGGTAATTCAGGAGATGGTCCTTGTAGCTTTTGCTAAGCAGGAAAGCAGCCAGCCAGCAAGAGTGTCCTGCTTACCACAATAAAACAGTGCCAAGAAAAGGGATCTGAGGATGGTGCTGTGGCTGGATAAAGTAGTTGGGCAACATAAACACAGCCTCGTATGGGAATTCTCTTATGCGGCAACTTGCGGTCACCCATGAGATTTACAGTACACCAGTAGTGAAAAGAACAGAAAATAGTTTATGTAGCTTTTCAGAGCCTTATGTACTGATCCATTTCACTCTAGTTCTGCAGTAACTAAGTAAAAATAAGAAAAAAGCTGAAGGATAAGATACTTATTTACAACACATATTGGAACACTGCTTTATTCCAGAGGATCTTGAGTTCCAAATGATGAAGGACTCCTAAGGGAGTACCAGTACAATAGCACCAGAACAGCTCTTCTCAGAACACATGGCTGCTTCCACCCAGCCTGCCAGACATGACTGGAAGAGATGGGAACAGCGGGGAGCACAGCTTGGAAGCCCAGGAGCTGCACACCTTTCTCCTCCAGAGAGCCACATGCTCAGACAGAGATGCCACTGGCTCCTCTGCCCATGTCACCGCATGGAGCGGATCAGCAGCACAACATGAGGATTATATATTCTTAAGTATGTAATTAATATGTGCATTGTCATTATGGTTTATTACTTTTATTATTATACAAATATCTATAATAATTTTAGCAACACACTTATCTTCTATAGATAAAAAAGTATCCTCTGTAAATTCAATTTCAATGCCTGTTTCTAATGTGTCTCAAATCTTTATTTAAACAACTCTCATTGCTTCTTTAACTTTCTTTTGGTTTTCTAAATGATGGAAACCACCACCATTGTTACTTATAAAACTGAAAGAAAATCAACCCATAATAAAATAGGATCTGAAGTGGGCTCTTCCTAGTCTCCACTCATAGGTTTTGAACATCAGTAAAAACCAGTGTCCTTCCTTGATGTAAAGGCATAATCCTAAAATCCCAGACATGGGCCAAAAAGCTTGGGATTCAACCAAGCTGAAGTCCTAGCATTAATATTTTTCACCCACACCAGAGGCTGCAAAATGCCTTTGACACAAAACAAACCAAACCTATTTCCAACTCTTTCTGTGTGTTCACTTTGTTCTGTTCCTAAAGGCAAAGTCCCAGGAGACAAGCTAACACAACACTGCTAATTTCACACGTGAGAGACAGCAATATTATCTCATGTGAAGTTTTAGCAGAGTGTATTTTTGGAGTACTGTCATGCTCTACTGATGTTAAGAAAAATGTGACAGAGTTAATTTAAAATTAATTTCAATCTTTCTACAAGAGTCAGGTTTTTTCTAGCAAGAACTTTACTGGGAGAGATTTTACCAATGAATTGGAAACCAATGGCCTTATAATCATAATCTGTATTGCTGAATGTTCAACCACTGAAAAACAAAATTCTAGAAAAAACTTTTCTCTAACAAACATGAACTGTCCTAGAAGGCTTCATTTACATTTCTATAGGGCAGTGGATACCCAAGAAGTCCCAGCAGGCAAAGAATGTTTATTCTTGTTCCAGTGCACGGCACAGATGCACTAAAGACTGGTCAGCCCTTTAAGACCTAAAATACTGCTTTATAACCCATCAGCTCTGAAATTTTTGATGACAACATGCCACAAACAATGATCAGTAGGTTAATAAATCTTTTTATGTTTGGAGAAGAAACAGAAGCAAAGATCATGTGTAATGATCATTCTTTTCACAAAATTACTAGGAGCAGCATTTGTAGCTCTCAGATATTCTCTTGCATTGGGATTATACCTAAGAAATTCAGACTGTAGGGATCCTAACTACATGTGAACATTCTAAAGTTTAGTTATGTTCAAAGGACAAAAACATAGCCATCACAAAGAAAATTCAAAACTGTAGGGAAAAAAAAATCTCAGCGTCTTCTTTCCTGCAGTGGCACCCAACCTTTAGTACATCTTACATGTCTACATGTTGTTTACCTTTCTTTTATATATTTAATACCAATTAAGTATATCTGGTATTACCTTAACAAGATTAGTAAGAAACTCTGATTTTTTGTGCGTATTTACATTTTTATTTTCTCTTTTCAGCTTGCTCAGTTATTTCAAACGAGATGGCCATTATAAGATCACAAGTGAGAAGCAAGACAAAAACTTATGAAAAAAGCAGAAGAAAGTAGTTTCCTCTTTTTTTTTGATGTGAAATGTATCCAGCTGTAAATATCAACACAAGAGAGGATTAGGTGATTTTTTTTTCTGTAGTTTGAGATGACTGTGGGTACAGAGTTTTATATTACTGTTAGATAGATTAATAAAGACTGATGCTAAAAGAAACAAGTTCAGTGACGTACAGTGAAGAACAAACATATCACTTGGACCAGAACCATCAATGTGCTGAAAAAAATGTCAGTGCTGGCTCAGACACGATAAGGTTTTACTGGCTCAGACTCCAAATCAAACCTTCGCGACCACTGTCAGCTCTGCTGCACAAGGCCAGCTCAAGTGTCCTGAAGTCTATAACTTCCACTTCAATGCCATGCAGTATGTAAACACCTTGAACTGCAGAAGATCTCTGCACACACAAATGGCAAAAAATCAGATTGATTGTTCCCTCAGGACTAGTGCAATAACTCCTGCCAGAGATTCCGGACTCACTTGTAGGAAATGACTGATAAGGAGAGACCATGAACCATCACTGTTACGCAAATGTGAAAGGGCCTTGCAAACCCAAGATAAGTCTAATGAACTCTTTCCAGTGAAGAACTTCAGTAGTGACTCACACACCACGTTGCAACTTAAGTTTATCACTTTCTTTGATGAGACGGGGATTTATTGACAAGTGATCTCATTAGTCATTTCCAAGTTGGTGTTGCTCCAATATGAATACTCAAGGAAGAAGTAATTCATTAACTAAGCTGTACTTTACAGTATTTCTCACCAGTATTCGAAAAGTTGAAGCTATCCACAAGTCTGTCAGAAAGACTGAACTTCAACATAGATTGAGGAATTTATGGCTTTCTGTTAATACGCAGCCAAAGGACATATCTCTCCCCTAATCAAAGTACCTGTGAGAGTTGGAAGCAGGATGGTTCAGGTAGCTATTTATAATGTCTTCTACCTTTCAGTCCCAAGTATCTTTCAGTGTTTCCACCACATGGGTAGAATAAACTACCACCTCCTGCACACATCATTTCCATTCTTGATTGAGTAAATGTCCCAAAATCCCATGGTATTCTTCCAACTGTTACAACAATCAGTCCAAGGAAAGGTAATATACTGAAATTATGTATTTTATTACCTTCTTGATGCATTATCATGGGTAGGTATAATGAAGTTGGCCAGGTAGCTCCCATTAAGTCTACAACATTGGAGGTAATCAAAACCCCCTGTGTTTTAAAGTGCAGTCCATTTCAGGCAGTGGTATGTCAAAACCGGTTTTATTCCTTAAAGTGAGTCAGTAGTCTGCATTCGGTTCCTAAGCAGTTAAGAAAGTTTCGTTCTTTTTCAGCCTGTTTTAACATTACAGCTAAAGGCAAGGGGATTACAGAGATCAAAGATTAAGAAGTCTATGTAGAGCAAACTCCTCTAGATGAGTTGATCCTACCCGGGGTAGATATACTGATAAAACTGAACCAAAAAATCCCACATTGTTCTCTCTACAGTAAATTTTTAAAAATCACTCACTGGCTGTCATTCTCCTATGCCAATAAATATATTCTGTATAGCACAGACCTTGGCTGGGAAGAAAGCAGATAGAGAAGAAAGCAGAAAGAAGCTTGAACAAACATTTCCAGGCCATATACAGTACTCCAGGGATGTCCCTGGTGCCTTTCCACAAGGGTACAAGCACTTTTCATTTGAAAACACCTTGCCTGATCTATTCTAGCATAGCCCATACACTTTTCAGGGTTACATTACAGTGTTGAATTAGTCTTTCTGTGAGAAACAAAACCACTCCAGTATTAGCTTCACTTTGAACTTTTCTGCTCCTTAAGTAAAATACAAACTCATTTGTAATGCCCAATATTATTTGCAAATTATTTCTATTAGCAATCTTATATTCCACTATATTTTCATTACTTGAGATCGTCCAGTTCACTCACAATGATTTTCTGATATTAAAGTATTAAGTCTTTAAGTATACTATATTCCAACACCGACTCAGCAGAACTTTTCTGAATAATTAACACTTAAAGTTGAACTAGGCATTGCTCCCCTCTGTTTTCAAATATAAAAAGAAAAGAAAAGGAAAAAAAAAAAAAAAAAAAAGGAAAAGGAGAATCTGGTAGAAGGAGGAGGCAAGGGAATTTGCCACATCATTCCAAGGATAAACAACTTTGGCCATTGCCACTCTTTAGGAGTGATGACATTTCAGTTATTGATGAGAGAGTCTACCCTAGGTTAATTCCTCTCTGTTTTGAGGGGAAAAACTCACACAGAAGTCAAACCAAAATCAGAAAAGCGATTCTGTATAAACAGGATGAGAGTTTGCATTCAGTCCCTCTGTGCAAAGGGACTCAAGCTTAGAAACAGAACATTCTTCAGACAATTCAGACCAGAGCCTAAAAATCCTTTCTGGTTCTTTCTCTCTCCCATTTTTATGCTGTTTTACCTGACTGTAAGTACAGTGTATGTAAAGGGTGTTGGATTAATAGCATCATAGACAGAAGTTCTCTTTTGTATTCAGAACAGATTTTGTTACAGTAATCTTACCCTCCCAACCTGACCTTTAAGTGGCTCCCAATAAAGAACAGGAGGAATAGCCCAAATTTCTGAAAATTTCTATCTGATTAACATGAAGGTTCACAATTATCAATTAGATAAAGGGAATAGGCCATATCCTGAGTTACAGAACTGAGACAACATGTAAAAATTAAAACAACAGCATCTCTGTGACTAAGTAGGTCTCATCAAGGTAACAATTCTATTTCCTTTGGTGTGTTTGAAAGAGGGGAAAAAAAGGTATTGATAGTACTAGAAACATTGCATTAACCACTACTGAAGATAAGAGGCCAGACAAGCACTTCAATAACCGAAGAATTTAAGTGCTAGCTATTGTCTTTGTTGGGTACTTGCAGTTTAGAACTTTTGATGTCTGCATAGAGGAGAGAGAGGAATGCAAGGTGACTTCTAGAGCTGAGGCTTAGAAAAATCACTTCTGGTATCAACAGAAACTGGAAACAAGGAATTGGAGAAATATTCTGCCAGAAAGCTCCAGTCACAGTCCCCATTTCATTAACCTTTACTTATGAAGAAAAGTTTATGGCATGCTGAGGAGAGAGATTCAAGACTGAACTCAGAGTGAGCACACTGAACATCAGTTCAGCAGGTGAGTTAATCTACTGAGCAAGCTGGAGCAGGAAGCAGGAGTACCTTCACTACACAATACCAGGAGATACAAAGACTTGTAAGTGCCTGAAACAAAGGCAATAAATGTTAAGCAAGGTCAAGCTTGTTGGCACCCAATGGCAGTGAAGAGATATCAACTCTTCTCCTAGCTGCAAAAGATATACTCAGTCATCTAGTTATGATTCAGTTTCCCTGTTTATGAGCACCTGGCAAGGGCACTGCAGAGATCAGCCTGCAAATGCTTTTGAAAAGATAACATAAGAGGAGATGGTTAACTTGTAACTGGTGTAGGTGAGCAGCAACCAAGGAGCAGCTTCTTCTGAGAGTGGGCTGCTCTGTCAAAGACACCTACCAGAAAGAACCCACCTCTGCTACCAGCCTCAGCTGGAAGACTCAGTGTAACTTAATGACTGAGTTTGCCTCTGCCTCAGAGATGTCCCTGCTTCTTTGTTTAGGATGCTTTGAACTACAGCTGAATGAGTCTGCAGCTTGTACAGCTGCTCCTACTTTTTATCTATCTGTCAGTAGACTAATCCTCATAAAGAAAACTTGCAGTAGTTATTAAAGAAATTACAGAGAAGAGAACAAGATGAACTATTTCAAGGTTTCTTCTGGTCTTTTCTATTTGACCTAGAGCCTTTTCATTTCTGTTTAGATTCCTAGATAATAAATTGATTAGTGTTTTATAAGCACCTCAGTAAAGGAATTCTTGTTCAAGAATGATGGAAACATTTCTCTCTGAAAGTGTCCTGTTAAGAGGAGAGGGCCATAAAACCAGACCCATTTAATGTAGACAGGGCTCCAGTGATGGCTATATTGTATGACCACCCCCCAAAAGTTCATTAAGAAGGAGGTTTGCTGCAAAGAGAGACATGAACAAACACTCAAGTCAGGCAAGTAAGTCACCTGGCGACGTTTGAGCTTGAAACACTTGTTAATGAGCCGTCACTATTTTTCTGGCATCCTTTCATTTGGCACTTTGCTGGATTAAGTCAGTATCATACTATGCTGATAACCATCTGTTTATGCTACAGCTGTGTCTTGTGTCCAGTTTCATACTGTTCTCATGCTATTCAAGATTATATTGCTGCTTATGCTTGTATATCATCTATGGATAAGCAAAAGACTTCTCTCATAAGGGTTATCAGTCGACAGCGTTTTAATCAGAAAACCCCCCATAAGCTTACTTATGTATTTTTAAGGATGTGGTTTGTAAACATGCATGGAAATTTAAAGCCAGAACAACATTGTGTCCTAGTTCAAAATATTCAGTCGATAGTTGAGGCGAGGCAAAAGTCTCTGAAGTAAACTGGTCATCCTAGGAAAAAAACATTTCTTTAAATGGAAAGGTTTGCAAAATTTGAGTATGTGCTCCTGCAGTCTTTTCATGGCTATTTTTTTCAAAAGAAACGTAATGGAGAACTGTAAAAAATTAATCACACCTGAAAAAAATCTACTTTCCTGTAATATTTCCTATTATTTTTTCTTTGCATGATTCCACACCATCACTTTATTCTAAAAAGATTATAAAAATACCTCTTAGCATTTTTACAGAATTGCCTTTCCATATGATAAGCATATTATATAAGAAGATGGCTCAGAACAGGTATACACTTTACAACACTCCCAATAGGCATCCCCTGGTGAAGTTACAGCCAAGTATCTGCACATTTCAAAATAACTGTTTTTCTAATACGATAAAAAATGCAAGGTAAATAATTGCAAATCTCATAAATGTAAAACATCATCCTCACTCCCCTTGGCTCTCTTCCAGCACTTCCCCCAGCAAGTACCAGGGTTACTTCACCACTGTAATTTTGGAATGCTTATTCAAGGCTTATTCATATGATAGTAAGCAGAGCAAGATGAAACAGTTGGTCTGTAACCAAGGACACAATAAAAGTTATGTCTGGCATTAGTCTGGATGAGATAAGGGGGTTTTGTTCTGTTTTGTTTAACTGAGAATGAGTCACCATATACTTATCATTTGAAACACTTTACCTGCACACTTTACCATTTTACCAGGAAAATCCCTGCCCAACAACTCACTTAGCACAGCTTGAAAGCTTCAGCCCATATCTCAGTCCTAAAGCCCATTGTTCCCCAGATACTCAGACCGCTGATCTGGAAGACATGGATGGGTGAGCAGAATGAAGCCCCCATAACCCAAGGGGAAATACCCAGGGACCTGCTTTGCCCCCTACACACACACAGGTCTGCAGGGCCAGGTGGGATCTGCCCGAGGGCACTGAGGCAGCTGTCAGAAGAGCTCACTGAGCCGCTGCCCATCAGTCACCTGCAGCCCTGGTCACCGGGGAGGTCCCAGGTGACGGGAACCTGGCCAATGTGGCACCACCTACAAGGGCCAGAGGAGCATCTGGGGAGCTACAGGCCTGTCATCCTGACCCTGGTGCTGGGGAAGCTCATGGAGCAGACCATCCTGAGTGCCATCACAGGACACGCACAGGACAAGCAGGGGACCAGGCCCACACAGCGTGGGTTTGTGAAAGGCAGGCCCTGCTTGACCAACTGATCTCTTTCTGTGACGAGTGACCTGCTCAGTAGATGAAGGAAAGTCTGTGGATGTCACCTTTCTAGACTTTAGGAGAGGTTTTGACACTGTTTCCCACAGCATTCTCATGGAGAAATTGGCTTCTCATGGTGCAGATGGGTATACTGGTTGCTCGGTGAAACACTCTCTTGGGTGGCCGGGCCCAGAGAGTGGTGGTGCATGGTGCTATGTGTCCAGTCGGTGACCAGCCACCAGCGGTGCTCCCCAGGGTTCAGTATTAGGGCCAGACTTATTTCATGTCTTCATCGATTGTCTGGACAAGAGTATCAAGTGCACCACCAGGCATTTGCAGGCAACAGCAGGTTGGGCAGGAGTGTTGATCTCCGGGAGGGTAGGAATGCTTTGCAGAGGAACCTGGACAGGCTGGATCAATGAGCCAGTTATAGGGCATTCAGTAACGTGAAGTGCTGAGTTCTGCACTTGCATCACAACAACCCCAGGTAACGCTACAGGCTGGGGAAGAGTGGCTGGGGATGCTGGTTGACTACTAGCTGAACATGATCCAGCAGTCCAGGTGGCCAAGAAGGCCAATGGCATCCTGGCCTGGATCAGCAAGAGCATGGCCAGCAGGACAGGGCAGTGATTGTCCCCCGGTACTCGGCACTGGTGAGGCCACACCGCAAATCCTGTGTTCTGTTCTGGACTCCTCCATACAAGAAGGTCACTGAGGTGCTGGAGCATGTCCAGAGTAGGGCAACAAGGATGGTGAAGGGTGTGGAGCACAGGTCTGATGAGGAATGTCTGAGGGAGCTGGACTTGTGCAGCCTAGAGAGAAGAAAATCCAGAGCAGACCCCACTGGTCTCTACAACTCCCTGAAAGGAGGTTGTAGATGCGTAGAGGTCGGTCTTTTCTCTTAGGTAACGTGACAGAACAAGAGGAAATGGCCCCAGTTGTGCCCAGGGAGGTTCAGATTGTGTATTAAGAAAAATATCTTCACAGAAAGGGTTGCCAAGCATTGGGACAGGCTGCTCAGGGAAGTGATGGAGTTTCCATCCCTGGGGGTATTTAAAAGACCTGTAGATGTGGCACTTGGGGACATGGTTTAGTGGTTGACTTGGCAGTGTTGAGTTAATGGTTGCACATGATGATTTTAAAGGTTTCAACCTGTATGATTCTCTGATTCTAAATGCTCTTTCTTGAAAATACCACAGGAGAACACTGACTTCTTATAAAATAACACTTATATATGCATTTTTTGCTCCAAGAATTTCAAAACGTGTTACAGGGATTAATACAATACTCCAAGTCTCAGAGCTCCCTTGGAAATTATAAAATAAACCAGGCCCATGTAAGCTGCCATACCAGATCTGGGCAGTGTCTAGTTGAATCCAGCACCCTGCCTCCAATGGACAAGAACAAAACATTAAATATAGCATGGCAATGTATTAAACCCTATCAAAGGCAGCTGAGAACACATGAAAAACAGTAACCTTAAGGCTGACTCCAGGAAAGGATAATTACACACATAGGGGTAACTGAGGAGTCTGATAGTTTCTAGTATAGCCCCGTTGGTTTTGGCCCAAACTCAAAGAGTCTGCATGTTTATGTATGCACTTCAGGAAAATAAATGTCATGGTTAACTACATATAAGAGTACTTGGGGAGAACGAAGTATCATTACCCAAATTCCCTTCGTGAAGGTATTTGTGTGAAACAATTAACTTTTCCCATGTTCTCACATGTTCTTATGCCACTGTTCTGCTGTTGAAATTGTACAGCTCAGTCCCACCTCAGTAACTAAAAGACTCCTGCTCTTGTCCATGCTTATGGGTTTTGGTGACATAATGAATTTAAATGCAGACTGGAAATCTCTTTTGGCCCTCCCCCAGTGGTGTTGCTTCTGTCCTGGAGGAAACAAAAACCAGAACCTTGGCCTCTTGAAGGAAGCAAAAGAGCAAAGTTCTTCTGTTTGTACAGAAAGCTGTTCCTATCCTAGCAATAAAGCAAACCTAACTGATTTTCAGGCAGGCAGGACATCCCAGAAATTTCATTACTTTGCTGAACTGGCTGCTGTCCTATTAATGTTCATAGGAAGGGTGGGGTGGAAAAAGGGATAGTTGGCTGGAAAATATCTACTGGACAAACAAAATACTTCTTTTACTTAATATATAAAAAAATTCCAACTGTGTAGGAAGTCTACGTTCAGTTTCCTAAGGTTTGTTACATACTTGCTCTGCCACCTGCTGCCCTGGCATTCCCCAAGGTTTCAGGAACAGGGACTACTCTCAGTTTTCTCAGAAACAAATACTGCATGACTAAGAGCAAGCATCTAGCAGCCCAGTGGGCTGTCCAGGAGATACCACAGCTCTGGAAAATTGCTTGCTTGAATCTTCCTGAGCAATCACATTATAACTGTGTTTTGAAGAATATCACCCTTGGCCCAGTGCTTCTCCAGAGGTGCTTTTTCCCTTGATGGATGGGATTCTGCAGCAAGGATCCGCACACTGGCTCTACTACCTTTGAAGTCAGATACTATGAAGGGAAGTCCCTCAGACTGTCACCACTGCTCCAGCTCCTCCGAGGAAAGATAGAGTCAAAGTACCTCCAGAAAGAGAATATTCTGGGGATCAAGTGACTGATTAAAGAATGAATTCTACCTTTTGAAAAAACAAATTGTATCCACTCTGGAAGGAAAAGGGAGGTGTATGACTGGTGGAAGCAAAGTCAGGTGACATGGGAAGAATACAGAAATGCTGTTGGCCATGGTTGGGGGGGAAATATGTATGGTCAAAGCTCAACTGAAGATGAAGCAGGCCAGAACTGTGGGGCACAATAAAAAGGAGGATTTTTTTCAAATACATTAATGGCAAAAGGCGGCGTAGAAATAACATCATCCCATTACAAGACGGGAATTGTCAGCCTCACAAACGGGGATGTGGATAAGGCAGAGGTGTTTAAATACATTCTTTGCCTCCATCTTCAGCATGGATGAAGGGCCACGGGGGCCTCTAGCCCTGAGCTACAGGTCCATGACTGCGAGAATGATCAATTCCCAGCTGACCCTGAAATTGCGTGGGATCTGCTGCTTCAGCTGGATCCCTGCAAATCTATGGGGCCTGATGGGACTCATCTGAGGAGCTACCTGATGTCATCACAAAGCCTCTCTCAAAGATTTTCAGGGAATCCTGAGGTCCCACCTGACATGAAGCTGGCAAACATTATCCTGATTTTCAAGAAGGCCAAGAAGGACCTCAGAAACTACCGGCCTGTCAGTCTCAATTCAGTGCCTGGTAAAATCATGGAAAAGATTATTCTGGGAAGCACTGAAAAACACCTGGAAGACAACACAGTCATTGATCACAACCAGCATGGCTCCATAAGGGTAAAGTCCTGCTTGCTGAACCTGATTTCCTTCTACAACAGGGTGACCCACCTAAAAGACCTAAGAAAGCCAGCTGATGTAATCTTCTTGGACTTCTGCAAAGCTTTCTGTGTCCTTCTGGGCAAATTGTCCAGGCCACAGCTAGATAAACACATCATGTGCTGGGTGAGCAACTGGCTCACAGGTCAGGCACAGAGTTGGAGTGAATGGAGTGACATCAGAGTGGGAACCTGTCACTAGTGGGGTTCTGCAGGGCTCCAGCCTCAGCCCTGTGCTCTTCAACATCTTGATTAATGACTGGGACACAGGATTCGAAGGGATACTAAGCAGAGTTTGCCAACGGCACTAAATTGTGAGGAGCTGTTGACTCCCTCAAGGGCACGGAGGTCCTGCAGAGAGACCTCAACAAATAAGAGAGATGGGCAACCACCAACCATATGAAGTTTCTATGATTGCATGGAAACACAGTTTATTCCTTATACAGTATTGATTCTGTAAGGTTACAAATGTGGAAAAGCAGGAAAAACTTGGTTTTGAAACTACTTTTCACCCAAATCTCTGGATCAACTGTGTGCTTTCAGTAATCTCCTGGAGCAAAATTTCACTTTAAAACCAAGACTGCAAATAATCACAGGTTTTTGGTTGTTATTTATTTTTGTTTGGTTGGTTTTGTGGGGTTTTTTTTTGAATCTTCATGTTAACCTTCCTTAAAAAGTGCTGGCTTTCAAAGCACTGATATCTAATACCTCCTGGCAGAACCACTTTATGATGATTGAAATGGCATCTTAAGAACTGAGGCACCTTTATTCACAGTTCATTTCAGAAAGTGGGTATAAAGCAATTATAAAGGAGCATATGTGTGTAAAATGATCGTAATTTGAGCAATACAATGCTGCGACAGGTAGGGTAACTCTAGATGCCTTCCTCTAACTGGAAACTGCATGTCTAGTTGAAAGATGTCTATGAGTTTAAGAAACAAGAATTTATCTGAAAAAAGGACACCGATATCATCAACAGGAAAATACCTACAGGACATCATGGACATATCCCATTTCAGTCATGGACTTCACAGGCACATCACTATTTAAATCACACTTCTGCTTCAAATTACTTTGGTTTTAATAATATATGCTAACATTTACTTTAAAGTTGTTTTTCTTCACTGTAGCTTTAGTTCCTTTGTTTAACTAAAACAGAATGAGCACATAGCTTCACTCGTAAGCAAGGTGGTGCACCTGATAAATCCAGTCAGGAAGAGAGGAAAAATCTCTTGGAAAAAGCAGACCATAATTTCAAAGACTTGAACACAACTTTTCATACATTTGTGATCTATTCCTTCTCAAACAAAATCAGGAAAAAATACATGTAATATCTGAATGTTCTTTGGGAAAGCTGTCTCCCCTTTTCCACTACCAGAGGAATTTTCTTAATCTGTTTTAGCTGACTTGTGCATCATGAAGCAGCACAGAGCCCAGTTTCTGCCCTTTACCCTTTGCCAACTCCACCTCTCGTGTAACTCTGAAGTGATCCAGGAAACTTATGAACAGCTTTGTATTTTGCAGAACTTAGTATTTTTGTAGAAAATAACTCATTACAGAACAGAATAAGAAGCATAATTCTAAGACCAGCAGCAGTAAGAATATATTTCTATGCATAGCCTTTACAAGTGAGTACAGAAGATGCCTTTTTCTACCTGCTTTTGACACACTTAACCTTCTACCTCAAAATCCAAAGGACTTTACTGCTGCTTCGAAGTGCCCACTACTTGAAGAAACAGGAGTGCTATCCTTACAATTTTACTTCCAATAAATAATTTTCTAATAAAACTGGCTGGCTTCCTCTCCTCTGGCTCTAAAGACTGCAATCTAAAAGCAAGAAACATTGTGTTGCGACAGTAAACCCAGGAGCACAAATTTGAATGTACATGGGCAGTAACGGTATGGGAGTAAGAAGGTACAAGTATCGCTTAGCAATTTTTCTGGCAGCTCTCTAACTGGCAGAAAATCAATAACATTAAGACTGAGGGTCACAGCCTTTGGAAAGAGTTACATCAATGCAACAACAGAACAGACAAAACCAAAAGAGATTATAACCACAGATATCCCAAGGGACTGATGAAATCATGCATTATGATGTTTTTAAAAACAAAAAAAATGTCATTCCTTCGATCATACCCCAAATGTCTTGTCTCCCAGTTTTTCACAGTTTTTTAAATTAAGAAGTGAAGATTGCAGTAAAAGATGCTACTATATTTTACTTAAAAGCAAAAAGTCTCTCAGTGAAAAGGGTAATTATTCTCCTACTTGCAGGCATACTTCTGGGAAATTGGTACCATACTTACTGTTCATAGTTAAGCTTGCTGGTGCAGGCAGCAAGCTTCTACTCACAAGCAGCAGCTCCCTCTGAACTAACAGGCACCGCTGAAATTGGGCACAAAGAGTGGATAGCATGACAGCAAAGCAACCATGGCAGTGAAGAGACTAGATTTCTACTCCTGTCCTAAAATTCCTGTGCAGGAAAGCACTTTAAGGATTACCTTTCATCTCCATGATGTAGAATGCACAAAAGGTTCAAGAAACTTGTACATCTATACCAAATGTACATCTATACCAAATGCACATCTATACCAACAGAAAAGCCCATCCTAACACATAGAGGCACTAGAGTGCCGGACATTTCTTAAAGACAAAGGACACTGACTGACTGCCACCCCAAATAAACAATTGGGCTCTCGAGTACCAGGTTCTGAACACATGTAGCATAACGAAAGAGGCTGAAGGACACAGCCCATCCGATCAAGCACTGCTGGTGTAGCTTTATTTAAATTCTCTGTTGTTAAATTCTCACCTGTCTTGTTGGCAAGTCATGGTATTGTAGTATGAGCCTGGTGTTGACGCTGTGACTCCACGTGTTGCCCAGGGCTGCTGTCACACAACCAGAATCCCTCTTCCCACTCACAGAAGATCCTAAAGATAAATACGATAGAAATGGCATCAAGACTGTGGCACAGAAAAGGGTTCAGCATTGAAACTTCATTAGACATCTCAGATTATTCCCTAAGCTAGGTAATTACAAATAGCACTTAAGAGATGGCACTGCTGCATTAATTTCCTACCTTTCTGATTTATTTATACAACTGGAGTGTGAACTCTCCATCTCACCCTCTGATATCAACAGAAAATGCCAAGAATTAAGGAGATGTTGCAAAGTATTACCTACCTTCTTGGAGAGACCAGTATATTTTCTAAATATCTAGGGGTGCACCATGCCTGTGGGACACTTGCCTATTCCTCTTTAGCTACTCTATCCCCAACAAACCAGCTTTCTCTGGGCACAGAGGAGAGGGAAGCAGGCCAGCAGAGTCACAGTGTATAACAACATAACAAAAATGGAATCTAAAGGAGCAGAATGTGCTACCACAATACTCTGACCAAAAAATCAGAATACTGATTCATGCCATCAGACACTTTTTCTAAGATTTGCAAAGAAGAGCTGTAATGACCATTCTGCTGTCTCTGAAATCATTTGAACTTTATATAACCCTGAAGGAAAGTGGACTTTGTTGGAATCAGCAATGACAACATAAAGAAGTGCTTCCAATAATGCCACATGATGCAGCTTGCTCAACTGCCATTGCACCCGAGCTCGCTTAGACTGAATGCAGAGACCCAAGCATGCACACGTACACAAGCAGCAAAGTTCCACCTGCATAACTCACCAAAGAAGCACCTAACTGGAACCTTCAGTATTAGGAATGCTCTTCTGTTAATTAATCTATCCTATCTCTGCTGGGAAAGTGGATGTACTAACAAGAATAATTTATCTTCATCTATGTTTTGGATTTAGTTTTCCAGCTGGAGGAGTGAACATACTCAAGTGTTAAAACAGGGTGCTGGGAGGTCTGTGTTTCATTCCCTTAAAATGACTCAAAGCAAGTTACTTAAGTTCATTAAGTACTACAAATTTTTGGGTTTGTGCTAACACCACAAAAGTAAAATGCTATTACTGTACAAACAGGATAATGGAGAATATAAGACACTGAAGCAGCTTTAAAGTTTTGCAAACCTTTCATGTGGAATAAGCTGCAGTCAACACAGTCCTTCTTTCCCTACCCTGTTAGAAAGGGGTAAGAATTACAAAATCCAAGTGAGGCCACTAAATGTGAGTTCTGCTGGGTGTGGAGGTGATCCCCTCATAGCTGATGTAACCGTAGCCCTGCTGAAAGCTGGGAGCCACCATTCCACACCAGCACGAGGCAATTCACGCACGCCTGCCTGCGGGCCCCTCACTACAAAGGGCCCAGACTTTTCTGAAGTAGCTAGTGTTGGCATAAAACAGCCACAATTCACACTGAAACTTCTCTCAAATCATGTATCTGCTATTAGGTAACAGAAGGAGTAACGTCCTGCTGTTGCTATCCTGAGCCAGGCGTTTACGTGGTTAAATGTCTGGAACCCACTGCTATTACACTATGAAGATATCATTCCATAGCAAATCTCAATTCTGCATTCCTTCAGGCCTAAAGCCTGTCCCAAAATGAACAGAAATATGTAAGGTTAGTGGCAGAACAAGCTAATTGCTGCAATTTATTTTATTTTCTTTTACAGGAGAAAGCACATTGTACCATACTGTGTCAGCCTCTATCCAAAGAGGGCAAATCCTCTTCTGCGAAGTTATTAAAATTTATGACTTTGGTGCAAAGCAGTTAGTAAACCTGGACCAAATTTACAGCAAATACTTTTTGCAAGGCGGAAGGGAATGCCTCACTGGAAAGGTTTCCATTTTATAAGGGATCCTCCTGCGAACTGATGCATTAGGCAGATAGAGAGGTAAAACAAGAAGTGAAGCAAACAGGAGGAAGCAGTGCCAGATCTGCAAAGAAGTTCAAGGGCTGTGACAACATATGCTGCATTCCTTCTTGCTCTAAACACAAAAAGATACTAAATGTCTCAGAGGAAGGAAAGAGGATATGTTAAGAAAACAGATTTATGTTGAAACATGGCCTTAAAAAAACCTTGGGCTTATCTTTTCTCTTATTTCAACCACCACTTAGACATTAATGAACTGGACAAAGGAAGTGGATAAATTACACTGTTCAGAGAGAGCAGTTGTGGGTTTTTTTTGTTTTTTTTTGGTTTTTTTTTCCTAGCACGCATTGCTTTGTGCTTCCAAACCCTGATATTTTCATACTTAGAGTATCACACCAACATTGGCCCAAGAAGAAAACAGGCTTATAAGACTTTGGTCTCTGCTCAGAGGTCCCCAAACTCTCCAACGTGAACCACAGCAGAGTAGTATGGAGTGCTTACCCATGCTGTGGCGTGGATGCTTCCACTGCACCTGCAATGTGCAGTCAGCTGATGGGCAGCAGTTCCAGTCTCTCCAGTGTGCTTAAAGCCAGCTCTTACTCCAGCCCCTGCTGGCATCATGGTTTCTGTTCAGGACAGAGGTGATACAGGGAGTGTAGGGATAAGGGAAAGAAAGAAAATAGAGCTGACACACAGGTGAGAGAAAGGTGACATCTCAGTGTATGTATGCAGTAAGGGAGTGGGTGTCCAGAAGCACAGAGATGGGATCCCAGCATGGGGAGGTGAAGGTGAATGTTAGAAGGCTGGAAGAAGATGTCTGAACAACTCCCTGCTTTCAGTATCAGGTCTACCTCCAGTAAAATGGGTGATTTCAATTCCTGTAAACACTCCCTCCTTCCCCACGCAAAAAAAGCCCAGCATGAAACTAATCTTCAAAGCAGAGAGGCCAAGGACTGTATGAGGTGCCTGTTCCACTATCTGCTGGGAAACTGAACTTTTCAGAGCTGGCAGAGACACCAGCAGACACCGAATCTGTTCTGGACTGCAAACACAGAGGAGGAACTGGCTGCTTCACTCTCACTGAACAGCTGTCACAAGTGAAAATAAAGCTGCTTGTGGTCTGAGTCAAATGCAAAGTAAATGCCTCTCCACAACCGGGGGCAAAACAAAGAAGAAAGGCTGTACTTCACTGAGGCCTGCAGTGCTGCTTCCAAGCAGAAGCAGCTTGCACTGGGCTCCCGTGCCCAGGAAGGAGCTGTCAGTGGAACTTGGCCACAATACTTGGCCCTACTTATACATGAGAACTAGATTAATTTTGTTTCTCCCTGTCGATGCAATAAAAACAAACTTTCTAGAAGTAACTTCCCTATCACTGAGAGGAATGACACATATAGGCAGGACAGGGAAAGTGGTTTTATTTCACCTTCCATTTTTCACTGGAGAGAACAGCAGGATTAAAGCTATTCAGCTCAATACTGCTTCTGGAATTATTCTATTATGTCCAACCAGAGCACTGCAAGTACAGACCCGGTCTCAAAAGACCTTTTTGTCCTCAGCATATAAGGTGGTACATTTTAGAGACTAAATCCTCAGGTAAACAAGTCCCAGCTGTTGCAAGGTGATTTAATCGTAAAGATACTTCAGTTCCATCAGTTTCTTATCCTAGGAATAAGAACTAGACCAGTATCTTGAATCAAATGAAACAAACTTCTTCGAAGTTATTTTTAAACGCAAGAGGTCCTTGTTGGCAGACTGCAACTATGCTCTTGGTCAAAAAAACCCAACATGTTCCTTGTTGGTATAACTGCACAGAATAATTAGTTCCACCTGTCCATACTCTCACATATTGATTTTTTTTCCTTCCCAGTTGGACTTATCATTGCCTTTGGGCAGGTTCATGCCCAACACTGGGCCCTTTGCAATCTCGATCAACCGGTAATGTGAAAATATTTTCTCATCAAATGCTAAAAAGGGTTTGATGAACTAAATGACAGTAAAATAAAAAAACAGTGAAGCAACAAGTCCCCAAATCTTTCAAATCTTAACATCAAACCGTCTTGATAAAAGCTTGGCCTATCATGAAGAAGGAAAAAACTCTGTGAAAGTACAAAGAAAATATTTATAAAGAATTAAACTACTGAGCTCAACAAAAACAGCACACCATGCAATAAGAATGGAAGTACTTTGCCTCTCACTCAGGCTGCACAGCTTTCCGGTTCACTGGCAGAGCTCAAAGACCACTGCTTTTCACCTGTGTTGCATTTAGTCTGTATTTTTAGTGCAGATCTCTAACAATGAGACCCGGAGAAAAAGACGAAAAAAAATCCCCCTCAACCCCTAATCTATTTTTCCATCATCACCTACTCAGAAAGTACAAGTATAAAAATACTCAATGGTGGAAAAACCCATCACACAATAAAAAACAACCCACAGGACAAACTCATCTGTGAAGTAACTAACCACAGTGCTCTTTAAACTCCCACTGCTGGCTTCTGCCATTTTCAGCCCTTCTCCACAGCTTTTTCCCAAGTCAAGAGGTGATTCTGATTCTCTCACCCTACAGTGGCGACCATCTCACTCTCTGCACTGCTCAGCTAAGGTATGTCTCAAAGCACACTATTGACTTCATGCAGTCTTTTATTATTTAGGACATATGGCAGAAAAAACAGTTGCTGCTGTAATAAATCAAGCTTGGCCACAAAACAAGCCATGTGACAATTCTAGATTTTAAAAATGCTTATGCTCTTCCTTTTATTATGAGAGGGAATCTGGCAGTTTTTACTTCTAAAAACCTCCTCGTTCTAAATCTTCACAAACTACAACCCCACCCCCCATGATTATTCCATATTACTTCAAATTTTAATTAAGTAGAAGTAGTTTATCTGGAAGTTGGAATTGTTCAGTAATCATTAACATGTAATTTAGTTTTCCTTTTTTTCATAGCACAGTCATCAAAATATACTTAGCAAACAAAGCAATTAAGCATAAACCCTTACTAATGCCCAGTTTAAAAAAGCCCCACCCCAAAATGTGTTATGTGCCGACTTGAGACTCCATTATACAGGCTGTTTGATTCAGTCATCATCATCAAGAGACCAAAAATAGACTCCAGGTGCAAAGTTATGATGGAGTCAGCAGTGAATGCGATAGAAAGGGAATGAGCTCACTTCTCATTTTGGACAACAGACTTCATTTATCTCCTATGCCCCAAACAGGTGAGTTATCACACTTTTTAGTTTATCATATTTATGTCTTTATGTGTGCACACTCTGGGTGGTTTTTACATGGTTAATCTGATGTTAGATCAAAATTAAGGTCCTTTTAGCTGTCTCTTTTCTTCCCATTTATTATTTCCATTGTGTCAACTCCTAGAGCTCTCATCTTCAAGATGCAAACCAGTAGACAAATAGAGAACAAAAAGATAGTTCCTGACCTAAAGATCTTCTTTCCATGAGAATTGCAGATTACAAGTCCCTTAGCTGCTGCTGATTATTCCCCACTTACAAAGAATCTTCCCTAAGGGATGAGAGAAAATACACCAAAATATGTGACAGGCCAGAAAAAAACTGTATAAATAAGGACTTTTGAGTGTCTTCCATGAAACATTAGAAGCTTCTTCAATTAAAGTAATGTTGACCATTATTCTATCCTCCCAAAAATCAACAGGGACCTTTATACAGCTCAAAATTTAGGAAGGGTCCACCAGAGAACCGGAGAGATGCTGATTTACTTTTAATCCCACACCAGCATGCCTACTGTTACCAGTGTGTTTTACACCAGAAGGTGCCATTCCCTCATTGAACTCATTGGTGAGTTCATGTCAATTCTCTTCTGAGTTGAGGAAGAGAAACACGCATATGCTAGTACTGAGACTCCTGCCTGATGACCTAAAAAAGGAATTGACATTAAGAAATGAAAAAATCCAGCTGGTCTGATTTCTTGCCAGACAATCTACCGGCCATGACCAAAACAATCAGGTCTCAGGAGATCTGAGGAGGTGGGAAGACAGCTGGTGGTTTACAGCACCTGAAACAGGGCCCAAGTCAGAGAGTTGTGGAGTTGAGAGCCTTGGGAACAGATATTTCTTTTCACTGGTGAAAATGTTCTGCCTCTGTCACCTGACACCACATCACAAAGTGACGAGTTTCCAGCTCTCTACCATTGCTGCAGTGCTACTGCAAATGACAGAACAAGTAGTGATTTGGTGGGACGGATGGTGAAGAACAAGTAGAAGAAAGCAGTTAAGTCAATTCCTTTCTGTAACTGAGAATAAATTTTTTACCCTTCAGCTAAACTTCCTTCCCCTCATAGCAGCTTTTGAGAAATTCCTTCCTTTTCTAAAATCTGAAATTATACTAATTTACACCACTTTCTCGGTATCCAGAGCTCTTTCCCACATTGCTCGCCGTTAAAACTTAAAGCAGCTTCTTCTTTTGAACCTCTCCTATGCAGTCACTTCTTCTTGTCTTTCCAAGACTAGAAAATAAAATCACAAACCACTGAGCTAAGGGAGGAAAAAAAACCAAAAACAACCAACCCAGATCTGGAATTTTGCCTGCCTGCACATATAAAGCATACATAGGTTGAAAAACAAAGCTTGCCCAATCAAGGCATCTGGCAATGCTAGGGCCCTGTGATCCAGAAAATGCTTTTAATTATCACCTCACCAATCATGCTACAAGTTATTGCTGTAATTTTTTTGCTTAAGTTCCCTTAGGGGATCAAACAGATCATGATATTAATCAGAAGGTATGTAGGAGGGAGGGGGCAGAATGCTAGAATTACATGTATGTAGGTCCCTTAAGGCTTGAATAAAGAAATGAGATTTAGAATCCCACTGTCAGAGCAACTGAAGCCTTGTACGCTGCAAGCCTCAGCCCTCTGACCTACACAGCCTCGGCATTACCATATCTGATTTTCCCAGGATGGTTCATCTCAGCTGCTAAACTTCATCACTCCCTGCTAGTGTTTACCCATCATCTGCATTTGCCACTTCTGAACTTACCAGATGAGAACCGAATAAGCCCACTGTCACACTCACCCCTCCAACATAACAGCCTGAAGCCTAAATGGCTGAATCCCAGAAAGGCAGAACAAAAGCTAATACAGCTGGGGGGAGGAGAGTGAGCTACAGCTCTGAAACTACAGTGAGTTTCAGAATGCAGTTCACAGCAACCTGGTAGTGTTACCATGCTGCAGTCTGATGCAGATTATACCCACAGGATATGGGGGCTTTTTTCCCCATAAAATGTGTCTTGTTAAAGAAACAGTGTCACAGCGATTTAGCTCTCATATGCAGGAATCTGTCATAGTGCAGGCAAAAGCAGCAGCACTCCAGTCTGCAAATGAACCTCAAATTCAGAGTCATGGTGCAGAAGGGTGATGGGGGTAGGAGGGAGACTGAGTCCAGTTTCTGTTGCACAGTGAGTTCTCCAGCAAAATGGCCAATAAAAGCACCAATTAGTACTAACTTACCCAGGCTGTTTCTGACACGGCTGCCCATCTCCCGAGGAGTGGGCTGATGCTGTGTGCCTACGTGGCAGACAGAAAAGGACAGTAGGTGAATGCAAGCCAGTTTTCAATAGCACTAACATCTTCCTTGGTAAATATATTCTGCTAAGAAGCCACAAAGAGCATTGTACTGCTACAGCTGGGTCACTGCCAGCACCTGAGTTTCCTCAATTAACACTAGTGCTGACAGTCAGCCTACACTGGGGTGGATTTTCTCAATATACTCAGTATATAATGTCTAAATGAATAAAAATTTCTGATCACAGCCTAGTAACACGGCTTTGAACTAGTGAATTAAGTTATATGTCCTTTTCAATCCTAAGCACAGGAGTATTTCAGTAGTATCTTTTACTTTTAGTAGCATCTTTCCAAATAATTTTCAAATTTAGTGAGTGATAACTTCTTTATACAGAGAGTTGAAACACGCAATAATTAAAACTCCACAGTGGGGCTGATAACCACAGGGACTATGTTTAAAAATCAGCGTTAAATAGTACTTCAGGTTGAGACTGCAATTCGAACTGAGCAAACTGCTCTACTTTGTATGATGACCATCATAATTTCTTTGAAAATTTAGCCTTTGGCGTTCTTAACAGTGGTCCCATATGTTACAGTTGCAAGAATTTTCTCTAGGTATAAATAAAGACAACTATCTTAGAACTGTAAAGCTTGGATCATGAGCCAGAGTTATCAAAACTGAAATTCCAGAAGGAAGCAATCCTTCTTCAGCCTGCAACATGGAAACAGAGGTCAGCCAAACGTTTTGGGGGCTAGAGATGACTGTTTGCAAATTACAGCTGTTCACATCTGGAGTTCAGATTTGGTCAAATGCTTAATACTATCAATCACAAAAGCTGAACTGGAAGAATGTTTTGGTTGTATGACTAAGAACATAAAAGTTAGAAAATATTAAATGTAAAAAACCGCTATGTGCCATTTCAACTCTGCCTTTCAAACACCAAACAATGGACTCAATTATTTCTCACAATGAGTATCATCACGGTTGACTGCGGCATTTTCTCAACTGGTATTTAACCACAAGTCTGCACTTGCCAATACAGGTTTCTCTGGCTGTATCTATTTCTCAGCACAGAGTTGTTCGCGACACAAGATGAAGGATGCAACCTCTTCTCTGACAAAGTACGTTTTGGGCTGGCCCAGTAAACCCTACATATAGACCTAGCAGATGCATCTGAATACTCAGAGCACCTTCAAAACACAGCTTAGAGTAGCTTCTGAACGTAAATTATTGGGCACTTTCACTTTTTTTTTTAAAATTGCACAGCCAACATACCCATGTATAGAAAATGTGTTCCCTCTCACTATAAGATGTATGAAAAAACATTTTGGTACATGCAGACACCACAGGGCTCACTTTTCAGAACTGACTCATCTCCAAAGCTAAAAATACATATATATTTATGTACTTAGGCACACACACATAGAGGCAGTTTAAAACTTGCAGGATGTTAAAATGACTGATGATTACAGGGGTCTGGCTTCACTCTGTAACTGATGCAGACTTTCCAGGAGTTTCCCAGCTACTCAGTCCCTCTCTTCACAGCACAGTTGCCCATCCTGAAGCAGAGGAGGGAGGTACATGCTTTTTTTTTTCATCTCATTCTCAAAAAGGAATGACTTACTTGATCTGAATTAAGCAAATAAATTCAATTTTGGACAACAACCAAGACTGGAAAATTTCAGCCTGATAAGCTTTTCTGACTGAAGACAGAGGGTTAGAAGGGAAACAGTTATACAGCCTTAACTATAGGATGTTTCTTCTGTTCCTGCTATCATGCAAAATATTCCAAGATGTGCCAAATTTTCACAGTAGTCTGCATCAGGCAGTGACAAGACACCAAAGTGCTCTATGGAGACAAATGCATAAATCCAAAATGATCTTTTGACTGCAGTGACTCTTCTCTCCTGAGATGTATTACATTTTTTAAAATCAGTGAAAAATAAAAAATTGCAAAATACCACTTTTAATCCTTGGACTACAAAATGATTGAATCCTCCAGAGGGCAGTCAGGGCCAGAAACAACTTTTTTTCCCAGATTTGGCGGGGCAGGGGGAGAGCAAAGGGAAAGGGAGAGAGCAAAGAGTGGTTCGTTTCAAATAGCAACATTGTCCAAAAGGGTGAAAGGGAACAGATGGCCATGGAGAATGCAGCCTCAAAGCCCTAAAGAAAAGGGCTATTTTGACAGATCTCGCTGTTTCCTATTCAAGCATGAACACTCTGGCATGGAGAGTTAAGACGATACAAGGAACAACCTCGGTTCCCAGCAACTGACTATGGGCAACTGGCCTCTGAAGCTCTCTGAGAAAAACAACATGAGACAGACAGACAAACAGATATGGCAGCAAGCCCAGATCCCAGCCACCAGGAAAGGGGAAAAAAAAAAAAAAAAAAAAAAAACCACCAAAAACATCCCCAAACATCAGAAAGGCTAGAAACAGCTGCCTTTTCCTGGCTCCAGCACAGAGCATTAGAAAGAGCCTGTCCAGCCTTTCTCATCTTCCTTTTCGGTAAAAACTTCTCAAAGGGGTCACCCTCAAGCTGTTGGTCTTTGCCCTGAGGGGAGGTGAAAAAGAGGACAGACCAGAGCTCAAGTCTGGCTCAATGAAACCTGCTTCCTTTAATCACAAAGACCTCCCTCCAGCAAACTGTGAAGAACTCTAAACATAAAAATGCATAATTAATGCTGTATTTTTGCATGCAAAAAGGCTGAGAAATTCAAAGTTGTGGCTCTCACAGTATCTGTAATTTGTTTGCATAGAATACAGCAGAAAGCCATTATATCCGAGGGCAGGGAAAACTGTACCTGCTGTGGGAAACACTGCTAATGTGTGTCCTAACCTTTCTATTAATCTTACCTAGAGAGTGCATCAACAGCTGTTTCATTCACCAACTCTGGATATGTGCTTTCACACAGAGATCTCAGTTTTGAAGGACAGCTTCACATCCACACCCCAAATTTAAAGTGGAACCTGGGCCATTAACCAGACTTCACTGTCTCCAAAGCCCACAGAACAAGGTATGAATCTCAGTTTGTGAATTTCTCTCTGATTTCCTGTATCATTTTTCTGCCGAAGGCAGAGCTTGAGGCACTGCCTGTTTCCCAGGCAGAGCTCGCCTGTGGGCAGTGGCACTGAGCGATACCTTCCCTTCCCACTGTAGCGGGGAACAGAGCAATGGCAGTTTCACACTACAGTTGCAGGGAGGGAAAGTGGGGGTATATGGTATAAACATTAACTATCTTCACAATCCTTCCCCGAGGCAGGGAAGTGGCTATCATCTCAATTTTAATATCCTCCTTTTGAGAAATCATTGAAGGAAAAAGAGATAATAAAGAACTGTGGCTGCTCACATGCCAGAACTCCAAATGAAGAAATGCAAATGCTACATACTGATCCTATCTGCGCCTTTGTTCCCTCATCTGTGAAATAGCATTTGTTTACTTTAGTCAATAAGTAGTAAAAGTGAAGAAAAATAGACACCAGGAACATATCACCTCAACATCCTTAGCAATCAAATTATTATCAAAACCATCGCTTTCTACAATATGTAAGTAATTTGTGCGGTTTTGTTGGTTTCACAAAGGATAGCCAATGCAGTCAGCACTAGTTCTAATCATTAATTAGTAACTAAATAGATAGGATCTGACTAGTGGAAGTAGTCAAACAATAAATAAAATACGTTATTTTTACGTATTTTAAAATACGTTTCTTTTCTTCTTAACCATGAGCTTCCTAAGGCTAACTGCTCCAGGCTACACTTATTAAGGGAAACTCCAATGTGGATTATTGGCTAACTATTAAGAAGTATTTAACTTGTGGATTCAACTTTCTTCCCCATGTTTCCTTGAGTAAAGTCACCCTAGTATCCCACAGTTTTCATTCTGCTTTACTTTTAATATATGAGTCCTTCTGTTCGCTGCAGGAGTATCCAATAATGCTCACAAACCAATTCTGTCTTTCACGCTGCAGGACAGGTGGTCCCTCAGTATATTCCCACACATTCCAAATATTTTAAGTGTTCCACATCTGTTGTCTAAAACATTTTTAGTTCCCTGCAAGAACAGTAGGAGATGAAAACAAGTTATATATAACATAGCAACTGACCTTGTATGCCACTTGAGCTCTCTGTCTTTTCAACAACATTATAAATTTTAAAAAAGAGCTCAATCTTAATTTGTTATACTGTACAGATACCTTGCAGAGAAGATAACTTGAGAATTAACTTATGACAGCTGTAATAGCCCAGACGATAAAACTGAATCTAGAGATGAACTTTTTCCCCCCCAAGAATATGCTGATCCACGGGAAAATTTTTAAAACTAAAGATTTAAGGTGATTCACATTTTCTTACTGTACAAACCCCTCTATCTGCTAAAGAAGATTCATCAAAACATCTCCCACGTATGTATAAGCAATCTCAGTGTGATTTTTATAGGAGTTTAGTGTTGGCCTACAGCAGGTATGGAAACACTAGATGCTTTTTTTTTCCCTATAAGAATTAATCTAATCAATGTACTTCAAAAACATAAGGCTGCAAGTATTTCTTCTCACTAAACAGAGCCACTGGTCAAGATTTGAGGCCAGGAAATTCAAAGCACTAATTGCATCTTAACCACTAGGCTACTCACAGAAGGCAGAAAATACCTGCCTGGGCAGTGCTTGGCATTTCTGCTCTCGCTCCAAGTGCTGCGAGGCGGCAGCAGCTACCAGCCGCTGCGAGTCAGCTTTGCATCTCGGGCAGAAGCTGGCACACCTCGCTGAACCAGCGCTGCAGCTCCACTGGGCACTGGCTTGTTACGGCCTGGAACGGGACACTGGCCCCCGCCGCATGGCCAGTGTCACTGCCGACAAGATAATGACATTCCTTCAAGGACTTTGCCAGCACAACCGCACGCGTCAGTTAGGAAAGCTAATGTCTCATTGTATGAGATACTAGCAGTACAAACACGATCTCCGAAACCATGCAACAGAAACAAGCGCACAGTCTTTTGTTGCTGCTGTTTTCTTTTTCAGTTAGAAAGAAACCTTCCAGTCTGAGCTACACTGAAATGTTATAGGGGATCTCTGTGTGACAGACCCCAAGACCATGCCTCATGGCAAAGGATGCCGCTGTGCGAACATGTCTAAATACTAGAACATAGAATAGATGTCTTAGAATTTCCCATGGAGCCAGGACTGAAACTCAGGAATTTAACCAAACTTGGCCCCATTAGTTTTGGAAGAAAGGCTGCCTTTGTCCAGCCCAAAACCAACACCGACTGCAAGGCACAGTTTCTCAGCAGTGCATAATGGCAACATGATGCTGGATATGAATGAGGATATAGACACCTTCACCAAAACCACAACTGGATGTGTAGTAACTGGAACAGACCCACAAAGAAGAGGGTTTTAGGGGTTTTTGTAAAAGCAAAAAACACAGACTCACTCATCATACACTCCACACTGGCTCTGACATCCTCTTACCACCTCAAGAACTGGAAAGACAAGATTACAGAAAGAGGGACAACTGTGATGAGGATCATCACTGGGTACCACAGCAGAAGCCAGAGAGATGAGAACTGTGGGAGTTCCACTTAACTTTTAAATCCTACCTTTTGAAAAACATTTCTGAGACAGAGATGTTAGCATGCTTAACTGCAAAACAAGAGGCTACCAATGGCTGAAAGACCGCTGAGAAGTCAGAGTAAACTTGCACTCAAAAGCTGCTGTGTTCATGTGAACGAAAGGTGGTAAAGATTTGCAGGAAGTACTATGTCACACCAACCTAGCCTGGAAATAAACTGTCCTATTTAACACATGAAAATAGTACCATATGCCACGTGAGAAAAACAATACCCTGGTTTTTCACTTGCACCAAGGAATGGCTGCTTGGCTGATGACTATGTCAGTAGCACCCTGCAAGGACTGTTCCCTAAGTTGTGACACGTTTCTATCCTTTCTATACTACTGTTGCTCTGGACTTCTGATGATTCACCAACAGAATTAGGGGTGACTTGCTAAGCTGCACATCCAGCGATATGAAGCATGTGCCTGTTTTCCAGAATAACCTAGCTGTCAGAAAGTAAAGCCACTCATTGACCAATTAGGTAATTCCAGGCATTTCTACTTCATACCCTTAATCCATCCTCTCCAACAAGCAGCACTGTGATTTCACTGCCTTGGAATCAATGAAGACAACTGACTTCTGCTTCTAGAAAACAACATAATGGGCAAGTTCATTCAGCCTGATGTGACAGAAGAGACATACAGTGGGAAGACCATTTATTCCACATAGGAAAACCAAGTAACTGCTGGTTTTCCCTCTGTTGTGGACCTGCCTATCCTATCTTAGGCATAAACTCCATAATTTGACTACATTACACTTTGAAACAATGCAAATTTCTTCACACTTAGGCTAGGAATATGTAAAACAAGTAACTTGAGTGCTGAGATGCAATACAATCCCTGGGGAACGCCACATGTGTTTCTCAAGCAGAACTTGTACCACGGAGCCCTTGACTTTGAAAAGCAAATGAACAAGAAAAGTAATTAAAACGCAAATGAACAAGAACAGTAATTAAAAAGCAGAATAATTATGAGATAAACTTTGTAACCAAGTAACAATATGATTAAAGATAATATACTTGTCACACATAAGAAAGGACTAAATAAGAATTAAGTATTGTATTAGTGAATGTGCTTAAACAACTTGACCTTCTTGTGAAGCCAACTTTGAATTTTGCCCTTACATAAACTCTCATAAAAACTCTGTACTGGTAGAAAGTTTCTGTAACTGACAGAAGGCTACAGGTGGCCTAGGTGAAAGGAATATGAGATTCAGAGCTAACCCACTATAGCAGAGCCATCTCACAGAGCCTTACATCCAAACTTATACATGAAGTAAAATGTCAGCAAAAAGCTGGAGACTAAATAATGTGGAAAGACTAATTTCCACTGTAAAACAGGGTTTGGGAAAGTGGAAAAATCTATTTCTTATCTGCACATTTTCAAGACAGGAGAAAAGGACAAAAGCATATGTAGAACTGCTCTTTGAGAATGCTGAGTAACAAAATACAACCAGCTTGCCATCAAGGCACAGGAGACCAGGAAAGCACATAAGTGACCATGACAATGGATTTTCTTAGAAAAAAGCAGGCATTCTTTTCTGGCCCACAGAATGGCCCACAACCATTTTATAGATGCTGGTTGGATGCAAGTTAGTGACAGTTTAGGGAGCCTAGTTTGGTATCACTCAGATATGAGATGAGTGTGCTCTACATAGTCATTTCCCATATACATTACATATTCAATAATTCTAAACTGAACTAGTTTCTTCATTTACTTATCATGCGATAATCATGATAAAAAGAAAACTGTTTAGAAAGTGGTAGTTAGGAAAGTGCCTCGTGGATACTGCTGATCATCATAACACTCTGTAACTTCCTCTACCGTCAATGGGGGTGCACATGCTGTGAGGCATCTTGATGTTACTCTCTACTTAGACAGGCAAAGCTTTCAGCCAAAAATAAGTAATGTCTAGATTTTTGGTACCTACTGGAGACCAGACATTCTTGAAAGTCTTTTATGTTGGTTCTAATGAATGTGCCTTAGTTCTTCCAGAGAAGTAGTTACAGGAAGAGTTTTACGATTGCCAGACTAGACTGTTCTTTCCTTAATTTTTTTTTTTTTTTTTTTTTTTTTGAGTAAGGAAAATTAATCCTCAAATTAATTTGTAAAGAAATCCTGAATGAAAATGAATCATATGAAATGAAATAACTGGTTCTGTAAAAGAGTAATAGGATTTCCATAATTTTTTTTTGGAACAATATGCAGGTATAAATGTTGATCTCGCTAGTATCAACTTAGGTAAAATAAAGTTTATAGTATGTGGTCAGTTCAAAACTCAGGCCATGTAACTATACCACCATGCAGTTCCGAAGTCAGTCAACAATATCAAGCTACTTTGGAAACATAGAAGAATTTGGTAAGAGGTTCACCTTTAAGATATTCACCTGTCGAACTCAGTGAAGCATGGTTTGTTTTTAAAATGACAGCTCATGCACCAAAAGTCAGAAAATGGAAGTGCTCTCCTGTACTTGCTTACTTTAAAGATGGGACGTACTTGGATTCAAAGCTTTCTTACTAACTGCAGACTTGTATTATGCTTTCTAATTTCCCCCTGTGGACAGGTACGTGCACTCAGCTGCTCCTGCAGGCAGTAGGATTTACAGGAACACCTTTGGTGACAAATTTGGGCCTAGTTTTATACCTGTAGTTTCCGGCTTTTGCTGGTGAACAGAAGCACATCAACCGCTTGCAGCCACGGCTAGCCTACATTCATGCCCACTGAATCAAATTAACAGCTTGTGTATTCTACACTCCAATGCTGACTATGCTGGCAATATTTCCTAATCAGAGCCTGTTAAAAAAAAAAACAAACAAAAACCTCCTTGATCTTTAAAATCAATCAATTTGCTAAAGAATATGTGCTTTGTGAAAACCTGTACATGCCAGTAAATCTCCTGATAGACACAGGCCATGCTGATACCTGCCAAGCAGATTTCCTGCTGAACCTTGCTGCTTTCCAGCCCACTCTCTGGCAGCTGCCCAAACAACAGCTTTGGACCAAGGACCTAGAACTTCCACGGAAACAGCTTAGGCAGTGTAAGAATAGGGGAGGGGATCCACATTCACATCTTTTTCAAAGATATATGTTTCAACTCTGAGTAAACAATTGAATACTTGTCTTTCCAATTAAAAGTATTTTCTGAAAACTCAGGAATTATTGCACAACAACGAATATCATTTACCAGCCACTCCTACTATAAAGAACAACAGTCTTAATCCCTTACTGGAAAGCAGATCAACTGCCTTTCAATGGTCCTTCCCTTTTCCCTCCCTTCACTCCACTATGAAATTTTCATTCTTACCTGGAGTCATACTGTAATCTAGGTCATCTGGCCAGTCTCTTACTCTAACATTTGGTCATTGTTAGCTGGGACAGTGCACAGACTGTTCAGACCATAACCAAATGACTTTGAGGAAGGAAGAGGCAATTTGCAAGAACAATTTACATTATCAAAAGTCTGACAGAAATTGGGGAACAGGGGCTCATCTCTCCTAAATTATCAACCCTTACCTTTGCTTATATGCAGACATAACGTACCCCTAGAGTACCTTAGAAGGAACTGGTAATTACTACTAATGAACTGGTATCTACCTCCATGATACTTAACCCTAAATGTGGACATATTTTGTACATGATAAATGGGGGCAGCTATGGCTCAAACACATTTGTTGCCATTCAAAGGTTACAGTGGCAGAAACAGCATAAAGCTTGGGAAGAAATGCCTGAATTCATAGGGATACTAATAAACTTTACCACTCTTCCTGGTATGTCCCCAGTCAATGTTAATATAATCCTTCTTTTAAAGGCAAGCACTGCCAAAGGAAAACAAATTACTTGGCTGGGCTTGCATGATCAGGTTTTTGAATTTAGCCAAAACATGTTATATCCTATCTCTTGTAAGAAGAGCCACAGGAATTTCAAAGAGTTCAAATAGTGAAAATAACAGACTTGTGCTTCAAGGGAAATATAGTGCTTCAGCAAAAAGAGTGTCTTTTTATGTCGCTCCAGGTGACTGTCTCAATGCTAATCTAGTAGAAAATAGGATGCTTATTGAACAAGCAACATTATTATTCTGTGCCCAACAAAAGCTTATCATGATCATTTCAGCCCAATCCTACCTTATTTACAAGACACAGCAAGATAAGAGCTAGAGGCAGCACAGTCATTTGTCAGTCAACACAGCTGACTATATCAAGAACACATTCATGAAAAAATTAAATTAGTCATTCCCCATTAGCTTCTCTAGCCTTTCTCTTCAGATGCGGTGACTTATTTAAGCAACAACCATTGCAACTTTGGTGAAATTACAGAAGGCACAGAAACGCTTATCGAACACCTGTAACATTTCACTGTATCAGTATGCTCTCCAAAGGCATCACTGTGGGGTTCAACATAAAATGATACAATTTTTTTTTGCTTTGAGTTTATTAGTGGCAGTCTCTTCACAGAATGGAGAGTGGAATTGAAAGCCCTGGTCAGTGGCAGGAGGCTGCCATCAGTGCAACATGCTCCAGCTTTATGCCTCCCCTTAACAGCCAACATGCAGCAGTAATGCTGAGTTTGGCTAACACAGCTGTGTGGTATCTTTACAGTTCAAACAGGGATGGAAGAGTAAATAAGGCACAGAAAAGGAATTTGCCACCATAAGAGTCTTGTCACATCCAAAGCAAATGCATGTAGGATATGAATCAGTTTGGAATATATTATTAAAAACTAAGGTATGTATCGGCTGCAAAAGAGCCAAATTGTCCTCATTCTAGCCATTATACTGCCTGAGCATTTTTCCCTGGAGAAAAACATCCACGGAAAAAAGAAAGAAAACAAAGAGGCAGAGTGTTTCTAGCACCACCCTCATGCTTTCGGGCCATCGTTTCATTGCCTACAACTTCAAGCTCACCACCTTCAGGAACAGGCAAGGAGAAATGAGCTCAGGTTCACCTACTACACAGAACTCTGCAGCACAATATATATGCAGACACTTACCCATTCTCTTTTAAAACTGAGGGCTTTCCAGGCCAAACACAGCAACATATCAAACTCATAGCGCTAATATTTATCAGTGTTAATAATGACTTCAGAATGGAAGAATTCAGCTCCTTTCCATCCTAAATTCGATGTTGGCTTCAAAACCATATACATAAATTAGGTACATCAATGGAAAATATCAAGTCTTGTTTGCTCCCACAACATAGCACTGGTATTTCCATCAGTGTTCTTGAATCTTAGTAATTATTTTCTAAAAACAATCAGCCAAAAACTATTTTTCTCTGTAAATGTGTAAATGTTTTACTGCTTTAAACATTAAGGGTTTTTTTCCAAATCAATGTCTTTCACAGCTCCATCTTTAATCTCATCTGTAAGCAGATAAATATTTCAGATTTTATGTACTCTAACTCAAATTTTATTTAATAAAAAGAAGGATGAACATAAAGCAAATCTGACCATATTTGCTGGAACAGTCCATGCATAAAGTTCCTTTATGCTCTCCGTGGCACACAAGTCACATTTTTTTAATTGCTGCACTTGAGGCTGTAATTCAATACCTGCTTAGCAGTTTCACAGCTGTACTGTTTAGCAGCTTGGGCTAAGAAGTGAAACAAACTGTATTCAACAACTCAGATCTACAAGCCAGAAAAAACCCAGAATATATATATATATATGTGCAGAACAATGCAGTGAACTCTGTCCCAAGGGTGACTCATTACACTGAGTACCAATCCTAAAAATCAGCAAAAACTTTGTTATAGCAAGACACTTATAACAATACAGAGTGATTATTAGACTTCTGCTATAATAGTCAGAAGCTTGGAGGGTTTGGGGGGTGAGTTAGGTTTGGTTTGGTCTTTCTGGGGTTTATTGAGGTTTTTTTTGTTTTTTGGTTGTTTTTTTTTTTCTCTTTTTCTTTGTTTTATTAAGTGTGTAACTACAATGCAGGCACTTGACGTATACTGCTGCTGTTTCTGGACTTCTCTTTTAAAGTTACAGATGCAAAACCATCCTGGAAAACCTAAATCAAAGTTCTTTTGAAAAGTAGTTTCATCCAAATAGAATCATACCAAATAAAGCCATAAAATCAGAGACTGCTCTAAGTACTGTGTAATGAGCCCTCAGATTAACTGAGTTTGCAATGAATCCTAACACACAAATAAATTGTGTGTACCTTTTGGGTTTTCTGGCAACCACATCGTACCGTCTTGGCTACTGCTCATATGGGACTTTTGCGTACATTAATGGAATTAACATGCTGCTTTTCTTTTGCTAGCGTGAGTTTTTAAATTATTTTAAAGGTTCTTGTATCTTAGTTCTGCTTTCCATGTTAAAGCTGCCGTATCTGGCAGCAGTGGCTCACTGTGGAGGACAAGCACCATTTCAGCATTGGCTCAGAAGAATGCATTGCCTAGGATGTACAAGGTCTCCATTTGAGCAACCACCAAAATGAGTAACGCTGAAATAAATATTTATCAAGTCAGCTATAATTATTTCCCTTTCATACTGGACAGTACTGGACTACAGACAGACTGTCAATGACTTGACTATTCATTTTTTTTATATGCCCTATTTAATTGATTAAAATCACATCAAGCATATGTGTGTGGGACTTGTAAAATCCTGCCTGCTCCAGTACAGTAAGGAAATCTGTTGCATGTGTTAACCTTCCCAGCAGAACATTACATCCCACTCTCTCTGCAAGATAAAGTTCTATATTTCTTTCAAAAATTATGATTTAGATTCTTCTTATGTAGCTCATTCCCAGAGGCAAAGAAACTGCAGTCTCAAGGTATCTGAAGCATGACTCCGAATATTCTGACATTTGTAATACTATCTTTCCTTGTTTCCCCCCCCTCTTCTGCACTTCTCCCACTCCCACCCAGGACAAATCTACTTTTTATTAGCTTCAGTGAGATTACACAATAAAATAACACTTCTCAGCATCTACTTGTGTCCTCTCCTTTGTCCAATCAATTTTCTAATAAATTGTCTTCACTATTATACAACAGCATAAGTTTTCTATGACGCGGAAAGTAATAATGTGGTGGATGCTCCCCTTAAAAAATTTTAATCAGTGATGCAGTTTCCTAGCACAAAACTGCTTCACACATCTTGCAGCGGGGAAGAGGGGGAGGGCGGGGTGCAGGAGGAGATAAATTGTCTGAGGTCAGCACCAAACCTTGCCTCATCTCCCAGGGGTGATGAATCATGCACCCTGCTCAGAATAAACACGTCCTCATTGAAGGGGACCATTGGATGGATTAAATGGAAAATACCCTAACAGGAGGATTTTGTGTGTCTATAGGTGCCACTCCAACAGATAAAGAGATAAGAGAAATTAAGTTGCTGTCCCGAGTATATCTCAGGCTGTCTCCCTAAAACCTGGTTCATTTTTTCCTCTTTGTAATCCAGTTTTAAAAGCATTCAGATTACCACTTAACTTTGCAGTGTGAACATCTCATTGCTCTCCAAGGTATAGCTAATAGCCAGTTACTACTTAGGAATGAGCATTTTGCACAATAATCCTCTCACTTTACTTTTGGATGGCTTAAGGAAGAAGCCAGTGGAAAGGGAAGGGAGGAGAGAGAACAAAAATGAGAGTGGGGAGCCAAGATTGAAACAGGGTCAGTGGCAGGAAATGGAGCAGGGTGGGGATGGCTGAGCCTGTGACGGCAGGGAACGGTTAACTGGCTGGGGCTGGCAAAGCATCAAGAGAAGGAAGCAGGGCAGCATAAAGCAATGAGCATGCTGCACTCCAGATCATGTGAGGAAGCCATGGGAAAGCCTTGCTAGTGACATTAAAACAGTGTATTTTAAATATGTGAAAATTGGACTCAGATTGAAGTACAGTACTGCAAAAATGAACCGAGTACTGATCCACAAGGCATCATAGCTCTTACCTCTCATCTGCCCAAAGTCCAGAGGCCTCTCAGGTGAGACTGCATAATTTACAGACAATTCTAAGCAACTCTAGTGGTTTCCTTATGCTAGCACGTCAGCTGAAAAGCACAATAGGTAAAGATTCCACCCTACTCTCTTTCAAAGCTCCTTGAGAGTTGACAGAGCAAAGACATGCTTAGGTACTGCACCTGCACTCCATGAACTACACTAATTTTTAAAAACTTTCTGATAGTTTTTTATTAAACTGTGTTGATCATATTCTGTAAAATTCACTGTGGAGGTTTTCGTAGTCTTCCTTTATCAGCTCTGAATTCTTTAGGAGGATATTTTCATCCTTTAACAGGGCTGTGGAGATCAACTGGAAACACTGTCACTAAACACCTCTCCATATTTTCAGAAATACCTCTTCATACTCACAGAAGATTCTGAAGTGTCAAGACTTTTCTCCGCTTCACCTTAAAAGCAAACAGTAACCTGTCTTCTCAGGTAGAGTGCTCAAGACTTGTTGGGTCTTTACACTGAACGACAGATAGTATAGCCATAGCAATTTGAAATCCCTATTAGCTGAGGTCTGTAAGTCCAGCTAGTAATGAATTTAAAATAATTGTGGTTTCTTGCCCTTTTTTTCCACTTCTCTTTACTTCTGTTAGAGAGGTATGTGCTTTATGTTCACAAGTGGTTTAATTAATTCACAGTTTAATTAATTTCCAAAGTAGTGAAATAACTAGATCCTTGCCATGGCAGCATCACTTAATGAAGCTACCATCATATGAAAAAAAGTGCATTTGGTGTTCTGCTCAGGGAACCAAAGAGGTTAAGTGATATAGTCCAAAAGACAATACCTGTTGCAAAAAGTTATGCAACGCATTTGAGCCGATGAAAGGGACATATTTACAAGTATTGTGGTGAAATTAGACAAGTACAATTACAACACTGTGGCATCTTCCTTGCGAGTCCAGGGAAGATGAAAATATGAATGTTTGAAGAACTCAGAAAAATGTTGTCTTAGAGATACCACCTTTCCCCCAGATCAAACATTCAACTGTTCCACATCATCAACCAAAACTGAAGACATACAAACACATTAATGCTTAATGCTGCATGCTAATTTCATGTATCAATCAGCATTATGTACCTGTCTGAGAGTAACTAATGATGGACACTAATTTTTATGAGACATGCTTTTCCCAAAGACTGTCCATCTCTTCCTTTACAATGAAGTTTAACCTGTATTTTTCCCTAGAATTCCCAGTATCTCAGGGACCAAACTGCGTATGACTGTGGAGTGTCTGCCAGTTGCCAAAGCAATGCATTGGCCACTAAAATCAACTAAACATTGTTCTGAAGGCAATTTAACACTTGCTTCATCTCATGTATTTGAAAGTTCCAAAAAAGTGGTTCATTTTCACCTGGATCGTGACAGAAAATGGGTTTGCATACTGACCCCTCAGCTGTCCAGCTTATAAATGCCAAGTAATCTCAGAAAGTCCAGTCGCCTTGCCTGGAATCATCTGATTTACTGCTTCTTGATCTCACATTTTTGAGAAATTGGTCTGGAACTTTGCTCAGAATCGTTCAGAGTCAGACTCAGTGCAATACCTGCTGTAGTATAAGACACTTGTTCTGTGGAGAAAAGCATGCACTAGTGTATAGCTGAAATCTGAGTCAGTCTGTTTTGCATAACTGTTTCTTGGGGCACTTCGATGCCTTTCGCAGGCTGTGCTGTGTTAAACAGATAACCTGAGTAAGCTAAGGAAAGAGAGGGCAGGTCTCAAGGTTAAGCAGATGGTTCACACTAGGACCATTACAACATCCAGGGATGCTGGGGTAAAACATGAGGCCGAATGATGTTAAGTAGCCAAGAACTGCAACAGCCAAACAGACAAGTTAAAAGATGGATTTTCTTTCCCTGGGCTGAAGTAATACTGTACACGAGACACACAAAGCCCCAGCAGGCTTGGACTACCAAAGCCATTTCCTAAGATAAGCCTGCACTAAATTCAAACAGGGCCCCACAGAGAGCCTTTGAATCAACTGTAGCAAGAAGCTGTCCAGGCTAAGCAAGGGGATTGAGAGTAGGTAAGACTTCATGACCAGCATGAACCTACCTTCCTAGTCCAAGAATACAAGGCTTAGACAAGGGAGAACCACTGGAGCACAAAATTTCTGCTGCACAGAAGGCAGCTAAAAAAATCCTATTTCACGTAGCAGGAAAGCTCTCCAGGCTGGGGAGTGTGGCTCAGAGTGGGATTTTAAAGGATCAGGCAGAAGACCTAGTAAAAATGGTATCTCATACTGGAAGGACCACTGCTCCAAACTCCTGCTCCTTAAAATTTCATCATATTCTTTGTTCCCTTTTCTTTTCTACTCATGATAGCAGGATAATAGAGAAGAAAAAGGTCTCAAATTGTCCCTCTGCTTGCAGATTCTGTGATGGGACAGTCCATTGCTTTGTCAGGGTGGTTGTTCTCACGTAGTTCTCATGACATGCTCAGTCAGCAACCATGCCCAAGCACAGCAATGGGGAGAGCTTGTGTTTGGCACAGGGGAGCTGAAGACAGTTGCCCCTTCCTTTCCTTACTTTCTGACAATCCACGTTGACCAGATGGGCCCTAGATTTTAAAAGCTATGTGAAAAGATGAAGGAATGTCTCCTGATGTGCTTGCACTTAACAGAAAACCCACCTCAGGATGTAACATGCCACGAGTTATCCATTCAAAAAACAAAACAAAAAACCTGGTTGCTTTATATCAGTGGAAGCTGCAGAGTAGTTCACACTGGAACTGTGCACGCACACAAACACACAACAGGCCCCACAGTGCAAATGAAGGGGCTTATTAGAGATGAAAGAAGGCCTCACATCATCCCTTGTAAGGGACCATTGTCCCCTTTTCTGCTACAGTGGTCTGTGAAGCTGTGGGAAACAAATGACCTCCGAGGCACAGCGCTGTGTGCAACTGCAAAAGAAAAGGAAGGGGGAGAGGGAGGGGGTTCCATGGGAGGGCCAGCATCCTCCCTCTCCAGTCTTCCAACAACATCCCCACCATGCCATCCCAGTGTACAGCATGGAGGTGTTTCACATGCCTCCATGCAGCCCCTGCTGCAGCCTAGTCAGCAATAAAATTGAAATCTCAGCAGAGAGAGCAAGACACCCTTCCCCACCAGTACAAGGGGCCTTCCACCTGGCTGCCCAGCTAGTTATTCAAGCTTAATGCTTCAACCTTCTGCTTTTCATTTGTGCTTTTTCATACTGTTAATAAGGAACAAAAAAAATCCTGCTTCACTTGGAAGAAGGGTAGACAGGAACAAACAAAAGAGAAACAAACAAGTAAATGAAGCACTGGGAAAAATGGACAGAAAGGATTGGTGTAGAAGACAAGTATCTATAATCAATGCTTATCCCACGTCCATCACTGAATTTTTGGTTATGAGAGATACTGGTTGATGCAAAGGTGAGTTCTACAGTACACAAACACATGCACTCCCCACACTACTCTGAATACAAAACACGCTCATTTATTCTTTCTGGTCTCTTCATTTTTTGCTTGCTGCTCACAACCTTTCTTCCAGTCATTTGATCAATCTTTAGTCTTTTACACCTAAACAGAACACCATCCCCTATAACATTCAACTCTGCTCTAAAGAACAAGACTATTATTTTTGATCAGGCTAAATTCCACCAAGATGTAAAGTCCAGCACCTTTGGAAAGCCCCTTGGTTCAGGAATCTAAATTTCTCATAACCCACTTTTCCACTCAGCATCTGATTCAAGATTTCTGCCTTGATATTTGGGTATCAGTCAACACTATGGAAGTAATCATGTCTCTGCAGAGCCAAAAGTCAGACCAGGCTGCCAGAGATAAAGAGGATGCTCCTGGCTGCACCATGGAGGAAACTATCTCTTGAACAAAAAGACAATAGCATGGATATAACTCTGTTCAGAACTACAGACAACATTCAACTTAGCTTTCACTGAATTTCTTCAAAGCCTCTAACCACACCACCAGAAAGTTCCTGCAGTAAATCACCTTTGAAACAACCATCTTCTCTACAAGCTGAAAAAGAAAAGAACATTATCACTACCATTATTTCTGTACTTAAAGATCTAGGAGATGCTGAGACACTTGGCTACAGCATGGAGTAAAACTGAATATGCAAGGGGTTTCTTTCATTGACAACTCTAAAATACATATTTTTAATTAAAAAGTATACAGCTGCTTTACTAACAGCAAGACTGTAACATACTTTAAAAAAAATGCTAATATACCTTTCCATAAATAATTCTCTTTGACTATTTTAATACAACTCCAGATGAAGACAGGCTTTTAATCCCAGCACTACACTGTCTGACTTGCAAAGGCATTCAGGAAATACCCAGAGCTAAACAAAACTGTTCTTAATTATTTTAAATTCATAAAAACAGCTCTGTATAAGGTTCTGAATCCCTTTTTAGTTAATAGA
Source organism: Hirundo rustica (assembly GCF_015227805.2). NCBI lineage: Eukaryota > Metazoa > Chordata > Aves > Passeriformes > Hirundinidae > Hirundo > Hirundo rustica. The sequence goes on from NC_053455.1 coordinate 31,679,136, forward strand.
AATACCCCTACAGCTGGAACCCGGACTACAGCTCTAGCCACCTCTCTTTCCAATGTCAACAAAATTTTCCGCTTCTGTCACAAGATTTTGACAGTTCTTACAACGTCAGTGAATCAAGTCTTGTGGTCTCTCTAGAAAAGCTGCATTATCCACAGTGCACATAAAAGGGAAATCAGCAGAAAGACAGCTTCGGGGTAGTTATAACCCACCGATTTCACTGCAGAGCAAAAAATAGAGACAGGTGAGAAGCGCAGCCCTTATAGCAGGTCAACAGCTAAACACATTCAAACCAACAAAACTTGAATTAAAAGTAGTAAAATGTACCCAGGACACAGAGTCATCCAGCAAGGAAAGGGAAAAGCTGGAAGAGCCCTCGACAGCCTAGCTCACAACCCATCAGGGAAGAGCAGAATCCACAAAGCAACAGATTTGTACTGACATTTGTTATTTTCCAGAACAGGATTATGCACTGTCCAGTGTAATTGTGGAAAAATGCCACACATTCAAACTTTGCTTAAGTCCTTCAGGAACTAATGGTAAAGTCATGTATAGAAGCCAGGTCTGCAGACACCTAGTCCTGTAACTTCAGAATACTTCTGAAAAGACGTGTGCATTTGAAAGCAATGTCTTTATATAATAAATGCCCACGTGTCACTACATACATGAACTGTATCTGAGAGTTAGGAACCTAACCACAGTACAGAGGTATGAGTTAGCATCTGAGAAATGGGAAGTTAAACCTCTGTAATAAAACTGGGCTTTACATACTAATTTTCATATTCCCTGTTCTTGGCAAACAACAATTACACAAATAGTTTTCACTATCCATTCAGAATGAATGGGAAAAAATCAAATGACTAGAAAGTACTGAACTAGTAAACAGGATTAAACACAGCCTTTAGTAGTCTCAGACAGGGAATTGTTTAATATCTTCTATTTATCTCGCTGATGGTCATTTCAATAAACACCTACACACAACAAAGTTAATTACAATGATTGTGCAATCTATAGAATAACATTTGCTAAGTACAGTAGCTACACAATGACATGGGAAAGACAGTCCATAACCTTCAAATTAACTAGTGCCAAAGGACACTCAAACAGATTAAATATAAACCTTGAAACCCAGGAGACCACATCCCTGAGTACAGTTACACACTACTCATGTACCCTGCAGGTAGAAAAGCATGATCACAAAAATCAACAAAACCACTCTAAGGAGAATCATTTAAGTGAAGTGAGGGCAGCTCACTTCAGGTCCCCAACAACATCTTCCTCTTTCCTCAGCCCAAAGCAAACAAAGTCACTACAAACTGGAAAATAGGCAGCGTTGACTGATTCTGTAAGGTTTATCTTTTTAATTGTATTTTCAAGTCCCCTGAAACAAACCAAGACACTTTTGTTCTGCTCTAAGACTGATAGATCAGCTTGCATCAAAAATAATCAGGACAGAGTGAAGGTGAGCTAAATACATACACATTATATTCAGCATTTATTAACATGCATCCCAATTATTTTCCCAAAGAAAATATTCGCAGATAGCTAGTAGGTTGTTTAAAATTCTGTCCTATAGCAGAAGTACCAATCTGGCTCTCATTTTTGTATTCCAGGAAACAGCTGTTTGTGTTTACAGTTACCAGCAAACAATTCAGCTTTTTAATCAAACAAGAGCTGCTTGGGTGCCTTTGCCCACGGCTATGGGAATCAAATCACTCTGGAAAACAGACCTTTTATGACATTACTTAGAGGCCCTCAGCGGATGCAGGGGATTTGAGAGGCATGCTTTTTGAGGAAACCAGACTTATAGTTTGCCGCATTCTCCATCCTGGGTCAATACACTGAGCTCAGTAACAAACTTCAAACTCAAAATGGCCCAGGGGTCGGTTTTCTTTCTTCTTCTCTCTCCAAATTACACTCTGTCTCATGTGCCTACATCCTCTAGCTTTTTTCCCCCACTGCATATGCACAAATAATAAAAAAATAAGTTCAGCTCTACTATAAAACAAAGCTGGGCAATTCAGAGAGGATGATGTTGTTTTTCTAGCAATAGACTACATTTTTCCAGTATGAACACTTGTATGATGGCACTTGCTTAGAGGTTGATGAGAACGTGTGAGCTCCTCTCCGTATTTCACTTTAGCTTTGTAGCAACCTTTCCCAACTGTTGGCCTGCTTGGAGCTGTTCCTCACAGCTGTAAGGCATGTACACATGCAATACATGCAATTGTTAGTTTGTCACAAAATAAGACCAGTTCCTCATTTCTCTAAATGTGAGTTAAACAAATCTGTCAATAGTGTGCCTCATAAGGAGTCAAAATGAAATGTATACTGCCAAGATTGCTGTTTCTTGCACTGTTACATACATGAGCCTTTACAGGAGAAGCAGGTGAGTTTAAGTGCTGCAGCTCTAGACTCGGAAAGGCAAAAAAGTGTATCTTAGTGAGAAGCAGCTACCAAGTAGTTACTCCTCCCAATCATTGCCTAGCAGCATATTCACCTGTTGTGTTTTGAAACAGAAACCTCTGAGCCAGTTCAGCTTCTTTCCTTCACAGAAAGAAACATTTATGATACACTGCGCAATCTTTGCCGTTCCTGTCCACAAAGCTTCCCTAAGAAATGGCTATGTGATCTATGAAAACAGAATTCTGACACAAAGTTTTTTCTCTTCTAGGAAACACCAGAGCTTGAAAAAGCTAATTCACTAGAAAAACCCACTAGAAGTGATAGAGCAGCAGGCCCTGGAGGCTTTTAGCTGACTTGAAAGGAGCACAGCCTTTTCTCTTGAAGCCAAGTAACATGAGGCAGTTTAGCTAATGAGGTCTTCCTCATTCCACTAGGAATTCCAGGGTAAATTTGAAGACTTATGTCTTCAGAAAAATTTTAGATAGTCTCCCAGGTGCTTCGCTAAACAAAACACTAGTGAAGGCCACAAAGGGAATGCAAACAAACTTGCACTGGCCTACAGACTGATGGAGGACATCAATGCAACAAACAAAACAAAACAAAAAATTGCATGAGCAGCTGGGTGCCAGACTCAAAGATTCCCTATGATTGTCCCACTAAAAGTAAGACATGACTTTAAAGAGTTAAGATTTTAGCTAAGGGTTAGAAGCAATTCATATTGATCAAGATGTAAGTTAGATTAGTAAATGGTAGGTTAATGATTATTAGATGCCCAAGCTAGAGCTAACTGTTATATTATGAGCTTGTTTATAGAAAAAGTGGAGTAAGTGAACCGTCATAAGACTTCATAAGACCTGACTTCATCCTTTGAGACCACTGACCCAATTCAAGAGAAGAATTGCGCACGCGTGAAGGACTGATAGCCTCATTTTAATACAGAGCAGGGATGGGAGGTGCTGGGGTTATGCATATGTATTGTATGTAAGATCTTGGAAAATAAATAGAGAGCAAAGAGCCTTGTTCAGCGCGGCCACGCCTTTCGGAGATGACTCCCGTGCCACCCGCCAGTGAATAAACATACCACTTTCTAACTTTAATGTGTTAGAGGGTCTTTGTCCGTGACTATATCAGTTTTCAATGACTCAAAAGGAATAGAGATTCTCCACGTTCTGTCATTGCAAGTGGTACTGCAGATATTAAGAACCAATAAAACTTTTTCTCCCACAAGGTTACTTCAAGTAGATCACTGCTAAAAGACTCAGCAAGTGGCAACCTGGAGACATTGTGGTTTTGTTTTATATGGTATCTGCTTCCTCTGGGATTCCCTAGCCAAGGTACTGCATAATCCTTTTCAATAAAGCAACACTGTTCAGGCAATTCCCAAGACAGCAGCTAAAAGAAAAAATAATAACCCTCAGCAAAAAATACACAAACAACTATCTACAATATAAAAGAAAATCCACTTAGATACAAACTAAACAGGAAACTGAAGTGTCTCGAGTTTAAATGAGGGGAAGTTGCAAATGAGTTCTGGCTCTCTAGAGAATAAAAGCATTTCAACCTTATGGCCACTATCAGCAAAAGAACTTTTTTTATTTTATCTCCTCAAAACCTCAAGTCCATGATCCCTATCAAGTGAGCATGAGGGAAGATTAATTCCCTCTTCATTAACTTCTTGGGTCTTTTGCCTTGAACACAAGTTCAAAATTGCACACAGCACCCTTATACAACAAGCAGTGCCTGGGTTTCATAAGCTAGGTTTTCCTTCCCAGGCAAATGCAGTTTATTACATGGAGGAACGCCAAAAGTTAAGTGTGTAAGTTTATACAGACATACCACACTATTTGTATTGGATTGATTAAAAACCCAGCAAATGAAAACAATAAAGAAAAGAATCTAAGAACAGAGCATTCTTTATATATTTGTAATTTTGGTTTCTAAATAGACACACTTTCGGGAGTTGATTATGTAACTATTTTCAAAACTTACAAATGAGCAGCCATAAGTAAGACAATTGGATAAAACATTCCAGCTGAACTTTATGTGCAACTTGCATTTCATTTTGAATACCTGCCTTTCATGAATTTTTCAAATTTCTCTTGCAGGAAAACATCACAGTTATACTGATGTCTATATTTTGTGTAATCCAACTCATAAAGGTTAAATATACAACTTAAATAATTAAAATAACCCCACTTCTGTTGAAGTGAATGTTGCAACTGTTATTGATGTAGAATGAGGAATGCAGGACAATGCCTCCTGATCAGGTCCCAGTACATTCAACACTGAACTTTACTGTCCAAATTGCCTTCACCTTCAACAAAAAAAGAAGAAATTCAAAAATCAAGATGTAAATTTAATCACACTGTAATTATAAAAGAAATTAACCAAAAGAAAATTGATTAATTAAACAACACAGAAATAGTTTCTCCTTCAAATGTAGTTATCCTTTCAAAATTATGAAGATGCAAATTCAAGAATTTTGCTCAGTGTCATTAACCAACATCTACAAACAAGAAACAGAAATATAGCATAGCTGACATAATCACAAAGTTAGCCCTCCTCTGATTGTTACTGAAAGGACATGCTCAAAATCAGAAGGATTAAACCACAGAATTAGTATGAAACATATGTCTTTGGAGGATATGCAGATATTTTAATGGATAGTTTCTGCCTCGTGACATCATGGCCTAGATAATACCTGCAATGTGCAAGTGTTTTTACCCATGAGCAGCTGAGGAAACTGAGACTCATGATCACAGCTCCCAGCTAGTATTCTCCTTGTTCTGATGGAGACCCGTGTGACTTCACTCAGTTCTTTATCTCATCAAGTGCTTGTGGCTGACAGCTAGAGCTGTTCCTGACTTTGCGGTTCCAGGTCCTCTTCATACACGTGCTCCCTGTGAAACCCTGCAGCTGCCCCACTGGAGCCACAATGACTTTGTGAGCAGCTCCCTATTCATCCTGTGGACATTCAGGTGAAGGTTAGGACCTCTCTGAGGTGAAAGAGAAACGCACGGCAAACTCAAACGTGTAGAAAAAAAGAGCATTTAGTGAAAAATCAACAGCCATATCTGGCAGTTAAAAAATCAGTTCCCTCTTATCAGTGGTAATCACTGACTTAGCACTGATGGGAAATTGGTAGATTTATTTTTCCCCATCATTCTGACAAAAAAGCTTGTCATGCACATGAAACTGTTCATGTGTATAACTCTCTCCTTCTTCCATACTGTACTTCATCTACAGGATACAGGACCAGATTTCACGTGCTCTACTCACAGGTAATCTCTCTGAATGCGTCAAGAAACTTCTGACCTCTGTTTGGGTAAGTTGAAATTGAAGCACCTTAAAACCAATGTAAACTCATAAAACTTCCATAATTATTAAAGTACTGATTTTTCATAATAAGCTAAAACTGTTAGTCAGAGAGAGAGAATGAAGAGCAGGTAAAGATGAACAATGAATGTGCTGATTCTTGGCTCCCAGGCATAAAATTCATTAGCTATGGTCTGAAGTGATGAAAAAATGGCAATTCATAGCTAAACCAAGCCAATGTTATACTGTTATATGATCATTCTCTTGCCCAAGCATAGAATAAAGAAAAACTTCAGCTTAGTGATGTGCCTGTAGCTTTCAGTGCTATCTGTGGCTACTTCTCAAAAACAGTGTACAACTTGTCCTTTGCTTAGGGCTGTTCTTGAACCTGTAATTATGCAAAATAACTTGATGCTAGGTCTAGAACGACAAAACCCACAACCCATGTTTTCTCCAAGGGTGTACAGCAAGAGCTCCTAACCTAGAAACCTAAACCTACATTGGCTATCATCAGACTTGAACTTTAAAAACAGCCTCCATAAAGTGAGGATTATAAAATGATGCCACTGCTGGCTCCAACATGGAATTGCGTGTAGTTCCTTATTCTGGTAATATCACCATGCAATTTGTTGGACAGATTCTGTAATCCACAGATGAAGGCAGTTAGAGGTTTTGATTTTATCCAGCATTAACAGCCCCTAATAGCCTAGTTCAGCATAGACATAACAAATGAAAATGGCTTTAAATTACCCTTCCCTTGAGACGTAATTTCATAAGAGAACAAACTCTATATGCACAAAGAGATTTCCAATGTAAACAAGTGGTGGAAGCTAAAAGCTTCAGTTAGATTTGAGGCAAAGCAAGGGATTAAATTTCAAAGACACCCATTTCTTTCCAGTTCACTATATATATATATATATATATATATATAAAATTTTCTGCTGATTTTTCTGCCTTTTGTGCTCAGAAGATCGTGTCTATTAAATCACTTTTTAACTTTTTGAGACCTTACTGAGCTTTGTCTCATTTTTCCCCTCACACAACAACTCTGGCTGGAATAGAGAAGAATGTACAGTTGTTATAATGGGTAAATCATAAGCAGAACCAAAATCATTACCAGCATCTGTCTGTGAGCATTTTAAATTATCCTTTATGTTTTCAAGAGATGGACTCTAGAATTCTGACTAACTTATTAGCTAAACTGAAGTTCTTAAACTCTGAGAAAAAAAATAAGAGATGTATAACTCTTATTAAGATTCTTCAGGTTTTTTCTCTTTCCCAGAATTAATGTAATGTAAGCCCTGATTTTCTATTTGATAAGATGCCAAGCAGAGTCAGAAAGAAGAGTGCTTTACAGAGAGACAGCCAATGCTAGTGCTAGAAAAAACTGCATTTATGAACATAATATTTTTTCCCTCTGACTTCTTAGTCCTCTGACAAAAATACCAATGAAGACACTGTATAGCAACCATTACTTCCTGAAGGTTTGACCTCATCACATCTCATTAAAACACAAGACCAGATTTACATGCTACAGAAAACTTCCAGCCATTTTGTACTGCTATTGACTTATTTCAAAACTGAAGTTTAGATCCCTAAAGGTTAGCCTCTTTTGTTGGTTTGTCTTTTCTTCAAAGACACTGTTTTTAAACATTGCTAACATTCAGTGCTGAAACAGCACCCTAAAAGAATACATTCATTATCTATTTGAGGATAATGGCACATGGTGGTTTTTTTGTGATTGGACACACTGAATCTGTTATAATCATAGAGATGAAAATTTCTTTCCATCATCTGAGATTGAGGCTTTCAGACAACTGTGTTTAAATAGAAAAAAAAATCCATATTTAAATAGTCCCCGCAATAAACAAATTTAGGATATGAAATTAAACAAAAAGCCGGGGGTGGGGGGGAAAGAAATGGCAAATCTGGGAAGAACAGAGGGGTGCTTATAGAAGCTGCCATTTGTATGCAAGCTTTATGCACTGTAAAGTGGCAGCAGCGTTATTACTACCAAGGTTTACAGTCCAAGAGAGCAAAAGAGCACCCTGCAGGTACAAAGGACTAATTTTGTTAGTGATAAAGGTTTGTATGGGATGCAGCTTTACATCTCTTACTTGAACAGTTTTGTGCTGATGTAATTCTAGCTTTGTCATTAATCCTGATACTACACAGGGTAGAAAAAACAGACCTAACCATAGCAGAATGTTCCTTTAGAAGGTTTATTTTGATTGGCCTATCATTTAATATTATTTCTTTTTTAAAAGAAGGCTTCATACAATAAGGGAAATGATCCATTCTCCTCGTATTCCTTAGGGTACACAAGTCACTCCTTCAGCAATATTTACCACATATAATTTATCACCACCACAACCTTGATCTTTTACTGTGTTGTGTTTTAGGAGGACACTATTCCTGACACTTAATCCATAAAACTAAATTTCAAAGTTACCATGTATTTTGAGAACCAGGGCCTAGGAAGTTTTTTTTAATGATCTCAATAGAAAGTTACATGTTTTAATGCTAGAATTGCAAATATCACAAGAGGCAAGATGTGAAGTGTATGAAGTGATCAGCTAAAGCATTGATAATGCCTGAAATTTCCTATTTGACAACACTTACATATGCAAATTTCTTACACATATTCTGTCAGAATTATGACTAGTGTCTCCATCTTCAAATTCTATTTTGGACAAATGCACCTGAAGCTTCTGGTGCTTAGCCTTTGGCTCTAAAGACCATTTCTGGGGTTTTTTTGTGGTTTTGTTGGGTGTTTTCTTGCTGTTTGAAATCAATGAGTGGTTGACCACAGACTAGTCTGCAATTTCCCAAAGTAAAGTATTTCACTATTAGATGGAAAAAGATTTGTTAATCATAACAACTCTGAAGAAAACCATAAAAGGAATGACCATTCATCCAAATTGCCCCAACAGATCAATTGCAAAAGACTTCTTTTGCAGACTTCTGTGTGGTTATCAATTAATCTATCTACACGTGTATACACATGCACAGGCACATAGGTATCTCTTCTATTATATACTAAACCAGCTTTGTATTTATTTAGGAGGCGTTGGTGGAATGTGAAAGTCACAGCTGGTTCAGACACTCATCTCATGAAGAATATGTATTCTGAAAGGAAACTACACATAAGAATTAGCTGCTCCTGTCTTTTGAAGAAGCCTAGCTTGAGCAAGTATGGAAATGGGATTTAAAATGTTTTTAGATAAGCTGAAGCTGCTAAATAATAGGGCTTTATAAATGTAAGCTGAGAATTTCCTTTAATTTTACTAAATAACTTCCCTATTTTATTTATTTATTTTTAAATTCTTCAACAGCCCCAGAACAACAACAAAATCATATTTGGAGAAACTATCTCTATTAAGCATTTTCTTTGAAAGTATATTAATATATCATTCTGTGCTAAATGGCTTTATCCTCTGCAACTTCACCTCCTTGACTTCCTGAAAAGATCCCTCAGGACAAAGATGATGATTAATTCCTATATGGAATCGTTTACAGCAGGATCAGGTATAAACAAAGGTGAAATAACAACAGAACTGGACAGAACTTGCACTGCAATCTGTAACCCAGTCAAGTCAGTAACTGAAATTTTTAAACTATCCTTACAGACGTGGAGGAGACCACTGCATGCATTGGGAAATAATTCAGCAATTTCAGTAATAAATGTGAAGAGAAGCACGGAGTGCAGCAATAGAACAGAAAGATCCATTATCCTTTAAGTTGGAACTCAGTCAAAAGGAAGTTGAAGCCACTACTTCACCATGAGATACTCAGGGAAGAGTTATTTCTGAGGAAGTGAAGTTACACAAGAGTTCTGACAGACATCAGGAAACCAATCGAAAAATGAGATGTTAAGTCACAGTAAGACACAAGCAACAGCCTCTGTTTGCTGACTCTCCTGCTTTACCAGATGTGGCAAGAACATGCTATTTGCAAACAGATAACTTCTTTCTGCATGCACAAAAATCACAAAGCAAAGTAATTTCAAATCTAAATTCCATTTCCAAACATAGCAGGGCTTGGGTATGTTGCGAAAGAAGTGCTGAGAAAGAAGTACCAAGTTCCTCTTGAGTGGACAGAGGAGAACTCCTTCATCTCTTCTCATCTGTGATCCTCCTACTGAGTAACCTTGGTCTAGAGTACAAGTATTAAGTACTTATTGGGAAAAGAAGAACCTACAATACCATAAGGCTTGATAAATAAGAAACTGGCCTCCCCAAAATCTTCATTCACAGAACATTTTAAAGGTTACAATATTGTAGCTGGTATTTAATTTTGATTCAGAAAGTAAAAAGATACTCAAGCAGAAAGCTGTTCTTACACAAGTCAGAATGTATAAACACGTGCTCAGAGACCAAGACTACGCGGTGCTTTCCAAGTAACCTGGACGAAGCAGCTTCAAAATTTTCCAGTCCCTTTGAGTTCCTTCCATTAGGCATCATCTCATTAATCCAAACACACGAAATTTGGTCACCCCAAGGAAAGAAAAATCCAGAGGGCCTCTCCTGTGGTTTATCCTTATTGTCTTTTAATTTAGAGACTTCAGTGCTTCATTTGAAAGTTTTTATAAACCATGGATTTCCAAGTTAGATCCTGAATACTTCTTCAGCTAACAAACCAGGATTCAAGGCTCATTTCTGTTGCTTTCAATGGTTCCACAGTAAAAACATTCCTTGTCCTAACTTGACATAATATGGGAGAACACACACTTCTATTAGATACCTCCAAATTCCGTCAAATGCCTTCATCCAGAAACCAACCTAAAGTTCTACTTTAAAACAACCAGAGCCAAGTCCTAAATGGAAACTTCAAAGGATAGGTCAATCCTGTGAAATGTATCACAACACATTCATCTATAGGTGTAAACCAGAGTTTACCTGTTTGGAGAAAAGTTTGAGCATTTGGGCTGTGTTCTTTGACTAGAAGGGCTTCACCTAGACTTAATGCTCTTACCCTTAAACTGGGAACCTACAGACTTTGAGAACATACTGCTTGAGTTGCTCCCACTTCTTTACCAGTTTACAGTGCAGTTATTCTGTAGCCCACTGAGAAAACTTGGCCTACATAGACATTTCCACAAACCACCATTCCTGGCATCAACCTATCTTCATTCTATCCTCTGCCCAGAACATAGTAAAGTAACTGGAGATTACTTTACTATGTTAAAAACTAACCTCTTTTTTTTTTCTCCCCTGAATACCAACTTCCAGGCTGCCAACCCAGTCCTGGTGTTTCTAGGCTGCCAGCTGATCATGCTAGGGCACTGGGGACTCACACATTGGTAAATATTTCAAGAGCCATGGCTACAACAGCTTTTCATCATCACTGCTTTTATTGACAAGATATTTACAGTGACAATAATTTCTGCAAAGAAAAAAAAAAAACTGAAGTCTTCTATAGGGAAACCCAGACGATGTATTCTTTCTTCTCCTGCTCCTGTAACTGATCATGTTCTTGAGACTGATGAGGGATGCTGGACCATGCTCATTATTCACAAAATATCTACTGACATATTTTTACATAGTTCTGTGATATGTAATGTGATAGAAAATAATAAAATCCCACTTCATATAAGTGGCTGATTTCATCAGGACGTGTTTCTGTACTGGATAATCACTTTCACACCAATAACATATATTTGCCTATAGAGAAAACTATACATAACCAGACAGCAAAGGTAAACTTACTTATAGCTGTGGAAGTCATTGATGGGCTCAGTACAATTCAGAAATCCCACTCTGTTTGAGGCAGGTATTATTTTGGACATATTTTTAATGCCTATAGATCACGAATGAACAACTTTTATAATGACAGTGACAGCAATCAACCACTTGAATATTCCCCTTGATACAGGGCAGCAGTCACACCTTACCACACATCTTGCAAATCTGACCTGTGGTTTTCATCTGAGCCCCCTGCATCCAGCACGCTGGCAAACATGCAGAGCTTCCTGAGCCATCCAGAGTCCCAGTGAATGATTGTTTGTTTTGTAAATATTACTGGCCACAGCTCAAAGGAGCTTTTCTACTCTTTTGATCTCCACTACAAACGCAAAGGACAGAGCAGCATGTGGCCAGGAAAAGCTGCATCCAGCAAGAGGCTATGAAAACTTCTGCCTGGAGAGTCAGTAAAAAAGGAAGGCAAGCAATTCCACAACAACTATTTATACAAAAGTTCTACTTTATATATTCAGAAACTGTAATTTGCACCCATCCATCCCTTATCAGAAACCCAGAAGTTCCGTGAGGGCACGTTTCAAAAGAACACATGGTTTGTGCACCTCACCAAGCTCACATGCCACAGCATGCAGAAACTAACAGTATACACACATGCTATTAATGAGAAGGAATAAGTAACTCCTAAGGCATAATGCCTAGAAAAATGAAAGAAGAATTTTCCATTAAAATATTCTATAAAAACTTCTAGAAAAACATATAAATATTGTTAGTGAAGTGCAGAGTTACATGCATGCACTTTATTTCATGCCTTAGGATGATTTCAGATCTTAATTTCTTCCACAGATGTACTTCTTTGCCAGGTTCTGACAAAACTGTTCAGAAACCCAACTATTACACTACAAAAAAAAGTTTTATGCCTTTATCTATAAAACAGACCAAATAGACTGCATTCAGTAGGTCTTTCATTTTCCAGTCTCATTTTCCCTTCCCCTTTCACGGCACATACAGTCAGCAGAGTTTCCTGTGAGTATCTACCCTACTCTAAACCTCAAAAAGATGGGTTGAGGGCTCTATCTTTATAGATGTTCCATGTGGTCTTAAATATATCAGTAACTTGCATATCAGCTTCACAGGTGAGCTGCTCCCAAGTTGTCACCCATACTCCTAGAAAGCTGTATCTTTCTAAGGCTGAAGTTTTACCACTTGTTCCAGTCACTTTATACTCATTTGCCTGCACAATCAAGAAGAGTGATCTGCCAAATAGCAAGTCCAAGCATAAGTACCACTGTAGTCTCACATCGTCACCTGACTCCTAAAGCCTTCTATGGAAAAGAGTTCTACAACATGGACTGGTTTTTGTGGTCTCCCACAATATCTCTCTATCCTGCTTAAATTCTGAGAATCAAAACTGAACACAAATTCCAACAGAATTCTACCAGTCCTGGGTACAGAAATAAACAGCATTCCTCCTTTCTATCTGGAAATCCTGTTAAAGCATAGCAGGATTCCCATCAAGGGGCTCTTGGCCAGAGCTGATTAGAAAGACAGCTTCTGCTGAGGAAGTTTCAACTGCTTTCCCACCCTGGGATAATCTCTGGATCATGGTTTAAGGCTGTTTCTTACGCTGTATGCACACACTTGCATTCTTTCCCCTGATTTACGTTGCCTTTACTTGGCTGTAGTAGAACTACACAGAATGGCTAATCTTGAAAAAGGAGCTAAAAACCAGACAAGGAGAAAAAGTGAATAACCCATTAGATCGTGAACATGTCCTATGAAAGTTGTGTGCAAGTATGCAGTGAGTCAAAAAGGGGAAAGCCTTCTGTCTCATTGTCCATCTTGGAAATTGCCTGGGAAACTATCACATTGATGGAATGGATCTGGCACCATTCCACAGGATTAAATTCATAGCTGAAAATTAATCTTCAAAATAGCTACTAACTGCTGCTGGTATTTAGAAGAAAAGCGTCCCTTCATTCTAGCATCCTAGCATTCTTGTATGCACTATCACTTCAAATAGTTTGAACATTTTGGGGAACATGGACATCCATTTTATTAACTGGTTTTAGTCATGTGCATTTACAGTTATCTTCAGTACAGATTGAAACTTTCATTTTAGGGCAACAGACTGTATCTTGAAATGAACACAGTCAAGAGGAGTTTAACACACAGACTTACCCTGTTCCCCTACAGTCTGTCAGGTATTTATCTGTAAAGCCCAGGGGCCAAACTTTAAGAATTATGTTACATTATCTTTTATTTGTTTCATTTTGTAACATTTTTTGCACAAGCATGAAAATATAAACAGCATGATGCTTCCTTATCAGTTACCTGTCTCCTCCAAGATTTATCCAGAAGCAGGTTCCCCAGCATCATCACTGACTGACTTCACAGATACTGGATTACCCTATCAGTATGCCTTCTGGGAGAACAGTCTGGACAGGAAGCAAAAGCCTTTGCTTACACACACATTCCTTCTTCACTAACAAGGAAATAACTCTGTCTCTCTATATATATATCTCGAGTTTTATATATATTTTTATATATATATGTGTGTATTGCGTTTTTTATATCTATCTATATATAATATATATAAGTATCAAGATTGCTTGCTACAAACATATATCCATATATATATATACACACACACACACATATCATACACAGGGCCTTAAGCCTAGAACCACAGGGAACCTGCTGGTGGAAACTGTTAGTAAGAGATGGTCAGAAAACTGGGTCTATCTGCCAGCTTATGGCTGCAACTTCTCCAAGCTTTTTGTGCCCAAGTGCCTAAAGTTCAAAAAACTGTGGTCCATTGTGTTTACTTGGAATTTCTCTCTCAGTCTTTGGCCATGGAGAAATGGAGGTCTTACTGTTGGGTCATTCATTCGGCCTAAGTCAAGAAACTGACTGGCTGTAGGAGAAATGTTTCACCTTTAGGTCACTGGTTTGCATCTGGTACAGGTTAGTAGTAGCTGAATGTTATAACCATCAGACAGTTGTTTACAGTCTTCTGCAGAATGAATTTGCCAACTTACCAGTTTCACGGCATACTGGCAGGATCTACATCATTAATGACCTTCACAACAACTTTAGACATTCAGCAAAGGACTAAATGAGAGCCTGAGCTTCCCCGCTGAGTGATGGGATATGGAGTCCCCAGATCAAAGCTGAAACACACCGATAAGCCAGTAGAACAGCTTGTGTCACCACTGCTTATGTTCAACAGGACAAGAGGAAAGAGACTGCGGTTTGCAGAGAGCTCAGCTTAGTGCCTTAAAGTAATACTAAAATACTAAAAATTAAAATGTACAGCCTGTTTTTAGCAAATATTTTCCTAACAGCAAATGTAGAGTAGACGGCGCGGTTGTTTCTGTCAATACCCTGAAAGCAGCAGAATTCTTTTCATCTAGCCTATATTAGGTGCTAGGAAAACGTTAATGTTGACCATGAGGTGTGATTTAAAAGAATCTCTTTAAAAACACCTTGGTTACATCTGGTTAGTTACAGTAAGTTCATCGCTGATGTTATGCCCAGTTACTTTCTCAAGGAATGTCAACATTTGAGGGCTGTAACTTACTGGCAGTTTAGTATTATCCTGGGAATAATACGAGAGGAGAGAAGTGGGCTGTGAGTTACAAGGGGATGTGTACTGCAAGAGATTTGGCAGGCCAGAGCTCTCATTAGGCCAAAATCAGGGATGTCCTAGGTCTGTATGTAAGCTATTAATCACTACCTGGGGCTTACCAACAAAAGTAGTTTTTCCATTAAAAATTTATTGCTCATTTCAAGAGGAAAAGAATTATCCTATTTGCAGAGTTCATATTTGGGGAAAAAAACCACCAGAATTTCTTCAAATTCTCGTCAAAACATTCTAAAATCAGACAGAAGGCTTCAGAAAAGAAAACGTTTTTCTACTCCTGCCTTGCAGCAGAAGCAGCACTATTCCATCTCAAAATGTATTAAGTATTTACTAGCCTGAGTTAAAAGAAAATATAATCTTCAAGCCATCAGCACATTTAACAGCATCAAAGTAAGTAGATTTATAATTAGGGAATTAGCTATTAGGAGAATTAAGATCCCTGTCTTTTGACAGAGTCCCAGTTAATAGATCCAGTACACATTAGAGATTTGTCAAAATGCGTAACCTTGTGTATAAACTGATAAATAGGTATAACAAATGTAGCACAACAGAGAAGAGCATATATAGAAAATGACAGTAATGTAGGAAAGTACAGAACAAACAAAAATGTATCATCGTAAGTTCCAAGAATATTTCCAGCTGGAAGGGACCTCAGGTCTCTCATCCTACCTCCTGTAACTGGGACAGCTATCTCAGACCAGCTTACTCAGGCCTTTACCCATCCAGATTTTGCAAAGCACTGACGATACAGATACTACAACTGCTCAGTGCAGTCTGTATTGTTCAGAGTGTAAATGGAAAGAAAGAAACATGCAGTCCAAAATATGCAGAAGGAAACACAAAAGAGCCTCAAAATGATACCAGGACTGCCACAGAAAGAAAAAAAGAAAAGGGTAAGGGAAGGAAGTACAGTTATTTTAAAAATAATAAAACAAGTACAGGAAAACATTCCTTAGTACTTCAATTTAATCCATAACCAAACCAGAAAATCTTTATGCCCTTTAAGCCATCTCAGCATAGACTCCAGAAACTGAGATACCTCAAATCACCAGCTGCTTTCAAACAGGTAGGCTGCAGCAGTCCTGCTGAGCTGTGTTTGACACAGTTCTGCCAAAACTTTGAGGATAAACAATGAGTGACACTATTTTGTATGTTGAACTTTGTGGTTCCATCAAAGTTGATCACAAGCCCTCCTAAACACATCTACTGAACTAAACACATCTACTATATGGCTGTTTTAATGTTTCCTGTTTCAAGAAACTGGGAAATGGCAGGAAAGCATGGCAGGGCCGTTTTCAGGGCTGGTGAATTGAGAGATTTAGATAAACATTTTAAGTTTTGTTTCCTGGCCTATTTATTCTGTTATCACAATTCTGTTGGCAGAACCTCAAGCACAGGACAGCTTTAATGTTGTTGGAAAGAGGGAGGAGGAAGAATACTTGCTATCAACTCTGTTGCCACTACATGGTCAAGCCAGATGAAGACAAAAATGGAAGAACAAAATTATCACCACTTGGCGCTGATAGTAACAAGACACTCCGGGCTACTACAGCTCAGACACTGAAGGCACAAGGCCCTGCCTGGAAGAGTTTACACTGATCACAACCAGTCACGGTTCTATGAGACTAAGGGGTAAAAAATATTTTCCATTCAGACCCTCCTACCTTTTTTTACTGATGTGACTTGGTATCACAAGGTCTTGACGTCTTGATTTAACGTTTGAAAGATCTGTGTGTCAACAAAAGTGTGACTGCCTTAATAATTGAATCAATATGGAATTGTGTCCCTGGAGATAGAGAGGAGACTAGAAAGGCTGCAGAGGCAGCCAACGAGACAAATAAAAAGCTTTCTTCTGAGGTTAACTGTAAGTAGTGCATGCCATGTAATGTTTTGATGATCACCATGCTCTTTCCACAACAGGCAGATAACATTAAAATCTATGCCTGTCTTCTTCTTGAGATTCAGACAATAATACCAAAGGTAGCAAGATTATTTTAGCATTCAAAGTCAGTAATCAGGTGATGACAGGAAGCCACATCTGAGCGTCTGAACTAAGAAAACCCCAGTGAGCTTCAAGCGCCCATGACGCAGTCTTTTCCAATTGAGTGTAAATAGGACATGTCACCTCACCCAACACCCCAGACCACAATGTTTTGAAGGGAGCAAAGGAGGAAACCACACTGCAAAGAGGAAGCAACAAACGCAGTTTTAAGAAGCTTGCAGGTTTAAACCAACTGTATCATAACCAGAAACAGCTATTAAATTCTGAAGTAATAACACATCATTAGCAATTAAACTGCTGGAACTGGACAGCAATCTCTCATTTTCAATGGCACCATTGAGTGTAGGAATTGCTCAGCACTATATGCAAGGCAACCACTGGCAAGGTATTGTTTATCAGAGCGATTGAAACATGGCACACCACTACCACAGGTACCTGTGCAAAATTCAAGCCAAACACACATAATTTCATATGGAACTAAGAAACAGGACTGACCAGGAAACAGTTTTGGTTTTGTTTTATTCTTCACTGGTTTAGCAAATGTAAAACCTTGCAAAACAACATCTTTTTAGTTTGAAGGGTGCCAGAATAGTGAAGAGAGAGAAAAAAAAGAAACATCCAGACAGTAACCCAGTTATTTTGTGTAAGATGTCTCCAGTTAGGATCAAGAATCCCTGCTCTGTCTCCTTTTTGTGTTCAAGATTTTTATTTTGCGAGCAAAAACACATTTCCACAGAACACGCTACTTCTGGTAAAACACATTTTTGTTTTCATTCATATCACTGTTGTTATAAAAAATTTCAGCACAATCAAAGTAAGTGCTTTATTGTGTTGAAATCTGCTGAAAATCCACTGTTTTACAGACATAGAAAGTTGCAATCATTACTTTAATTATTTGTTTAAAATGCTTTTGATTCAAAACTGCACCACACCAAAATGCAGGTGACCTTCTACCACCTTAGAAAGAACCACCAAATCCTGGGCTGAAGGTATAATAAAGTCAAAGTTGCCCTATACTGCATGGGCCATACAACATACTACCAAACTTGCCTTCAATTGCTATTCAGCCTACAGGACACAAGTACTTTATTAGAACTAGGGAGGAAAACAAGGTATCCCTAAGGGAAATCTACAGTTCATTAAAATAAGTTTTCAAGTCCTTTACACTGTCAAAACGGCACTAAGGTGACAGAACCTCCTCTCCCTCATAGGATCTTCTCATCCAGGCACTTCATTTTAACAGAAGGCAGGCTTATCTCAGGATACTTGTACACTGTGTGTGGTAAATACTAGAAAGATTATGCTGTGCTGGCCTCTCTGCCTCTGTGACTCATCTTCTGCTGGGAGCCTCTGGATCCCAACAGCTCATTTCACGCTAGCTCTCATGACCATCACAGCGCTGACTAAGAAGCAGATGCACCCTCAGGAAAAGCAGAACTGGGCAGTTTTGGGCAGTAAGCCAAGACAAGGACTTGGCCAAAAGCCATTAAGGACTTGACATGTTGATCCCATGCTGTTCATAGTTATCTCATACTAACCTGGAGGAAAATAATGTCACCAGTCTCTGCTAGTTTGCATGATTCTGGTGCACACTCAAAAGAACAAACTAAAGCTCCATGAGGTTTTTGGCATTTCTAGCTGAACCCACTGAGAACTTTTCCTCTTGAGAGTCAGATTTGGTCACTGACAGGCACTCTATTAGCTTGAAGGCATTAAAGTTTGTCCTAAACTTCATTCCTACCAAACATTAACAAGAAAAGATTTACAGACTTCTAAAGCCCAAAAAAACCCTGCAGGCCCATCTTCTTAGTCACTCATCCTTCTGTGGGTACCACAACTCTCAAACACGACAAGCCTTGTTTCAAGTTTTAAAACAAAACATCAACATTATGAGATTGAAGTTAAAACAGAGGGGACAGCAAGGGAAAAGCAAGCTGGATAGTATTTATGAAAGATCATTCAGCAGCAGATGCTGACGATGACTGGACCCAAGAATTTGGTACTTGAGGCAAATGTTTACTGCCACTGAGATGTGACTGTAGGCCAAAGGGAGGTAAAATGTCATATTTCATAGCATAAACAACAGCAAATGAAAGACATGGCAGCTCAGGCTCCAGCACAAATGAGCTTGTCAAATCCCATCAGCTAGGATTTGAGCGGTTACCCTGCTGAAATGCCTACTGTTGTTTCTTGTGATCAAGTATCACCTGAGCTCAGTAACCACAGGTCAGGCAACAGGCATTACAGCTTATTATTACACCCTCCTACTGATCTTTGGAAGTGGTCTGCATTGCCTGACTCACACGAAAACACACAAGAGAAAAGAAAACATTTCATATTTTTGTTTGAGAAGCAAGTCCCCATTAGCGAATAATTTGGCACAGCAGTGTCAGACAACCAAAAGAGCTGGTGTTGATCCCCCTCTCTAATTGCATCATTGTTCTGTTCCAGACTCGCTTGTTCTGGTTCCCTGTGAGAATGTCCTGGCTGTGGCTTGATGACCAACAATTGGCTTAGATTCTTCTGCCTTCTGGATGGCTTTGAGCACTACTGGACAGCATGGAGATAGCTAGCACCAAAATTTCTGGTTTAAATTCTTAAAAAATTTCTCTAGTTGGTGCACATCAAAAGCACCCCACATAATGAACAAACATGCAGCATGCAAAGATCATTGAGGACTTGTTTCAAAATCTCAGTGAAAAGCCCACTGCAGATGCAAGATCAAAGAAATTTGAAGTCCAAAATGAATCTTACTGGAGGAGCTGGTTGAACATGGGAGTTTTTTCATACTTTCAGTTTACTTGAAAAAATATAGGACCTCCTATATAGTATACAATCCCAGAATATCTTAGAGCCAAAAGCTTCAAACATTTGAAATAGAATTCTATATTCAGATTGCTTATAATAAATTTTAATTATGCATCATCCTGCATAATTTACAGTTCTTCCTTAGACCCAAATTACAAAATCCAGCCTTCTGTTTCTCTAAGCAAAACCAATAAACAATGAAATTTGACAAGTCAAAAATCTGCTATTTAAAAAAAGAATGAAAATTGAAAGATAAGCAAGGGAACCAAAAAACTGGATGGAATCGGATATTTTAAGAACTCAAGAATTTATTTATTTTGTGTGTAGGACATCAAAAATTTTTCCCATTCCTTCAAAGCTACAGAAGCATAGCTGTTGAAGCCTGAAATTGTAGTTCCATACCCTTTTGCTTTTAAATTAAACAAATGATCTCAGTTTTTGGAGCAGTTTTTGACTCCAGGGAAACCGTGCCATCAAGAGAGTGCCAAAAACACATCTAATTGATGCGTGTCCCAAGAACAGCTCAAAAGAGGGCAGACATACCACATATAGATTTCAAGGAAATTACTGAAAAGCCACAGAGCTTTTCAGAGAGCTTCAACAGAATGTGATATGTGAAACATAGCATATGAAAGACTCACTATCAAAAGGGTAAATTCAGTTTGGGAGATATTAATCTGATTACCTAAGAGATACTTTGAATTGGATATGCTCCTTTGTGCACCAAATCCAACCTGGACAGATGGAGGAGACTTTATGCTCCATTTTCTGACGTGTAATTAGCATTTAAGGGACGATCAAGTTACAGACGCAAAGTTTCAAACCATTTTTTCTTTTTTACCGTACATGTACAGTGACCAGTAGCATCAGATTTTCTGACCATTTACTTGAGTGACTTACACAGTCGACACCTTGACTTTGCTATTCTAATTTTCAGTGTAATGCTTTCTATGCACCTGCCTGACAGAAAATCAGTCCAGCAACATCCTTAAACAAAGCACTCCACACTGAGCTCTGAAACTAGACTTGTGCAGACTGAATTCAAGGCTAATTTTATACAATGCAGGTTCTAATCCAAATGATAGGCAATTTTAACATTTTTCTGCACCATATCCTCCTCTTCTTGCCATTATTGGCAATTTTCAGGACCTGTTGACAGAACTGTAAGTAAAAATAAATCACCTGTTGCAGGCTCCTCCCCTTGTTGGATTACAGAACAATGCCACTGTCAAACTTCCATGCCTGTAAATTATCAAGTCACCGGCCTCAGACTATAAGTTAGCTATTAAAATGTTACTATTTCCATTATGGTAAGGAACGCTTTCAAAAGAACAAATTTGAAATCTACTTTTATTTTGTTTATAAACTCCACTTAAATTTGTGGCAGAACAAGGCTTAAAAATCAGATGTCTCATTAGGACATCTCTAACTTGTCATTTTGTGCTAAAAAGGCTGTTTGCGTGGCTTATCAAGCCCTTAGCCTTTGCAGGCTACACCAGCCATCACACAAGGCTACCTTCTGTTTATTTCTCCACCAGCGTCCTACATCCATAAGACCGTGCTCATATCCACAGGTATATGAACAACAGAATGAGTTTTACAAAATATAGGGGAGAGCTTAGCCCATCTCCACTAGCACTGCCCTACATAGCTTTTAATTACTTCGAACATAAGTTTAATTATTTCAGCAGAAAGAGACAGACATCAATCCTTCCGTCAAGGCAAGGAGTATGCAGGGAGAACGGTTTTGGAAAGGGTGGCTTGCGGCAGAAGTTGCAGCTGGTACCCATCCAGCAGCCGTGGCCGAGTCAGCCGCGCCACGAGGGCGCCGGGGCTCGCTGCCAGCCAACTGACAGGGAATAGGAGGGAGAGGCGAGTTCATGAAGAAAGACCGCGGCAGCGTGGGAGGACCATGACCTTTTGATCTCCGAGATGTTCCTGATGTACCAAAGTGACATGTCAGCTCTAATAAGCTGCGCTCTCAGACTGGCGGCAGGGGCCTACAAATTACTGTGAGATCTGAAGGCATTTGTTGTGATGGTCCTGGCCTGGATGGGGCACATCAGCGCTCCCCCAGCAGGACTATCTGACAGCCTCTCCCAACAGCTCCCAACCCGGGGGCTGTAACCTCCAGCAGGGTCACAGCCGCACAGAGTGGGGTCGCCAGCCTGACAGAGACGTGATTGTTTATGTTAGTCTTTAGGGTCACAAGCTTGGCTGGGGTGAGTTCACCACCAAAAACAGAGGCACAAACCCAAACCATTTGGGAACAGCTGGCCTAACAGATTTTGCGGTCAGAAACTTCCGGATATTCAGCTAAAACGTGCCCAAACTATTGCCTTGCATATATCCATGTGCCAGTCTGAAACAAGAACTCCCCTGCCAGGTATCAGACGGGCTCAAATTACGCCTAAAGAATCATGGCTGCATACTCAGTAGTAGCATCTGGTTTGCTTTCTTTGTAACAAATTTTCCATTATTAACAGTGCAGCTATTCATACTTGGGCCATTGTCTTTTCTACCCTTCCTGGTGCTAGTTAGGCATCAGCACATGCAGGAATATTCTGAAGGTTGCCTGAGGGACTGGAGCAACAACAGGACATTTTAGGAAAGCAGAGCAGAAATTAGTAAAAACGTAGCCTTCCTTTAGAATTTCCTCTTTCTACCATTTCTTCACCCATCTTCCTCCACTGCACTGTGACCACTTGAGCTGCTTTTCTCTGAATGCTTTTTTTTTTTCATTTTTTAGTGTAACTGATATTATGAGAAGACTAGTAGAGTCCAGACGAGATTAATTTTGTTCATATGAAGCATGCAAAATCTGCTCATGCTCTCTATTTTAATTAAGAAATAATGTACATATGTATATTGTCTTTAACTGTTGTCTTATGTTTGGGTTTCAATGTAATATTTTAGGAGCAGACTGTCACTGGGAAGAAGTCCATTCACATGACAGAGCACCCAGCTTCAACCTCCAAAAAAGGCTGACAGGTTATAAACTTCCATAATTTAAGACAATAAATCATTATTGCAATAATAAAGCAGGAAATAGACACAAATTAAGCAGAAACACCAATGTGCTCTTTTTATGATTAAGGGGAATCATCAATCATAGAAACTGCCTGAGATTAACAAGGAGCCACTTTTTTCAAACATCCTGCAGTAAACCCAGAGGAAACCCAGCTGGAACTGCAACTAGAGTATAGGCATGAGATTCTAAAATTATCCTATGCCCCCTCATCCTCTCCTTCCCTTTTGGTATAGCATTTGCACCTCAGGTCACTGTTACCTGCTTCAAGTTCTGCAGGTGAGCCATATGTTTCACGCAATGCCACAAGCCAAATATAACTACCATAGTGATGTTTTCCTGTGTACCAAAATCCTTCTGGTCCCTTCCAGCTCCACCAGAAGAAAGATCCAGTAATGGTACTATAAAAATCCAGAAGAAATGGGAGTGCATGCTGCTGATTGCTAAATATTTTTTCCCGACCCTCTGTACAGATTTAAGGATAACCCACAGTGAGTTAAGACTGTTAAATTAAGAGAATTTAATTGGTCATTGTTCACAGGGGCAAGTGGTGTTCAGCTCTTTCTTACCCTTGAATTGCATTTTTTACAATGCAGTTTCAAAGATAAGTTCCACTAACACTGAGGTGCAGCGTGTAGGGCTGCAGAAGGAATTCAAACCAAGCCAGGCCTCATGTTTCTGATTTAAACTACTGATTTGCAGGACCACAGTAAAAAGTTCTATATTCGCTCACACTGAAATATGAGTTAATCTTACTTTTAAACATTTTTAGGGCATAAGGAAATGACAAACTGCAAATTCTTACAATATTTTACAGTTAACGTGCCATCAACTGAAATTCAGTGACTGACTCATGCATGCTCTCAAGCTTAATGCAGTTGCAGGAACACAGGAATAAGCTGATGTGTGCAGCAGAATTCAAGAAAACCCATCCTACTTTGCACTGGAAGGTGTAGCATGTACAGCATTTTTTCTCAGTGGAGGTAAGACACTTAGCAGCTGAGAGGCAGCAACTTCTAACCACTCAACTATGACTGTAATCACGTCTGTTACTGTGCTTCTCATTAGATACACAAATGATTTCCCAGCAAATGTACCTGAAGGGTCTTGGATTACAAATCATTGATTAACGATTGTAAGTCACACCAAGTCTTCAGAAAGAAACCACAACAAAGCAGTAAAATTTTGCATGCTCTCATCGTGGCAATTAGGCTATGAGGAATGGAGATTCTCTTAAACTGATATATAGAGGTCTTTGAATGCTACTGCTGAGAGTTTTCAATCTTTCTGTAGTCTAGATCAAGTGATTATGCAGATGTCATTCAACTTGGAACTTCCACAGACATGTACAGTCTCTGCAACACTGTTTCACCGAGAGATTTATGTTTTGATTAAAAAGCCGTTAAAATTTAGCTGGATGTTATTATGTCACCACTTTCCACTTGGTGAAATATAGCATCAAAACTAGTACAGGCGAACATAACTGTTATCATGAAATCTAACTGCTCCATACACCACCACAACCCTGCCTCACGCAGAAACAATCACGGTATCATTTCCCCTAATGGTTAATATCATTTGTTCCAGGCCTGGTAATGATGGTGCACTTCCTTGTGCTGCTCCCTACAACCAGAAGGGCTTTTTTCTTTCCACTGAAGCACAAGAGTGCAGACTCTAGTACTGTTAAGAGCACAGAGTTACAAGAAATGTGAATATAGAACAAACACAAGAATGAAATCCTATTTTGAGAAGGCTTGTTTTTCCCTACATGCTTTAATGGGTTTTATCAAGGTTGCTCCTCTTTTTGGTGTATTCTGTTTACCTGTCCTGAAGTGGATGTACTATGCTGTCGTCCAGCAGGTTAAGGAACATGAGCTTCTTCTGTGATTTGAGAGTATAAGGCTAACAGTCCTCTTCATGAAAACGGGAGAAGTAACTCAAAGATAGAACAGACTAAAGGAATAAAAAGCTTCCCACAGAATTGTTAGCTGCTGAAGAGGATTACAGGGTCTCTGCTGGAGCAGATTCTTAAAATGCAGCTGAGACATGTAGTCCAGCAGCAAAATAAAGAATTAAAAACAAACAACTCCAGCTGTTTCGTTACTTAGCTCACATGAACCAGAACCAGTGACTTAAGCAACTCTATCAACTCTGACACTGAAGTCAGAGATGCCCAGGGCTCAGACCTGGAGGCAAAATCCTGTGACTCACTGAGCTCTCTTGTCCCATCTTGGAAGGGTTCCTGATATTGGGCCCAAACACCGATCAAACCATCAGGTGAGGAGAGTAATTCATATCAAAGCAAACACAGAGGCAAATCTCACTATGCTCCCCTATATCATTGTGACTGTAGCAAAACCATGCAGCAAAAGCTAAACTGTGGCACTTCTCTATAAGCCATAAACCAAGAAGAGAACTGCATTAGAGAATCACAGAATGGGTAATGTTGGAAGGGTCCACAGTGGATCATCTGGTCCCACCTCCCTGCTCAAGCAAGGTCATGCTAGAGCATATGGCACAGGATTACATCCAGATGCTTCTTGAATATCTCCAGTGAGGGAGACTCCATGGTATCTCTGGGCAATTTGTTCCAGTGCATGCTCACTCACACAATAAAGAAGTTCTTCCTCATGTTCAGGTAGAACTTTCTGTGAATCAGTTTCTGCCCATTGCCTCTTGTCCTGTTACTTGACACCACCAAGAAGAGCCTGGATCCACCCTCTTGGTACTCTCCCTTCAGATATTTATATACACTGATATGGTCCCCTCTTTACCTTCACAGGAATGTGCTTTAATTTTTAAGGTTCACACCTGCACACTAGTCTCACTTGGGAAATTTCCTCCTCAGTATGCACAGACATGGTCTAATCAGTGGAATTCACCTTCCAAAGAGTCTGGAAATACCATCTGTGTTATTTGTACTCATTGCCTTTTTGCATATTTAAAATTTACTAAGTTT
Source organism: Hirundo rustica (assembly GCF_015227805.2). Lineage (NCBI taxonomy): Eukaryota > Metazoa > Chordata > Aves > Passeriformes > Hirundinidae > Hirundo > Hirundo rustica. Next base: position 31,704,993 of record NC_053455.1, read on the forward strand.
CACAGGGTCCACATTAGGGGTCACAATCAAAAGACCTTTCTTACACCATGCCAGAAGGTTCTTGAGTTTCAACATGCTAATAGACTCCACACAGATTATACCACAATGGCAAAAAAAATAAAAGGGGTTTAGTAACTATTCCCAAATTCTTGGGCCTCAAAAGATCAGAGTGAATCCATATTAAAATGATATGGTATTAATTTATGAACTGTCCTATTCAAAAATGTATTATAATTAACTAACATACCGCTTCTATGCTCCAATACAAACTACCTCCTCAAAACTGTGTAAACCAGACCACAATTAGTTTACAGAGCGTTCAGCTAAAATACTAAAGGCCTAAAAGACACCAAACTGTTGATATTTTCCAATGCATTTAAATTCCTCTCATTCCGGAGAACTTCACAAGGACCTGAACTATTTTGCATTAGCTTTAAAACTACACTGAGGAAGTGTTTTAGAAACTTGTTTAACAGCTGCTTGATTCATAAGCTCACGCTTCCTGCAAAACAGGTATGTTTATGCTTCACAGAATAGACTTTTTAATTTTAATTAAGTCACCTGTGGGTCCAACCCTAAGCATTAAGTATACACATAAATCACTAAATAAACAATCCTAAACCAACCAACAGTCTCTGATCTCTGGAGGCTCCTCAGCTCACCTGATAATTCCTTCAGTGTTTTCACTCCATTTGGCACCAGAACTGAAAAAAGGAGATTTGAAAGGAGAGAAGTAGTAAGCTACAGAACTCATCTTACTGCAGTGAAGAGGTCAATCCATTATTTTCCCCATAGGAATATCTTGAAATATTAAGAAAAAAAAACTTGCAGACTAAAAATAAAGCCCCAAATTTCAAAAAAAAAAAAAGTAAACTGAGGCTGGAAGAATAAAACAATTTAACCATAATATGTCAAGGGATCAAAGGCAAAGCAAGGAAGAGAAGCTGAAGATTCCAGCTTCAAACCTGCTCCTAAACTTAAGTAGGAAAATCCTGTGAGTGGGAGATCTTATGGTAGCTTAGTGTTCTCCAGTCTCCAGGACACAAAAGACTACTGCTGCTCAACAGCTTAAAAGAATTTAATATCAGAGCAACAAAGATGAAAAGGTCTGACTAAACTCATTGTTCACACCGTGCACTAAAAATATACAATGCTATGACAAACCACTTGATAAACACAAATGACAAAAGACTGAACACTGGCCTCCCCAGATCTAGTGCAAGTTTTAAGACAAATTTAAACACAAAATAATTCTGACTTTTTCAAACAAATATTTGAAAGTACTAGCTGAGACTGAAGAAGCCCAAGACAGCATTCCTTTTTTTTTGCCTGACGCTTTGTGCAGAGTGGGAGGAGGATACAGCTCTTGTTCATACCAACATGCCCCTGAATTTTTTCCAAGAAAGATGGAGTTTGGCTTTGATGTCTGTGAGAGGAAGTTAGAGCCTGCAGCTGGCAAATACATTAATAGCATAGGCACTGGTGAACTAGAAGGGACCTCAAGTAGGTCATCTTGTCCCATCTCTTTGCAGCACACAAATGAAGCACAGATTTCCCTGTCCACCTAGTGCTAAAGTATACAGGCTTAGAATTAGCTTCTAAAGACTTTTTATATTAGGTAAAACTTAGTCATGTGAATTCACAAAAATATTAAAAATAGTACAGTCACAGACACAGATAACTTGTTTGAAAAACCCATTAACAATCATACAAAATATTTCCACTGTTCATGAAGCCTAATGTGGCTTGAACCCTTTTTTTTAAAATAAATTACTATTTTTATTGTGTAAGAGCTATTTTTTTATAATGAAATGATAAAGCATTAGTTCTTAGGGTACTCCTGGCCATGTCTGACCACCCCTGCAATGTAAAATAACTCCAAGTTGTCTTTGACTGGAAGAACTAAACAGAGGCTATTCCACAAAGCAAGGATAGAAGTGAAACAGCAAGGTCCACCATCATGCTCCAGACTATCCCCTCCAATGACACAATTTGAGAGATGGCTATGTAAAAATGGTGAGGTTAGAAGAAAAAACTGAGTTTGGTTCCTAGGGAAGAAGTGACAGCATTACATGTCTGAGGAATTCAGAGCTACAGAAAAATATTAGTCCTAACTCCTTCAGTTGATAATCTGACAAGCATGTAAAGGCCAAATGAATGCAAGGACTCAGACTATACGTAGAGAAACTCTGGCATTTTATTCATTACTTTAATTTGTGGCAAACTATGCTTTTTTTTTTTTTTTTTTTGTCTATCTGGAAGCAGAAGTATGCACAGATCTGGGAATTTAGCTGGACATCACCATTTCCTACAAGAAATACCAACAAACAGTTCATGAATTCTTACATTGCTACATAAGTGGTGGGATTTTACAGCCAGCACTGCTTTTATAAATCCATTAATGTTCTCATAAAAATCTAATGTATCTTTAGGACACAAGTTTTCATGCACTAGATTACAACTTTACAGAAGACAAACTCTGAGCCTGAAACAGCTTGACAATGTCCTTTCAGCTTGTTCATCAGATTAACTTTCTGTCACACATCAGATGAACAGCTTCCTTGGTTTCTTGCCTAATCTAACACATAACCCAAGCAATTATCTTCTCAAGCACAATTAGAAGGAAAACCAAAGGACACTATAACATTTCACTTCTTTCTAATAGCACATTTAGTTTGAAATTTTCATTTCTGCCTCTGTCTAAGAAAGATTACCCTTTTAGCAAACCATTTATAGTGAAGGGACTCTGATTTCAGATAGGATTAAAACAACATATTAGACATATACAAACCAAGCAGTCTGAGTTGCTTACAGGACTAATAATGTGTTATGGGTCCTTTCACATCTAGGTCACTGGTTCAAATTCAGCTCTAGTTGGTGATGAGTGACAAGGAACAATGAGGTAAGAACCCAGTCACAAATCTGGCCTCTTATCCCTGACTTGGCAACATATACTCTTTGTGCACTGGCCTACTCAACTAACTACTCTCTCCTGTAAATTCTACAACTCTACAATTTACTTTCCTGTAAATTCTCTTGTAAAAGAGTAGTAAGTATTATTACTATCATACTAACTCTAGAAGACTTTAATAATTTAGGAGTCTGAAAGTACAAAAGATTACCAGAAGTTTATTGCTGCTTTCAGGCTGTGCAAGAGTTAACATCCAAATACATTAAGGGGGAACTTTCTCAGGACAGGTCAACACCGTGATGTTAAAAAAACCCACCAAAACACACTGGCCACACTTGTGTATTTTGATAGGAAGATAAACATGGAAATCAGATGTTAAATGAGCCTGAAATTCCACATTTACTCACAGATAGACGGCAGAGGTTAAGAGTGATGAAAAATGGAAATCCAGAAGCAGACAATTTACAAATAAGAAAGACATAGGGAGAAAAGCATGTAAGTGTGGAGATGCACTGTGTTCTTCCATTACACAACACAGTAAGTAAATGCCATATCAATGTTAGTCAAGGAAGGAGGGAAGGGAGAGAAGGAAAGGAGTTTATCAGCCCGACATCCCTTGATAAAACTTGAATTGCCAAAGCAGCCTGCACTGCTGGCATCTGTACTGCTCTTGTCCTGTGGCAAAAATAAATGTTTCCATTTTCAACAAGTATGATGCTGACATATTTTACTACTTCGGATCCTTAATTAAAAACAAGGAATGAGAGCAATAAAGGAATAAAACACAGAGCACCAATACGCTTTAACTCATTATTAAGTTAAAAGGTGAAAAGCTGTGGTGGCAGTTCAGACATGACATGATAGATTCATTAATAACCTGTAACTGCTAGAAAAATCACTATGCCATCTCTTGTGTACCCCTGATTCTAGAATACTCTTGAATTACAGCTCGTAGACAGCACTGAGAATCTTTCATATCTGCTGGGAAATTGAGAAACATTTCAACTATTCCATGTGTTTTTCCTAAGTATCTTCAAATATTTTAACCACAGGACAAAAACATGTTTTACTGAAAATATATTTTGTTATTACTCCCACTTCAGAATCAGCTGTGCCTTTCTTTCCAGAGGAAACTCATCCACAGCAATTCTAAAGGACAAAGAGAAGCACAAGTACTGTAATCAAGACAACGCAGAACAACTTTGTGCCAAGAAGGAAATGATAAAGGTGAAAAATTATGCCCTTATCTTCCAAATCTAGTTACCAAATTTCAGATCTTTCTGCCAGAAGTAGGGAGCAGTATTTGAGCCATGTACTTCCGAGATACTTTGGCAATGGGTGGAGCCAATAAAAGCCACTAGCACAATTCCAAAACTGTTTATGGGCCATGGTTTGCCAGACCCGTATGGACAAAATTACGAAGTAAACACATTAATCAGTGTTAAGGCATTGCACTGAAGTTACTTGCTACTCCCTGACATTCTATTTAAATCTGCTTTCAACCCCTTTCTCTTGTCCACTGAAATGACTTTCAGAAATAATGTCAGTTTTAACCACTGCTTAGTTATTTTTGCCACAAAGCTGTACTTGTGTTAAGTCAGACAAGCTTCAGACAACTGTGTGTGATCAATCCGAACACAGAGAAGCTGATGAGAACCTCCAGAAAGTGCAGCAAGGAGACAAAGAGGGCAAATACCCATGTTATGCAAAGTGAAAAGTCTACATGCAAGTATCATGCCTTTACAAGAAAGAAGAGCATCACTTTGCATCATACATTTGGGTCTAGCCATGAACTGAACACTAAATAACAAAGTTTTCTGTGTCCATTCCTCATGAGGCTACTCTGACTATTCTTTACAAGTGGGGAAAATTGAAATTATTATACTACTTTGTAAATCTTGATTCAGAATTACCTTCTCTTCTTCGCACACTAAGTCCTCACTACTACTCAAAAAAGTGCTTTTCTCTAATACTACGCAGAAAACAGAAGCACGAAGACGTAAAGTAATATATCACAAAAATCCCCATATTACATTCACGTAACAGAGAGATGCAGTCTGAGGCACTGTACTTGAAAACCAAACAAGCATAATTCAAGGAACAGGACTGAGAATCTGCTTTCCATCCTTTGTGACCAGTTGTTTCTCTTTGGAATCACTGATAACCATTAGATAAGATGAAATTTGCAGACTAGCCTGTGTATTTACTCTTGCAGCACCTTTAGAAGACGGACAAAATAATGCTTTAAATGCACGTGAGAGACCGTACAATGCTGAGAAACTGACACGGCTCAAAAATTCATTCCCAGCCTTTAGAAAGTGTCTGATCCTTTTAGCTACTCCACATACTTTCTTTTCTATTTTAAATGGATTTTCAGAGAAACTGGAAAATAATTTTGTTTCAAGACTATGTTAGGTTAGACTTTATAATTTGACTCTCTCAGCCCCCCCAGTATTTCAACAGAAGACTGCAAGTTACAGCGTGGATTTGTGTCCGTGTAGAGTTTCAGTTCTGATAGAAGGGATTTCTTACCTTCAGACAGGGACAAATCATCAGCTGGAGACACCAGGTCTGCCCTGATCGCAGGGCCACAGCTCAGCGATGTGGTAATCTGATTCGTCAAGATAACCTGCAAACAGACAAGGAGAGGGGGATGGGAAATGAATTTTTATAGCTACTGGAAGGCAGAGAGAAGCCCAGGACTGGAATCCTCCGGGCATAGCATCGAGATGACCCTCTATTCTGTTCTGCAGCAAATTCAACACTCAGAACATTTCGAACTACCTGCAGAAACTGAGTCAATTGCAAGAAGGGAAGAAAAGGGATATTGTTAAAAAGATTAAATACTGAGTAACAAGTATGTTGATACATACAGGTACCTTAAATGAAACTGCTGTTCAGAAGAACTTTATCTTTTGCTCATCTTCCATGAACAATTTGATGCGCCTTTCAAAAACCCACCATTTTCTTCCTAGGCAAGCAGGAAATCTATTTCCCAAGTAATTTCTGCACTTTCTTCCTTTGCCTGAAACACAGGGCCGTGGAGAAAGGTGTGCTAGGGGTACATCCCTACTGATCTGAAGAACAAAGTACTAAATGTGACAGGGCTATCTTTACAAACGGGGATTTCTGACTGTTTTTCAGGATCACAAGATTCTGATAAACAAGACTATAGTACCCACAGTGCTCTCCTCTGACAGCTTGAGCAATAGTCATGCTTACAAGAGATGAACAATTTCTTGCACCTTTGAACACATACTGTTTTTTAGTAACAGAAAACACTAAGCAAATGCTGCAAATACCACAGAGAGAAGAACATAGCTATAGCCACAGTTATCTCATAATGCTTTGGCTCTCTAAGCAGCTGCACTTTTTGCAATAACAGTTGGTCTCCACTTTGCTGACTGACATAAACTACAAAAATTTCTTTTTTTTTTTTTTTTTAAAGAACCGAAATGATTCTTCTACTTCCACTAAGAACAGACAAATTTCAAACAAACTCTCTTTCAAATTAATGGCCTGTCTTCAGCTGTATTTGACACAGGAGAAAAAGAGAAAGGGATCCTACACAATACTTAGTGAATGCAGTTTCACAATGCTACTGGAATAAATTAACAAATTACCACTTCTAAAAGGAAGAGGAATTTCTCTGCTCTGCTCTTCTCTCCACTGCTTGTCCCTCCCTCTGATCATGGCTTCCTCCTGCCTTCTAGCACTTTCAGCAGTAAGGTATGACACACTCTCCCCTTTCTTTTGAAAAAGAAACATCTCTCTCGTTGTGAGACCCCACACAAGCTGTGTCAGGTCAACGAGTTGTAACTGGAGTGGTGGTGCTGCAGGGTATTGTGTTTTCTTCAGGCAGCATGACATGAGGTGCCAGCAGTGTGATGGAGTAGGCGACCTCTACAAGACCCTACCTCCCTGCTCATGCCAGCCCACCCATCTCTGTGCTTGTAAACAGGCATGATGGTGCCTGAGAGCTTTATGGACTGTATCAACAGGACTACATTGAGAAGAGTGTAAGTCAAATCCTCCCTTACTCAACAGGAGTTCAAGACCTTCAGAACTCCATAGTGATATCCCTCATGCTCATCTGCTATTGACTACAAGCTCTAAACAAACTTGAGGTAGCTGTGATCATTCTGCACAGCTTAACCACAGCATGCACTTTTTGTGAGTGGGCATTTATGATCATTGCAGTGAACATGGACATGGTAGATACCAGCCTGGCTTGGTCATACACCTGGGTTAAGGTGCAGCTTGCAATACTGCTAACAACGGACACGTTACGCCCCTCTGCTGTTTTCCCCAGAGCTGCTGCGTGCACCTATGAGCACCCAAAAGCAGACAGCAAAGGGTCTGGTACACAGAACTCTTGGCTGCCACTGATGGCTGACTTGTTCATAAGATTACAAAGCAAGATAATTCAACTTAGTAACAAGGAAAAAATAAAGTCACTTTTCCTTTTTTCTTGCTGGGATACTTATCTTCCATTTTAGTGAGCTTGTTCATCCTTGTGATAGGATGGGCATCAAAACTGGCTCAAGGCAAATGAAAGGAGTAGGCAGCCAAGAGTCAGTAGATATAAGGAAGGATAAGGAAGTATGTGAGACCTTTCCTTCTTGAAACCATTCTCACTTTGTTTCCACTGTATCACAAAAGCCACAGACTCACATATCCATAGTATCCAGTACTAGAAAATGTGCTGAAACAGAACACACCAACAAACTTATACTCACACGTACTGGTGAGGTATGAAGTTTTCATTGGCACACTTTGCAATGATCACATTATTAACAAGTATCAAACTCTCTAAGTGGTTCAATCACCCCAGACTTGTGCCAAAATAATCTTTGTGCTGTGCTGTCACGTATTTTATTATTTATGCACCACATTTTAAAGAAATGTTACCATGCTCAAAGAACATTTTTAATAGAAAAAAATACCTAAGCACACCATATTTCATATTGCTTTCCTTCAAAGGAAACTAACTTTGAAGGCTTCAAAAAAAATCAAAAGAAAAATGAACAAGAAGAATAATGCATCTGCTTTTGTTTCTTTTTTTTCATCTTCTGGATTCCTCCTTAACCAGGAACTCCACAGCACTGTTAGCTGTAGGACTGAAAATCTTCTTCATCTTTTATGTTTAACTCAAGCTATGCCTCTGAACCTAGATTTCAATTTCTGCTATATCCTTCAGTAACTATTCAATACCAATATCCCAGATTCCCTGCTATACGGTTTAAAAAAATCAGTTAAAAGAGCAGAGTCCTAGCCAAGTAAATGTTCCTCTCTGACTTGCTCTGAGGATGGGAATTAAGCATATTCTGAGTTCCGTGACTTCACTGATGGTTACACATTTGCTTAAATAAATATCTAAATTCTATCTTGAATAAGCACACTTCCTCTGAGATGATGCCATATATGTATACAGAATGCTTATTTTGGAATTAATTGAAAATTATTTCCCATTTCTACAAGCCTGCAGAACCAACACAAATGCAGGTCTCCCATGAAATGAGTTCAGCCACAAGACAAAGCTGTTAGCTAAGCACTAAATTTGGCATCAAATTCCCTGTCATACTTCTGCAGCCTCACCTACTGCAAAATTCTTTCACCAGGTATAGGAATTCCTATTATCGTATATATACACGCACATATATATGTATTTTCACATATCTTTGTGCAGCTCCCATAACACAGTTTGAACCTCACTCAGAGTGTGCAGAGTACTCCAAACCTCTCACTAGGTCAAATAAGCTGTGTGGGTCACTAACAAAAGAAAAGAGCTGGTGCCTTGCTACAGTTATGGAAAAAAAACAACAACAACAAAAAAACACGGCACCCAGAGTCAGCAAGCTCCTCTGAATAGATACATCTATCTTCAAAACTTCAATCATGTGCCCTTACTGGAAAGTGCCAAGTTTTATTTTTCCATGAGTAAAACTTTGGTTGTTAAGACTTCGGCAGTGAAAAGTGCCATTTAAATGAGACCATACATTTTCAGCAGTCACCAGTCCTTACAGGCATTCAGCTTGAAGCCCTGAATACTGTTATCACATCACTCCAGTGGCACATTTAAAGAATTTATTAATTTTCCCCCAAAGTTTCCTTTGTGAATCCGAAAGACATGCTTTACAATCCCTTTCTGCTATCCTTTGAAATGGTTCGACGTATTCAGAGAGTTGCAAATAAGCGTTTGAGGGAATGATTAAACTTGTGTGTGATATGGAGAGAACACACAGGCAGACAAAGGAGATCTAGTGCGAAACAGCTCTGTGACTTTCTGGTGAGGAATCATATTTGTGCATGGACAGCATCAGCTGAGTCTCACACATTGCTTCATAAATGTGTACACAGAATATAATTATATTTTTGATGTTAATTGTACTGTTTTTCTACAAACCACCAAAAAGAAGGTTTGGGTTGGTCTGATAGGTTGCCACACTTGAAAGAAACTACAGTGCTTGGGCTGTCAGTTCAAGCAGGCTTACTAGAGAGTGCTTTGCACTGAACTAGCAGTTCACCTTTTCATTGTAGATTTGCCATTAATTTAACCTGTTTAGTACAGGAGACCTGCCAAGACCTCAGGCTAAGTAGGTAAAGAAAAATTGCCTCTGTTGGGTTTCCTTGGACATATAGTGTGGTATCTTTGGACAGATACCAGCCTAGTGGACATCATTACCAGCCATGCACAGCTTCCTCTCTAGAGGTTCAAAGCCAGTCATATGTGTATTAACTTCCAGCAGAACATTCAACAGTGAGAATATTGCTACATGGTATTTTGATGTTATCATACTGAAATACACAGTATTTTAAAATATATTGTATTTAAAAAAACACCCAGTATTTTAGGAGCTCCTATTTCCAACATCAACTAATGGAACAAAATATTTTCACTGCCACTAAGAGTCACAAAAAGCCACCATACCTCTCCACACATAACTGTGTCCTGACATGCACAACAGGTAGTTTTGCTATCACTTTTATGTTCCTACTTCAAGATGAACAAAGGGTGTAGGGCTTCTTCAGTCAGCAACTGTGCCTGAATGGAAAATGCTCTCCACTACTAAAAGAGGGAAGAAAGTGTCAGCTAGACAGCTCTGCAATACTAGAAGCATGCTTCAATGCAGTCTCCCATGGTGTTCAACAAACCACTGCCTTTAAGCTTTCAGCCTATTTGTTTGCAATTGTTCAAAAGAGCTATTTAACAAGCAAAAATTTACAGTCCTCAGCCTTCCAACTCTGACAGAATTACCAACTCTTAGGAAATTCAGATTCAGATTTCAAAATCCTTTCTGGGAAAAAGTCTTCTTCTTAAAATACCACACAAATTATGGACCACACAATTTCCAAGTCTTTTACTTCAATTTTTACTGCAGCACAGCCACCTCAGACTGTAAAATAACCCCATCTAACCATTACAAGTGTTATGACAGCAAGAAGAATTAGAAAACCCAGAGATAAACACAAGAAGACAATGGGAACACATTTTCAACTTCCTAATTTTAGACCTGTTTAAAAAAAAACCTCATAACTTACTCCTCTGATTACCCTCTCACTTTTTATAGGTGCCAATACATGGAAAAAAATGGACACAAGGATTTCGCAAGGAAAACAGCATTCAGGTTCCAAACAGATCATTGTTACTCCTATGATTTAATCCACAAGTCAACAACAGTGTTAATATCCTACTAAAATCTTTATATGTTGTTGTGAAAAGAGAGTCAGTCACCCTCCACTGATGTGACTTCAGCAGATGCTAGGTTTTTGGAAGCATATTAGAAAAGTAAAAAATAACTTATTTATTGTGCCTAAACTCACAACACCCCCATTTATTTGGAATAGCAAAGTTCCTGCATATGCAGAAAATCCCTGCAGGTCCTGGGAGAGAGTTGGCCTAAGAACTTTACACAGAAGAATAAGCAAACTATTTTTTGTTTGGTTATTTACACAGTACAATTTTTCAAGTACTCCTCCTCTGCCCTTCCTAGACCACACTGAATCTACTAAATCTGACTTTGTCATCCTTGTAAATCCAGTTGAGTAAATAAGCCATTTTCTGTAAACTTGTGGTCTTAGCCTCCTTGTTAGTTTATTGCAAAATTAAAGGGAGCTCAGCACAGAACTATCAATCAGTAACCAGCAAAGGTATAAAGTCTTCTGGAGTGTACCAAAAGGCAAAAAACCACACTGTTTCATGAAATGGCTGTTTGTTAAAAGAACGAAGCAGAAATCCCCATTTCGCATGCAACACTATTTAGGAAAACTCTTATTAAAGGCTTCCTGTTGAGCTGGGAGAGCAAGCACAAGAACACTTGCAATAGTCCCAAATTACTCCACCCTTATTAGCCCATGAATTTTGTGGTTTTCACTGTGCTCAAGAAACGTCACTAGAGAGCACCAAGTACAAGTGACAAGTCAGTGGGACTGGGAAGATGACTCTGCATGCTGAAGGAGAAGGAAGGGAAGTTTTACTGATCCCCAGCCAATCTTACTTCCAATCCCTGAGAAGGCACCTCTCTCCCTTTTCCTGAAAAACAGAGCTTTTAATGAGGCATTCATGTAACAGCTCAAAACAATAAAGGACGGTGCACCAAGCAACACTACAGTCAGACGGGGCCGGCAGCAACCCTGAAAACAGAAAAAGGGAACGGTGAGAAAAATGGGGTGAAAAATCATGCCTCAAACAGCTGTGAGAACCACAGCCTTCTCCTTGAAAACCTGTTAAAGATCCTCAAGACTGGCACCAGTCTGCTCAAGGAAGAATCCTAAATCACCACCATCTGTGACAACAACAAGATATTTGTGTTCTTCATCTAAGCTCCACACTGAATTGTTTTTTTCTTCAAGTTCTGTTTCTTTGGGGAGATTTTCTTCAGCATCAGTGGCCATTTACCACAAAGGCTGTCAAAAGTTGTGCAATACCTCAGCAGAACTTCTACTTAATATTCACAAGGAAGAAAACGTGCTTAACACTGAGCATGGGAGTTACAAACAGAAAAAGAAAGGGTCTGAATGCAGTACTGAGAGCTCCTAACCAAAATACGAGTTTTCAGGAGGGAATGTCAAGTGCCCACAGCTACAGCAGCAATTGAAGCCAGTTACTGCTCCACAGGGCCTCACCTCACAGGAGACTGGCTTTTAGTGAGAAAATCCTCCGCACAGTCGAGACAGCTCTGGGCTCCAGGACCAAATTAAACATATTTATATCACAACTACTATAATGACAGGAGATTAAATACATATACATATCTTCATTCTTAGAAAATGCAAACGATTTTGGCTCACACAAACCAAATACAAAAGAAAAATCCCAACAGTTCATCATCTCAAATCCAAGCAAATCACCACACCCACCCAATACTTATCCCACTAGGTGTCTCGTATTCCTTAACTGAGCAGCCACCAGCCCAGCAGCTCAGGTTTCTGCGGGGAAGAATGTAAATAATGTCAAATACTCTATGAAGCCCAGATAATACAAGTAAAAAGACTTCTAATACATGAAATTCCCATGTCCAAAGTCAAACACCACTTCTGGTGTTTAATCAAGGCCTAACTAAGATACTCAAAAGTATCTCTACATGTTTTACTAAAATGGGTGTAGCACAAAGCTGCTTCACTGCAGGCACGAGCAATACACAAATGCCCACATTTAACAACTGTTGCTAACCCAAACCAGCTGAAAGACGAAGCACCCATTACAGCTATCTTGCCTAAAATATGACAGAGGAACAGGCTGGTAACAGTGATACACAAGCCAGAGGGAAGCAGACGGATATTCTCAGATATAGCATAACAGCTACCCTGACTGAAGGCAAAGCCAAGAGCTGTTAGAATTCACATCTCAACCAACATTACCAGAATTTGGCATAATTCCCTGAATAACAGATAGATACACATAAACCACTGGAAGCCTATTGAGAACCATTTCCTAATCCCACACGCAATGTATACTCCTGCAAGTGCTGGCCTTGCCTCACAGGAATTTCACCTGCACCCATTTTCATCAGAATCCAGGGGGAAAAAAAAAAAGGCAATTAAACAGCATAGAAACAAGAAAGCATGATTCTCTGGAAAGCTCACTAGCACCTTTTAAAAGATTAGAGATCTGTTGATCAGGACACATTGCTGGCTAGCTACAACCTTCTTAGAGCTCTTAGGAGAGAGAGAACTGCCAGCTCTTGTTTTGCCAAGGTATCTCTAATCAAAATTTCTCCTCCTTCATCCCTCAGTGAGACAATTCATAGCAGCAGAGGTGATTTTATAGTTACTGGATTTCATGGGGTATAAATAGGACTTGGAAGAAACCAAGGTACCTTTCAGAGATTAGCCACTGTATTTACATCGAACTTCTGCTTTCCATAGGAAAAGTACAAAGTTACACAATTCTATTCCATAAGACTTTTGAAGAAGTGTCAACTCACATCTCTGCCAACTGCTTAAAAAGCATCACAAGGAATTAAAACTTCCAGCAGAAGAACAAGAAACAAAGCAAAACAAAAGCATGCTGTTCTCAGGCAGCTACACGCCTTCAAGTTGAAATAGCTACCACCCAGCAACAGCCTTGAGGTCTTTAGCCTTTCCTACTCTGTGAACAGGGAATGCAGCCAACACAAACGTAACCTTCAAAATCCACACCGCAGCTCCCTTGTGCTGTGCTGCCCAGGAGAAGGGTTTGTGTGCCAGCAAGGCCCTCACATCCAGCAGCCTGCACAGCCCTGTTTGCAGAGACCTACGTCCCCCGAGAGGGATGGCCACCCGCCCTCATATCCTGCCAGGCACCTAGAGCTCCCTGTTAAGTTTCCAGCAAATCTTCCTCCACCCTCCCCTCCAGCCCCTGCTTAATGCTGGCTTTCTGAACTGATCTTTCCCGAGTGTGTAGCAAGTGATGTACCACAGGAAGAGACTGCTCTGACGCTGGCTGAGGCAACGCAAAGCACCTCACAGGAAATCAGTGCAATCCACAGGCAACTTTTACAGCCAAAACCTGCTGCACTCTAAAAGAAGCGAGCACCACTGCTTAAAAGGGAGCTTTCTCATGAATGCCAAATTGTCTTGTAACAGAATAAATAAAATAAAATTATAAACTCACAGTTCACTCTTAGGCACTCTGCTGTTCTTTGCAACAACGCTTTTGGTTGGTTGAATTTGTTCTGTTTTGAAGGACAGGGAAAAATCTGGGTTGCCTGGAACACCAGCAAAGCAGTACAGAATTTCAGTTCTGCAATAGCATGCTCCAGATTGAGAGGAGAGACATCTCCCACACTTTCAAAAGACTGCAAGGAAGTAAAAATTTATGCTCACTTTTTTCCCAGTGAAAACCCTAGTTTAGTTTATTGGCACTAGCTAGTTGTCACTGGCAGATCAAAACAGACTGAAAGCTCTTTCTTTTCACTTACTGTGTTCAGACCTTCTACACAAATTCTTTGATATTAAATCTCACTGCTTCCTGGTGGAATAAATGTATTGTTACCCCTATTGTAGAGACAGATGCACAGACACTAAGCAGACTGACTAAAGGTACCACAAATGTTTATTACCATTCCTAAACCCTGATCTCAAGAACAGAGCTAGAAGTTGGAAAGGCTCATACTCCCCCAAGTACTCTAGAACACCTCAGGACTATCTAGTATGTACCCAGCACATAATATACATATAAATCTTTCCATATTTGGGGTTTCTTATTGTCGGGTTTTTTTATACCTGTCTATACTTAGCTTTTTCCTAACAACTCAACAGGAACATGAAATAATTAGAGAAGTGTCTATTATTCATTACTAAACTAATGAAGTTCTTTTAACAAGGTCTACTTAGGGCTCATGGCCTATTTCAAGTTGATAATTAGTGTACCAGCATTTTTATTTGATTTTGATGTTTTGACAAGCTCATCAGAAAGACCATTTACACTAATATACACATGCAGATCTGGACATATATAGCATATAAAGCACAACTTCATGTCATTAATTCCATTAATTCCTCAGATCCTTTCCAATTAGCTCCTTACAGCCCTCAAGGCAGTGGGTCACAGGAGACTTACCGAATCTTGGATACAAACTGAAACAGCTCAATGGGCTACTGTAATTTACAGCTTTGCTGAACAGCTTTAAAAACACCTTACCTATCTCCACCTTATCCCACCTCGTGACCCTATGCCAACATTCTTAAAAGGAGGACAGTGTTAGTTTAGACTGCTCCTTGGTATCTTGTGGAAGCAGCAGAAAGCATTTCTAGGATGTGCTAGAATATTTGTTCCCCTTGTCCATTCATTAAACTTTACATGCAGGTAACTACTGCCACCATCACATGGCTTCCTTTATTTTATATACAACATACTTTATCAGTACCACAGAAACAGAGCAAATCTTTTCTAGCCTATGGTTACATTAGAGAACACAGAATGTTTTACACCACACCACGGTTAGAAAAGTTTTCTTACTGTGCTGTGGCCTTTCACTGAACACATTTCAAGACACAGGATTTTTATACTTGTCTATAATGGCTATGCTTAGATAACCACAGAGCTTCATTTCAGTGTATGTAACAGTCAGTAGGTTTGAAGTACAGGGTAACAGGGAATTCGGATATATAACTCCATCCCCCCATTTGCCCAAGCTATTTGACAGGTCTGTAGCATATTAAGGTAGTGACTGATACTGCACAGAAGCCTGACAACCAATATATCGATAATTTTTACAAAACAAACTTGACACTGACAGCAGTAGTTAGTGCAGCTATGGCTGATTTAGTGAATGCCGTGTTCCTGCTATTTTCAAAGTTCAGTTATCAACCTCTATAGCTGCAATGGCTGCAAAAAAGTAGAAGTCATGCAGAAAACAAAATACCCAGACGCTGAGACAAACAGCCTGTCACATTGTCATCAGTTCCCCTTCCTTCCAACTCAGGGATCTAAAAGGTATGAAAGAACAGGTGAGAACAAAATAGATACATTACAAGCTGTAGGTATCAATTAACATTTCATTTAAGACATTTTCATACACCGAATTGCATTTACACATTTAGAGCCTAACCTACAGTTTAGCCAATAGTCTTTCTCTGCCAGAAATACTTATAGTATATCAGTCTCCCTTATAACACAACAATACAAAACACACCAGTCTGAACACTGGGGTAGTACTTTTCTGCTGCACCAGTGACTGCTTTCACAATCAACATATTTTAGTCCAATTGGAATGAAAGCCAAAGTTTTACCACCTAACTTTTGGAGCTTTGTAATATATCAACACACATCTAAAATGCAGTGCAATATTTTTGTGCAAAAGAAAATTATTTGGGTATTTTATCAGTCTCCTAAACCTGCAGACTTAGACAATTAAAAGCTTTAACCTTTGACATTCTTCCTCTTATAATGTTTAATACATTATCTAAATTCAGATATTCTGAAGAAAATCTAAAAACATAAATAAATGCAACCTGTACAAAAAGAACAGTGGTGGACTGTGTTACAAAGTTTTATTAGCACTCTTTGAAGACTGCCAGAGCATTTTAGAAAGCCTTGTTACACAGCAGTAAGATTATCCTAAGTATTTCTTCCACAAAAGCATATTAAAATAAAAAGTCTACTAGCTATAGATAAATAGTTTATAACAAGACAAGGGAAAAACCATGCCCAAACATGCACGTGTATGATTGTTTTCCAAACATGTCAAGATCTGGTATCACTCAGAGGAAAGAAGAGGAGAAGGGACATAAATCATCGAAGTTTCTTCTCATCAATATTTGGGGGAAAGGAAATTTTGTTGCTTAAAACGTTCTGGAATTTCAGTGGCGTTGTCTTTGCCTCTGTAATCCATTTTTTAAAAATCCTTTCACTAGGTAATATAGCTAGTCTGTTATTTCTCCAATAAAATCAGCCTTTTATGTCACATCTTAAATTTTCTATTAAGCTATCCAACTTACTTGAATTGGAGTGCATTTTTCTTGGAAGCATGAATAATTAGAAATATTTTTGAAAGCTAGGACTTTGGTTGGAAAATGAACTCTGAAAAATGCCAGGAATAATTTTTGTACTGAGACTGCAGCATGACACACACCCCTTTGGCTTGGTAATCACTGAGAACAGGTCCACTGGTTTTACTGGAAATTACCTTGGGTCTACCAGTATCACTGTACTGTTGGCACATCACTTTTTAATGTAAATATTTGTAAACACTTAACAAAACAACCCCAAATATCTTTATTCAGCTCTTTGGGGACTCGAGAATATTTACAGCTGTTACCAGAACAACAGAAATTTCAAGACTTTATGTCAGGTGAATAAAAACAGGCTGTGGCACCTTCAGTGATTTCAAACTCTCAGAAAATCTTGGGAATGGTACAGGATCTCAGCCTTTTCACAATTAGAAAGTGTCTGCTCTTTAGGAATTAAACTTAAGTAAGTAATTTTTGTACCTCATTCAAACAACCTAAGTACAACAAAGAATTGTTGTCCATCCTACATGCACAGGCATCAGAGAAAAGCAGCTGGTGTCTTCTGAACAGCCAACTGAAATTTTGCAGCAGCTCTAGATTAATTGTTCACTGCAGCTAGGAATTTTTAAATACAATTTCCTACACTTGCTATTAAAATTCAGAGGATCATGCATTTTCCTTGGACTTCACTGAAACTGCTTCATCTAAAGTCTTCCTTAAAAAACATTCCAGAAAAAATGGCAAAGATAGTAATGTTAAAAATTAATTACAATTATTTAATTTAGAGAAGAACTTAAGAGGAGCAAATTATGCTTTAGTCAACAGATTCTGTTGTCCCAGTAGTTTTCTGCAGCCCCATGACTGGAACAGCTTCTTCCAGTGAGGAGTGAGATTCTTGGACAATCACATAGGAAACCTGGCCTAGATCAGAAATGCATTTCTGGATAGAATGGAAGTGTATGAGCAAACATTGTGGGAAATCAGGAGCAAAAAGACCAGTAAGATGTTTCTGGTCAGGCAGGAAGTGCATCTTCAGATACACTAGGTGTGGGTCAGGAGGTAGCAGCTAAAGGTGCTGGGACACTGGGATTGGTGCTGACACTGGAATAGTAGCTCAGTAGACTTTCTCAGGAAAGGATAGGATGTACTTGTAGAGTTTCTAAAACAAAGATTAACGTAATTTAATGCAAGATACTTGAACTTCAAAGCAAGGTGCAGTAGCAGAACAGAGTCTGTAACAGATTAAAGCTAACTGCTCAATTATACCTGAATCTCGGTGAAAATTCTTTCATGTTTAGCTAGATACTAATTTACAAAATACCTTGTGTGGTGTGGAGATGTAAAGCTTCTGGGGACAGAAGGGCATTGATGGCATACACCCCTCAAGTTACACTGTCTGATTCCTGCAATCATCCAAACCTATAGACTAAAAAGTGTTTTCAGTAGTAGTGCTATCAATTCAATGAAGTTATTTTTTCATTGGCTATTCCTTGGGTCTAATTAAAGATAACTATGGCATGTTTTATAATACTTTTTTCCTCAAAAAGTTACTTATGGTTTTTCTATTTAAAACAATCCCTATCTGCTGTTACCAAGCCTTAAAATTCCGTGCACGAATGGAACATCATGTAATGGATAGATTATACTCCCACTGCCTGACATACCTCCTCCTCCAGGACATTAGATATCCACTTCATTGTAGAAACTACCCTGACAAGATAAGTTCTCATCTTGAATTTTATTAATATTAGTCAGTTTTTATTCCAGACTACATTAGATTTATTGCAAGTCTAGTTTTATTGATCCTAAAGGATTTACACCGAAGTGAAACATGATCAGGGACTTGTCTCTGTCCAGCTTCATCCTTTTGCCCATAAATACATTCGCAGAGAAACAACCAGTCCAGACTTTTTCTCCTCTTCTTAACTCTTCACCTCAATTAATATTCAAGGGAGAATAGGAGGGAGCAGAAGTCCAAGCGCATGTTTTCTAATCCTGGTTCTGAGGCTAAGTAGCTGCAACTGCTTACAGATACAATAAATTCTTTGTGCCTTGTTTTCAAAGCAGGCCTAATGCCTACCCCATAAGAGTATTGTGCGATTCGGTATTTTGCTTTCCTAATGCTTTGAACTCCCTGCATGAAGTGTGATTAAGATCACAGTGCATCACCACAAACCACCCTGTGTTCCCAGAGTCTTCCAATGTATAGCTGGGAAATATCTAAATACAATTTAGCAGTAACAGTTGACCTCAGTAGATTCTATATACGGGCTTGTTGGCCTTGTAACAAAACCCTTTAAACTTCCCTCCAAAAAATCTACCGGCTTTTTTCTTTCCTTTCGGCATTTTTGGCGGGGTGTGGGGCTGGAAGGGCGAGATGTTGATGTGGGTTTTTTTAAATCCTTTGCCTTTGCTTGAGTTGGGAGTGAAAGCATCACTGGTTTGCACTGCAAGTTTGGGAAGGGTAAATTCCTCATGGCTCAACTTCTGGTATGTTGTACAACATTGTGTAAAGTGTTAGCACTGTATTTAAAACAGACGGAAAGTAACAAATAGATGCCAGCTTATTATTTGTTAGCGGCGAACTGCGCTCTTGGAAAAAACTTCTGGTCTCCCTTGAGCTTACTGAGTGTGTTTTAAAGAGCTGTTTAATAGAGCAAGGAGTACTGAATAGTTCCAGAATAGCAAAGACAACAAAATGACAGCAATGCAGAACAGCTTCAAATCAGCCCTGTACTAATTTATTTTCTGAACTGGGTAACTCAGATCATTCCTGTGCCAGTAAAAGGCAAATAAACAGTTATTCTTTGGGGTGTTACAAGATCAACAAGTACAGACTTTGGACTACTTTTAAAACACGAGGCTCAATAAGGAGCTGTATATATCAGAATAAGCAGCATGAAAAAATATTCTGTTCCTCTCTGCAAAAGCACAGGGTAAAACAGACACACACACAGAGAAAGATCAGGTCAGCGCTGAAATAAAATACTCCGTCCCAGATGTAAAAAGATGACTTTTTAACAGGCTGGAGGAAACATCCGTGATTACCTAGACTTCAGTCCAAACTCCATCTCAACAGCCAAGAAAGAATTATTGCTGAGGAAACTGCAGAATGCAACAGCTCACAGAGCTGTGCCCGCACTGAAGTTTCAGAGAGAAAGGGGGAGAGGCACAAATAATTAAAGGGAAGGCATGATTTACGGAAAACGAATACAAACTTCCTCCAGGAATGAACACTGCCTGGAATACCAGCAGGAAATATAAATGAGTGGAACAGAATTGGCACATTCGGAACACGGAGGGGCACAGAATGCTGAAAACTGCTGCTTTGGAGTCGAAGTGCCTGCTGCAAGTTTCACGACACTTCAAAGAATGAGGCCATAAATAGAAAAGCCATTCTCACCGAGCAAGAAGTCATCCACTGTCGACAGTACAGGCTGAGAGCTGTACTTGCAATGACCTTCACAAGAAAGACTCACCATTCATTCTGCCACAGTTTCTAGCCTGATTACAAATAGCAAGAGCCAGCCTCAAGAATAAATGCAGACTCACTGCAAACCAACAAATCTAAATGCTTCTTCTGATAAAAATGACCAAATTCCTAAGTGGCCCACAGTAGCCCAAACTCCACAGATAGTACTAAACTACAAGCTTTGTGAAACATGTTTCTGGAATTCTGCATAGATAGCATCAGATTTAGGTGATTAAAAGATAATCGAGATACAGATAGTTGCCAACTCCACTTTTCCAATTTGCAGCATTATTTTGGGGGGGGGGACCAGAAAACTAGGAAGATGTTTTATGCAAATAAATAAGGTCAAACAATGTCCATTCTTCATTTTCCTTAAGACTTGTAGTACTTTGAGGATATAAAGGAAGAGTTAATAATGCAGTGTATAGGACTATTCTTATTTGCATTCTGGTTTGTGTCATAAGCAGATCTCTCCATTCTTGGAGATTAGATTTTTTTCTTAAGCACCTATAAAATTGAACTAACTAATGTAATAGGAGCGCATGAAACAACTCAGCTAACCATTACAGTGGGATTCATAGTGAAATCTTGAAAACTCCTAACACAAACTAGAAAAAAAG
This sequence comes from Hirundo rustica, assembly GCF_015227805.2. Classification (NCBI taxonomy): domain Eukaryota; kingdom Metazoa; phylum Chordata; class Aves; order Passeriformes; family Hirundinidae; genus Hirundo; species Hirundo rustica. The sequence continues at coordinate 31,725,931 of NC_053455.1, forward strand.
CTAATAGGTCCGTTTGCACTACAAATCTAGTTTACCAAGAAGTCTAGCCATGACACAGTTCAATTTTGAAGCCCATGACCATAATTTTATATCATACACATGTACACACAGCATGCACACGCTGTTTGCCACAGATCTGGATCATGCCAGAGCTTGTCCAGGCACTGTCACTCCCTTCCCAATTCATCTGTCCCAGGTCAAACCAGAACTAAAAAAATCCCCTGCCTTGCAGTGTAACATTGGAGCTGGAGAAGGACAATGCCACTCAGCTCCGTGCTAACACAATTCCTTCCGTCTTCCCTCTCAAACCGGAGACACTGCATTCAAACACAGGCAGAAGAACGCAGCAGAGTTATGCTTGTCCTGTAGTGGAAGTGTTTTGCTAAACCTGACACTTTGCCTCCCTGTACAGCTGCTTTCTTTGCCTGCATCTAAAACTAGCTCTGCAAAAGATGGAAAAGTATAAATTGAGGCAGAAACCACCTTCAGACTGAATAAGTACTCAACAGTATAAACACTTTAATAAGCCCTATATATTCACACAAGAGTTATTCAAATCATATCTCTATATATGAGCCACACAACAAACACAGACATATGGGACAATGCTTGCCAAAACAAAAAGCACAAACACAATAAAAAAGTGCCTTGTATCATAATTTTCACAGGAGACTCTCAAAACACAACAAACAGTCAGATCCTGAATCTGAATTGAATCCTGAATTGAAAACAAGATAAGGATGATACCATGCATTTTACAGACCAGAAAATGAAGAAAAGAGTCTGGGAGACTCTGTAAGCATTAAAGGGCATCAGTATCTAAGAGGTCTTTATAAACAGCAAGAAAAAGGCAGGAAACATGAAGAACAGTTTCAGGGAACAATAATCACAGGTTTTTACAAAATGCCCATTTATCTACAGTACCTGAATTTTACAAAGTACAAAGCATAGGCTTGCCATTACCTTCTCTTTTCTAGGAAGAAAATAAAAAACTACACAAGTGTTCATTAGAAAGTGAAAAAAATATGCTGAAGGAAGGTGTTTTAGCAGATGGCTTTAAAATTCAAATCTTCAGAGTAAAAAGTTCAGAGCCAGACTGCCTTAAATTGTTCAGACTGTTGTCTAACAGCATCATATTTGGAGCTATGTGGTTGTGCAGGAAAGGAGAACAACACATTCGTTTACCAAAAAGACCAGGTAGAACATAGTATAATCTTATTTAAATCTTCAAAAAGAACTTTTCAAATAGTATTTTCACATGACAGGAAGAATGATGAATCTGACTAAAAAATTACTTCCACACTTTTCTGATTTAGTTTATTCACCACTCAAAGATAAGGATAGCTTACCTGGAATTTTGGTAGCTGAGTACTCTGAAATAATTCTCTGTTTGAGGCCACGTGACAATTCTCAGTGTCAAATAGCTTTATAAAAGAAACTTCAGACTGGCAAAAAACAAGCAGCTTTATATATATACAGTTTACATCAGCGTTTCACAAAGATAGGGTGGATTTTGAGTCATCTTTTTTTTGTTCATTATTATTGCAACGGAATGAACATTGAGAGGTAATTCATACAACTAAATGGGTAATGAAGTGTGTATTAATACCACGTAAATATCTTATGGATACGTTGAAATTATGGTATTACAGGCCTATCTTAACACTTTCAGTTGACCAGAGAAAGGAAGCAATATTATCTGAGGCCATCAATGGGCCAACAAATCATCCTTAATAAGAAAAAAGTAAGAATTTGTGTTATGCAGTATATAAAAGCAAATCTGACAAGTCTAGGACATTGAACATGTACCATAAGGTCTGGCACACAGTGTATTTATTTGTAAATTAGCAGCTAAGACATCCTGCATGTCTCAATTCTTCTCTTTTCCTTGAAGTTAAGAGGTTTCATGTCAGAGAGAAAAAAACAAAACAAAACAAAAAAACCCCACCCACCCACCAAACAAACAAACAAACACCAAACATGTTGAGGAAAACTCAGATAAATCACATCTTTGCAGAAATTTTGCACATTTATACTCCCAACTGTATTTTACTTGCCTGGATGCTGGAGATACTGGAACAAGCTGATATGCAAAATTAGAAAGCTTTCCTAATTTTCACAAGTATTTCTGCATTGTTGGATCAAACCAAGTTTAAGTTAAACACTGCCAGGAAAACCATTGATCAGCAAATTGTAATAAATGCTCCAAGAACTATAATCCTAAAGGGATGTATTTGTCTTCCCTTCCTTCTCCTTCTCTCAGCTGAACATCATGGTTTTGCACACACAGATTCCTGCAACTGTCTTTTGGGCCCTTATGGACTTTGTTTCCAATCAATCATTCTTTTGACTTCACCTGTTTTCAGAAAAAATTATTGAAACAAAGACAAAACTCTTTACAACACACAACCAGGATTGGAAAAATTCTTTTAACTCCAAGTGAGAAGTCAGTAAAGCATTTGCAGATCTCTCTAAACCAGACAAAGCACACCTCCCTTCAGAAACATAAAGACAATCTTTCTGTTTTGAAAGAGAAAGTTGTGAAGTTCACTAAAAGCAGCAGAAGACTGTAAGGGAAGTGTCTAATAAACTCCTCAAAAATTTCTTCTCCGTTCGTTGGAGATAGTATAAAATGGTGGGCCCAGAAAGGGTTAAATACTACAGCATTCACACATATTTCTAGAAAACAAAACATCAGAAGGAAGAGAGAAAAGAACCAAAGAACAATCTGAACAAGTATTCCTACTCAAGGCAGCACTTAAGCATGCACTCAATCACAGAAACACGGCATTTTCAAGAAAGTTTTACCAAATAAATACTTGAAATACGCACTTTTAAAAAATACATATTTATTTACCACACCATATTAAGAGCTTGAAGGAAATGGTGTCAAATTAGAGGATGCAGCAACGAAACAGGATTTAGGCAAAATATATATGCTAAAAAAAAGAGGCTATGGAACAAAAATCAGTATCTGGCCACAGAGGAGATTTTGAGTAGATCACAGTAATATTATACTGAAAGAATAGCAGAGAATGTTTTATATTGTTGAATCTTATTCAAGACAAACCCAAGCCATGAAAATATAGTGAGGTTACACATAGAGTTATAGTTCTCTTCCATATTTCAGGAGAAGGACAACAAGCATAAAAGTCAAGACTAATAATGCCAATACTCCTACTAACAATTAAGACAATTAAGTCTAGTAAGAATATTGCTTTTAATCACTTCATTTACAAACTGTAATCAATGGTCAACCCTGAGCATTTCAGAGATGCCTGGTATTACCAGGAAATATCACAAATGATCTGACACTAGTACTCCCAAAACTGAAAACTTCAGATACCAATGATAAATTCAGAAAAGAGAGATGAAGTTAAAAGCATTTCAGCTTAAAAGTAATTTCAAAAACCTGCAGTTTTCACAGAAGGACTACATCTCAGAAAACACAGGCAGCCCTAATAATAGATAGAGGGAAAGATTTAAACATCACTTTTGATAAACAAATAGACCTTAGAAAATGAACATTCAGACTAATAAATCTGATTGAGAGAAAAATAAACTATAGCAGTCAATACATAAGAATAAAATCTAGGGAGCTGTGATAAATTGAAATAGCAAATAAATGAAGACATAAAATCAAACAAATTCCTGAAGTATGTCTAAAGCAAGTAAACAAAGAATCTGCTGGCAAGAAAAAAGAGAAAGGGTTATGATAAGGCCTACTAACAGAAGCAATTCAACTGTGTTAAATAAGTTCTCAACAAAAAATCTTACACACACTTATCCTGATCCCACAGCTATTTTCAAGTAACCGAGATAAGGCATTTCCAGGAACTAGGGGATCAAAAGAGGTACTAAAGTTAAAGAGAAATGCATCAACAGCATAGCCTGGAAGAAAAAAAATGTGGCAAAGCTCACAGTCAAGTGGATGAACTCCTTAAAATTCCACTGTTAAACAGCAGCATCACAACACATACAAACACACCCAAATTCCTCTTCTCACTCCATATAGGCACCATATTTTTGCCCATTTGTGCACTTATGCTCCGTACCATTACTTTTTTCACAACACAAAATAAAATTCTCTTATAAATGTTGGCATAAAGCCCCCACCTGCATCTCCCTTGTTCTCAGCCCTTCCTGGATCTCCACAAACTCACCATCTGATGCACCAGCTGTGCAATGTGAGGTCACCTGGCATGAGATACTGGGAGTTCTTTACCTTCTCCAGAACGTTGATTTGTATAATATATTATTACAGGAGAACATCTAGCATTTCAATACACGCACTGTATAATAAAGATCATTGATGTGTATAATAAAGATCATTAATGTAAGTTTGCGATACCTCTATTCTGAGGTTTTGCCATCTGTGTGGAGGCCATTTTCAGCCATTGAAGATATTATCAAGTGCAATCTGAATAGATTTTTTTTTTCATAAAACCATTTTAGATATGTTTTTAAAGTAAGAAAGCATACTACTGGCACAACTACTACTTCTGTGTTCCCTTGGGGACATCTTTATTGGTACCCACTACAGGAAAACTCCCACAGCTCTAATCTCTATGACTTCCAGTATCTTTTCTACACAGAATAATCACCATACGAGACTGCATTTTCACATATATTTAGATATGTTTTAAATGGAGTAAGATGAGACTGAAATGAGAAGCTACTCTGCCTTCTCCTGTATCTCATTTCCATCACTGACCTGCCCCCCATTCTGTGCAGGAAGGTGTTTCTGTGGATTTACACTGAACAGGCCCAAACTGATGCAGGTGCCCAGCCTGGATGGAGGAAGAAGGGGATCGCTCCTTTCAGCCACCACGCTGCGTCACTGTGTGCATAGAACATTTGTACAATTACAGGATAAGAGTCTACCCTAATGCAGAGGCCACGTCAGGGCCAAAAATAAGAGAATGATTTCCCACCACCACTATGATTTCAGACTTTCAAAGGAGAACAAAAATCCTAACTGCCCTTACGTTAGGTTCTTTTCCACTGCTACAATGTGTGAAAACACCATTTCATTGCATCCTTGCTTCTGGTCTTGGTAGTTCTCAAAAGTTTAGACCAGCCAGCTATGACTAAAGAACTGGCTATAGCCCAGTGTATACCTCAAGCTATCATCCTGTTGGAGAAAGGTGAAGGAAGCCATTACCTAATAGGCTGTTTGTCCTATTTATTTTAAATGGTTTTGTCTGGAGGGGTTCAGAATTTTGAACGCTGTAACTTTTTCCCAGGGAGATGCAGATGAAAAAGCCAAGGAGCTGTTAAACAGACCATGAGATATTAAATGCAATTCACAGCTGCACCCTCCCTATTATCCAACCCACAAGATACATCTTCCACACAATCTTTAGGCTTTGATTGTTGAAGAAGAACATTGCTGGTCAAGATTTACCAGTAATTTACCAGGGAGCTTATTTTTTGAAAGATGACAGCAAAACTGCTCACCAGAGCAATGCATTTCATGGTAATATGTTTACATAGATGCTTTTCTCTAAAAGGAAAGGATTATATCTACGTAATATTTACACAGACCCACTTCTGCTGAAAATAGCATTTGCTACAATTCAGCTGGTGACTAACACATTGCCTGTTCTGTAACAGCAAGGCACCACTTACAATCTCCCCAGAAACTTTCTGTTTAATAAGCATTTGACTATTCTGTAGAAATAAAAAGCAAACAATCAGATTAAAAACTGAAGAAAACCTTGTAGCACACAATTCCATGTGTTTGGGAATTGCCTGCTACATTCTGTTAAGACAGCTATTTAGAATAGCAATTGGTCACATCTCACATAGAGGCATCTGTTTTTCTCTCTAAGTTCATTGAAAGAAAGTTGAGCATGCCAAGAAATCAACTTCTAGTGAAGTTATTCTGCCACCTGCTGTTGTACTTACGGACATACTAGATATTTAAATCCTAATATTTTCAATTTTAAAAAAACTAATAAAAAAGGGGAGATATTTCCTTACTGGAGAAAAACTGATTATTAATTATGAACCATTAATATATTAGACTCTTTTCCTCTTTTTGATTTCTCAAGCATGTGTCCCAAAATATGCTCATCACCAAGACAGAGAGGTGAGGGGTTAGGAGGAGAGCCTTTTACAAAGGAAAAGCCCATGGTTTAAAATAAAATTCATATAGGAGTAATTGTCTAAAAGCCTCATAGTCTGAAAACTGCAATCCTAAACAGTTCTGGATTAGTGTACCAAATCAAAGAACAGGTTAAATGAAAAACTGCAATTCATCAGTTTACACTCACTGTCTGAGTGGGAGAGAAACTAGAACAAGTGGTATTGAAAAGGTAACTCCTCTTACACCTTCAGTTCTATCAGTGATACAGCTAATGGTTTAGCAAACTTGACAAAGTCCTCCTCCAAAAAACAAGTGCCAAGAAGGTGGCCATCCCAGCTGGCAGCACCCGCCACTTTCTGGATATCAACAAGTGTCACCCCCTCATGTCTGGCCATGCACAACACCTTCCCACAGAACTAGAGTGGCTACATCACATGCTGTCTTTATGTTTTCCATTGTTTTGCACATGCTTAAATACTTGTCCACAGTGCAGGCAGGTATAGGAAGAGTTTGGGGAAAGGATGGAAAAAAGATGGGACACCTAAAAGAACCGCGGAGGGACATCAGGGGGAGCAGTTACTTTCTGAAAGATGATCCACTCACTTGGGAAACGCCTTTGGATTTTTAATTATTGTAATTAATGAAAGACAAAACTCTAGATGTAACCTAAACTGGAGGGGAAAAAAATAAATAAATAAAAATAATCCCTGACCAGAGAAGGAAACTCTTATTCCACAAAACAAATATCCATGCAACACATCCCTACTCTGTCCAACAAAGGGCTCCTCATAGTAACGGGACAAGAGGGTTGCCTCCATTCCGAACAGATTGGACTAAACTTGCTTAGCTCATGACACTGGAGGGGGATCACAAGACAGCTCTTTGTATTAATGTAGTTACTTGGTCTACTCTTCATTTGGAGCACTACTAAAAGCTTGCTCTGCAATGGCAGATACTGCCATTTACAATGAATATTCAGCTGTTCCTTCAGGCTCTTCATCCCTTTGATATCCTGTTGCCTGTTACACATTAGACAGGAGTGCAAACACTACCTGCATGGCAGCCTCACACTCTTTCAAATGAAGCCCCCCAGCAATTTTTGCTTTGCCCCCTGGTCAAGTACAGGAATTAGCTCTCCAGACAACAGCTCTGCATTCCACCGCTGGTTCTTCTCAGGGAAGTGCTCCAGCAGCCCCTGAGTGAAAGAGCATCCATCTCACCTGCTGCAGGGAGCCCCACACAGCTGTGCTCTCTCCACTGTGGTGGGAGAGGGCGTGAGGACTTGTTGGCCAAGTTAGATGAGCTCAGCAGTGGTTCTGTTTCTTGCTTACCTGATTTCTAGTACATTTGTCTCATTGCTCAGCCCAGTGAGCAGAGATGCAACATTAATCACTGCTTTTCATTTCCAAGTTAAATTCTATTTCCAATTTGCAAATCATGGGAAGGAGATTTTAACCAGATCTGGAGGTATTTATATAAACCCATCCACTTTCACCTCTCTGTCAAATAATTTATATATGCTAAGCATTATTAGCTCTCCTTTTTGAAGCAGAATGGCAAAAGAGACTGAGATAAGCAACAAAAAGCCCATAGCAGATCTAGTTCCTAACACAGATCTTGGCCTGTCTTTCCATTGTAATGAATACTAAATAAACCTGCAAAATAGCATATTCATGCATAAAAGTCAAGTTCTTAAAAAAAGTGTTTTTACTAGTTCTGGTTTCAGAGTTCTGTTTTCTGTACTAAAATGGAAGGTCATCCTGTACAAACTCAACTCAGTAATTTTTTCTGCTCCTGAATTTTGCTGTCCTTTGCTTCATGTTGGTATGCAGTTGTTACATTAAGGATTTATGCAGATGTTTTACTTTTTACAGTAAGCTAATTCCATTGTTTGTGCCATAGATGGAAGCCAACTAGCATTTCTTCCATGCATTCTAACATGATGAATTCCATTTTTTCCCCCCATAAGGTATTTTCCCATAGGAATTTCCATGAGGAATGTTATTCCTTGTAGTGCCCTCTTCATATAATTCTTGTCCCTTTCAACAAGGTAGATAATTAAGTACTTTTCCCCTGAAGCTAGATTATCTATTGATGAAACAAGATGTACTACCAAGGCCACACCTTATGATTTGATTAATTTGTTCTCTGACCTCTTTTTAATCACACTTGGGACTTCAGTTTCGTAAGGAAACACACCTGGACAGTGCACAAAAAGAGAGGTCAAGCAGATGACATCTCAAGCTGTATCGTGGCTGGACTGTGCATCCCCCCTACAGCGATTTAAAATGTTTATTTTCTAGCATTTGATATTGCAGAAGTTACACATCACAGACTCTTATCAGAGCAAAGGCATTTTTGACACAGCCTTCATTCAACTGCATGTTAATAAATGACCACCAGAAGAAAGACAAAAGAAAATCCAATCCAACTGTCCATTACTGACTCAATTAAAATCATCCATAACACAACTGCAGCAGGAAGAAAATCACAATTCTCTCACCTGCCTTTTCATTTAGCTTCAAAGTCCAGAATAAATGCTTCTCTTAAGATCTCTTACCCTTTAGTTTATTAATTTTTTTTATATATAGACTAAGAGATCCTAATGAAGATGGAGCAGCAGAAGTGCTGTTGTCCAGTGCATTAAAAACTATCCAAAGACCATATGGAATCTACTGAATAATTTCTCATACACCGAAAATCTGCATTATGCTGTATCAACTACCATACACTGTGAAGAAATTATTTATACTACTGCTGAACTTCACACATTGCTGTGACTAAGAATGAGTCATTAAACTACAATACAGTGTAATGCATATGAAAGGAAAAGCAAAAGTCCTTGTGTCAAGTCAAACCTGAAGATTATTTCAGAGAAAAGAAGAGGGGTGATCTTTCAGGATTTATTTGGAACACCTAGGTCTCTAAGCAAAGAACACCAGGTACTTGGGTGAGCACAAGATGTTGAAACCATGGGTTTGCATCTCATCGATCGCACACCCTTTCCAGCAGTAATCTTTCACTCCAGGACATGGGCTCAGACCTGACTCCGAGGGGAGAAGAACACCTCTAACCAAAAACTGCCAGCACCAGCTACTGAGCACAGGCCTGTAACCCACACACCCACCCTTCACAGGGCAGTGGTCGCCCATTCAATTACTGTCCAGACTCAAACCTTGCAAATTCTGACAAAAATCACAGCCTGAGGTCATGTAGCTACATAACCTGCACATTATGCACCTTTCATTAAAGAAAGTGTAAATGCAGTAACCTGTTAATAAATACATCTTGCAGGGCCTGAAAAATGTGAGAACAAACAAACATTTCATAACACATATAAAAAGACTTTCCAATTAACATCCTGTTTTGAATATGTGGCTGACCCGCAGTGGCCCCTGGCAAGAGTCTGCCAACATCTCAGGCCAGCATGAGATGATACTTCTGGCAGTGCTTCCATTCCTCTACAGGTCAACAAAAAGCCAGCTTATCCAGCTTACCTGATACATAGTGCAATGCAGCCAGAACCTCAAGCTATTTCCTTGAGACAGAATAAGTCAAGACATGAAAACGATTAACCAAAATGAAGTGCAAGAAAATTGCCATAAGTGAAGTAAAGCAAGGATTGCACCATTTGTAAAGCTGGGGCTTTCCACAGGCTGATAATACTTTGCTATTTCTCTCTCAACATTGTGGTAAGAACAGCAGACAGATAGACAATGGCTATTTATCTTTGATGCTACATTCAGCCCGAGAGATCTACAGGGCACAGTTATGTGACCTTCTGTGGGCAAACACAATCCTGCTGTGCCCGTGGTCCAAGCAGAATGGAAAACATGTTAGTGCAATGCTAAGACCAAGATAACACACAGCACATCTCATCAGGCTTCAAAGCAACCCCAAATCTACCTGCAAACCTAGATACTGACATGGTATGAAGGAAAATAGCACGTAAATGCTGTAAATGAGACACCTTTACATTTGCTGCAATAAAGAGGCACCCTGCATCAGACTCTGCTGCCCAGCTAAAAAGAAAATATAAGCAGCTAGGTAAGGTTCTGGTACTGATTCCTGGGCCTGCTGGAGCTTCAAGGCAACTAAAGCATGGACTTAGCCAGTATCAAAAAAAAAAAAAGAGGATGCTAGTCATCATTCTAGTGCTCATCCATGCAAATCACATGGCAGTATTCTAAGCTTGAATGCTTTAAGAGAGATGTGGCGCTCAAAGGATGATAGATTTTACACTTAGTTTATGTGTCTTAAACTGCAAAGGTGCTATGGAACATTGCATTATTTAAAGGGAAGAGAAAAAGACAAAGGCAACAGTTTTGACAGCTGGCACTCAGTTACTCTTCTATGAAAACACATATGAAACAAAGCAACACACCTAGGCACAAGTAAATAAAACTCAAAATAATTTGCTTCCCCTCAAAAAAACATTCTCTTTGCTACAACAACAAGCTTGCAATGCTCAGAACTCTTACTTAAAATTCCTTTAATTCTATCTTTTGCATATTTATCTATTTTCAAGAATACATAATAGATTTAAAAACCATTTTTATATGTATAAACACATATATGATTTATATATGGAATTTCTTCCACTTTTAGACAAAATGTCTTGTTTCCAAATGCTGCCATTGTTGTAGTCTTAGACAACAAGAGTTTCGCCACAGAGATTAATTACAGCAGGGACAGGGCAAAATATTTTTTTTCCACGCCACCTTATCACAGAGCTGCTAAACTACCACTGGCCAAATTCCTCCTTTGTAAACATTAAATCCTCAAGTGCTGAATAAATGATGGCATTTGTAACGTTTGCCAAAGTTGCGCAACAAATTTCATACACATGAAAGAACAACTAGATGACTCTAATTTCTGAGCACCTACCACCTGAAAGAGGAGTAGAGTTCACTATGTTTTGGCTGAGTGAACAGCCACTGATATGACTCTTAATTTAAACCTGGGAAAATGAAATGTTTTTCTTGCCCACTCTTTGTTTCCTCCTAGCATCCTTCCAATTAGCTAGAGTTACAGTAGTCCTGTTTACTTCGCAACTCTCCTCACAATTACATTTGAAATGGCCAGAGACCATCACCTTAACAAAATCCAAAATAGTACCTCCTAAAGACATTACAGGATCACCCTTCACAGCCTCACAAAAGGTGGAGAAACTCAGATTCAAAAGTAGATTGGGAATATCAGTATGTGTTTTGGAGTGTGGAACCTACCACCCACAACACTGGACACTGTGATCACTCCTAAGAAAGGGATACTCAATGACTTTGTGAAGTCACCTACTGAGAGGAAAAAAATCAGTGGTGATCATTTTACTAAAACTGGGCCTTAAATCCTTCTCTGTAACAGCTCTGTAACAACTCTTTTTAGTCTGGTGAAAGAGTCTGCTTAGGGACTTCAAGAAAGGCTGAATTATAATGTAGGAGCTCCTGGCAGTTTTCATCACCTCAAATTACACCTAGAGGACCTAGAAGGATGAATTCTGCCCTGCTTTATTTACTCCGACTTCCCTCACAAGCTCCTGACACAGAATCAATAGTGAGAAAATTCTCTTCTTCCAAGATGACCTCAAATTCAGTGAAGCACAACCCCATCTCCTCTCCTCGTTAATGCTTGGATCCAAGCACACACATACATGACTTATATCCTGTATTTGGGAGAGCAGGGTGATATGAGTCCCTGTAGTCCCTTTCAAATTTTTCTCCACAAACACACACAAGACACATAGGAGAAGTTTCGAGGCGTCCTGTGTATCTTGCAACTTCTGTTTAGTTTCATGCAATCCTTCCAGACACAAATGAAAGCCAGATTTAGATCACGTTAGATGATCTTAGCAACCCTTACAAGAAGCAGCAGGTAGCCAACAGTCTGATGTCACCTTTTACCAGGGGTTCTTTCCCCCAAAGCAAAGTAGAGGATTGCTTCCAAGCTTGGCTGGATTCAACACTAATTATGGGTTTATTAACTGCAACAGTACTCTCAACTAATTAAAGGCAACTTCTACTGTAACTATTCCTATCAGGCAAAGATATTTCAAATTTTATCTGCATTTTAAACAGCTCCAGAGGATATCACTCAAGTTCCTTCTATGTAGAAGTGATGATGAGTCTAGCACAATTATCAAATAGTGCTTTTGTAAGGCAAGTTAGACCAGTAAAAAGTGAATGTGCCACACATTCCACCTCCTCCTTTGCGGAGCATTTCAGGGCTTTGCTTTCAAGTTCATAACACTCTACATTATCACGAGGACACTGACATCTCCACAGTGTTAGAAACTGTGAAGCTGCCACACAGGTAAGGAAAGAGGACATCCTGTTCTTTACAGAGGGCATCCAGACAAAAATCTCAGATCAGTGTGAGCTTATCACAAGCACTGCTCTTTCCATCCATTCTTCCAACAAATTAAAATCCTTCATTTACAATAGTTGAGACAACAGTAATAGCAGAAGAATTTATTCTTTGAAATAATTTCAAAACTTCCCTTCTTTTCATCTATTTTTGGCAAGCATCAGGAGACCAGAAAGACATACTCAGCTCTCCCCTAAGAAATGTGAACTGCAAACATTAGGGTAACTGAAAGGTGTAAGGTTTATAATGCACCAGATTTGTGTTAACTCTGCTTCTCTATATTTTCTTGATGAAAAGCAAAAATACTAAGGTCTTGCCAGAGAGCATGATTTAAAGGGACCTAAAGCATGGACTTTAACCATATGTTAAAAGTGACTAAATTCAAAATGTGAGTCTTCCTGGACCAGCATTATCATCTACTGAAATGATCATATCCAGCAAGATTTCAGCCTTACTTTAGGCATTCTGTTCACCTTGGGCAGAAGTTGTATTTTGATGAATTTGAATATATTTGTAATCAATTCACACTCATATTATCACTAATGGAGTGACATATGTGTGGCAAACTCAAAATGCATTACTCAAACCCTCCTTTTTCAATGATTATTTTTTTATACAGCAATAGAAATATGTCCTTTCACTGGAGGCCTGAAAAGGTTTTGAGGGGGATTTTTATTTGCTAGAACTCAGCCTGGGACAACATCATAATGTAACATTATAATGCAGTGTTCCTTTAGGAAAGAGATGATTAACCAAAACCAATACCATATTTATGCAATCTCAGATAAGGAAAACAAAATACCTCAGAATATAAACAATTGCCACAGTTGTCATGGGAGTATTTGTCTACTCACCCCTTGACTGCAAGGACATGGTGAGTAAGGCAAGAGAGGAGGTGGTGCCTTATTTCGAGCTAAAAAGAATAAATAAGACAGACAGATCTGCTGTATTAAATCTTATGTTCCTTAGTCTTTGCCATCTGGCAAGTGATCCATGGCTCATGTGAAATGAGTGGGTGGTCATGGTCTGGTTTGTACTAGACATTTCTTGGGATCACAGAAAAAGAAAACAAAACACTGCAGTTGGCACCAACCACTGCTCTTGTTAGTGGCTTTCAGCAGGCGAAGGACCAAACAAAACTGAAGACTAAACCTCACCCTCCTACAGAACTGGTCACAATTTCAAAAGTCAATAAAAGCAAATTTGTGTAAGGGAGAGGGAAAGTTTGCAATGCCTCTGGGTCTGTCATTCTGTTACAGGTAAAGAAAGCAGAGATATTAGCCCTTGGAATCATCAGTGACTCCACCATCCCCAGTCTGATCATTCAAACTCCTGTGAATATCAGCTCTGGAGCCTCAAAGGGCACAAGGAGTTTATAGCACTGATTTCTTTTTCTGGGTTATTCTGATCCTAAAACCTTAAACTGACATTATATAAAGTTATTAGCTGAAAAAAAAATTCACCTTAGCATAACAGGCTCAACAGAGAGGTGAGTAACAACTACATGCAGGACCCAACCTAGGACACTGCTGCCAGCCTTAAATTAGTTTCAATAAGAGCTGTGAAAAGTGAAAGGGTTTACTTACAAAACTTTATTAATACCTAAACAACAATGCTTAATGGCAGGTTTTCTAATTTGAGGAATTATTTCAAAGGTTATCCTGCTGAAAAAGAGCCAAATACTACAGCATATACATTGTTTCACATTTAATACATGAAGATTTTTCAAGCACAAATAGCTTTAAAGGAAGCCATAAGGTGAAGGCAGACTTGTTTTTCCCTAACAATCTGGAATGTTTTTATTCTGAACTCAAAGTAAAAAAGGGGTTCAGGACCGGATATCAGAATCATAGAATATCCTGAGCTGGAAGGAAGCCGCAAGGATCAAAGTCCAAATCTTGGAACTACACAGGACACCCCAGCAATCACACCCTGTGCCCAAGAACATTGTCCATTGAATTCTGTCAGGCTTGGTACTGTAACCACTTCCCTAGAGAGCCTGTTCCAGTGCAAAACCACCCTCTGGGGAAAGAATCTTTTCCTAAACCTCTCCTGACACAGCTTCAGGCCATTATCTCAGGTCCTGTCACTGCTCACCAGAAAGGAGAGATCGGCACCTGCCCTGATGCATCCCTTCGTGAGGATGCTGACGACCATCATGAGGTCTCTCCTCAGACTCATGCAGGCTGAACAGACCAAGAGACCTTAGGCACTCCTCAGGTGGCTTCCCCTCCAGACCCTTCACCATCCTCATGGGCCTCCTTTGGACACTCTCTAATAGCTTAGTCCCCTTTTTATATTGTGCCCAAAACTGCACACAGGACCCAAGGTGAGGCCACAGCAGAGCAGAGCAGCACACAGCAGGACGATCCCCTCCCTTGCCCAGCTGTGATGCTGTGCCTGATGCCCCCCCAGGACAGGCTTGGCTCTCCTGGCTGCCAGGGCACTGCTGGCTCATGTTCATCTTGTCATTGACCAGGACCACCAGGTGCACTTCCACAGTGCCACGGTGTATTCCTTTTATTTCAACGAAGACTCATTTAGCATTGAGTCATATAATGAAATGGTGCCATTAAATATTTTTAATTCAATATACCAACTCACTGAGCAATTTTAAATCAGATTTCAGCTGTGGCTGAACAACAAAAGCAAACCTAACTCCTGTTTGCACAAATAGTATCAAAGCAATTACACAAAGGCAAGCTGGATAGTACTCTGTCTCCCATTTCAGGGAATGTATATTAAAATAACATTTATTTATTTAGTTTTAAGAACTTGCTCACTATCTTATAATTTTGCAATAAAGAATTTAGACAAATAATTTTGTGAGTTCTCCATGGCTTTTCTTTCACAAACCAAAATTTACATAGGAACACCAAGTATCCAGACTAAAATACTAATCTAACTAAATCTATATGAGATTAATAAATGAAAGAAAAATCATCAGAATCAGTCTGTTAAGGTCACATGTTTCAAAAGCAACAGTTTTTCCTTTGAAGCTATTAATTCCAAAGGAGAAATGAAAAATGTATGGCTAAGCTCCCAAGAGGTAATATATTTGTCTGATTTAATAAAGAAAAGATTGCACTCACATCTGCACTGGGATTTTTTTCTGCATGCAAAAAGAGTTTCTAGTTTCTTCAAATCTCACTGGGCAAGACTGGAAGATTTAATGACTGATCAGTCAGCCATAAGCCTAAACATTTTAAAAAGCAAATTACACAGGAATACTACACAACTCAGTTTTTTATGACACATACAGCTTTTCCAAAGCCATCAGACCTAGCTGCTATACAATTTTTAACCAGTGAACAAAGCAACAGAGATATCATAAAACTTGGCACGGTTCTGAAGAGCAGGAGAAAAAAACCCCACCAGAACAACCCAGAAAACCCAACGAAAAACAAAACCCCAGCAAGACCAAGCTGTTGAATCTCTGCCAAAACACACATCCAGCAGTGCTCTATGAAAGAAGGGTAGAGGAAGGTCACCAAACTGTTCTCTGCTGTCTGCCCTGTTCTGTGGGGCTTGTATATCCCTTAAAGCGTATGTGCATAAATTAAGGATGGGGATTTCTTGATTTTAACAAACCAAACATGTTATCTGTGGTTGTTACAAACAGGGTAAGTCCAGGGTAATCATTGTCACCAGCTGGAAAGAGAGAGCACTTTCAAAAACTATTTTAGCATCTGAAGTTGCTCAAGTAGTAGTTAAGGAAACTGCTTTGGATTAAAACACACAGTATGCCAAGAGCTGTTATATTGATATCTTAATTTTGAAAAGTCTTTCATTCCAAAAAAGAAAACGATAGAACCTAGTTCCATTGGCTTCCTGTAGGTTGGATTTCTACTGTTTCTGTAACATTTTACATGAGTGTAATGTGATGCCGATGTCAAATGGAAGATCAACAGCACTGTTCTCTTGAAGAGAAAACATGAGTAGCTTGTGAAGAGAGAGAATGGCACTGATTTTTCCAGTGAAGCTATTCAATTAAAGACATTATGGAATTACAACCTAAAATAAATAGGCATTTTGTATTTTTTAACACCTGGATGTTATGACTCGAGCATAAACATAAGTTCTATAACGTCACTGAAGTATAGCAACACCTGAGGTCAGAAGAAAGCTGCTTTTCAAGAGCATACATGTTTCCCAACTGCTTATCACAAAACATCAAAAGCCGTATCTTTTACAGCAAGGACAAAATAAGTAAAGAAAATTCAGCAACTTTAACAACAATCTGTGTTAAAAAAACCCTACAATAAATACTTCAACCACAGCAACTAGTCTGGGCCTTGGCTTCACCTTTCTTTATAAAAACTGACTTTAAACTGTGTACTACTCTCTAAAACTCTATTCCAAGATCTACTGGCCTACCATACTTTCCTACCAAGTATTTCTGTGGAGACTGCTCTTCAAGCAGTGTCCCAGCCCCATTCACTCTCTCCTGATTATTTGGCAAATTCAAGACCTGATACCCAGTGTCCTGGGTGACTTTATGATGCTTGTATCCCCAGTTGTCTGCTCTGTTTGTGCTGCATCCTGAGTTCTGTGCCTTTAAGACTGGCTCTAAGAGCAAGGAGAAGCGCGGAGTTTGTTTCGAGAGAACTGCCTGACTCCTCCACAGTCTTCTCTGGACTGGGTGTTCGGCGGAGGCTTGGAGAGACTGCAGGACAGAGATCTTTTTGCTTTTAGTTAGTTTTAGCGAGATAGGGCAGAGAAGTTCCCTGGACTGTTTTTTTCCTTTTCCTTGGAACTGTTTAAACCTGCCCTGGACTGAAAACCCAGGGGAGCACTGGGGGCTGCACCTGCGGCCCACCGGGGCCTGGACCTCGGCATTTTCCAGCAGCGCCGGAGGGACTGGGACTGAGGAGAGACTGAGAGAGAGAGAGCTGAGCTACACCCACGGCAAGGACTTTCTCAATTTGCCATCTCACTTCAGAAGGAGAGGTTTTATTGTCTCATAGTATTCATTCTTTGTACTTGTGGGCACTTTGCTTATTAAGTAAAATAGTTTTTTCCACTTTTCTCTGAAGAAGCTCTTTACCAGACCAGTTGGAAGGAGGGGCCACTGGGGTTTGCTCCCCGGAGGGATCCCATTCAGGGGTTTTCTCCCGAATTTGCCCTAAACCAGGACACCCAGCAATGCCGGCACTTCAGAATGACTGTAGCACAAAGGAAACTTCAAACAGAGAGCACACCCAGCCCCTGGGTATTCTGAAAAGGAAAGCGAGAACCTGTTGGGAAAAAGTTCGAAAAGAAAGAAAAAAGGTTTAAGGACTGAAGAGATTGATGAAAGATTTAAAGAAGTTACTGCAGAGCTTCTATAAATAACAAAGCCTAGGAGGAGGGACAATAGACAGTAGTAGTGTAAAAATCCAAAATTATCAACAGAGAAATTATGTATTCTTCTACAATGAACTGTACTTTGGAGATTTAGTTTGTTATTTATATTTACCTCAGGAAAAAAATGCCCAAAAGCAACTGAGTAAAGTTTACCAGATGGCTTTTATGAGGAAAAAAAAAAAAAGAAAAAAAAAAAAAAAGCCTCATGGTAGCCGAGTATCAAGGTGAAGAAAAGCACTGACAAAAAATAAACAGTGGAGAGAGACCAGCAGATATTTAGGGTACTGGACAACTAATATCAACTATGGAAGGACAGAGGATTAAGTTAACCCTGTCAGAATCTGAGTCTAGAGAGGGGCTTTGAGTAATTTGAGTGGTTCTAGAGAAATAGGATTTAAAATGTAATGCAAACAATGCATGCTGACCTACTCCTCTCAACAGCTTCTCAAACCTAATCATATCATACTATATAAATGCTTGATTGGAATTTTTGAAACCAATAGGGAGAAGAAATACTTAGTAGCAGTTGAAACGTTTTCCTTGTCACTTTTTAATCACACTTTCTGTGAGGCACTAAATAGAAAAACCTGATGGTCACTTCTAGATTTTAGATCTTTCTATTTTGAAAAGGAAAAATTTCTTAGCATCTAGTTCACATAAATGATGACATCCTTTCTACTTAACATATTAAGACTGCAGCTCAACACCAACCCTCACACAGGCCTATCTGTTTCCTGGGAAGCGTCTGCACTTTCCTGATACGGCTACAGAAACTGCTAAAATCAACTGCTCTCAGAACTGCCAGATCAAAAAAGATCACTGAAACAACCAGGAAAATTTTGGAAAAGATCACCTGTAAAGCAATACTTCAGTTCACATCCATAACTGTCTCGTAACACAATACAGGATTAGATACAATTTTTAAATAACTGCTTGCATAATACATAAATGTAGCAAGAACACTGTGCTAAATTAAACACTGCTCAAATCTAGCACAAAATCAGAATGAGATGACGTGGTTCAGGCTGCTGCTAATCCCCTGTGGTCTCAGTCAATTAATCCCAATGCAGCAGCAGGTACTGATCCCTGCACACGGCCCAGAAGGCAGATGTCTGTCCCAGAAGCTGATTACAAGCATCTGCCTACATTAGTTGGATTCAAACTTACAACTCCCACTTCAAAATGAAAATGTTCTCCTAGTCAAAATGTGACTTAGAGATGTAATCTGGACTGTCTATGCCCTTCTCTCCATCTCTGGCCTCTACTCCTCTTAAACATACACCAGCTTATATATAGATGTTAATTAGAGAAATGCCCATTTGCACAGAATACCAGTCTGAGCAGGATCTAGGACTGTTATTTCAAAGCAGCGCTCTAATGGTTACAACCAGACTCTTCACTCTTCTCTCTCAGGTCCACTTATGTCTGCAGTAGATCCTGCTCCCGCCACACTGACCCTTACAGCAGCCCTGTACCAAGATCATTTGTGCTATGTTAGTGCCCATAAACTCTATTCACAAATCAAGACTGTGCTGCACATCCTACACTGCACAACCCCAAATGAGCAGACGGACAGCACAATCGACACACCAGTCCTGTTTCACAAGACCTCCAGTGAACATTGACACAGAGAGCTGCAATGCAACTCTGCCTGCTGCAGGCTGTGGATAAGGAAGCAGTTTCTCCTCACAGTAGGATCAGAGCAATGGTTTATCCAATCCAGCACCTTGTCCCTGATAGGGACAGTAGGAGAGCACATGATACTTTAGAAGGTGGCTGAGCTATTCCTCAAACTTCCTTACCAGCTACAGTCATGAACCTTGGGATGTTGGAGGGCATCTCTAGATATTGCCTCTAGAATCCGTTAGTGGCATGTGTTTCTGAATATGCCTGACCCTCACTTGCACTAACTGATTTCTGGACATTCCTTTAGGTTTTTTTCATTTTCAATAATGGACAGAAAAATCTTATTTTAAAGTTTTTCTGACACTTTCTTCAGGAATCAGTAAAAACACACTTTTCAGTCACCAGTAACACAAGTCTTACATCTGCTACACACTTACATCTGCTTTTTCAAGCCATGCCCTTTATTCATCAACCTCAGGTACACACATGTAAAAGAAGAACTACATAAATGCAACCCATCTTAAGTAATCAGCCATCCATTCCTATGTAAAAAAATGACCAATTCCTTGTAGATAAGGACCAAAATATGTATAGGGTAAAGCTCAAATTCACCTCAGCTGAGTAGTTCAGTAAACTGCATGGAATCTGTCCCTTCCCAGGATTCCTTTAGAGTTACAGGGAAAGGGATGATAGGGAACATTACTTCCTGGAGGAAACAGAGATACCGGGGGCTACTCTGTAGTCATGTGAAATCTGAAATAAAAAAAAAAGATATGCCATACAAACCCAATAGAATATCATGATTCATTCACTCTCTCCCCATTTGGACTTGACAGACACATCAGAGCCTACAACAAAAGGGTACTTGTTGATGTTTACACTGCTCAAAGCCTCAATTGCACTGTTCATTTTCTTAGGCTAACCCACAGCAAATACCAGTTTCATGGACAAGGAAACTGCCACAAAATAAATAATTAAAAACAGCTAGAAGATGATTACTGCTTTGTGACTCCAAGCCAGAAGCTTGAAACTTGAGCAGAATTCAATTTACTCGCTTTAATTAATTCCTTCTGCCATGCAGCTAATTTCACACATTTCCTCCTGCTCTGATTATCAAAAAGAAAAAGCGGCTAGTATAAACATCAAAGAGTAGCATTATTGCATTGTGTAACACCAGGGTATTTTCCAAAGCTCCAGGTAAAAAATGACCAGTGAACTTTCTGATCCCTTGGCAGGATCAGATGCAATGCACTTGCTACCTAAGAGGTATTATTTACATGTGATGAGGTTTGGGGAGCTGGGGCTCAGTGACACAGCACTATGACAACAGCAGGAGAGAAGTAGCACACAGCCACACCACCCTTCACAGGGGCACAGCTCTGCTCCTGCTACAGTGATGAAAACATCACCTCATAATACTTTTTCCTTTATTTTCTAGCCCTTTGAAACCCTACCTATACAGGCATATGTATCATAAATTCACTCAACTCAGTATTAATCCATGCTACTTCTAACAGTAATGATACTTCACCTTTATTTACGGTATAGTATAGACTGCATTGAGGCTTGCAGTCTCCCAAAAACAACAAATACCATCAAGCCCTGCCACAAAAACACTTGTGAACTGTTCTATTATTCATTTTACTCATCCACTTCTGCCCAGGTCAAAACTGATAAGATGTGGTAATCAGTATATGAACAGGCCCTGGATTACACAAGACTGACAAAAGTAGAAACACTTTTTTAGCATTTATTCTTACATAAATGCCCCAAAAATATAATACTATGCTGAGACTTAAAATCTCAGCTATTGTCTTGAAAATGTTTTCCTAGTCCAGCACCAGAGAGAACTCTGATGGTCAGCAGTTCAGACCTTGAATGCCTTTCCTTCCAGAACCCTTAATTCAATGCTATCAAGCAAAAGAAAGTAGCTTTAAATGCAGGACAAATTTCCTAGGAGATTTAATTGGATTAAATAAATTTCTATATCAGAATTGCACTACTTGTATCTGCCATTTCTAAGGCTGAAGAAAGAAAAATATAAATGAAGAAAAATTCCTTCTAGCTCCAGAGTTAAACAAAACCCGGGGCTCCAAAGGCCTCATTTAAAACGCCACATGTGTACACAGACCTCTGGAGCAGCCCCCTCAGCAAGCTCTGAGCCTGAGGGGCTTAAAGCACAAATATCCACATGTTCCAGGTACCACCCTGAGTTAATCACAGCTGTGCCCATATATGTGACCGCTGTCATGCCTCTGACCCAAGCCCACTTGAAAGCCTTTGCGAGAACAGGTCAGGCTCCCAGTTCCTCTAGCTGCCAGATGCCCTCTCAGCCGCACCTGCTGCAGGAGGATGTCCCAGAAACTCAGGCTGGAGAGGAGCAGGTTACGAATGTGCAGCTCAGAGAAGGTACCAGCCATCAGCCCGTGGCGCCCGTTTCAAGCTGACTGCGCGGCACTGCGCGCTCGTGCTCACAGACGCTGCTGATGGGGCAGTGCGCGGCTTTGCCCAGCTGACGGCCGACCTCGGCTGTAATTCACCTTCTGTACACGAGGCCTCTCGTACAGCTGGAAAACCAGTGATGTTGCAAGTGTGGGAAAGGGCTGCACCACGCCATTGCCTCGAGTGAAAGCCAGCCTACAGCCCACAGCCTAAAAACAACATTATCTAGTCAACAGCATACAGCACTCATCTATTGCTCCAGTGTTCTCAGGGTTGCACAGCCAAAGGCTGGAGTTACACAATCAAGATAACTTTTCTATTCCACCCTACTGTCAGATGCTTGCAACTTTTCATCTGGGGGGAAAAAAAAAAAAAAAAATCAGTATTTTCTTAGCTACACCCTTGGAAGTCTCACTCTGCACTTAACAAGAGAAACTAAACAAGGAAATGTCAATCGCCATTCTCACTGGCATGAGAATGAGGGTTTCAGTCATACTATAGGCCACATCCAACAAAATGGACAAAATGAAGGTAAATTAGAATAACTAACATTTACAACTTCACCAGCTGTACACAGAGAGGCCTACAGGAAAAACCAGCCTATTTTTCTACCAATCAAGCACTGTCTTCTCTGCAGTTTTCCAGTATACCAACCTAGCTGTTTTCAAAAGTTCCATACAACGGGAACTTTTGCCAGCTCCAAGGAAAATTTACCACATCCTTTCACTAGTACTTGGATCTTCAGCCAGTTACAGTCACACATACTGAACCGAGCCAGAAAGGCTTATGCTACACATGCTCCATCCAGTACAACTCATTTCTAGACCTAATGCCATAAATCTATTTGAAAAGTATTAAGTTAGAAGAAAATATTCAAAGAAAATTATTTCCATATACAAGCATCTTTCTAAGGATCTCAAAGTCAGGCATCATTAACTTCAAATAAAAATGGAATTCAGGAGATATTAAGGTAGCCATATGTCCTGTTTCAGAAAGTAGGAAACCTGCAGCTAGACTGACCACTGCTATTATTTAAGACTGCACAGAAAACATAGGGCAAAGCCAGGAACCAGGTCAAGCCTGCACAGTACCCTTATCTACCAATTACACTGGGGATTTTTCAAACTCTAAGGTGGCAAAGTTTCAAGGGGCCATGACCATCCTTTCTTTATGATATATCAAGTGGGAAAGGAAAGAAAGGGAAAGGGACCACCATATGGAAAAATCTGAAAGAACCATTCAATTAAGCTGTATCTAGAAGAAGTGGTAAATACCATGAAAATATTTCCAATGAAGATCACGTGAATCGTCAATAATTTAAGCAAACATTTTTCTATAAAAGCATCTCATTGGTATTGTTTTTATGCTTGGAAATGCTTCCCAGAACAAAGAGATTTTGTCACTGGTCTTTTTTCCCTCCTTAGTGGAAGCTTCTTACAGAAGAAAAGAGAAAGAAGACATGAAAATATACACAGAAGTGACACATCTGCCTTTCTTTTTGTTGTCACCAGTTTAGAAAAATATAAGAAGAAAAAGGCAGCTTTTTATTTCAGAAGTCCCAATGTGAAAGACTTCTGAATCAACACAACTTATATCTGTGCAGAATGAAGTGGATTTTAAGGACTCTACCAGTAAAAAAATTGTGAGCCACTTTTGAAGTTGCAGTTGAGACAATATTATGTTTTTGTCTGCACTTAAACAGTCTTAGTGTTTTCAGAAAAAAAGTGGAAGTTTTACTCCTTTCTTTAAAGGTTTGCTGGCTTCGCCCCTCTCTGCGAAGACTGATGTGTAACTGGGCTGATCGTCCTTCCCACCCAGAAATCACGGATGCAGTGGAAGTCAGAACATCTCTTCAAACACAAAACTTAATTTCAAAGCTTGCAGTCTTTACCACAAGCCTCTCAGTTGCAGTAAAGCCACAAGTGTTTTACCAGATCTAGCTACGGTGAAAACAACTCAATGGATATAAATATCATCACACATTTGCAGACACTGGGCAGAACCCACAAATCTTTTTCTGGACAGCAGCCAGTGGGAGTTTCAGAGCCTGTAACGCTTTGCAAAAGGAAACAATTTAGCCTCCTATAACAAATGCGCTGTCCCTAAAGAATAGTGTCATGGAAATCAGACCACATAGAATCAGGATTTTAAAAAATAATATGCTACAGTCCCAACCAGTTTTCCAAATAATCCCATAAATGTAATTTTATATTGGGAAGTTATATTAAATGTAGAGAATTATTCCTCTCTTCACATCGTTAAGTAGGTGAACTTCTCAGAATCTAAAATCTACTTCTTGGAAAAGATGGCTTGTCT
Source organism: Hirundo rustica (assembly GCF_015227805.2). Taxonomy (NCBI): domain Eukaryota; kingdom Metazoa; phylum Chordata; class Aves; order Passeriformes; family Hirundinidae; genus Hirundo; species Hirundo rustica. The sequence goes on from NC_053455.1 coordinate 31,750,115, forward strand.
CCTCTTCAGCCGAGCTGTATCTTAAAACTACTGTTTCTATCAGAAAACCAAAGGGATAAGTGACAAGAGAAGGTTCCATCATTTTCTCCTTTATGATTCTTAGCTAACACACTCAATTTACAAATCCATGTGTCAGGTGGCCTTTTTAATACTATCAGGCTGTAAATTTTACATGGAGTCACATCTCTGACATTATACCGGTAACGAAACAATCTTTCACTTGAAAATGAAACATTAATTCACAAAAGAGAAATAGATGGAATTTATTGGTTTTTTAAAGGTGTCCTTGTGCCCCTGAACCAATCTACATAAAAACTTATTTCTGTAAGTAGAACAAGCGTACCTGATCTCCAAAATTATATACAAACTAATATCAGTTATAGTCAAATTTCTGGCCAAACCAACACTTTAAAGGAATTGATGCTGTTAGTTGAGTTAAATGGTTCTAATGAAGTTCCTATCCATGTTGCAGTCATATGTATCAGGTAAAATTTTACTTATCTATTTCCCACAACGTCATTGGCTGAAGAGGTTCACTCTGCCACATACATTCACTGAACAAGCTGAAGGGATGTTACAAACAACAAAGAACAAACTGAACTACCTGCCACCTCATGTATTTCCATACAGAACAGCATGCAAAGACATCAAATCCATTTACTGGGTTGTCATGCCTCTCCATCACTAACATTTACAGGCACAAGTCTGGGAGCTGTCATTCTTCTCCCACAACACCAATGGACCCAGTTTCACAGTCCTGAGGAGTATTTTGCACGTCTAACGGTTACATTACACAAAAGCTTATAGAGAGTACTCACAGTTAGTTTTAACGCTTAAATAAGGCACTACAAAAGAGGGAGAATCAGACTCTAAATAAGCTAAAAATTATTAGAAAAAACAACTCATCTCCTGTGAAAACCTGTTTATTTGTGCAGGTTTGAAGTAAGGCTGAGACCAGTCCTCTAGATAAAGCTGGATTTTGCTGTTTTCTACTTTAACTTCTTATGGAACTTATGGAAAAACTTCAAATAACTCAAATAATGAATGAAAAGCCTATAAATATTGTTTTAACTTGCCCCTCTGTAACACTACACCTGCTTTTGGTTCTGTTCACACTTCCGTTCATGCATGAACTGTACGTACAAAGAGGGTTATTGTGTCATTGAGTAAACGAGCAGTGAAATCAAACCAAAATTAGTCATGTCCAATATTACAGTTTTCTGTTCCCTGTGCAAAGGCAATGAGTTCTTTCTGTCTAACTCTACACATACATCTTAGTACTGAGTTGCAAAATAATAGTTATTTGCAAATCATTGCTTCCCCCAGTATAAAAACTACCACCTAAAGGCAAGAAACACTGAACACATGGACTGCATTAAATAGAACTACTATTTGAAAAGCCAAACAGAATTTCACTCGTTGGCCTGCTCCACCTCTCTGCTCCAAGTGCTCTCTTACTTAACTGAATAAATGTACAGGACAATGTTCTTAAATGTTAATGACAATGAATACCTTTCAAAAACCACAAGCCAGATCTTTTGTTTATAAACATGAAGCTTTTATCTTTTCTATCTCCAGCACTGAAGGCTGTGTTTGATTTGGTTATGGAAGGCTCAATGAAAACAACTTATAATCTGCATTACTGCACTTCAATGTAGATTTCCTTCGCAGAAATATCCACTCAACATTGCAAATATATTAAGCTAATGGACTGCGACAGAGGGCATTAGGCACTTCTGCACCAGCCTGTAGCACAGCCTCTTGCTTGGCTGACACTGTGGTCCCTTTGGACCCTGCTGAGTGAAAAAGTATGTTTATACAGTGATAACTTTTACCCTGATGTGTTCCCACTTCTCTCTGTTGTTCCTTCCATTCTCTCTATTGTCACTGTCCATTTATTGTGGAAAAGACAAGGCCATGAGAGCCCTGTGTTTACAGCTCCTATGGCTACAGCTCCTATGGCAATTTGTTTTAGAATTTCAGGCTTAGGAATGTCTGTGCCGGTTTCAGCTGGATTAAAGTTTATTTTCTTCACAGAGGCTGGTACAGGACTATGTTTTGGATTTGTGCTGAACACAGAGTTAATAACAGAGATGTTTTTGTTATCGCTGAGCAGGCCTTACACAGAGCCAAGACCTTTTCTGCTTTTCACACAGCCACATGGGTGAGGAAGCTGGGGGTGCACGGGAGGCTGGGAGGGGACACAGCCAGGGCAGGTGACCCCAACCAACCAAAGGGACATTCCAGCCCATGGGACATCATGCTCAGTGTATAAAGTTGGGGGAAGAAGGAGGAATGGGGGGATATTTGGAGCGATGGTGTTTGTCTTCTCAAATCACCATTACAGATGATGGGGCCCTGCTCTCCTGGTGATGGCTGAACACCTGCCTGCCCATGGGAAGCACTGAATTCATTCCTTGTTTTGCTTTGCTGGTGTGCACGGCTTTTGCTTTCCCTGTTAAACTGTCTGTCTCAATCCAGAGGTTTCCAGGCTTTTACCCTTACCCTGACCAGTGGGTGAGTGAGCAAGCGGCTGCGTGGGGCTTGGCTGATGGCTGGGGTTAAACCATGGCACTGTCTTACACAGAAGTATTTTTATTATAAAGAGTATCTCCTAGACATCTGCTAATACAAACAGTATTACTCCCAAATAAATTATGTCTAAAAAAAATATAAAACCTACCTCACATACAGAACAGAGTATGTCACAGAGTAAGTCACATGAAACAGGGAAAACAGCATTCAATAGTTTACTGACATTAACATGATTTAATGCTCTGATATCACAAGGATTAAAAAAGTATAAGTATAAAGCAGGAGAGCATAACAAGACAGCTGTTCCACATGACAGAAGCAATGTGTGGATGCAGCTCCAATGGCAACTGCTACTGTATTTGATCTCCATAATTTTCTAAATTGAAGGCTTCATGTGTATTCTTTAAACTACAAGCATGATAAAATCATAGTTTTATTGCCATATTTAATACAGTAGAGCTACTCAGCTAATATATTCATGATACACTACAATGTACTCTTTCACTAGACCTTAACATCACTTGTTAGACTCCATCTTAGAGGTCCTGAATATGTTTTGGACTGAGGTCATGGAGTGAGTGACAGTGTAAGTAAGGGAGAGTAGAGGATATTCCCATTACAAGAAAGCGTTAGCTCAGGAAAGCTACCTAAAGAAAGAAAAAAAACCTGTTCAAGAACTGGTTACACCCTTTCAGAGACAACAAAACTTAGGCGAGAGTACCACAAACCTGTAGAAGAAAACAAAGAGCTGGAAGCAACCAAGGAAGTACCAATGAATTTCTTAAGCTCTCTTTGCTAGCAAAACAGAAAGAAAAACTAATAAAACCAAAATATACTCTCCTGCAAATTTGAAACAGCCTAACTAGGATTACTGCAACTCATAAGTACCAGGAGAAACCTTTCTGCTTTTAAAAGGAAACAAGTTGTCCTTTATACCCTAATGGGTAACAGTAAGGGAAGGCGTTAATAGCTTTTTCACCAGTAAGTTTTATAATTTCACAACTCATGGTTTTGGTTCTAAATGCAAGAAACATCAGGCAGGAAAAATTCTTTGCTCCCAAAATCTCTTCTCCAACATATTACTACCAGAAACTGTGCCGGTTTTCTTAGACAGACTGCATCACGCTCACATTAATTTGAGTAAGTATGAAAAGCACTGCTCTCAGACATTTCTTGAAGGATCGCTTTAATAACTTCCTTTAATTCAAATACATTGTTTGTGGTTTTTCCCATAACTGCAGCTTAACTCTCTCAACATCGTTCGCAATACCTTTTTCCTTTTTTTTTCATCTGCCTACCACCATAAAAACAGTTTCAGGATTAAAACCACAATCAAGCTCTGTCTACGTGCCACAGGAGAAAAGTAACATGGCCACCTGATCGAGATTAGAAAGATTACACACATGAAAGTAGTTAGAGTGGTTAATCTGCTACTACACCAACAGTAACTGGGTGTAGCTGTGCCCTTTTTAACAATGTCAAGGTTGTACTGATTTAGCCAGGACACATGAAAAGACAGTTTCTGGGACTGAAACCTACCTCAGTCCATTTAGACCATGTGAGTTCTCAACAATGATTCAGAGCAGGAGAAGGCTGAGGTCACTCCACAGCCAGACGTGACGACTTAGGACTGAAATATTTTAACTCCCTGTGAGTTGGATTGCTTTTGTTTTGAACCAGTGCCTCTGGCAAGCAGAAAGCAGCAATTCATTTAGTGTAATAGAAAAGAATTTGAGTTCTAACCTTAACAGACTTTTTTCCTCAAGAGACGGTTACTCAGAACAAATGCATATCACAGCTGATTCAATTCGACCTGGAACAGTAATAAAGGCAATACAACCAAAAAAGTTCAGCTTCTGGAGGCTTAAGGTATTTTTACTTACTATTTCAGTTAAAGGACATCATTGGCTATTTATTTATTCACAGATGTCTCTAAAAAATGATCTGCATAAAAGCAATTTGGGGCTCTAAGAGACATGCAAGACACTTATCTGCAAGAGAAGCTCCTACACTGACCATCGCACCACATGCTTATATAAACTAGATGTAGAATGCTCACGTGGAAGTGGAAAGGAATAGAAAAAGCAATACAATTTGCAATTAATATTAAATCAATGTTTCCATTTCATGTATTCTATGAATATTAACTGGAAAATGCATATTAAGCCGTATAAATGAAATATTAAGCACAGGCATTCAGTGACATACACTGACTCCAGAATCAGATACACACAAAATATCAATAATTATTGCATAGAAAATATCAGAAAACAGCAGTACTGAAAGGTTATGAGCAGTTCACAAAACTCTCTTTTATCCCATTTTAACACTAGTAATTTTTATTAAGATCTGTATTCAGAGATACAGTTTTTTCTATTTAAAAATGAAGCTTTTCTCAGCATTGCATTTCCCCTGTATTGTTTCTTTTCTTCTAGTACTGCTAACAAATGTTACACACACTGCTGAACAGCTGTATTTTGTATTTCAGCAATCCTGAGAGAAAAAAAAGTAAGTGCTCTCCAAGTGTGCTTTGGTTTCCTCATGATGTAATGGCCTACAGACTAACTGCTATTAATTTTCAGAGTAACATGTTGAGTCAATCTTTACTATTTTAAACAAAGACAAATCCATAGAAACGGTCATGAAACAAAGTTGAAGTCAATGCACTGCGTATTATACAGTCACAAACGTCACAGCACAGTTTGGGGCAGAAATTAGAATGCTACAAACACAAAATTCTGAGAAAATGTAGCAGGCAATGTCACTGAGACATGGATAAAACACAACACCGATGCTCATGGGAAACGTTACTTTTGCCAAGTGCAGAATTTGGACACAGAATAAATTACAGCACCTAAGGAAACATGACTTTTTAATTTAAAAAGCAATTCAAAATAATTACTTTTCAGATGTGAAAGAAGAGCTTTTTAGTGAAAATCTATTTTTGCACCCTGAACAACTGAAACACTGAATTTCTGTTAGTTGTCTTTTAATTTCTGATCTGCTGGAGCAAACCAGAGGTAGGCCACAAAGATAAGAGAGCTGGAGCACCTCACCTATCAAGACAGGCTGAGAGCTGGACTTGTTCAGCCTGGAGAAGAGAAGGCTCCAGGGAGACCTTGTAGCACCTTCCAGTACCTAAATGGGGGCTACAAGAGAGCTGGAAAGAGCCTTTTTATGGGGGGCACATAGTGACAGGACAAGGGGAATGGCTTTAAACTGGGAGAGGGTAGGTTTAGATTGGATATAAGGAAGAAGCTCTTTACTGTGAGGGTGGTGAGACACTGGCACAGGTTGCCCAGAGAAGCTGTGGATACCTCATCCCTGGACGTGTTCAAAGCCAAGTTGGACAGGGCTTTAAGCAACCTGATCCACAGGAAAGTGTCCCTGCCCATGGCAGGGGGGTTGAAAGAAGATAATCTTTAAGGTCCCTTGCAACTCAGATCTGCAAAGTTCACTGCTCCTTTTTCTGTGTCCAATACACCCAAAATCTGATGTCAAATGATTGTCCACGTTGAATGGGGACATAGAACATGAGAGCCTGAGCTGCACATTACAGACTAAGATGTAGCTTGTTCAACACTTTGGAGTTCCTCTGGGTGTCCACATCATCATGCTAAAATATTCTTTAACAGAAAGCTTATGGTAGACCTTAGTAAAAGTGGGTGTACAGCATTTTGGCTGCCAGATTTTTTTTTTTTTTTTCTTTTAATGTATTATAAGCAGTACATTATATGGCAAAAATACAGTCAAATATACCAGTTTTACATGTATGCTGTTAATACTTCTAAGTTTTAACATATGCTTCCAGCAATTTAGGAAAAAGATCACCAGAGGCTCAGGCAACGTTTCCACAGATGCTTCCCTGTACAGCACTGACAACCTGCGCAGCTCACAACAGCACTACTTCTGCAGTACCACATGTCAAGCTGGGAAAATGGTCAGAACTTGAACTAACCCCATTTATTCTCTTTTCCACACAGGCTTTTAAGATTTATTTATGTTTTTTGACCCAGCTCACAGGTGGCCCCTGAGAGAGCTGCACCAACCAAACTGAACCCACAAGGGGAGACGTGCATCACAGAAGTGGCCTTTTAGATGACACCAGTAAGTACTGGGTGATGACACCACAAAGATTGCCACAGTCCTTTTGGCATTTACGGATAGGAATGATCCATGATGTCAGGGCAGTTACATAATGCTTCTGTTTCAGCAGCAAAGCAGGCTTAAAAAATCACCAGCCTTACTTACCTTCAGCTACTCTTTATTGTCTCACGCCAAGTTTTTTCAGAAGGTTATTTTTAGCCTTGGTTATTTCAGTAAACTATTTTACTGCATGACACCACAAACCCTTAGGCTGGCATTGAAGGGGCTGGGAAGGAAGCTAATATCCAGCTTTTTAATTAGCTCTACAACAAACACCAGAACCTGTACCTAATAACCTGTAGCTAGTTATTCATCTCTTAGGTTACAAGTCATCCAAATTCTTTGACAGTATCTGAAAAATGCCAGCAATAATGAAATTAAAATAGTATTATGCAAGATACTAAAAATCTGGAAGATTACACATTTCAAAACAGGACAGGACTTCTGGAGTGCAGTTTCAGTAAGTCCACTAAACTCACAGGATGGCATTTTTGATAGCAGCATCAACAGGCACATCAGGAATTAATTTCAGCTTTCAGGGCCCTCTAAATGCTGGAGTTCATCTTCCCATGATCCCTACTCAAATGTTTCCACTTGCTCGTATTAACTCCTCCGCTCACTGAACCCTGCACTAAGCTATTTCAGCATGCCTACCCTACAGAAAATCAAACACTTGTTTTGCTACGTGTACTTTCTTCTCGTGCTAGTGCATACAATGGCTCAGCAGAAGACCAGATAAGCACTGAAGCCACTGCAAAGGAGAGAAGATGAGAAAACTGTCCAGGAATTTACTTTTTTTCTAGGAACAGTGAACACAGAAGCTACAGAAAGACATACTTTTCGGAGGAGCATAGCACTGGGTGAAAGGTCTAGCACATTTTTTTTTTGCTAGTCCTTTTGCTCCTTGGAAATGCAGCCTAGGTACAACCAAGTTCTCTTGCAACATTTTTATGGGAAATTTTAGAGAAGAAATTCACTGCACATGCAGCAGTAGATAAGGTGAACTTGACTGTAAAGTCAAGTCAATTTGGAGTGCTTCGACACAGACCCAAATCCTGCTTCCAATATAATCTCCAAGGCAAAACAGGCACAAGAAAACATTCTCGTGTACACAAGAGACATGTACATATGTATATTGTATGTATACATATAGTATTTCACTTTAAAATATTTTTAAATCAGAAGGATCAAGCCTCACTCCCATCTGATTAAGTATCCCTCAATAGTTGTGAATTGCTTCTTTTTATTAGTTGTCAAGCATTGCTTGGTTAAGCAGGCACCAGTGTATTGCAAAGCTCTGTGTGTACACAAAAAAAGACAAAGCAAGAGGCCCTAGTTTGAAGTCACCTTAGAAAAGACGCTCTTTTTAATAAGGATTAAAATAATTGAGAGACTTTGTGCATTCAAGATGATGGCTTTCACCATTTTCTGTCAGGACGCACAACACAAATATCCAGGCTTGTTGTTCTTGGGATTATTTGCCCTGACATGTCAGTGTTGGCAAGGAGAGGTTACCTTTCTGCAGGGCTCAGCACACATTACACAAAGAGCAGAGCAATTCACCCAGCCCTCCTCACCCTGCTGAGGGCAAGAAGGTTATCACTCTGGATTTCTCAAGAAGGCTCTTAGCAAGAAACACTAGGTAAAACCCGTTTATTATGTTTCTAAGCAAGGGGGAAAAAAAGGGGGAAAAAAAAAATGGGGGGAAAAAAACAAGGGGGGGGGAGAAGGGGGGGGGAGAAGGGGGGGAGAAGGGGGGAGAAGGGGGGGGAGAAGGGGGGGGAGAAGGGGGGGGAGAAGGGGGGGAGAAGGGGGGGGAGAAGGGGGGGGAGAAGGGGGGGAGAAGGGGGGGGAGAAGGGGGGGAAAAAGGGGGAAAAAAAGGGGGAAAAAAAGGGGAAAAAAAGGGGAAAAAAAGGGGGAAAAAAGGGGAAAAAAGGGGGAAAAAAAGGGGAAAAAAAGGGGGAAAAAAGGGGGAAAAAAGGGGGGAAAAAGGGGGGAAAAAAGGGGGAAAAAGGGGGGAAAACGGGGGGAAAACGGGGGAAAAACAGGGGAAAAACGGGGGAAAAACGGGGGAAAAACGGGGGAAAAACGGGGGAAAAACGGGGGAAAAACGGGGGAAACAGGGGGGGAAAAAGGGGGGGAAAAAGGGGGGGAAAAAGAAAGGGGGGGGGGAAAAAAGGGGGGGAAAAAAGGGAAGAAAGAGATAACTCTCCTCTGCATCCATACCTTATGATTTAACTCTGACCTTGCTCCGATTCATAAAAACCTGCCAAAAAGAATTTCCTTAGAAGTGAGCAAACAAGGGACAATAAACGCATGACAAAGAGGTATAAACAAGCCACGGGAGTTAATTTTTGCCAAGGCTAAGTGTCTAATTTGTCTTTCACAATACTGGTCTGGCTGCCTGTGAACACACCCAGGTGAGCTTGAAGGTTCAAACACTGGGGAAAGGAAATGACACAATAGGAAAAGAATCCAGGAGGTATCCAGGAGGTCTCAAATCTCCCAAGCCCTTTGTCTTAGCCTGAGGCCAGCTCTACACAAGGGGAGGTGTATTTGTAATTCGGCTCTCCTTCTCACCCACCTTTCTGAGAGCAGGTAGCTACAAATAGGAAAGTTTAATGTGCAAAGCCAACCCAACTTGCAAAGTGCCAGGCATTTTTAGAAGCGGCTGAGAAAGAAGCAGGCAAGGCAGGAGGAAAGAAAAAGTTTCTTATACCCGATTCTGAAATAATGACCTGCAGGGGAAAAAATCCCTCAGGAGCATTAACCAATGGCAGTGCCCATCTTTGACACTCCTACTTGGTCTCCACCACAGGATTCAACTTCATTCCAAAAGAGAACAAAAGGGATGGGTGTTTCAGAGCCATCCTTGGGCCCAGAGAAACAGATCAGCTCATCTGCGTATAGGGAAGGTACTAATTATATAGCATAAGTCTTATAGCTGTCAAATTTGCAAGACGGGCTGCATCCCGATGAGCAGAGCAGCTGGGGGCCAATGCATCTGGCCATCTAGGAACTTCCGTGGTCTTTGATGACACAGAATCCCCCTCCAGGTCAAATGCATCCTACAGACTTAGGCTCGCTATGCTCCTAACATTTTCTCAATGTCTCTCTGCAGCGCTGATTCCCAAACCATGGTCTGGAATTGGGAAGCCTTTGGCAAACAGCATCAGGAACCAGCACAAAGAGCAAATACCAAATTTATTTCTTTTGGATGGCCTGTAAGAATGTCTGAGAGCTCACGGAGTTCTTGTGGTAGAAACCACTGCTTTTGCTATTGTTTGATACACATTAAAACATAAACTCTCACAGGAAGTGATCAACTTCCAGCACGCAGTATCTGTGGTTAGACTTTGAACGTTAGCTGTAAGGCTGTCTCAAAAGCTGCCTGGCTACAAAGCAGGCTTCTTTCCTCGACATGCTCTACTGCAATGATGTTGCCTATAGTGACTACTAACAACACTGCAGCTGGAGGTGCCAGCCCTCACCTCTAGACCAAATATTCTCTAACTTACTCTTTTCCCAGCTGATCAGCAATCATGTCTGCAATCTTAGGCACTGTCTGCAACAATGCAGCAAACCCCCAGCAGATTCCTCCAGCGAGCATAAATGCAAGGGTGAAATCACAATTGTATAAACTAGTGTCTACCTACTGAAAGGTACTGGAGAAAAGAAATCTATAGCTCAAACCAAAAGCCTGTATCCTTCAGCAGTAACAAATTATCTAACAGGGAACGGGAAAGAGACTCTAGTGCGTAAGTGACATTCATTACTTTCTGTATTTTCAGAGAAGCAGCTCTGCGTTTGACAGCAAGTGTTTCAGTTTGGCTGTAGTCTTTAAGTTCTCTTCAACAGGTTAGGCCACACCATGGCCAAAAGGAGCAGCCCCTTACTGCCTCTGCCATTTGCATTACCTGGTCCTCCTCTCTGTCAGTAGCCAACCAGTGAGGGGGATGACAAATAACACTACGAAAAGAGATTTGCAACAAATAACAGACTGAAAAATCCGCTCCACTAAAGGACTTCAAATCCAAAAACTTGTAATAGCTCTACTTAAGCTGATGAGCAAAGACTGGCACACAAACCAGAAGTGACACCTCTAATCCATAATCACACTGCAGAAAAAGCATTCATGATGCATATACTCAACTGGGCAGACAAGACCGTCCCAAGACCATTACTGAAAATTTCAATCCACAAGCAAGGAGTCATCATGGAAAAATGGGTGCTGGAAACATCAATACTAATATCAAACTTATATCCAAGTTACTGCATTGATCTCCTAAAGCATGTTTTGGACCAGTATTGCAAGAGGAAGGTATTTAACAAAGCAGAAATAAACTGAGGCTCATCAGCAGAGCAAAGAACCCAGGACTGAAACATGGAGAGGTTTTGCATATGTCAACTCTGATATGCTGTCCCAATTCAGCCAGAAAAATTTTCCTTGTTAACATCCAATTCCCATACAAAATACTTTGTACTGGCCAATTGTCACTGATACATTGCATATCTCGGTTTTGTTTAGTCAATCTAAGTACATCTGAGCAAGTGCATCAAATAAAAGACTGCTCAAGTGGGTGTGACACCTCAAAAAATTTCTAAAATTTTTTTGCAATTATTACTATTATAGCTTCTTCTACCGTGCGTGTGTGGAAAAATCTGGTGTAAAGACTGATTTAAAAAAACATTACAGCACTGACTGATAATAAATTTGGCCCACATCAGTCTATTTATAGCTTAATGTTTGGATGACGCAGGAAGTTTGGCATTGGACTAGATGATCTCAAGAAGTCCTTTCTAGTCTAAATAATTCTGTGTGAAAATGAATGTTGTTTAATGTGAATTCCTCTGCTGCTAGGTAGCAGTGTTCCATTCAGTTCCCAGGAAACAACCTAGGAAAAGGAAAGTAAACTTGAAAAAAACTTGGGTTTTAAAAAGAAGCAAAACCCTCAAGAAATTAAAACCTGCTACCTTGCATCATCTAAATTCCAGATTTCAAATGGCATACAGAAGGCAGGACTGGTGCTCAAGAAGACAAATACAGCTGCATACCAAAATCTGACCTGTAAAGCAGTGACAACTCCCGGCTTTCTTGACTGATATTTCCTCATAACCCTTGGCACCACAGAAACAGGATAACCCAGGCCACCAACCACCTAATCTGTGATCTTGCTTCTAGCAATGACCAGCACCTGAACTTTCACTGGTAGGACAGAAAGTTCACAGTAACCTACGGCCTCTAATGTAGCACTGCATGCACAGACTTTGAGTTTGGCACTCTAATGCTCAGTACTTTGCAACCTGCTGAGTGATGAGAGTTGTCACAGTTACCTTCATTCCTTTTTTAGGACTCATAGTCAAATGAAGAAATAAGCCACTTCCTCTTTTCCTCTCTCTTCCCCAGCCAGCACAACACAATATCCTCATTTAAACCGGTCTGCTACAGTTAGTCAATGTAAACCAGGCATTTTAAGCAGCAGTTTTCTACAATTCATTATTTGAAAGATCTTACAGTTGTGGCAAAAACTTTTCAGAAGACACTGGTTAATGTCTTGAGCACTGTCCTCCCTGCTTGAGATTTGAGGCATAATTCCCTATCATCAGGATAGAGATCAGTGATATATCTATGTGTGTTTCCAGAATTACCCAATAGTCTTCAGATAAAATCTTTAGATATTAAGCCAGATAAGGGAACACTTGTTCATGCACTCTAAACTCAGAAAACATTATTTGGAAAATTTACAGGGTTGGAAGTCTAAAGCAATCTCCTATCAGTTACTGGGGTTTATGAGGCACTGAAGCAGTGCTTCTGCCTGTAGTCACGTTCACAGCTGCCATTAGCAGCACGCTGACTGCTAGTAAGCAAAACATAAATAGCCCCTGGAACAGGGGAAAATGACACATCTACTCAGAACTATTGTGCAGAGAAGTTAATTCAAGTGACAAAACAAGTATGCATTCCAGTCTTACCTAGTTTGTTGCAGGTTTGCAAGAGCAAGCCTACATATGACAAAAGATGAGTCTTTTATTAGTACTGCCAAAGGGCTGTAAACCTAGGCTCCAGACAGGGCACGCTGACCTCCGTCTGACTGAACACAAATTTCAGGGAAGCATTCTAGTGATAAACGCCAAAAGCTTTAAAGGGGTATGTGGGTGGCACCTCTGTGAGTCAGAAAAACTCAGAACAGGGTGAAGTATTCTCTCTTTGCAGTGTGCTTTACAGCAGCCCCTCAACACCACAGACACGCACAAGCTCACACTCAGGGATGCTGGGGCAAAATAGACACAGCAGCACCAGCGAGAGTGTCAGCTTCCTTCACACTCTGGATTACAGAAGAGTCACCTGCACGACAATTGTTGACTTCTGTTTAGCAGTGTACACTGTGTTGTTAGACAAAGACAGTACAATGCCTGATTTGAAGAGCAAGTAGGATGATTTGGATATTATATTCTGGGAAGCAGTGGAAACATTCTGTTTTGCTTTTGCTTTGACGTACACATTGAATGATGTGGACAGCTACTGAAGCTATGTTTTCTTTGAGCTTTATACTTTAGTATAGAATTATATAGAGAATCTTGTGAGGTACAATATTCCCAAGATTCTTAGTTAAAAATAACAGTCATACTTCATACACCGATGCATACAAGTATTGTTACTACTAAGTACATGCATTTAAGTGAAATCCATCATTAAAAAATGCACATGACCTTATATTCTGTATCTTCTGGTCCTACCATTTTCTAAAATAATTAGAAAAATATTATTTCAGATAATATTTAGGAAGCTGAAGGCAATTCTTCTGTATAAAGGGAGTAGAGGAAAAATTCAGGACAAGCAATGTCAGTCCTAGTTCCAAATACATTGTTTGGCTGGGAAGTAACTGAAAACATCAAATCCAAGAATTCCATGTTTTAATCGCTATTCTTCCATGATTTACAGAATCTATTACTTCTTTTTAAAAAAAGTGTGACTGGAAAAGATAAGGTCAATACAACTTGCTAGTATCTAGGCAGCAACACCACAGAGCAGAAAAGTAATAACCAGCAGATATAAAATAGAATTTTTTTGTTTATTAAGTATGTCAAACACTGAGCTGGGGGGGGGGGGGGGGGGGGGGGGGAAGTAAATATTTCTGAAAGGAGTGGTTAAAAATGATGCAAGAACTAGAGAGAATAAAATTGCTAAACATTTATTAGAATATATTAACAAAGTATGGTCATATATAAACACCTGTAAGAAACTGAAACATGGTTTCACTAAGAAAATAAATACTTAGCTTATAAATCATCATGACAGTTCTTCTCATTCAATGTTGAACCTTTGATACTTGGCACTTTTCTTGATATGCGGATCCTATTTGAATCATAACACTTATAACACAGTTTTTTACCTTAAATGCACAAGTAAAATGTGGAAAATACAAATGTCTAAAAACCTATAAAAAGGTGGCAATATAAAAAAAACAGAATAGAATAGTTTTTTCGATTGTTTTTAAGCAATTACTATTGTTAAGGCTTCTGCCTCAGTTTCTAAATGGTTAAGGCTTGCAATCTTTTGCTATTTAAAAGTACAGCAAAGATCTGAGATGATATACAATAAAGGGTAATGTAAACGTACTGCCAAGAAAAATCCCACAATTAAGTTGATTACTCAACTTATTTAATATTGGGGAAGGGAAATGGAAGTCGCAGACAGTGCTTTACCATCTACATCATCCTTTCAAGGACCAATTTAGTGGACAACTGTAATTTATGGATAGGTCTCTCCCCTTCTAGAAGAAAGGAACTGACAACAACCTGAACACCTAAGGTGGAGAATAAAATGTATACAGTATCTACTGGTCAACTTGTCACAAAAAGTATACTAGGAGCTATACTGGTGCTCTCAAAAAACAATGTCTCACTGTATGTTAGGCTGCTCAGACTTCTCCCTGTTTTACTGTCTGCTTATACAAGAAGGTGAAGCTTTATATAGCAAGGTGGCAGTGGTGGGGTTTTCACAGGTGTGGTGTTGGTATTTCTACCAACAGAGGAAAAAAACCCCAAAAAACCACAAACATACAAATCAAAATCATGTAAAGGAATGAACTACCCTTGGACAATAAACAGCTAAATTATCTTGGAAGTCACGCGTAACCCCACAAAAGCAAAACAGTATGCGCAGCTTGAAGCTGAGAATGGACTTTTAAAAAACAAACTAAATTGAAAAAATATTTGAACAGTTCCACATTTCTACAAAACCCTTCAAGAAAAAAAAAAAAATCAATTCACTCATTTAATTAGATGGAAAATATACCTCGGAAAAACCCTATGTTTTGCAAATCATGAAAATTACAGTGCTATTTCCCTCGTAACTAACATACCATCACTGATTTCTGATGTGAAAGACCGTAAAACTGTTAGGTGGTGGAAAGAACAGTAAATTCCGGGTATTTTAGGATTTAAACAGGACTATTTCTGGTTTTATTAGGCATATCAAAATCATGGCTAAACCTCAGCAGTAGGCTTGTGCTTTTAGGAAAAACGTCGTTAAATCAGTAAAAGTTTATATTTCTTGGCACACAGGCACCATCCTAACAAGTCTCTTTAAAAGCAAGTATCTCAGTGGAGGTAATATTTACTGTTTACTGTACTTCTGGTTGTTAGGGGTTACCAAAAAGGTCCTGTTTTTCCATGACATCAGCTACATTCCAACAGAAATGTGTGTCCAGAAGTTTTAGTAATGACTGTAGCCTCTAAAAGTTGAAACCTTGGCCGAAATCCTCTACACCTGCAGACCAGCTGAGCAAAATAAAAAAAAAAAAAAAAAACCAAAACAAAACCCACAAAGAATTTAACTGGAATTTTTCTGACTTAGCTTCTAGTATAAGATAATAAGATAATAATAAGATAAATTATTATTTTTGTTTCTCAAATCTATTTTTTAAAGTTGTTTGGACCAAATTTTGAGTATCTGCTAGTTGTTGTTGCTTGTTCAATTAATTTCTTAGCTCAAGGCCTCAACTCAGTCTGTCAGTAGTGTAACACATTCCACACAAAGCTAACAGGCCAAAGAGATTTCAAAACTGGCCACCCAATTTTTTCAAAATTAGTAAGTCTTACCTGCCTCACATACCTCTCATCTGTTTCTTTTTCTGAAATGATGCTGATGATATGCCATTGCCATTGAAATACCATGAAAAGCCAACTATTTGAAACACACAGATCACCTAGTCTTGGGTAAAATCCCACAAAGACAGAAAGATCTCAAGAGCAGGCAATACACTGATTGAAAACAAGTACAGACCTACATTCTGAATGCTGAGGAAAAGCCAGAACACCATAGCAGTGGTAGATATCATCCTCTCTGTGGACAGCATTAAATGTGTAAACGTGCAAACGTGTAAACTATGACCATGGCCACATTGAGCAAAGTGTGTCTACCAACAGCAAAGTGGTTTAGGACTCTTTCAAGTTCTGTGCACATTACAGATCTAACAATTAGTTGTCTGACCCCAGTATCTATTCAAGTGAGGCCCCTCTGCAGCTCACTCCGCTACCAAAACCTTGCTGTGTAAACCCAACACAGCCAAACAACCCTGTTACAAAACCAGCAGTATCCAAGTGGGTTTATTGAACCTGAGGCACAAAATAAAAAACATCATACTGATATGAGATTGATACTGCTATCACAGTACTAGAGAGGCAGTTCCTAGTGCAAACCAGGATCAGAATAAAAGGTGCGGGAGTGTTCGCATTATAACACGTATCGGTTCCTGACACCACTTCACACGTGGCTATTTCAAGTTCTTATTAAGCACCACCACAACAGAGAAAACTGTTTCACAAGAGAACTTAAAAAAATCATTATTTTGTCATCAATAGGGAAATAATTTGAAATCAATCAGGTCAGCTCTGTTCATAATTTAGACCAGCTTCCTTTATTGAATTTCTTTGCTGATACAAGCCTACTACAATTTGTAACACGCAAAGCACGACAAAAGAATCTCAAAGGCCCATACTAAATTCTCTATAGAGCCTAATATTAATTTTGAGGGGGAAAAGGCCCTATTAACAGAATTATTTATAACAGACACTTGTAAGCTAAAGAATTGTGCCAAAAACTATGTACTTAATATAAACCAGTGGTCTCCAGTCAGAAATTATTCTCTCACTGATGACACATTCACCTGTTACGTTTCTCTGATTTTGGTTTTCAGTCAGCATATGCTTTAAACAAAGACTGTTCTTTCCATCTTTGCTTCCTTTAAGTGTTTTTTTTTTTATAAATGTCCAGTCATTACTATTGAAAACTGCTATCATTTTAATTTTATATTATTGCACATGGTTGTGTCTGCAGAACCTTAGGTGGAGCTGCACTTACTTCCTAAAGGAAGTATGCTCACTCCAACCAAAATACTACGAATGTGGAAACTGTAAATGGTTCCAATTTTGCCAGTTAGCACATCAGAAAGAAGAACAATTACACTTAAGAGCTATCATTTTTACCCTTGTGCTTAAGGTCTGCCAGACCTGTGTTAACAGAAAGCAAATTGTATTCTAGTAGTCCAGAAAGACATTTGTGACAAATCTTAAGGTGAAGACTTTGTCTTCACCTTAACTACTTTAACAGTGAAGGATGAAAGCTGCTTTAACTACATAAGCAGGAGGCTTGGAGGTGTCGGCAATCCGTTGCCTTTTGGCCAGTTGCACCTTTACAGTCCTTTGTACTACTCAAAATTTAACTGATCTCTGCAGGGCAGGTGCCTCTGAGGGAACTAAAAATCGCAAACCACGCACCACAAAGGTGTGCTCCAGGTTCCCAGACCACTACACACAGATCTTTGCACCACAGCCATCAGGGATGATGAAAGCTATTTGTGGCCACGAATTGCCAGCAAATTTAGATTTGTGATGCCGAAGGAAATAGCACCAATAATTAAAAACACAGCCTTTTGCAAGACCGTGTGTGGGAGACAAATGAAAAACCATAACCATTGTGTACAGACTTCCATGAACATCTGGCAGAAACAAAAGCGTTGTCACCGTTTGTGTTAAATTCCAGGGATATTTTACCTAAACCTATCTCAAAGTCTTGTGAAGCTTTAACTGTACAGTGGATACTTGATGTTAGACATTCCACAGGCTTATGCAATTCTGCTCTGCTTGCAGAAATGACAGTTTTACTGCCTCCAGCAACTGGCTGCATAGCACATTTTAAAAAAAAGATACACAAAGCTTTTGCCACAAATCTGTAGGTCGATGACCTAAAATGTCCTGCAAGAGCAAAGCAGCTCCCAGTCTGTTCTCTTCCTGCACTCACAGGGCTCAGGCTTGATGCAAAGGAAAAGGCAGAGAAGAATCACCTTATACATACATAAAGCAGAGGTGCAGAATAACACATCAGTCACAAGATGAGGCAGATATGGACTGCTAAGAGAGAAACTAAGACCTGAGGCTTTTTGAACAATTAGGATAGGATGCAATTGAACAAAACTCGGAGGAACTACTGAGCACTGATGATATCCTATGGTCAGTCATGCATTTAGAAAGTATACTTTTACTGTGAACTGTGATGCTAATTTGGTCGCTGTATGCCAGGTAAGCAAAATTTTTCCAGGAGAAAAATGACAGATAATATACAAGAAGTCCTGTCTATTTATTACTAAGTTTAAAGAAGCCAAGATGACTTCACGCAGACAGTGTTGTCATTACTTTTTTAATTCAACAGGGAAAAATTCTGGGGTGTAACAACCTACCAATATTCATATCTCAGTGCTTAGGATTCTTAGACCCTATCACAGTACACAAAGAAACTACTATATGAGCCATAAAGTGTATAATTACTCACTTCCCTATGTTTTTTCACACTTCAGTATGTAAGCTCCATCAGCTGTTTCACCTCTGAAATGCAACTGTACCTGAGAAAGTAATTCTTCAAGGAATCTCGTGTAAACATTACAAAATTAAAGAACTCTTACTCTTCCTTTGTTCCTCATAGTACCAATTTATATTGATGGATAAAAGGTGTACATTTCTTGGAAGCACAAATCCTTAGGTCTTGAAAACAAACATGACCATGATCATCTGCTGAGAGTCTAGCAGTAATGAGATTTTCATTCATTATTTCCTTCAACACAGTATCTAGGACTCTATTAATGAGACACACTGTAGTATTTCTTCAACAAGAATTTTGATTAGCTGGCAATCTTCTCAGACTGTATCTGATTTATTTTGCTTACAGTGTGTACTTAGTTAAAAATTTGTTTTAAACTAGAACTATCAGACCTTCCACCAGATGATTTATTCACCATATACACTCACTAAAGAACACTATCCTTTGTCTGAAACAGAGGAGGGTGACAGGAAGCCAAAAAAACCCCACTGTCTGAATACCTAAATCCTCACCTACAGCTTAGGTAGGGATTTACTGCATTATTCACTACTGGTTTTGGTGCCTCAGCTACCACCAGAATGCTGAAACCAAAAATACTTAACCTGACAAAAAATCATTAACCACTGCATTACCTTTTAAACCTTATTGTACACACACAGACAGAGCTCCATTCTGTTACCTACATAATGGAAAACAACAACTTATGTCTAAGCTTCAACAAGGATGAATTGATGACATCAAATAAATGAAAAGATCTGTCATCTAACCAAAAAATTCCACAAGGGCTGTTCATTTTTTTAGAAGTAATGATAAATTATCAGACAGGAAAAACAAAGAAAATAATCTTGGGTTCACAGAGACCACTTCAATTAGACCACTGACAGCAGTTTATTCATCACTATGGACAGCATTTTTTCCCCTATGGAGCACAAGCAAAAGCCATATACTTTACACAGCATTCTTTGATAAAATTACCTGTATTCAAAGCCCACCCTCAGCACAACTCAAACAATCTGGATTACAGAGTAGATCTTAGTATCGGTTATCACTCTTTTGTTGCATTAATTGATAATGAAATAAGATGCACATGAACCAAACTGTGGAAGTTAGTTTACCAATATTTTAGTATTTCTGATTTCAGATTTTAACTGTCCTACAAATGTCCAAGTCTGTTCACTTAAAAGGGAATCTTAGATCACCCTTTCCCTCCAGTCTGAGGAAACTCAAATTTAAATCCAATTCCAGATCCAATTTGGACAAATTCAACCTTGTAGATAAACTAACACTCAAAAAATGTTACTTCACCTTTTTGATCTTCTCCCTTCCTCTCCAGGTTGGCTCCAAGCCAACAAGATTTTTTTGGGGAGAGGGCTAAGTACTCAGATTCAGAACTTCCCAGAACTTCCCAATAAATCCATGCATTATTTCTTTTGCAGCTGTACAGAATAAATGTCAATTCAATTTAAATTTAATATTTATAGACATCCTTCATCATACATTACTGGCCTCAAGATCAGAAAGAAAATAAGCACACTAATGTGAGAGGGAAAACTAGAGGGGACTTAAGCCAAACTAAAGCTAAGCTAGTGCCTCTCCATGCAGTTACGACAGAAGCTGTCAAGCCCAGCTGAACAAACAACTAACAGACAGAAATTCTGAATAGCAGCAGCTTATTTTAAAGTATAACACATTCATTTCAATCCCCATGGAAAAAGTAATCACCAATTGGCTTGAAACAGCACCAAGACTAGTTCAGCACAACCATTTCCTTCAACAAACACACAGCTTGCTCTCAAGCACAGGAGGATAGAATGGCACACAGTTCATTTGCTTTCGCTCTGCTCCCTCCACCTTCAAATATTTGTGTTTGGGGTAATGTTGACCAGTGGGACATATGTTCCTGTGCCTCAAATTCTGTTGAGCTGAAACTATGTCCTTATCTTGCTCTACTTCCCTAAAGAGAAATTAATTATACAGAGGGTAAAAAAGTAAGAATAGCAACTTATGTTTCTGCCATGCCTTTCATATCCAGTGATCTGAAAACATACAGTACATCTGGAATTGAACACAGCAGCTCTTCTGCAGCTCACAGTAACAGCATACAACAGACTGGGTAAAAAAGTAAATTAATACAGCTATATACAACTTCTTACTCCATCCTATAGTTATGGTAATTCAAGGTTCAGCCTCTGGTTGTTTTTCCCCATTCATTGCTTCACTCCTGACTTAATTCTGACCTAGATGTTAGGAAAATCCCATTCTTAAATCCTGCCAGAAGTCATAAGTCTTAGAGCTGGAGCAATACAAGCTTTGCAGTAGTTTAGAATGATACTAAACAAAGCAGAAATGGGTCACAAGAATAAGTAAAACAAAGTAGAATTAAGGAAAATCAGGCAAGAAAAGTGTGAATTCAGAATGGTCTTAGCAAAACGGGAGTTACTGATGTACTGAGTATAACTTTTAAAGCGAAGATGCATAGAAGCAGGAAAGGAACAGACCAAATAGTAACTGAATTCCAGATATAAAATTACTGAGAGGCAAGATCATACACTCAGCTACAAAAAGGGCCTAAAAATCTCACCAAAACCTGTCATGTTCATGTATTCTGTAGTATAAACAACCATAACAGTTGACAAGGAAAAACTGTAATCATGTTCTGCTATTAAAAGCCAAAGCTATAATATAATACTCTCAAGGGCAAGCTTACGGAAAATAGCATATGAAGCCTAGACATGGCCAGCAGATAATTACTTATTATATCCATTTTTCCCTGACACTTGAAAGAAAAGATACAAAGAAAACACTTTTTGAAGGTTCCCTGGCAGGCAAAATGCTTGTAAATCACTCTCCGAAACACAAGTCATTGAACTGTTGCAGTCAAACTGGACAACAATATGGGTGTTCACAGGAGTTATACATAAATCTAAATATTGGCCTGAACTATAATTTTATGGTTGCACATTTTACATCTTCCAGAAACACACACTTCTGGTTGGGAATAAACTCCTTTAGGAATAAAAGATATAGAATCTCATATGGGAAGAAGCATCTGAAGGCAGCCAAGAGCTACATCACACTGAGGAGGAGAGGATTCTCCAGACATAAGATCAGCTCTGCAGCCCTGGATTTCAGACCGAGAATTACAGAGATTAACTCTTTTCTAGCTATTTGGTTTGCAAGAGTCATTGGGGTCTTTTGGAGACGTCACATCAGCACATCTGTAATGCCGGGGAGGAGCCAGGTCAAGATTGTCATGGATTTCGACACTGAACTAAGTCTGAGCTGTGCCACAAGGTCCAGGAACAGTTTCAGATTCGAGATGAAATAGAACAGGACAGACATACAAGCTTCCAACCTGGAGAGAGCTGTTAAATTCAAGAGGGAAGATACCACAGGAGCTCAAAAAGGACAGCGGAAAGGCAAGAGGCTTAAAGGATATGAGCACATACTAAAAGAAGCTAGAACAAGCTCCACAAAGGAAAAAACCCAAAACCTCATGCGGATGGTCCATAACAGTGACATTTAACCCAGCTGTCATTTAAATATATTAAAGGAAGTATATTTTTAAGTTAACACAAAGACAATGCTTAAAATTCCTCAAATTGTAACTTTGTATTATGAGCTCAAAAGAATTTATTTTTACCAGCTAAGAAATGATCACTGTGTTTTCCATTGCATCCTTCCTTCCAAGTGAAACAAATTTTGCAAGCTCATATCACAGTTGTCTATCCTTTCAGCATGAGAAAGGATCGCTGGCAAGGAGGAGAAAAATCAAAACAAGATTAAAAGAGGCAAACCAGTAATAGGCTGCTATTATTGCCAAGCCAGTGCTAAACACAGAAGAGCGGAAAATAATTCAGATTCTTGAACGGCAATTTTTTCAATTTTACACTTCAGAAGAAACAGTCAAAGGAAAAATGCTTGTTACCAAATGATAAAGTAATATACAGAGTATTAATTTGAGAAAGGAAACTACACCACACAATGTATCAAAGAACAACGCAAATGCCAATTAAAAAAAAAAAAATATATATATTTCCTTACAGACTGTCAAATCTGTCTGTTAAATGGTTTGGAAGGCATTGTGCGAATACTCCCAACAAACAGAGCAGAAATCACTAACGTTAACTTGGCACAGTAGTGCTTGTCCTGAGAAACAAACTGAGGTCACTCCTGACTCTACAAAATCCCACGAAATCTTTGGTTTGTACCCGAATTCTCCCCAGGGAATCCCACAGCTTAACTTCAGCTGCATAAACAACAGTCCTTCTTCCAAATAACCTAAAAACAAACAGTGCCTTTTAAATATTAGTGATCCATAAAAGTACTGTCAATAATTAAAAATATGTGGTTTTCAGTACTCAGGCTAAACTCGTATCTGGGAATTATTTGTAAGCTATTTTATTACAAAATGAGTTGTCCGCAATTGAGAAAAGATCTCCTGTATAGGATGGGCCCATTTCACCAGGGTGCAGAGCAATGAATGAGAGCAGAATTGGCTTTCACAGTGGTGCTCGACACTGTTCACAAGTCAGATATGGCTGAGGAAGCACAGGTCAGTGTTGGATTAGGACAAAGACAAATCCTGTCCTTCAGAAAAAGGAAGTGGTTTAACCTCTGTCAGTGACTGTTACACCTCAACTGCTGATTTAACAGATCAGGTGATGCAAGTGCTCCACATCTGCTTCAGTGCAACCTTTCATTTAAGCCAGCCCAGATGAGTTTCTGATGAATGGCCCAAAGAGTATTTATGCAATCTGTTTGCCAACCTGGTGATAACAACAAGCAACACCAGGGATAATTTCTTGCACTGGTACAGCTAAACATGCAGCAAGTCTGCCCATGGCATAAAAACCTCACAGAAATAAATTGAAGATAAGGGGAAAACAGTGACTGAGGAAAGCTAAAATGCTTCACTGGATGTGAGCTGGGTAACAGCAGCTTACATACAAACCTTTTCAATAACACTTTCAAAAAGCATAAAAACAGGAGATCTAAAGTTCTTTCCAATTCAACACCTCAGAAAAGCAAGCAAATGGAGAGCTCTTCATAGGTTATGTAAAGCAACAGCAGCCAGGAGAATCTGCTGCAGTGAAGCACTTCAAAGCATTGATGTACAACTGCCCCAACCATGCAGAAACCTAATCTGCTTCTATGAAGTGTTTTTGGTATTCAGTTCATCAAACTTCAGTATCAATTTTTGTACAGTGTCCTGATAGCTTTAAAGTAAAAAGGTGATGAAAGACCTGTAGTGAAACCACTCCAGTTTCCCTTCTCAGCATTTCTCAGTAGAGCAAGAAGTTGAGTTGACATTGTGCAATCTTTGCAGCTTGAACAAACCTGAATGCTACATGACAAAACCATCTTTTTCCCCACCTAAGGGGGTGGTGGTGTATATCTCCCACAAGTGTAATATTACTTCAGATTAAGTTAAGGAAGACTCAGAGCTTAAGATGCTCTTCTTTAGTTGTTTATCCACTGCTCCCATGACTTTTCAAGACTTAACAAAGCTTCATGATAAATTTTAAAAGCAACTCATTTTATCTAATCTACTACCCAAAGTACTCACAGATAGTTATATAGGAGCTTCTTTATAAAACAGCAGCAGGAAAATGGAATATATAAGGTATGAAAAAAACTACAGCAGTCAGAGCAGTATCTGTGCCTAATTCTGTCTTCTGAGGTCTGTTAAACTGGGCTCAAGAATTCCTTTTCCTAAATTCATGGCCTGAAAAAATACTCTGGTGTCCATCTATATCCTAAGCTTGCTTTCTTGTTTTCTGGCTTCAAAGGTTTGTTAAGCCCATCTCTACTTTTAAACCCAGTCAGGGATCATCTCATGCTATTAAGCCCCATACTCATATACGTATTTTCTGTAGAACAGTGTATGACATGCCAGTTCTGAACACAAGGCTGAAATATTCCTAAACTCTTGTCTCAGTCCTCACAGCACTGTACTGAAATCACTCCAGCCCACCACCAACATCTTTGAAAACTTTGGAAGGTAGGCAGTATCAACTTTAAAAACTGCCTAACACTGCCAACACTGAATAATCTCCATTAGCAATCAATGTCCACTCACCCAAACGTAAATATTTTAATTGTCTTCTAAACTGAATCAGCACTGAAGAATGAATCTATGCAAACAGAGAGCTGAGACATCATCTTAAGTCTCCAACAACGGCAGCAACATCAGCTATATCCTGGTAAATGTGACAAAGCCTTTTACAAGCAAAACCACCCGCTTCAGTTCTATTAGGCAGTTACACAGTACATGTGTTCTGCCATTTTTCCACTTTGACTATCCTGACCACAAACTACATTTTCTTTTGAGGTGAGGGCTCATTCATTCAAAATGTAAAACTATCCCAATCTTCAGGCTTCTATTTCATGGAACAAATGTAAGAACTATCTTGTCATGTGATAAGAAGGGCCAGTCTTTTAAAGAACTGTTTTCCTGGCTGACATTTTGATTTTTGAAGATGGAGGTAACTCCATCTGTTACACATGCTGATACCAAAAAACAGTTTTGGAAGCCTTGGTCTATGTTCAGATAAAACTGAAAACTCTGTTGGAACTTAGGTGATCTGAAAAGCAGAATGCAGTATCTCACTGCACATGAGTAAAAGGATTTGACAAGGAACAAGACTGCTTTATTCTGTTATACAAAAATCTATATAAGCAAGGAGTCATCTACAATGAGTCATCTACACTGAGTTTACAGTCTAATCAGAAATAAAACATAATAAATGAGCATAACAGACAACACACAGCAAGACAAAAACATAGGATAAAGTATGTTGACAAGAGTACACGAATATTTCCTTTGACTGCACATCACAGATTTTACTCACAGAGGTGCTGCAGTAGCCAATGAGCAGACAAAAATATTGTCAGCATTTTCACTGACTGACTTGATCATCACATATCTCTCTCAGGCTACAGCAAAATTCTGATGAACGCAGTAAAGTCAAAACAAACTGTAATCTCCTCCACAGGAGCTGTCCTGTCACATTTGAGCTAAACAAACTTAATGAATTTTCCACCTTTGTCATAATGCAATTGTTTCTATTAAGCTTCACAGATAAACTTATCTGCTTGGTATCAGAGCACACAGTTTAGTGGTTTTAAAAATAATTCTGCCTGCTCTATAGACCCTGGTAATTTTCCTCTCGAGGGCAACAGCTGGAGAATGTTCTGGAACATATTCATTAAAATCCCAACACAACAAGTGTTCTTTCAGGTCAGACTTGCTGCTCCCGCTTTTCAGCTAACCTACCATGAAATATGCATAAGCCTTCAAAAGGAGAAACCACCGTAGATGACGAAAGCTTCAAAGAAACATCCATTGACTATAAACTTCAGCCAGAAGGTGGAAAACTCCAGTATTAGTTTGTCACTAATGGACTGTCATAAGACTGCATTCTGTACTGCAAGACTTAGCCTAAGTTGCCAGGTTTTTCTGTAGAGACTTCCTGGAGGTTACAGATTGATGCTGCTCTACTCAGCCACACAAGGCCATAAATGGCTGAAGAATTCAGCTCTCTTAAGAAGTGGCCAAGGTATTTAATTTGCAACATCTCACTGACTTAAAAGATGTAGGGTTTTTGACCTGATTCACTTTTAAAAAATATATCTAGGCCATGAGCATCCAATTACCTTATGAAATCTGCAGCTTGGCATTTTTCCATAGCATGTAGGGAGCCTTCCATCCAAGTATGCATTCTGCCTCCACCCAAATGTCCTGGCTCTAACCTTTCAACTACAACCATTTTGTTTCACTTCTGAAAGGGAAGCTGAAAGCTTCCCAAAATGGCTACCAAGTTACATAAGAGTCCATTATAATCTGCATAAAGGTCTGATTTGTTACTTTGATTTGCAGCACACTGGGCGTTGTCTTGGTCTGACTGGGATTGGGAAGGTAAGATGTAGAACTGTTTGAAGTCTTAGAGCCTTTTCCCACCACCAAGGTTCTATGATTTCACATGTTTTTAAGGAAGCGCAAACTTTATCCTGTTGGTATATATACGTTCAACACAGAAAGCCACGTGCATGCTCTTTAGTTCTTCAGTTTGATGGGCACAATGCCCTCCATCAATTTTCTAATCATTAACTCTCTATCCCCTCTCTGAATGATGTTCAAAAGACAGTTTGTAAAAAAGAACAGGCATGGCACTGCTCCCAGACACAAATCACTGCTGTTCTCCTGCAGTACAACAGCTGTCACTAAAACATATAAATAAATAAATCCCCCAAGTGAAATATTTGTCAACACAGAACTGTTTTTGTTGAAATAAACAAACTAGATTTCCGAATGATGATGTCTACAATAGATAATTAGTCTTTTAGGCAGGAAAGGATGAGCATGAGAGATTTGTGATTGACTTGTCTAACTCAGAAGATGGGATCAGCTCTTACTTGACTAGAGACGTTGATCAGAGAAACAGTTAAAACTTACTTGATATGAAACACACTACAGAAGAACTCTAGGACTTAAATGAAGAAAAGACAATGTTGAGTCCTTTAAGATTCACTGTAACAATTCTAGCTACAAAATACAAAAGAACACAGCAATTCCCAAAAAAGGGAGCTTTGTGTACTGTGGAACCAGTCAGTTTAAATTCTGTGAAAAGTGATTTTGCTTTATTAATTTATTTTTTTTTAATTTAAACATCCAAGTTTCAAACATGCCACATTTTCTTCTGTGTTAACAGGCATAAGTTAGGATTGCTTAACAAGGAAATGAAAGGGCTAACTTAAACTATACCCCTGTTTTTTCCCCACTCAGCATCACTGTATATGCATCTTGCAAGTTCCAGGATAGAAAGACACAGAGGCAGCCATTCAGCTGCCAAGAGCCCCAGTCATATTACTAATGTACATACTACTTACAGTCATTATTCATCAACCTCACTCAAAGTTGCTCAAGTGTCGATTATATGTTCCCGATCAATGTGGTCCATGTGTTCTCTAACCTCATGCCATTGCTCCTGGCTTTCTTTAAAGTCCTGCATTCACACCATGCAGCAGCACAGCAGTTACGTACGGCACTAGAAGGCGACTAGCAGATTTATTATCTCTTTAATTGATTCATTCAGCAATATTCTGCAATTCTGAAGATAAATTACAGGATACTAAGAATAAAAAGAGATGCACAATCATTCATCAGCCGTTTTTCCAAAGCTGATCCACTGTGCCTTTTCTTTTTCTGGACTGCTTGCCAGTCAAAGGAATGTCACCTTTATTTTTTCTAGAAAACAGATTCTTTTTGCACTGGAGACGTCGGAGAGAAAATTCAATAGCAGCAGTTCTTCAGCATTACCTCACAAGTACTTCAACTTGTAATTCTGAAAACAAACATCTGATACTTTCCTTTCAAATATCCAAACCACTGAGTTTTCATCCAGGTATCAAAGAAACAGATTTCAACTGTACCATGTGCATGGATTCAGAACGGAGTGGTGGATTGAGAGAACACAACCACTGGGGGTTTTTTTCAGTTTAAACACAAACGAATGCTGAGAGATATTAAAGAACCTAAAAAAAATTCAGCAAAACAAATCAGAGCATAGTAGAAAACTTTGCATCAAAATAATGACATACTACAGGATATTGCCTTAACACCAGTAGCTCTTGAATCAATTGGTAGCTTTTGAAAAATATCACCCCTATGATAATCAAGTACTTCTAAATGGAAAGTAAAGTTCAATTTCAGGATGTAAGCCCAGATTGTCAGCGTACCTCAGCTTTCATCTGCAGAGCTTGTACGTTTTGCATTTCTACAGAGCAGTCAGTTATAGTTCTTTCAGTTTTGCTCCAGGGTTTCTAGCTTTAGCAATTAGTGACCTAAGTTATACTGTTCTTTTACAAAAATCACAGCCTCTTAAAACTCTTTCTAGCTATTTTCTATATATTGGATATATGAGAGATTTTAATAAGAAGTGTCAAGGAAGTTACTGAATGTATCCTGAACTTGGTTTACTTAACGGAACTGACCTCTCTAGTAACGTCTGATCCATCCTGTGCAGAAGTCTGGCAGGAAATAATTGCTGAGCTCTTAAATATTCAGCAGAACCAAGTGCACATACATATGTTTCTGTGTTCAGTCTACTACTTTCAATCTTTCTATTTAGTGAACCTTCTTTTCCTGTTTTATTTACTTAGGCTCCAAAGATACTAGTAAATATTTCACAGGGCAACCAGATAAGGCAACTTCACCGAGTTCAGCAATGATGGAAAAAACTGTAAAGCTGCTGTTTCTCTGTTCTGTTTTCTTTTTAATGGAGTGCAGCTGAAATGCAGCTGGAAAACAGCTGTCAGCTTCAATTTCCCAAATCTGCACTAAAATAACAACTACAGCTTGATCATATGATAATTACCTCTGAATTAGAGCCCTAAGTTTGAGACATTACACACAACTAGAAATTAGCCAAGAGCCTGAGGATGACAATAAACACAAGGCTGAAAAGCTTGGGGTTTTGGACCTACTCCTTTTCAATATTTGTTAGTTCAGTGCATTCTTCTATTAGGTAAACATCTGAGGAACAACATTAATGCTTTGCTCTTCCTTGGTGTTTTTGAAATACTCTACAATATTCTACAAATACCAGAGCACTTCAGTTGAAGTAGGTACATACATGAGAAGTGATCATCTGAAGCTAAAGGGAATCTAAAGCTTCATTTTGAAAGGCAGTGAAATTCAGTTTCCAGTGGCTGGTTGTTTCATCTTTAGAAACTATAGGTTTTTTTCAAGTAACTTATGAACGGAAAGCAGCTAACTTCCCCCCATTTTTCTGTCTAATAAACTGCCTTGATGCAAAACATAATAAATATGTTTGAGACAGACAAATATAAAGATTTACTTAAAAAAAGTTAAGGAAATAAAACAGCTTAATAGTTTTATGTATTCTTTCTGCTCAGAGATATGGATTTATCAACTAGACTCAGGAGATCAAAAATAATCCAAATTTATCTAAGTGAACTGCTTCACAAAAGAATTATTTGGCCAATACATACAAGCTGACTATTGCAAAAGTGTACCTGCACTTTCCTCAAAAGGAGGAAGCAAGATGTGCAACTCACTCTGACTCGACCATTTCTTCCATTCTTTGTAAACTTTGCCTGTAACCATGCCATCTGGCATTACTTGACACAACTTTACAACATCTAAACATGACTAACTCCAGAAATCAGAGACAAGGAAAAAAATACACCAGCAAATACAGTTTGCTGACCCACTTTGACCATGACATCCACTAAACATCCCCAGCAAGTAATTTTTACATTTTAAATATAATGAGTAAGCACAGCAGAAATGAGATGACAATAACAGATTCTACACATTAATATAAATCACTTCATAAATAATTTAGAAAAATAATTTTTAAATATTTTGAAATAAACCACATTTTTGGCAGATTTAAGATCTCAGCAGAATTAATTTCCCATTGATGTGCAAAAAAGCAATAGAAGTTTGATGACTTCATAGCAAATGCATATTGTATTACAAACTACATTTAGCTATTTATATAACAGCTATTTAATAGAGTGGACACCAGTGTCCCATTTTACCCAAACAAACAAAAGAAAATACCCTCAAAGAAATAATTTTGCACATAGTCCCTTGACATGTAAAGAAAACTTTTAGGGGAGAGTGTCAGTTCAAGGACATGAGCTGCTATAGTTGTCATGCGGCAGTCAGCCCTTATTCAATGACCAATACACTGAGATATCATTCTTAGACATCAGAATACTTAAAAGATCATTACACTAATCCTGAATATGCCTCCTTTTAAAAGACGTGAGCTTACAAAGAGAGAAAAAAATTGTTTAGGAGTTTGAGGAATGCATTGTTTACAAAAAGGTTTCTTTTTAACATAGGAAACCAAGTATATTTGGGGTTTCTTCATTTCAATTACACTGTTTTCAATTTAATTATTTACTGTTGTAAAAAGAAATTATTTCAAATATCTACATCTAACCATTTCTCTTTAACATTCATATCCACTGATGTTACTCCACAGTGTCAAAACAGATTTCTTGATTAAGCATCACACTTGTTCCTGCCCAGCTAAAATACCAGAATTACTACTGCCAGCCTCCAGCCAGCTCTTCTCCAACAGCTGTGCTGCACTTCATTGTTATGCGACACTGAAAATAATTCCTAGTTTTCCCTGTGAGAATGACTCTGAAGAACTAATTTTCTCTGGCATTAGAGTCAAGATTTAATGCAGGCATGTGAGGCAATAATCTGAAACCAGTCACCTTTTTCACACCAATCCCTCACGTGAAAACTGAAAAAGTAAAGAGCAAGTTTAAAAGAGAGAGGTAATTTACAGCAGCAGTTTGAACTGACAACAAAGAACAAAGGCCAGAGGAGAAACTTAAGAGCACAGGGCAAAAAGAATTTTTTAGGAAAGCAAGAAGTGCCTAGAAGCAAACAGTACAATAAAGAGAAAATTATTACCCTAACACCTTTTGTACATTTTCCAAGAAATACAAAAGCAAAGCCCATTCATAAACATGCACCTGGACTGCAAGGCTCTGACAGAAGCAAAACAGGATTTTGTGTGGGGTTTTTCTATGAAGATATGGCATGAAGTTCTTCAACAGGTTTATGATTTGGAAATCTCTTTAACAAGTAACTCCAGCAAAACTCTGAAATCCACCACAAAAGCAGTGCAAGCAAGAGGAAAACTGAATTTATTTCCTGTGCTTAGACAAAACACAAAGCCAAGTGGCAAAACCTCACCCGGCTAAAGGGAGTTTGATAGAGTGTAAGAGGAATTTCAGTGTCTGCCTGAATTGACGAAGAACTCGGCAAGTCAGATGACCTAGCAAATTTAAACTGTCTGCTAAGGAGAATAACAAAAAAAAAACCCATACAATTTTTTAACAGCTTAGAAGACTGGAAGATGTCAGAGAGTAAGATTATTGACCTGAAGCGCTGCAAGGTTTATGTTTTCATGCTCATGAGATTCAGCTAGACTATAAGAGCGGCATCTGCTGAAACTCCCCAGCCCTGAACACAAGGCAGCAAGGGAGCTGGAAAGGACGGGGTAAGTATGCCAAACCAGCTGCATTCCCCGCAACACCCCAAGTCCACAACTCAAATTAGCACTCAGGAGAGGAAATACAGATCTAATCCTGAACGTGACCTTCACTTTGCTCTAAGAGGTCCTTTCTTTAGACCCCAATAAACACTACTGTTCCTTGAGGATTACCTGACAAAAGCAGCAAACAGTCATAATAGTACATTTTGCATAAAGCAACAATTTTTGTTCTTAAGACTTAAGAAAGAAGAGATTTTTGTAAAAGACACAAACTGTTCTTACTGATATTTGCACATGCTGATAGCAGAGTCAGGCCAGCAGAGAAGCCAAAACTTCCCCTGGGAAATGTGCGTGTGTCATGAACACTGCAGAGTCTACCTTCACATCAGGCAGTGTAGCTTTGAAAATTGGGAATTCAGGAGTCACCACCTGATCTGTCTAGGCCCGGTACTGAGACAAACGTATTCTTGTTCAGTTTAGAATCAAGTGTGGAAAAAGTTAAGCCCTATTCTTTTTCCATGCATGAATGTTAAATCTTGATCAATATGTGGTAAATGTTTCTTCCGTGAAGGAAAACGTAAGTGAAATATATATGCAATGCTCTAATAATACAGTACAAAACAACACAGTCCCAGATCCAGGCCTACCAAGTTCCTTTCACATGAGTAATTCCACACTAGTTACAAAAGATGAGATTAGTGGGCCTTAATTCATGTGTTTTGATGTTCTCTCAATTCATATGAATCAATATAAAACCCAACAATATTTATTAAGCAGGAAGTTTAAAAACAAACAGTCCAATGACCCTTAAGGATCACCAGATACAGTAAAACAATACTGCAGGAAGAGTTCTAGTTTACTCATTCTAAATGCACAACTCATACTTTTTTCTGGGCCTTTTGATATATTGTTAAGACACATACATTTTGTGCAATGGCAAGACTTGGAAACATGGACCAAGTTTAAAATTCATTATCTCTGAGGGCAGCTCTTCCATGCCCGATGAATATCATGAAACTCCACTTCTTATCATCATAAAAATGGCAGTTTCCCACATTTACACAGCTGTTTAATTCATAGAGCAGACCTGACATTTTTTTGAACACTATTCTGAAGTTTTCTTGACTTCTGTGTTCTAACTAAATAGGCTTTTCTACAGCCATCAAAAGACATGGTTAAAAGTCACAGCAATTTTCTTAACAAACATACTCCAAGAGCTATTGCTTCCCATTACACAAGGCCAAAGGCCAGACATGTAGTTCCATTACAAGCACCCTACAGAAACACCCATAAAAATGCATTTGTTTATATGGCAAAGAGATATGAATGAATGCTCTACATAGAAACTACCACAATATTATTAGAGTTTATTCAACCTGCAAGAATTTTATCAAATCTTAAATCACGTTCCCTTCCTTCTTTCCTCCCCACATGCATCAATGGAGTCTTGTGTTATGGTTTGCAAATATTTAAAGTGGTGTGTCGAGTCCTGCTGCAGAAGCCTGACAGTCATGCCATGCTATGAATAACAGACTGAAAGCAGGGAAAACAGTTCCTAAATCAAATTACAGCTCTTGGGGATAAACACATTTCCAAATGATGTAATTATAACAATATGTCACACTCTGCTGAAGACCTCATATAACATTAAAATAAAGAATGAGTGGATAGGAAATATAAGCAAAGGATGACATAATATTAGTCTGTACCAGTTTCTGCCTGTTTTCAATCAGGCCAGACATTAGAGAGAAAATTGGGAGGGGGGGGGAGGAAAATGTCTCACTAACAGTCAAGGAAATTTCTGTTTAAGTCAGAGGCCTGTGCACCAAGATCACATTTGACCTTGTAATATAAATAAAGTAACCTTAATGAAGTGTGTACAGAGCCTGGGAAAGACAAGCCCCCCTGCCTACCCCCACATACTGAGTCCCAAATAAACACACCAATGTGACTTAAGACATGCTTGCAGAGAAGTTTATTATTTTATTTTCACCTCTGTATATATCCCATGCCAGTAAAAACTGCTGCATCACAAGCTCTTAATTTAGTTCCTTTTAGACATAAGAGGAACTTGGATGTCTGATCCTAAACATGCCTGCACCAAATAACTCATAAATGAGCCGATAGAAAACACATATCTCAAACTCAGTTAACTGCTTTGTGTGCACGAGTGAAACGGGTTGTATCTGGTTCAGACCTGAATCCTTGGTATGGCAGTAAATCACGTTATCAGCCTATAAAGTGAAGTCACTTGATTCTATCCAAACTGAATGAACTCTGTTGTGGCTTTGCTATAATCCCCTTATGAGAACTGTGCGCATCATTATTTACCCAACTGTTATGTGGGTGGAAATAGGAGACATTCACCTCTGGCAAATATGTGTGTAACTTCTCTCAAGTCAATACAGTTGCACCTGCTTAGACCAGCAATGAAGCTTGTCTCTGATGACAACAAAGATTATCTAGAGGTAGAACAGTTCCTGTTTTGTCTGAAAAATTAAATACTTCCAAACAACTCAAGTAACATGCAAATGCTGCCCGTATAGGAAAGAGGAAAAAATCTGGAAGCACTAATTCCATAAAACACGGAGCTTCTGGAGCCAGAAATCTTGAAGAGATTCACACCCTCCCCTGCACTCCCCTTTTGCTAAGAATCTTCCATGATAGCTCTGAAGCCTGACATGCCATGGTTCTTGCTTGGACAAAAACAGCAACCTTATTGGGAGCCCAGAAAAGCTCAGTGCTAAAGACAACCACCTGAGAGAAAGTAGGCAGCTCTCTGCCTATTTACCAGCCTCTTTTCAGGCGCTGTGAACAGGCAGCAGCAGAAAGAAAGTAACTGCTGACTAGTAAAGGAAGAGGAAAAGGGAGGCAAAGCAATGACAAACCAGCCAAGCACATTTCCTCTGCCAGACCTCTTTACAGAATCAGCCATTCACATTCACCTCTTCCCTCAAACTCCCTTCTTTGTCTCTATCACTCTTAGCCTCATTAAAAAATTCTGTTTCTCTAGGAAGTCTGAAGTTTCTCCCAAATCTGGCCATTCTCATATACCAAAAAAAGAACACCCAAAAAACAAAACAAAAACCCAAACCCAAGAAAACCATAAAAGTCACTTCACCTCATGTCTTTACCTACTTAACTACTATGATCACACTTGCTGCATGTTTCCTCTTCCTTTCACGTCTGAGTTATTTTTCATAGTACAGACTTCAAAACACCTAGCACACTTGGGAACACAATGACGTAATTATGTGTTTTACGGATGACTACAGTTAGGATTATACAGACGCCATAAAACCAAGTTTCCCTTGAGTGAAATTCCTTCCTTCCAACCAGTTTATCAAAGGAATATGGTTCAAAGCTCCCACTGTCTACTAATAAAGACAGCTGATCTACCAGAACTTCCATTCATACAGAAATAGAAGCTGCCCTTTAAATAGGACCTGGCAAGAAATACTGGAATTTCTACACTTTCTGATTTAAAAATAACAACTAAATATTGAGTGAACTCATTCAGCTGACATCATTGGCTTGTATTTCTGGGATTTGTCTCAATTTTAATGCAACACATATCCCAGTTTTAATGAACTGGTTGTCCAATGAGCATATGATGGACCAAGGAGTCTGAAAGCCTTACCCAGCTCACTCTGATTTGACACAGGCCTGGTGAGTGCCAGCAGCATGAAACAGCACCCAGTGAAATCTGCACAGATTCTGTAACATTTTCAGAAATACATGATAAATTTTTACTATTTTCATATGATAAATTTCAACAGTCACAAGTAGGAACCACTTTCCCTATGTAAGCCACGCTGCATCTACAGAGAAATACAGCCAATCACAACATGCAATTTCCAGTTATTATAAGGGCCAGGTACACAAAGAGTTTGTTTAATTAGCTGCTGATATTGGAGCATAGATATTTGGAGACAACTGCTCACTGAAACTTTGCCAAGATTGCATTCATCCTCCTCTCTCTACACAACATACAAAAACACCAATCTATTCTTTGTGGTGACCAGCGACAGGATCAGCAACAGGACCCAAGGGTTGGCATTGAAGCTGAGTTGGGGGAGGTTTAGGCTGGATGTCAGGAGAAGGTTCTTCACCCAGAGGGTGGTTGAACACTGGAACAGGCTCTCCAGAGCAGCGGTCACAGCACTAAGTCTGACAGAGTTCAAGCAGCGTTTTGTCAATGCTCTCAGGGACAGGGTGTGACTCTTGGGGTGTCCTGTGCAGGGCCAGGAGCTGGAACCGATCCTTGTGGGTCCATTTCAACTCCGCTTATTCTGTGATCTATCAGATAAAATACCTACAATAAATACAGTGAATACAAATTCATTGCATCCTGTGAAATTAGGTGTCATTTCTGAAAACAAGTCCCTGAAGATTAGTGACTGACTGAGAACAGTCAATTAACTTCATTTGGTCCTTCCTTGGTCAGGAAATTTCTTACAGTCAAGTGAATGCTGCTGCAAAATTAACAATAAACTTAGATTATAAAATTCATATGTTTTGTTGCATTTTCTACACCTTATCTAGTTAGCATTCATGAAAAGTAGTGAAATTTACTTATAGCTGTATTCAACATCAGCCAAGTACTTGGTTTTTAGGAGTCTAAACCAAACAACACTGCCTTTAATTCCATAATATTTTTCAGGCCAACGCATCACAGAGCCTTTTATTTGTTTACAAGAAGCTCTGCTCTGTACTTTAGGATACAAAATTGCATATTATACCTAATGACGCTGAAAAGAAAATACTGTACAAAGTACCAAGGTTTTAAACACTGTCAATTCCACATAAATACTGCCAGGTTCTTTAGTTTCCCTTAAATGGTAAATATGTCACACATGCCATAGAAGTAAACAAAAACATGTCAAAAAATTGTGCTTGTATGACTTAAAGAGGAGTATTTAATGTTACCCAGTGGCAATGAATTTTGAAAAGTTACAAACTGCTCTCTGTATTTGAATTTCTACAAACTAAATGTTAAGTAGTGATCCCCCCCATCTCCAAGTTTTACTTAACAATGTTTTCCCTTTTCATTTTGCTTTAAGCCTCTGGCCCATAAATTAAACTCAATTAAAGTAACAGAATGACAGAAGTCCAGCTAACAGTTCTAAGAGACCCAGATTTTGAAAAGCAGTGCAATGTCAAGATATTTTGTCACTCAAGTAATTTGAAATAGCTAATTCTCCTGATTTTGTCATTTGGTATCTACCTGGCATACACCTGAGTAAAAGACCTGGTAAAAGGGACAGTGAAGAGTTTTTGAAACAGAATTAAACTTCTTTTGAATTCCAGGAAATGCAGTCAATCTGAACTAACTGCTCTTCTTCTCTATTAATACTCTAAGTGAAATGTTGTAGTGCCCCACTCTACATTAATTTAATCATCTTGTGAAAGAAATAGGCTTTTCTCTAAGTATATAAAATCTACAAGCTCAAAAACTGTGTTTCTCATTTGTGATAAAGTCCAGCTATCTCCCCTGCAAAAGACAATTCATTTAGGTTTCTTTCCTTCAGATGCTTGTTGAGTGAGCTGTCATACTTGGATTAAATGAGTTCTTCTCATTTGTTTGGCAGCTAATCATGCAGGAAACCAAAAACTCTTCCAGCTGATTGAGTTCCCTCAATAGGAGAGCTGGCATCAACTCACATAGCTTCATTTAAGTGGAACAATAACAGAATCAGATTACCTTCTAACAATAGCTCCAGTGTTATTTGGCATCGCTGTCAAATGTCTCAAGATGAAGAGAAACACGTAAATTCATGGAGATGTCCCAAGAATGTTTTCCCATTCAGAAAAAAAAAAAGAAAAAAGAAAAAAAAGAAAAATCCAAGAATAATAACAAGGGGGGGGGGGGGGGGGGGTGGTTTGTTGTGTTAAATTTTTGGTATTCCTAAGAAATAAAGGATTCTTACAAACCCTCCTACCTTTAAAATGACTACCTTTCTACTACCACTCACTTAAGAATTGAGTGTTATCAACATTATCATTTCATAGTTGAGGACACAAACACTAAAAGGCTATAAACCTCAATGAAATTTGAATAATGACCGAACTACAAGGAAGACAACTTCAGGATCTGTTTTCAGACCCTTGCCTCAGCATAGACTGTTCTAGAGACCTGGCCTAGTTTCAACTGCTGCAGGGTGTTCTTGTCTTCTGATGCTCAAGAGGACGTTGAAGGGAGGAGAAGTGTCATGTCAGTGAAGTGGGAAGACGATTTCTGAGCATCACAGTCACTTTCTGGCAAGAGGCCTAAGAAAGCTGCAGTACTACACGGTGAGGAAACAAACAAAGAAACCAAAACAGGCCTTGGCAACATAAGGACAACTGAAAGCCACCCTCTCCATGAATCCTTTTCTTCCTCCAAATTCAACTAATTTTGACTGTAAGATCTGGACTTAGATGGAAAATGGATATTGTCTTTTGTTAAGTTATGATGAATTCTCCAAAATCACTGAAAGAGGGAGACAAAAGTATTACTTCCATATTATTTCATTATTCTGTATTATTTCATTTTACCTCACTGATGTGTAAAAAGTTCCTCACAACTGCGAATATTTATCTTCATCTCTTCACAGCTAAACGCTTTGTGAAATTTTACCAGATTTTTCACTCCTTAGCAGCTGTTACTCGACATTGCTCTATTTCCTTCAAGCAAGTCAGAGTGATTTATACTAATATACCAACAAAGGAGGTAGGAAATAACTAAGGATAAACTAGGCTGTTTGAAGCACGTTCAAAATCTGTTTTTAACTCATGCTGACCCCCATTTCTAAACGCAGGCACAGCCAAGATCTAGGAATGCCTTGTAAGATCAACAGCAACAAGCTTAGCTCAAAAACGAATCCATAATAAGACAGTCTGCTTACAGCACAGTTCATTGCTCTTCCCATACCTATACTATTTTCTTCAACATTTATGTAGTGCACCTCTTTTAGCCAAATTACATGCTTTCAGGTTGACAAACATCAGCCAAAAGCAGAGTTTTTGAGCAAATACTAGCAGTATGGCCTATTGTAAAAAAACAGTAATTAAAACACATTGGCTCAGACACAACTCAGCCACACAAATGTGGCTTCTAATACAGCGTGTTACCCACACACTACTAGTCAGCAGATGTTTCAAACAGTTGTCATTTGAACCAGAAAAACAATCCTGGATGGGTGTTTGTTACTTTCAACTCCTACCAGGCACCCCAAGCTACAAAAAAGGAACAACTGGTATTTTTTATAATTACATAATTTGCTAATCTGTCCGTTACTCCAGAAACAGATAACTTACCAAGATAGTGCAAAGAAAGAAGAAAAAAATAAAGCATAAAGAGCAAACTTCCAGCAATTTACTAACACTGTGCAGAGGTGCCCAAACATATTTGTTCCATTAAGAGGCTGCTTGAAGCCTTGTTAATTGCTTTATCTGTTAATCTCCAAGACCTTTTAAGTCTTCAATGCAAGGAAGGGCGTCTGATAAAAATAGGTAGTGGCACCCACAGGAAGGTGCTCACCTTAAAGCCAAGCCATTATAAATATAAAAGGCTAAAACAAAACACATGAAAAGACTGAAGAACGGTCCTCCTCCTCCTCTTCCCTCACCTCTCCCTAACCTAGGAGGAGCAACTCTTTCCAAAAGGGTGGTAACGAGTTACAGAAGATGAGCTGTGTGCATTGCACGTTTTAAGAGACATCAAAGGCATAACCAACACTTCCACATTGTGAACAATTGAGGACTTCTTGTCCTCGCTTCCTTACTTTCCTTATACAGAGAGAGAAGCAAAGCAGCACTGAAGCAAATTAAAACAGAGGTTGGGTTGGAAAGTTTCTAAAAGCCAAACCAAGGAATACAACAAAAAGAAAAAAATACCTGGTGACTTCAAAATTTTTACACCAAAAGCCAGTTATATAAAGTAACATTCCAATCTGTAAAGTTCAAAGGTCATCAACAAAGAGAAATACAAGAACAAAAGTGACGCTAACATCTATCTCTCCCATTTTCATATTTTAATTAGGAACAACAAAAAGCCAGATGCCATTAGTTGAATGGGTTTTGGTTTCAGTTGCCTCCATGACTTCTAATGCTGCACACACAAAGCAACCAAAGCTAAACTCTGAAGAAATTAAGGCGTATCAGACACACAGGAAAAAATTTTATATTGGAGAAAAATTCAAAAGTACCAGGAAGCAAACAGTTTATTAACGTAACTGACAGACATTGATGCAGCAACATCAGAACACTGTCAAAACATGTGAGAAATTAGAAAGAAAACTGGGAACTTTGGATATGGAAAAGACTTTTTCCAGCTGCAGTACTTTGGATCCAAGGAGGTCTGAGACAATAAAACACTCATTTTTCTTCACTGTGAGAATCCAGAGTTCAAATGAAACGCAGAGTTGAAATGGCATTTCGCAGATCTTTTACAACCTTCTTTCTTTAGAGAAGGTAGCAAATTGTCATGGGCTGGCACAGCTTCTTCGTTATGGAGAAACGTCAAATGTTTTTTCCCAGTCAGGACTTTGGAATTGCTTTAGAAAGGACAGGGATGTATCAGGAGGCTAGTTTAGGATATTGGCATCTGTTTTGTCCACTGAGAATGTCAAATGCGACTTTGGGAAGTACCCATATAAAAAAAACCTAATTCCCTGCTCTCTTGCTTTCGGGTCAGTCACCAGGTAACATCGTGGACAGCAGAGGGGGGCTTTCCCCGGGCTGAGCCCCCTTTCCCCGGCTGAGCCCCCTTTTCCCGGCTGAGCCCCCTTTCCCCGGCTGAGCCCCCTTTCCCCGGCTGAGCCCCTTTCCCCCAGCTGAGCCCCCTTTCCCCCGGCTGAGCCCCCTTTCCCCCGGCTGAGCCCCCTTTCCCCGGCTGCTGGCGGAGGAGGGGGCCAAGCCATGGCCCGGCTTAGTGGCTGCTGGCAGCTCCGAGCCAGGCCACCCTGGGTGAGAGCGAGGGGTGCAAAGGAGAGCATCCACCAGCCTCCCCCATCAGCACAGCTCTGTGTCTCTGCAGCCCTGCAGCCCATGGCGGAGAGCACATGGCCACTGCAGGCCTGGGCAGATTCAACCCTTTCCCGGCAAGTGAAGCTTCCAAGGGCTAACCCTTTCCAGAGAAAAAGAAGAAAGAGACAGAGTGGATGTAGAAAAGACACCGCATGAAGTCAGTGGATCAAGAGTGAAAGAACTGATAATATTACTGGACAATGGGACCAAGAAAGTGGGCATTTTTAACTGGATTTCTCTGGGGTAAACTATGGAGAAATGGACTGTTCCTTGTAACATCTTAATGTTGTTTAGGAGAAGGCTGGTTCTAATCAAAATTAGAGACTAATATGATTGAGATTTAAATGAGAATCTTAAAGCCCCTCGCTCCTGGGGTAAAAGGAGGTCTCAGCCTTTGAGACAAAGATGATCTTAAGACAAAATGTGATTTGAAGCTCTCGGCTCTTAGGATAAAAGGAGGCCTTTATTTCTTTTAAGATAGAGACAGTTTTAGAAATAAGAGAATCCTTGTTTTGTACTAGAAGAAGCATTCTTAAACGGTACCCTGATACACTGAGAGGCCCAAAAGTAGCCAGGAGCAAAGCTGCTAATAAGCAGAACAGCACAATCTGCAAAAATTCTGGGCAGTTGCAGATTTGTTACATTAAGAGCCACTAGACTGTTGTAATCTTGTGGCAAGTGTCTCCATGGTACTCCAGAGAGACTCCTGTCCCAACGTGATGAAAGATTGTTTAAATGATGAAAAAAATTGACTGAAAATCACAGGTTATCTCTCTCTGTTTTGTAAAAAGGTTAACAGTGTGCAGAGGGAGAGAAGAGTGCTTTAGAGTTTCATTCAGTTTTGTTTTAGTTTTTCCCCAACTTTCTTTTTTCCATCCTTTGTTTATTTTTAAGCTTAAGCCTGCTTTTCTTTTCCTCCTAATCTTTCTCCCACAAAAAGAAAATAAACCCTAAGACCGCTACACTAAATTTAGCAACCAAAACTTAGTGAACGTGAAACCACTACACAAACTTAAAGTTTTTAAGCAGACAGGTAGACCCCCTATTTCACAACAGGAATATGCTGCAACTTGTCTATATTAAGAACTAAGTCTAGGACAAAAGCAGGAATAGATTTCTGACCTTGTGATTCCTAATCTTAGACTGTTGCTACAAAGTTACCTCTACTTTATACAGCGGTTACCTGTGAAATCCCCACAAAAGCTGTTCTGAGACAATATCTGAATATCTCTAACCAAAGATTCACAAAACCAAGACAGACTTCACAGGGTGTTTGTGGGACATGTATAGGCAGGAAGCATGAACAGTCTTAAAGAAAAGCTTTAGAAAACTGCAATCCACAGTTTTTCCAATAAAAAGCAAGGAAGAATCATGCCTAACTGGGTATCAACAAGACAGCCACTACAGGAAGGGGTAACATTGCACTGCTAACATGCACAATTAACACTACATTGCTCATTGGTGATCGTGCTCTGTGGCACTTGAACAAATCTGTTACTTCTGTGAGCTCTCTAAAAAAAGTTTTGCTGGAAGTCAGACACAAAGGCTTATTTCATATGCTTATGTTGATAATCACATAAATAAACCTGTTAAGTTTAAATACTCATCCCAAAAGATTATTTACCATGCTTTGTCATTTGTGTAAATGCTTACTGAGAATCACATAACTGAACTATGGACATCCTCTTTATTCGGACATACAAGAAAACCAGTATTGTGATCATGAAAAGAGAGGGTTTCAGCAGCAAGGCTACAATCCAGTATAATGTGGGCATAACACTTGAACTGTAAAGGTGGAGGAATGTGTTAAAATCCTGTTTAAGACAGCCAACAAAGGCCTTTTTGCAACTTTAAAATGGAAATATGCAACTTCTTGTCTGTCCACAGACAATTAGAAGGTCAGTAAAAGGCAGACTCTTCTCAATACATTTGTATCCTGCCTTTGAATAACAAGGAAAAGAAAAAAGAAAAACAAAGAAAGACTAAGCCTTGTCAGTATGAGCTCCAGTCCT
Organism: Hirundo rustica; assembly: GCF_015227805.2. NCBI lineage: Eukaryota > Metazoa > Chordata > Aves > Passeriformes > Hirundinidae > Hirundo > Hirundo rustica. Next base: position 31,792,748 of record NC_053455.1, read on the forward strand.
CTTCTGGCACACTATGCAAAGGCAATGAACAGCACTCAGAATACCTGTTATTCAGATGCACTAAAGAACAGCAAGCCTCTGAGGCTTTCTGCACTTTTTAGTTCCAGCTCAAGCGCTTCAGGATAAATGCAACATACCAACAGAATATTGTAAATGAGTCTAAACAGGCATATTTTTTCTGAAAACATAAAACGTCTGTGCCTGTAGATGATTAAAGAATTCTGGATTGCCTAAGGAGACAGGCATCATATACTTCTTTGGTACAGTAACAGCACATGTAGCAGAACTCTGCTATTGACCCCAGTCCAGGAAGAACTGGGGCATGAATGACTCTGCAGGGCTAGCGCCCCTACACATACTTTGTGTTCTGCAACACAACATCCACAGTATCTCTGACTAAAACAACTGAAAAAACTTCATAGAGTGGTAGAATACTAATAAAAGAGAAATATAAGTGTAATAAAGATATATGTAAATAAAGTATATAACTACTTCAAAAGTAAAAGGTTTTTCCCATGTACCATCACAACTTTCAAAAAGTCAGTCATTCACCATACCAGTAGAAAAGTCCATATTCCCAGTATACACAGTAATTAATTGTTGGTAGGCCTGAAATATTCCCTAGTTTCTCAGGTAGCCCCACCTCTCCGAAGATACTGATTATTTTACAGACTGACATTCTGAAAGCTAGACCAATGTAAAGCAGTCAGAGGATACGGTGCAGTAAGAGGAACCCAGCTGAGCTGATGTGAGAGATCAACTGCTGCAGGAAAGAGATCCCATACTCTCTACTCCTCTTAGCATTCCCCTCTCCAGCCACACATTCCTGATGCTTCCTTGTATGAGCTATGATTCATGTAATCCTTCAGTAAGCCCATTCACTGGCAGAAGCTAATTTATCCAGAACGAGCCTTCTGCAAGATGATAACCTCAACCAATTTACTGAGGGATCGGATGAACATCAGAACAAGCAAGGGAGGAAAAAGATAAAGGACAGCTCCCACCAGCAACAAAATGCTAAGTCTGCTTGGTTGTCCTCAAATCTGATCTTTAATCTCTCACGAACACCAGAGAGCAAAATGGAACTTTCATAATGAGTTAAGTTATCAATGTATTTTATTGCCTAAAAGGATCCCATCCTATACTGGAACTCAGCTAGAGATTCTTGCAGCTATTTTGTTCCATCAGTGTTAGAAGAATGCCACGTATTTACAATCTGCTATCCTTGAACATTAAGCAGTATTTTTTTTTCTACAAGTAGCACAAGTGAAGATGGTAGAACTTTTCAGAACATGGTACCATTTTACAGAAAGGTATTAGAATCTGGTTGCATTACAAAATGTGAATCAATAATGATCTCTCTGTAACAACTGCTATTTAGTCTTTTTTACATATGACACAGAACTGTAGAGTCCATGTCATCATATAGAGAATGCACAGGACACAGAAGAGCTGCTTGGTAATCTACTGGCAAAAACCTAGCTATTGAGTGCCATTTTTCTAGCAGTGTCTGTAGTTCAATTATGACAAATTTGTCTTCAAGATAAATTAATCATTGTTCATCATGGCTCATGTTGCCTCACCACTCAGTTTAGTTAACAACACATTATTTAAATTAATTCTCTGATTTGCTGCATACTTTCATCAACGTTACTTTTCCCATGAGAAATGGATTTGCCTCTCTACATGTACCTTAAGAACAATGTGGTAAGAAGTAATTCTTGCCAAGTAACGTTTATGCTTATGCATGCAAACACATAACTCCCATTAATTAAACAAGTTATCAGTGATGTAGTAAGATTTGAAAGTGTCTTTTGCATGCTCTTATTTAATATCACGAAAATATTTTTTAAAAAAAAGTACACTGTTATTTAGAGAGAGAATTTGTATCATTATTCCTACCATAATTAACTTAGACTATGCAAAATATTATCCTCACTAACATCATTATCTCTTCTTAGTTTTGTTATATGAAAAACACTACCTTAAATTGTTTTTGTGACCTATGTAACATAAAAACATGAATTCTGCCTTTCTGTAAGGCAGGTCTCTGGACAGAAGTGTACTCAGTTTCCTGAATAGTCTCCCCAAAACGTCAAAGAAACTGGATAAAATTTTACAAGCTAGAAGTCTCTTTCTGAAGTCCACATATTGCTCCTCTCACCAGGGGGTTTAACACAGCATCTTAGCCACTGTATAAAGGTGCCACCAGAGGGTTTTGCAAGCAGATGAACCAAAGCAAATCACTAAGGAATCAGGGAAAAAACTTTTGGGTTAAGTTTCTAAAAGGTTTGCTTCAAAGATAGCAAAGATACTCAAACGCCTACAGCTTTTGAGTGTGACTACACACTCCAGTGCCACAGTGGGTTTTGCATGGTCAGCAGCATGCTTTTCACACTGGAAGTTCAGAGGTAAGAGCCACAGGCACACTAATTCATTACATATAAAGCACTTGAGCACATAGTCCATAAATTACACATATACAGTTCCAAAAGAGTATGCCATTCTTCAGTAGAGACAGCATTATCAGTAACATTGATACTCCAGGAATAGCAGATTTGAGTTCATACGATGATTCAAAGCAACCAAAAGGAGGTAATCTACAGACAAAATGCCAGTCCATTCTTTCACAAAGATAAAGAATTTATCAGGAAAAACTAACACTAAAATTTCAGGATCTATGAGATCTGCAGTTATAAAAAAAAGAAAACATCACCACCAAACAAAAACACCCCAGATCAAAACCACTCATGCATATGCAGTGCCTCAAGTAAATCAATCCTTTGAGCTAGGGGAACATCAAACTATTGTTTACTTAATCTAGAAACTGTTCTCAAATCAGGACTGAAGTCAACAATGTCAAAACTTCCACCTAGTTACAGGAACGTACAGCAATTCCCCACACTATCTCCATAGCCTGCTTTCTCAAATAAGGATTACTTGATTCAGCAAAGGAGCTCTGCTCCTCTTCTGCAGCAATCCTGTGAAATACTGCACAATGAAGTACTGGCTGCAATAGAGATCTGAAAATTCAAGTCCTCAACTTTTCATGGTCTTCTGCAAAGGCATCTTAATTAGATGCAACACCAGTACAGATCAACTGCATGCTGACGACAGGAAATGTGGAACTAGGTCTCAGGTTTCACTTTAGGTACCTTTTGATTTATTATGTGATACTAGGCAAGTCACTTCCCATTATTTACTTATAAGTTACATCTAATTACCTAGGAAGCCTAATTAGCTCATCTGGAAAGTGATTTGAAATGTGCAGATGAAAGATAGTGTGTATTTCTCAACTCTTGTCATCTGTGCCAATAAAATACCTATTTCACAATAATTAGCTCTAACTGTATTTTTGATAGCTACTGCCTCATCCCTAGAAATTCCAGCTCTGGAAGTCACAAATAGAAAGACTCATTGGGATGCAAGGCTAATGAAGTGGTATGTGAAATATCTATAGATAAGGTCAATATTCTAAAGGCCTTTTTGCAATCACGCAGCACGCAATGAAACTTTCTTCCCAGCTAGGTTTCCCACAAATGAAAACCAAGAGATTTATTTTTAAACTCTCATCTGTATGGCAGTAAGCATTTCCAACACAGGTCAGTGTCTGAAAAAAAACCCCACACTGGCCTAGGAAATTAAATCTTATCTTAAGACTGATTAAAATGTTCTGGAAAGCTCTAGCAAATGTGTCTTATTACTTCAGGTAGAAGCCCTACACACACTTTAAGAAAATTTGTGATGCCTTAATAGGACCCTCAGAACAGCCAAAAAGCTTAACCTTGGGGCAGGGGCTGGGTGAGATGGGCTGAAGTAAAATGGGGACAGAGTAGGCAGTCTGAAGCACTATGGGGGTTCCATCTCCCACACTCCAGCCATGTGCCAACAGCCCACAAACAGGAGAGAGGTTCACTAAACCCTACTACTCTTTCCAACCAAGTCTACTGTCCTGTCTTTACAATAGCTGGCATGGGATGTTTCAGCCAAAACCCTAAGACATTATGTGGGAAACAGTTATGGAATAATCAATTCAGCATGTGACTCTCTGGTTAAACAAATCAAAGAGCACACGTCCTAAAACACATATACCCATCTGTTAAGGTTTTCTACATTCTAATCCTGACTATTTTCAACCAAGATTTTTTTTTTCCCTTCTCTGTTATGAACTGGGATTTCCAAACAAGCCCAAATTTCGATGTTCATTTTGACTGTAAACATTCTGCAGCCCAAGGCACCTCATCTTGTGCATGTGTATATACATTAACCTAATGAGTTCTCAGCCTTATCCACATTCTACCAAACCACTGTAGTAAAGAAATTTAAATATGAAACTATATAGGGTAAGACTACTTGGAAGAACATTTTTTTTAAAAGCCAAATTATTTTCAAACACATACATCATTTTAAACAACACAAAACACATTATTTTTAGTAAGAAAATGGTGCAACTTTTAATACATCATAATCAAGACAAAATCACATGGTTTATGATTTCCTCTACAGAAGGTCCCATCTCAACACTTCATTCACTCCTTCAGGCAAAAAAAAAAGAAAAAAAAAAATCTTCCTTCAATTTACTCTAGTCACTTGTTGCTGCCAGTAAACATATCTGCTGTCATCTTCCTGGAAGATGATCTCTCATAGAATCAGGGAGGTGGCTGCTGCTGCTGCTAACAGGACTCCAAAGTAACAGAGAAAACTGCCTCTATCAGCATGTGAAGGAGGCGAGGCAGGGGAACTGGGAACCTGTGACTGACTTGATTGCACAAGCAACCACAAGCACAGTCAAACCAGCTCACCATCTTTGTATCTTTCTTCCCGGTAACTTGCCCATACTTCTGTTACATATGATTCCCACCACGTTGCACAGAAGTGAAAAAGGAAATTAGATTATTTTTTGTTACTGAATACAACTCAAGTGGAAAATATATCATTTTCCCCTCCCCTACTAGACTCCATGTTTCTCATTCCCTTGTTTCAGCTACGTCCCTGTTTTCTCACCAAGTCACAGGGTGGAAATTTAAATGATGCTGCTATTTAAATTTCTGGGCCTCTTAGAGCTTAACATCAATTTTGGCTCAGAACACATGGTAAGATGAGTATTATTGTTCCTTTTCAACTAAACAAAAAAACTCCTAAGAATAGCTTATCTAAAACACACAGCACACACACCTGACAACTACAGCATAACTCTACTTGATGTATTTCTCACCAGTGATGGGTGATCACTATTTCCTCAAAACACAGGTATTGGGTATATTTAATTTTCTGAATTTCTCATAAGATGTGGTACAAATTAATTAACAAAGAAAATTGAAATTAAATATGGCAATCTGCATGAAATCTTCTGTACAGAGTGAGGACAGGGGCGCTAAGTGAATTTGGAAAGTTTAGTGCACTTCTAGGACCCTCCTTGGTGTGTCTGCACACTATCAGCTAGCTACATTCACTTTCTGTCCTGTCTACAAGATTCAGTTTCTGTCTCCAACTCATCACAACCTCCAAATATCAGCAGCACATCCCAAATTTACTGAAGTGATGCAAATCCAATATACTCCCACTTTTAAAGTGTCCATAAATAGGAGAAATAGGGAGTTGAAAATATATCTGACATTCAGTAGTGACTATAGCTAAGTCTTTCAAGTTATGTAATAAAGTCATGAATAAATGTTGTGTTACTCACTGGGCAGAGGAAACCAGAGGACACTTGGTGTGTCTCTTACCTTCAGGACTGAGGAACACAGTACATAACACATTCTTACATCTCACTAGCAGTTAGGTACTCCCAGCCCTGCTGTTGCACTAACACGATGCTCAGCTACCCAACGGTAGGTCGGGGAAATAATGAAGCCATCATATTATCCCATATCTCTTACTGCCACACAACCCTACTAGGAGCAGGTGCACCTTTTACTTCTCTCTCTCTCTTCCATGCTGTAGCATATGCTTGAAGGTAACAAACGAATAGAGACATGCAAAAATATCTGGATGCTTCTGTATCTGCTACCTTAACAACATCTACCACCAAAGAGCATTTTCAAGAAAGAACTTCTGTCATGTCGTCTTATCCAGCTCTTGAGATCCTAGCCAAAGAAAAACGTAGAATACAGTGCTTCTATGTGATGTGCATGTAATATGAGTTAGGTTTATCCATACAGTACATGAACAGGCATGAAAGAGGTTTCTGGTGATTCTGTATTATTTCCTTTGTGACTATAGCACCCTTTAGCCTGGGCCAAACACAAGAGAACATATTCTTCCCTGCTGCAACACCAAACAAAAGTATTCTGTTTTGCTGCATTTTTAATTACTGGCTCAATTGGAAATAAACTACTTACATTACAATCATCAAATAGACAATGGTGAAATAATGACACCATATAATTTTGCAAACTTTAAAATACCTTTCAAGGAAGTTTTCCTCCCTTTCTCATACTACAATGTAACTATTTTTTAGGAGTATACTTCCCTGAAACTGGAAAAAAATGAGAAAATATCATTATGTATCTGTTTCTGCATTTATATTCAGGCATTTAAAAGGTACATTCCCTGCAGAGCACTTCCCTGACATATAAACTATACTTTAGTTATTATTTCACTAATATAACGTCAGCTACAGTTAAAATATTAAACAGCTCACAGCGTTCAAAACAGCAGGCATTGTTGTGACAAGTGGACTGGGTGGAAGATGACCGATTAGGTTCTCTCATTTTTAAAACGATTTTTCAACAGCTTTGTTCCTCTGTTGTAATTTCAAACTGTCCTGTCTCTGGTGGAGCATTACTGCCACCAAAACATTTTAGAATATCAGCAGCTCCTTCTCTGTTTCTTCACAATCGCATTTCTACACTGCAACACCGAATGGCGAAGCCAGATGTTAGAACAAACTCACAGAGCAAACACAAGCTTGTGACAACAGCCTTCCTATGGCTCCCAAACACCCCAGGTGGCAACTCAGCAGGAAGGGCTGAAAGACTCACACAGCCCCAGCAGACCACACTGCTAGCGCTTCTCAGCTGTCTGAAAAGGTATGTTAAGGCTACTGAGGCAAGGTAAACACAGGCAGAAATTAAATTGACTGGAGGAGCTGTATTAAAATAAGCAGCAATGAAGTTTGAGAAGTTAGCCTCATGGTACTCTACAGTTTGCAAATATCCTTCAGTATTTATGGAGCATTTATATTACACTTACAAAATTAATGCACAAGGACACTTATCAAGATGTCATGCCTAGTCACCAACTCTCAGAGCTCCAACAAAATGCAGTACTTTCCTCTGGATGATCAAAGGACATTTAAAAGCCACTCCTCTGGGCAGATATATTTATTAATATATTTTAGAATGCAAAACCTAAGACCAGCCTCAAACACGTTTGGGATTTTACATTTCCCTCATAACCATGGAAGACTCCTAACTGTTGTCCCCACATGTACCAGTGTTCATTCAGGTATTTAGGATTAAACATGAAAGCAGTGCAGAAATTTAAACACCTGCAGAAGCATTTGCTGGATCTAATTCTACAGGAGAAAAGCCTGGCTACTCTCAAGAGCTTACCTTGCAATGTTTTATACTGGACTAAGTCATACTTCTCCCTTCTGTAAACAAGGGAATATAACCAATCTGTAATAGAGGTACTCTTTAAAGCTTAATGAAGTGGCATTAAAGTGCTTTGACTTCTTCAGATCGAAAAGAAGTTAGGTAAGAAAGAAATAGCATTATTGCTGTTTTCATTTCTCTAGCAGACTTTAGTAGCAAATATTTCTTTCATCCTCATGCCCTCTATCTATACTAGAGATGTCTCAGCAAGGACCATATATAGCTACACTTTGGGCTCTGGAGATGCTAAAATACTTAGCCAGTATAGAGAGATTTCACTGTATAAAAGCTGTTCTTTTCTTTTAAAAATCAATGCTATTGGCAGATGCGCTAAGCTAGAGCAATCTATAACATGCTTAAATTCTTTTTCATACCTTAATTTGGAAAGTTACATTAGCACCTTCTGGACATTAATAAATATTAAATCATGTTTGATGATTTCATTAATAGTATGAATGATGGCCAATATTGACCAAATTTGTTCTTTTTAAAAACTGCTAAAAACAACAACATTTAAAAAGAACAACAAAAACCCCAAACAATCCGTTTCTACCAAGAGTCCAAATGGTATTTTAACACTCAATGTTCACATGTTCTATTCAGCTTTCTAGATGAAGATTTAGGCACAAAATACTTATCTCTCTAGATAAGCTTGCCCAACCCAACCTTGCTGCAAAGAAGGCAGCTGAAAGAGCAAAGCCAAATGCATAACCAGAAGGTTCTCCACCACCTTATTCTTAGACACTGACATTCAGGTGACTCAGGCTGCAACTGCTGGCCATGTGCAGGAATCAGCATGGGTTGCAAGTACAGCCCTCATATGTGGTCCTTTCTTCCTCAAGAAAAAGACAGCAGGATACAAAGTTGAATTTAGCCCATGAACTACCAGCTGGAACGCATAAATGTAAAAATGCAAGTGTTTGAAAAAAAAGCCCCACACCCTTTAAAACACCAAAATAACAAGAAAAAGATTACAAGAAAAAAAAAGTGAAGTATTTCATCACAATAAGCCTATGGTAAAAAAACATGATTGAGGTTTTAACCACTGTGAATAAAAACAAGATGCAATCATTTTCTATACTCACTAACATCAAAACGGGTCCTTCTATATTTGATCAATGTTCCTACATTAATTCCAAAGGCTGCAGTTATTCCACAGGTTTTTTGGTTTGTTTTTTTTTTTGAAGCAAAAAAATCAGGTCTTCAAATAGAGCTCATAACTGTTTTCCCAAAGGTTTTAGAGCCAGAACATATTGTTACTACACTCAGACTATTTTTCTCATTCATTTGCAATAGGTTAAGAGTTTTGAGGACCTGTTGAATGTTCTCTCATGGTTACAGGCACATACAGTTTTTTGTCACCTTCGTACTCTGGTCATCTACTTTCACTATATTTGTAGGAACTTTTTTTTTCAAATCTTCTGACTGAAACTGGCCAGAAGTTCAAAGGTAATTTTGCATGCCTATTCATGCATGTGATCCAGTTATCTTTGGCTACAGGAATCAACGATGAAGTTTGGCGAAATTTTAATTCTTGGAAATAAATAAATAAAATTTAAATAAATAAATAAATGGGCAAAACCTTTTCCACCCATTCCAATGCCTACCTACATTTTTCCACTCTCAGATAGTCGAGATACAATTTTCAATTCACTTACCATCATTCTGTTCATACAAATAAAAATACACACCACCACAGAATGGGACAGCTCAATCTGCTGAGTAATTCTTAGAGTCAGGTTTCAGCAAGCCAGTCATGAAATCAAAACCCATTTTGCAGACAGACCTCTGTCTACAGGTGTCTCTCTTATGTGGTTGGGTTCCTTCATGTCTTGTTCTCTTTATCCAGTTAGCTCAGTATTGGTAGGAAGAGAGCGTGTCCATTCCAATTTTCAAAATCTTGTGCTCATTGCTACGCCAGCGTATTCAAACGCTTTGATAACATCAGCAAGCCTAAAGAGATTGACTTCACTGCTCAGAGCCCATGTGTGTTTGCAAGTACTAATGATGAGTTGATCTAGAGAAGAATATTTACAGACTTTACAGAAAACTCATTCCAGGCTTTTGGTCATGGGAAATGTGCCCAAAGACTGCACATCTCCAAAAGCCTAAGTCGGCTGCAGGGTGTGAATGCACATCCAGAGAACTCTGCCTTGCCATTCAGAACAGATCTCAAAGCTCAGGCAGACATTCTTCACATTCATGGATACGAAAGCATTGCTGCACATTGCAAACTTGACTTTTGCCACATTTATAAAAAAAAATAAATTAAAACAATCAAAATACTAGAGCAGTTAATCCCTGGAAGGCCTTGTGATCACATCCTTGACATGTTTGATAAATATGGAAATAGTGAAAATGTTCTGATTTGCTAAAACTTGGAGTCTCTTTAATGCATTTCTTGGCCCCAGCATGCACAGACTGCGAACTCAGCACACCCAGAGGACCTTTGCCCACCTTCCTCAACAGACACACACTGGTAAGTCTGAGTTTCCCCAAGAGCAGAACAAAGTCTTGCTTATTAAAATGTTTACTGAATTCATAAAAGAAGAACAGCGCTCTCATGAAATAGAAATGTCAGAGCAAATCTCCAGAGGCCCAAGTATGCGACCGCAGACGATAAAAAATTAAACTGGAATTTGAATTACTCTCATTCTTTAAAAACAGACTAGACTAAAATGCCTTTAAGGAACACTAACTTCTAAAGAATATCACCTGTTTATGCACATTAATGAAAGAGGGAGAGTAACAAAGAAGCCAGACTGAATAAAATTTAACTCACAGCTATCATTTTTACCCTACGGTATAATTCACTAGCCATGGGTTCAAGCAACAAAAACATGTCCAAGTAACTTGGAACACAACATATAATTAAATTTGCATAAATAAACATGAATATGTTTATCAGATTTAAGAATATTAAAGTATGCATGAGTTCTACAGTACCTTTTACCTTGCCACACCAATTTACTTTTTTATACTCAATACAGTAAATTGTTTCAGCCACAGGAATAAAAGAGCTCAATATAAAGGAGTGGAGGAAAAGACTACCTACTACTGACTACTAATTATTTTGAAACAAGGAAAGAAACAATCAGCCACAGATTATTGCAAGTTGTATTGCAAGTTGTGCTCACTAAGCTGTTTTCCAAGGGAGGTGTCAAGATGGTTGATTGTGTCAGCCTAGCTTTCAGCTGTTCTATTTGAAAACCAAAACATTTTTTTGACACTTATAAATTAGGTGCTTTTAGAAGGTATATGGCACATTCACAAGCACTTCAAAATGGAAAACTGTTTCCATCCGGCAAGGTAATGTTAAAGGATTAGGCACAAATCATTTCTCAGGTGAATGTCTGAAAAATAAATTTTTAAGAAAGTGAATTTGACCAGCTGTGTGTATTGTCTCATTTACAAAATAAGAAAAAAACACTCTGCACATCATTCTAGAACCCAGATATCTGTCAATCATTATAGCCAAGATCATGAGAGTAAAACAATTGTAATATAATAACTTGTATTTACAGTCTGAATTATATCCTTAGACAAGTGGCAGTGGGGTAAGAAACCAGTAAAACTCTACTTAATCTTCTCAGGATATGCCAAATACTAACATTCAGCCTTCCTCTCCTAGGAGTACAAATTTTCTTCTTATTCAGCATATTTAGATTAAATTTTAAATGTTATTGAAGTACAAAAATGTTTTATCTTAAGCATTAATGCAGTTATGCCAATTATTAACTAATGATACTGGCACAAAGTTTTGCATTAGAAGGCTGGTTTATGGTAGAAAAGTTGAAAATAGCAAGAACTTGCTAGGAGAACAAAAACCAAGACCATAGCCTGGTCTGGTTTACAGATTTTAAAAAAGTCAGCACTGCATTTTACATCATTTTCCATGATTACTGACACTAATTTTAGGACAGCTTAAATAATCATTGTCACATAGACAATTTAAACTTTAAGTAGGTTGCACAGATACAAGTAAAACCAGGGTAAATAGAAAATTTGCCCTGCAGTTAGTGCCAGGTGGTGCATAAATCCAGTGCAAGTACAGTGTATTTCATGTTACTGGGGTGAAAAGAGGAAAACTTTGAATTCACAAATAAAAACTTGGTTATATTAAATTCCTAGAAGTACATTCTAGTTATGAATCAGATGCCAGTGAATCTAACTACACTATTAATTTGAATATTAAGAGAAAGATATGCGAACAAATACTCAGAAATGCACCAGCGGGGCACAGGTAAATGCAGACACAAAAAGCTCCGAGAAGAGAGCAAACACTGAATACCAGCACAGCTAAGTAAAATAAACTCAGAAAGAATAAACAAAGAAGGAATAAAGAGGTAAGTTTAAAAACCAAGGACAAAAAAAAACCCACCAAGGCATAGTCAATATAAATACAGAAAGCATCCAGAACTCAAGCAAAGGTATAGGACACCATAAAAGAACAATGTATTTCACATTTACATTACAAAGAGCAGAATTATACATTATTATATACATACTTCATTTAAAAAATAAGAAAAAATAAACTTTTCATGCATACACCTCACAATTCATAGAGTATCAAATATTTATGAATGGCCTATGTGCAAATAATAAATAAGCATATATCTAAGTGAAAAACAGAACTAAAAGAAAATAAAGAAGGAAAATACAAAGCATGGAAGATGAGATCAAAAAACCTCCAGATATCTGATTTTGAGACTCAGCTATAGAAATTGCCAAAGAAAAGCTTTTGCCATAAAAAACTCAAAAACTTTAGCCTTCACTTTACACATACTAAAATACTTGTCACAAGCCAGGGTACACAAGTGGGCACCAACTGATTCATTGACTTTTTTTTCAGATATAGTACAAAAGAGTTTTTTCTTGAGGACACAGACAAGGTGACTGTGACAGGATTGTCCCTTCAAAGCCTGCCAAATTTAGGCTAGATCACTTGCAAGAACTGAGCAAACCCAAATACATAAGGAGACTCTGAAGCAGTATAAAATCTCTGCTTTCCCTTCTCTTAGAAGTTTCTCTACAACCCGAAAGCCAATTCTGCAAGTGAAAAACCCTACCACAGAGCAAACTTACGAAGGCTGATGAAAGGTATGGAGAACAAAAGTTAAAAGATTTGAAGCTTTTACTAACAATGCAGAGTGGTAACATTCACCTAGAAAACACAACAGTGTTTTCTCTAGAGGTGTCAAATGAAGAACCGAAAGCTGTTTAGATGTGAAATTATAAGACTGAGTTACTATCTGAAATATTTCTGAGAAGAGCAATTAGACTGTCTGGAAAAAATACACGTAAGTAAAAAACACAATATTGTAAATGACCTCAAAATACACAAATTTTTTATTTTTTTTTTAAATTTTCTCTGAGTGTAACTTCAAAGCAGAAACCAACCATAAACACCATCAAGGACAAGAGCACAGCCTTGAACACTGTCTCCAAGGAAACAAGTAGCTGTATCAAGAAGTATATCTAGTGAATTCAAAACCTTACAGATTGATGGATGACAGAGAAATGAGACTGGTTTGTTTAAAAAGTGAAACTGTTCAGAAGTAATATTATTATGTTAAATATTATCAAATTACAAGAGTTCCATGAGCACAAGCAGGATTAAGAGCAAGACGAAAAGTAATAGTAAAAAGGAGTCATGAATGGTATTTAAAATTATTAACTGGTATTAAGTCCATAGTTCAGTTTCAAATAGAAAAAACTAAAAGCTGTGCACTTTGGTAAAGACTCTACTGCAGAGCAAAATGTACATGATTGCAAGTGATATCACCTCATTCATCTTCCAAACCATAATATGTAGATGTTAAGGAATAGACACAGTTTAGCAATTAACTGTTCAATGTTGAGAAGGTATCTGAAAAAATGCCCAAGAACAGAAAGAGACAGCTAGAAGCAAAAAAACAACTATGAAACCAAACAACATCCCCACCCAAAAAAACCCCACAAACAAACAAAAACCCAAACCCAAGCTTAAGTATTATCATCAAATTAATAACATTTTCCTAGCTAGCAAAATTCCAAACCTTCATTTTATTAACAAATTAGTGGCAAATAAAAGGGCCTTCTGTCATAGGACTAATGCGCACTTCAACCTCTTCCAGTTTGTAAAGTTAAAATGTTTCAGTTCCCTGACTGCTTAATGCAACAAGATCACCAAAACAAAAGATGCACGTATCTTGTCCAACCCAACCCTATTACACCCTCAGGATCTAAAAAGATAAACACAATAAATGCAATAAACAAAGTCATTAGAACTCTCTTCAGCAGCCTGGTAATTTCAGACTTGGTTAAGACAAACAATATTGAACATGGGTGCACAAAGACAAAAAATATGCTATTTTTCCCTTTGCTCTAATACAAAATATCAAGTTTTTCTTCATTTTGAGCAAAAAAACTATTTTCCACTGCTTGGTATTTATTCTCTGGACCAATCAGATAGGGAGGGACCAAGGAGCGCAGCTTATTAAGGGGCACACAAAAAGGCCATGCACAAGTGACATCCTGAAGTGATAAAAGCAGCAGAGGAAAAGCAGTAGGTGAATTGCTGAGTGTTCTGCAAAAACAGACTCTTAGATCAACAGGATCAAAATTAACTGCTCCAGCAAGTACTTAAGATTGATGGACAAAAGGCAGCACATCACAGCACCTGCAGTCCCGGGTGGACTTCCCTCCATGTAGCTCACACTTCTGCAGTGCAAAGATGATCAAATAGATCTAAAAACAAAATGCTACTCTGTGCACTCAGAGGGAAAGAAGAATACAGATGGTACACGATTCCACTTCCTGTGACACTACACTGATTGGTTTTATTGTGAATTCTATTTATACAGCTGATTATAAATTCCTAGTGTGCTTTGATTAATGCAATAGCAGCTGGACTACTTCCTTTCTCTTAGCACTTAGCTGCATTCTTGATTAGTGAGTGGTATATGAAAGCTTGTGAAACAAGTACAGGAAGATCAAACAAAAGCAATGATTTCCTCTTAGACCACTACATTACATTAAACCTGCCAACACTAGACCAGTTAGTCTCTGACCTGCAGCAGCTGGGAGTAGCCAGATTCCAGATGGTCCTAGAAAGCTGCTTTTGTATGGTCCTTGTCTTATTTGTAGCAGTCTAACATGGAAAGAAAAAAACCAGAGCAAGCTGTTTGGGCAACTCTGTGATAGATGACATCTCCAAACAGAGCAAATTTCCAGTCATCCAGTACGTATATGAAGTGTACAAGACCTGTCAGATCCATCCCTACAGGACTACCTGCTGAAAGTCAAACCTACTTCCACTACACTAAAACATGTATATACAGTCTGCATGGCACTGGCATCTCAAGATAACAAACCACTACAAAGTACTCTGTTACATGTCCTATCCTGATCCTCAGCTTTCCAAAGAAAGAGGAAAGAAGAGAGGATTCAAATCATTGCTCTGAAGTTTACGTGTGCACACCACAGTATGTAGGATGTGCAGTGCTAACCAGAAGAGTGAGCACAGACAGAAGTAAGCACATGCCTCAATATATTCTTATTTTCAAATTTGGCAGATTAGTAAAGTTCTATATAAGGCTCGGAATTATCTGAAATGTGTACATGTGTGTCCCCCTTTATATTGCAAAACAATTCAGAGCTAAAAACTTGAGCATTTCTCTCCAAAATAGTGTTTTCAAACCTGAAGCAAGCACAGGAGTTAAGCTGCAACTGCATTTGGCCTTGGCTAATTCAGGCACCAATACATGCAGTGAAGGATACATCAAGATGAGTTCAGCATAAATCAAAATATGTAGACAAATTCAGTAATAAATTTAAGTTGACAGCAGCATAATTTATAAGTTTTTCCCATTTTTACAGTGAAGAAGATCCCACATTATTTTAATTTCACTATCATCTGGGGGCAAAAAAGTAATTTGTAAAGGTGTTCAATAAATCAACTTATATTGTAAAAAATATTTTCTTAGAAGACATGCGCTTCAATTCTCATATTTAAGTAAGTCAAATTCTTGCTTTAAGTACACTGTAAGCCTCAGCTTTAAGTTACATATGTGACTGTTCTCAAAATGGATTTTTTTCTTATTGTACAATTTCTTTCCTATTGTACAACTGTTAGCATAATTAAAAGCTTCTGTGTTCCAAAACAGAACAAAGTAACAGAATCCAAATCGAATCAGAAAACTGTTTGGAGAAGTCTCTCCATTATTTTCCCCCCAGCTGAAGGTGAGCAAAGGATAATTAAAAATAAAGCTATTGTGGGGTGTTGTAATTTTTATTTTTTTTAACTCTGTGCTCTGAGGTAATGAACAACCTGTGACCTATTCTGCAAAAGGAAAAATTCTTGGCTAGGAAGATGCAAAGTTCCAAGTCATTCTTTCTAGAGGCAAGAACAATTGTTCCATCTCTCTTGTTCCCAACTTCCATTCACCCTATGACATCTCCCTCTGCATCCTAAATAAAAGAGAATCACAAGCTTTGGGAAATCATGAGCATTTAAAAAAATATTTTAAGGATTCAAGCACAAGAGAAGCAAATTTGCCTCCTGTTAGACAGAAGTGCCACAGCACAGAATTGAAAAATACAGAATAATCAGAAAAGATGTTAAGTGGCATATTAATTTCTTCTGCAGTTCTAAATAGTTTGCATTATGTGCTGCAGAAGGCACAGGCATGGTAATTCAAGGTGCATTTCGGTGGCATTTTAATCTAAATCAAATTCTCCTGCCTCTAGCATTACAGTGCTTAGTCCATCTTAGATGGCTTAATACAAGTTGATAGCTCTACCTACAAATCTCATTCTAGCAAATACCACTGCATTACACTTGATGCAATGGGAGGCTGCTAAAAAAGGAGTTCTATCCAACTTCTGTCACGAAGTTCATAAACATATAAAATTTTCAGAAAGGGAAAAGCTTGCCTTCTCTTTTTTTTTTTTTTTTTTTTTTTTTTTTTTTTTTTTTTTTTTTTTTTTTTTTTTTTTGCCACTTAAGCAATATGCCAGAATTACAAGACCACTTCATGCCACAAGGCTTCTGCTTAGGAAAATTCCATCTCATTGACAATATGACAATATTGCAGCCTCCTTTGCTAACTAGCACTTTCATTATAATTCACTTTTAGTCCCATAGAACTTTATTGCACTTGACACATTTTGCTTTAACTTTCCAGCATGAGATCTAAAACAAGGCTACAAAAAGACAATTACAGGCATGGAGGATGGCTCTCAACAAAAACTTACTCATTTTGTTTTCTCCCCATTCTGAAGCCTATCATCCAAGGCCTCACTTACTGCATTTTACTCTACTGCATACCAATAAAGTTCAGATAGGAAAGGGAGCCACAACATATTGATGTGAAGAGTTTGGACTCTTCAAGTCCTACTTCGAGGCACTCAGGACTCGATTGTTCTGTTTAATTGGGCATGCTCTAACATTTGATTTAGTCCAAGAACACCCTCTGCTGAATGCAGTTGTAGAATTAAGCATTTCACTTTTAGTCTCACAAACCAAGTACCCACAAAATGAGATATAGTATTAATGTTCAACCGTGAAAGGCCTGCTTAAAATAGTTTAATCATTTCTAAGTATACCTATATATGTTTATATTACCAAAGGCATATCTGATTCTTAAAGGAAGAGTTCAGCTGTCTTGATTAGGTCTCATTCACCTTGGAAAAATCAACCTTTGCAACACCAATGATGCAATAATCTGAAAACAGTTTCCTTTGCTGCAAACAGACTTATTCCTTGAACAGACTGAGGAAAAGGTATCACTAAAATACAAAGTGAGAACAAAAGAGAAAATATTTCATAGACAAATTGACTTGTCAATTCTCTAATTTTTGACTTTCAGTCCTACTGCCCTCAATATTATCTTCATATTTTTAAACACTGTTCTACATTTGTTTTTGCATGGGTTATGGTAAGATGACTAATATTCATGTATTATTCTGATTCATTTGAGCTCATGGTCTAGATGCAAAGAGGTAACTTTCAGGTGAAAATCTCAGTATTTCTTAAGCAGCAGCCAGAATACCTCTAAGCCTGGAAGCTCTTTTCATAGTTTATCCACAATGCTCTCTATATTTAATTTTTCTCCTTTAAAAATCTGTTTTTCAACAAATACCGTTTGCAACAGTTAGATCATTCTCAACTTAAAAATGAACAAGAAACAATTAACCAACTAAAAAAAAAAAAAAAAAATCAGCCTTTTTGCTATCTAAAGTAACTATCTTGGAAAAAAATGAAAGTGTGTGTGTTTATATAGATATCGACTGAAATATATTAGACAAAAAACACAAACAGAAATGATGTGTTCCTTGCAAAGCACGCTTCGTATAATACACACCGAATAACAAAAATTCCATCCACATTTCACAAGAAAGAATACTTATGTAAGG
This sequence comes from Hirundo rustica, assembly GCF_015227805.2. Lineage (NCBI taxonomy): Eukaryota > Metazoa > Chordata > Aves > Passeriformes > Hirundinidae > Hirundo > Hirundo rustica. Next base: position 31,810,744 of record NC_053455.1, read on the forward strand.
ACTACATTTGTTTTACGTTTAACTCTAAATTTTAATACCTTGGCTCCACCATAAGCTTTTTCCTTATATGTATGGACATAATTAATTAATACCACATACTTCAGTAAATTCTTCAGAGTATGAAATCTTTCCAGCATCTATGCATATAATCTCAACCCTAGAATTAGAAACGTCAATCTGTAAATTTTTTTGTTTCCATTTGTACTACTGTACTTCAACAGAAATTCTTCCTGCAGGCTGATTTATGAGTTCAAAGCAGAAATGACTATAGTTGAATTTACTCACTTATGAGCATTGTAAAGACACTTCAGGGCATTAAAGGAGATTAAAGCTCCTATAGTAATTGAAGAAAGAATTATGTATTTGTATTTCAACCAAAACCCAAATAATGACAGATAATTACAGACACTTATGCAAAAGTGAAAAAAGTTGGTCATTTTAAACATTGCATATGACACTATCACTTCATATTGCATTTAGTCTCACTGCTAACCTGAGATCAAAATCTTTTGACATTCCCAACTATTTCATCAATGCTGGGTCTGCCACTGACTCACTTAAGTAACCTTTGAAGCAATAGTTTATGCTTCCCACGCTTCACTTACCTAGCTGTATATTATTTTTTATATATCAAACAGATTTTTAGAGGAACATTTATGTGCAACGTGCTTTGAGAATGTAAGATAAAACACCTTAAACTTTCAAAATTTAAAGTCTTGCTTGGTCTGGACTTATATGGTATTCCTGTCAAAACAAGTTACGAACATAATCCCTAAATTTCACTAACCTCTGTGAGGAACAAAAATAAGGTACCAGAGTCCTGTAATTGGCATTATTTTTTAGTGCATCTCAGCAGATGTTGCAAACAAACTTTGCTGTGGCCACACAAGGATCTCAAAGCTTGCTTGAAAAGAATGCGGTGTGAAGCTAAGAGTATCTCCAGGTGTCTGCATAGACAGACATGTCTGTGTACAGAGAATCAAGCCTACTCAAAACAATTGCTAAAACACTGAGCTTTTAGAACCTTCAGTGTCAACATCATGCAAGAAACTTGGTATTATTCTTGGCAAGTAGCTGTGGAAACCGGTAAGAAAATAGGCAAGATACCTTTGTATGTAGGTGAACTGGAATTTTTCACAGAACAGTTTCTCTTGTAAATTTGTCCGCACCTAGTTTAATCAACAAAATTTGCAGCTGTTAACAGCTTGTGCTTCCATATGCTACCCTTTACAAGTACATTTCTTAAGACAGAAGCCTGTTTAGAGTCCAATTGTTTTAATTGGACTTGGTACCAAAGAAAAGCATAAATAATAAAGCTACCCATTAAAAGAAGTGCAATCAAGAGTAGGTTACAGGAAGACTGCTTTCCTCTGCCTTACGAATGTGTCATCACAAGGACAGTGGAGGTTATTTGGCTTTGCTCACATACACAGCATAGACGACAGCTGCAGTTCAGACCTCCTGATCTCAGGAGAAATACACATCCCCCCATTTAGTGCCAACTAATCGTGCCTATGGCAGATGGTTAAGATACTTTCAGCAAAACTTAAGGTAATTTCTATAATCTTACTGGAATACACTGCATAGTCATAGTATATAAAACGTCTTCATAAAGGCTACTGTCTCAGCAAGTTGCTACTGATTATTTTAGAGGCTAAACTTTGTTATTTAAATCTCATTGCTTGCAACTTCTACCCCATCTTCCAAAAACAAGAAAGGAAACCATCTTAAGAATTTCTTAACTTTTTAGGAAGGTACATTTGTTTGAGGCCTGCATCATTCATCCAGTTAGTTCCACCTCATTGTTTCAGACTAATTAGATAGATTGTGGTGCATGGGAGTGTATTTGGGGTTATTGTTCGCATTCTACATTGCATTAATTATTAAATTTACCGTTCGTTGTTTATTTTAACGCAAAAGTAAGTTGTCCATCAGATATACTCAGATTTCAAATGCCCTATCACTGAGAATGTTGCACATTGGCCATACCCATTCCTTGGCCATGCTCTATCTTACTCAAGCTTACTGACAATTTGGTAAATTTTTGCTTCAGTAAGGACACACAATTTCCTTGGAGCTAAATCTAAATCTGCATTCACAGCTTGGCTCTAATCAGCAGAACTGTTACAATCTAATCCTCTTTAGTTCAGATTTCGTAGTGCCTTATGCCTATTAGAATAAAAGAAGTGGTAAAAGGCTGTAGAGATTAGTTTATCCCTGTAATAGCCTTTCCTCATCAGGAACTCTATAAACACAACATATCCCAGCAAGTTAAGATCCCCAGGAGTAGTAGCCCCATATGTTTTGTCCATGCTTGATTAGCACAGTTCGTAACAGGGGGGACAAACCTTGACATTAAATGCCAAAGGCCTGACCAAATGACCTGCAGTGAAAATGAAGCCTCTGTTAGCTTTGAACAGTCTCATAGCCCAAGACAAGGAAACCTAAATTCTTCTTGTGACACAACCAAAATGAATCCTCAAGGAGATAAGGACATTTGTATAAGAAACAACTGGAGATTTAAAAAACAAAGGGGAGAAATAGAACAGGTTTTAGATTGTCAGCAATTGTTAACCAAACAAATTAGTGTACACTGCAGAAAGTCATAAATTAGAATTTGAATCTTGAATTAAGGAAATTAAGATAAGCTGGGGAGCGTGAAGAATTTGCTGCCCTTAAGTCACTCATGCAAATCAAAGAAGATAAGGACCATAAACACCATCTAGGTGAGAAAAGTCTCCATGCTTAAATTGTTGATGGACAGGTTTACTCAGAACCAGGCAATATATACACAAAATCAGCTACATAATTTATAATTTACAAAAAAGTCTCAGTGCTGTCACCATCACACTGTATTATCAATGTGCCAAGAAGAGAAGGAGTGGTTAGAGAGTCCACATAAAATGCAAGGTTTTCCTTTAAATACAGCCAATGTTTTTAAATTATTTTCATCACCAAGTAACTTTGGCACTTTTTTTTTCCTTTTTCCAGAAAAGGCATCAGCAAAAATCAAGAGGACTGTTTATGCAATATTAGTCGCATGGTTTATCTTTAAATATGTCAAAGAACTGTCAGGAAACTTCAGACAGAACGATCCGTGCAGATTAAGTTAAAATAGTTTCCATCAGAAAACTACCAGTTTCTCTGATGTATCAGTTCTCTTCTTCCAACTCTTCTCGAGAAATAAAAATTATGGAGGCTTTTCTGCTAGAAACTATAAGTTAGTAAAGAAATGCTCACTCCCTCCCCCTTATTTCAAAATTATCCTGTTATACTGGCACACACATAGCAATGTTCTATAGCAGTTATATTGATACCACTATGAAAATATAAAGCTCATCGTTCTCACATGAGTGTTCAGGTAAGAGTCCTAACCTTCCAGCTTCTCCTCAGACCAGTGAGACTTGGGGATGCTCAAAACTCCTGACAACACATTAATTTTAGTACCATGGAGTTGCTGTTCTCAGAGCTACTAAGTTTGAAAACCTTGAAGATAATCATGGCTTATAGACTGATTTCTAGAACAAATTCACTAGTTAAGTGTCCTCTCCCTTATCCAGTGTTGTCCTTACAGAAAAGTTTTGCTTTTCAACTCCTCCCTTACACCTTTTGTCAGTTCTCTCATCCTTACTGCACAAAAACTCCCTGAGACCAGCACTTGCAGTCATTCAGTTATATGGAGATTAGACAGAGAAGGAGAAAAAAAAAAAAAAGAAAAAAAGGCAGCATGTTTTCCTCATTCTACCCAATTTTTTATTCTGAATCAAGTACCGTAAGTACAGTTGCTTCATAGTGATGAGGTGAAAGGAAGGCCTTTTAATAGTAGTATTACAATTAACAAATGCTTTACAGAGGTAATTCTTCACTGCAGGTTTGCACATGCTCAATTAATAAAATGATTACTTTTAAAAATCCATTCCTTGGAAGAAGAAACAAGCCTCTGTAGCTGAGAAAGCAAGCCCTTATTTCCTTTTTGGTGTCAGTTTAAGCTAGCTGAGGTATCTCTGAATTACATCAGCAGGATGTAACAAGATTGGTGCTTGATGATGCACTTCTTCCAAAACCCCAGTGCTAAGGGCTTCCCAAGCTACCATTTAAAAATCTATGCTGAACAATTTCATTAGAGAAGCAAGGCACTACACAGAGATTAAATAATGAAATTATACCCATGCATAGATTCTTTTTTTCTGCAGATCAAGGAAGAATCTCCCAAACCATCTGCACTGCTCTCAGCTTGAGACAAGTAGACACTCAGCACAACGTCACCAACAAAAGACCTTCCCACAAGAAGATCTCCTGGAGCACAGAAGTAACCTTAACCTCTCCTCCACTTTTTTGTAAATGTCTTTAGCACACAGTAAGAACAATTGCAGTAACAGATATTTGTCTTTCACTCACAGCTTTAAAGGACATCAGATGTGCTGAGCTTACTCAAACCTGCGGAGTCAGCAGTTTTGAAACAATGCTACAAATGCTACAATGGTACTAGACACACAACGACCACACCATTAGGTGTTGCAACTAAAAAAAGAGATATTAAAGAAAACCAAAAAGGACAGCTCTTCACGTTAGTTGCAAGTTCAACAGGAATAGAGTACAGTTATGCTTGACTTCCTCTATTTTTAAAGGGAGCAACCACAAATCTGTCAATACACAAGGATGTTAAGAGTTGAGCCAGTGACAGCTTAACAGTAAAACCAGGCCTCTCTGACACCATTCATTTTATTATTTTCTTTATTGTAATTCTTTCAACTTTAAAACAGCTTGAACTTGGGGAGCTTCTGTTTTCTGTCATTTCACAACTCATAACCTGCAGGGCTGTTCCATTTAGAATAAAATGCCAGAAAAGTGATCAACAGTAAATCACTACACTGTGCACTTAAAAGTCTCATAAAGTGAAGAGCTGGAAAGCAGAGACAATTCACATAAAAACAGAGGGGAGGAGATAATTTGCTGCTTATGGCACAGGACTGCAAGTTAATACATCTGGGCTCCATTCCATTCATTAAATGTGAATAATACCATGTGCTTTGCAGAAATGAAAAGTTTTATTTATCAGCATTTATAAAGCATTTTGAGATCCCAAGATAAAATATTTTAGCAAAGCAAAAATTATTGTGAGTTATTTTACAGAGCAAAATAACAGTTTAATAAAAATACAGTACCCTACTCTCTCAAAGTCTCTGAAAACTGGCAAGTGTTTTCAAATATCTATATTTAAAGTCAGGTTACCAAAAAATAACCACCAGGAGTAGATACATAAATGTCATTATCTTGATTTTTTAAGCAGAGATTGCAACATGTTCAAGTCATGCACTCAGACTCTTAATTCAATCACGAACATTAAGTATTAACACTTCTAAATTATGTTTGACAAAAGCAAAATACATACTGCAGGTGGCCCACTAACATTACTCAGATTCCCACAGGAAGTAAACTTTGCTTCAGCTAATCAACAAGTTTTTATTTTCAAGAAAGCTGAAAATATTCCATGGCATGAATGCCAACCACAAAGAAACTAGTCTGAAATTTACCCAAAATATTGTAAAGACTCAACATTCAAATAGCAAAACACATTCATCTTTCCACCTATCACATCTGTTTTTGAAATTAATGGTCTAAAAGCCAATCCCTCTCCATTTCACCCTTTCAACTTTGGCAGTAGAATCTTGTCCTAATACCTTTCCTCCAAAGTCCCACTGATAAAATTTAAAGCATAACAGTAGAGTAATACTACTAGAATATCAAATTACAACAAACACCATATCTCAGCCTGACTAATCTTAGCTCCAATTATTTGCACACAGTGCTACCAGGAAGGTGAGATGTTCTTCCTAACATCCCAGTACAGTCATTTCGAGCTTCAGTATGTCTACTGTCTCTTCAGTATGTTTACTGTTGCTTGGACACTGACTGAGCAGTGGAAAGTGACTACCTTTGTATCACTTTTTATTCTTTTTTCTCCTCCCTTCACTTGTTAAGCTTTTTTCATCTCAACCCATACAATTTTCTTGGTTTGCTCTTCCAGTTTTCTCCCCCATCCCTCTGCGGGGAAGGAAGCAATTGGTGGGTGTGTAGCTGCTGGGCTGGGTTAACTCACTAGAGAACCTCATCAAGAAAAGGCACAAAAAGACACTTTACTGGTAAATTAGTGTCTGAGGAATATCCCATTTTGACTTCCAACTGCTTTTAGAAAACTAAGAAACAAGTCTGATATTTTTGAAACCACCGAATAGTTACTCATATATAAAGATAAACTTCTGCCCTCACCATATTACTTCTAAGCTTGACTCAAAGCTGGTTCATCTGAATGGAAACATCAAAAGATTACACACCAGATCCTCAAGAACCTGAAGTTCACAGAACAGAAGTTCTTGTGCACAGAGAACTTTTGGGTAGCATTACTCATTTAAAATACTCATTAAAAAAAAAAATCCTAGTTTTATGCAGCATTTAACCTGCTTATATTTTCTAAGCATATTTTTTTACAACACTTTTCCTGCTTTTCCAGCAAAATACCGAAGCAGAACGTAAATTCTAAACAATAGATATCAAAAGGGACCTTGATGACAAGATTGTTTAAATTCCATTCATGTTTGGTATTATATTTTGTGTTTAAGGTTTTATAAAAACACAGGTATCACGCAAAGAAAGTCTAAAACCAATCACAGGCTTACAAATGGTGCTCCAGATTAAAAGCTTAGGACCATCTAGGAAGGAATTCAAATGCCTTGCTGATAGTTGCTTCAAACAGGCATGTATATGTAGTCATGTGAAAGAAAACAACAGGTCAAAATAAATAGAAAAGGAAGTTCCAGAAAATGTCTAAAACTGCCAGAGAATGAATTTTTGGGTTAACTATTGACTGACAGTAACTCTGAAATATTAGTAAAGAAATTATTTGTCTGCCTGATTCTGCTGGCCCTCAGGCAGGAAAAACTTGGTACACAACATATTTATAGGTAGCTGAACATCAAAAAAATGTGGCTCAGTTTCTCCTCATGTGTGTACCAACCTGCAAGAGCCCATGGTTTTGGCTAAAACAATTATATCTTTTTCTGCAAATTTAAACACATTCCAACTCTCTGTGTTACAAGGATTTAATCTACTCTAATCTACAACATCAGGCAGTGTTACTTATCTGTGATCTAGAAATTGCTCCTCAAATCAATAGTATTAATACTATCATCCTTGAACTTCTACAGAGATTTAGAGGATAGGGAGAAGACATTGGTGCAACTCAGAACAGGAAACACAACACAGTGTGACAGATGAAGACATGGCCTCAGACAGAGCCCCCAAGCTTCCAGACCCCTCACAGTGGGCCAGTATCCAAGAGGCGAGATATACACAGATTAAAGTGTTTCGTGGGGACTGAACATTTTCCTTTCTGACTATCTGACAAATAGCAGCTGCCAACTTTTTGTTACATAAATAACCAAACAACACATTCAATAAGAAGCCAGAACACTTGAAAATACTACTTTATACTCAGGAAGTAAAGACATCTCATAACTCCCTCTTTATTAAAAATACAACTTATGTACCAAACAAGCTCCATTTAATTCACTTTAAGGCTGTGAAACAATGTTACAATGGTCCAGAAAAGATAGAGTCCTAAACATGCAGTTTCAGCCCAAGTCACTATTTTTGGAACCTATTTCTTTCCATACACAGAAATTAGGCAGTGCCAATGATTCCTTTTCCCTCTTGGTTTGCATCCACTAAAAAACCCCAAGAAATAAACACACTTAAGAGCAAGAAAGTACACAACTCTAAACACTCCACAAAAAACAAGAAGTGGTCAAAAAGACAAAGGGGAATAACACACCACACTGCACTATATCCTTCAAAGAAGGAAGACCAGAACTCAGCTATACGGTGGTTTTAACTTAACCAGCTACAGGTATTTCAATACATACTGAATGCTAATCCCGGCCATGTGATGTATTTGTAACATTAGATGCTATCAGGTAAACTTACTGTCAATTAAAAAGGTTTCTGAGGTGTTATTTAGAAGCGTAAGAAAGTCATCACAAAGTCATTTGCAAACAAGCAATTTATTCACAGGAGTGCTCAGATTTGTTTTCAGACCAATATATCCAAATTATACACATCACAAGGGAAAAGAAGAAGGTTTCCTAATTAGATATTAGGAAGACATTCTTTACTGTGAGGTTGGTGAGGCACTGGAGCAGGTTGCCCACATAAGCAACCTATGTGGATTCCCCATCCCTGGAAGCGTTCAAGGCCAGGTTGGATGTGGCTTTGAGCAACCTGAACTGGTGAAAAGTGTTCCTGCTCATGGCAGGGTGGTTGGAACTAGATGACCTTTCAAAGCCATGTTTCTATCATTCTGCTCAGCCGCCACCCTCTATGCACAACCAGGCAGAAAAGAGAGAGACTACACCCAGGTCTGAATATTTGGTACCGCAACTCAATGGATTGCATGTCTTTTTCTACTCCCAATTATTGTCCATGTCATACATGCCCCTCTAAGAAGCTCTAAGATAGCCACCACCTAATTAGACATTAAAGAATTTTTTAAAAAATAAATTGAAAGCATTTTCTGGAAGCCCCCAAAATTGCATAATGTAACCTTGGGAGGATGCAAGGAGTTCCAGACAGCCGTGTTACAGATGTTTGGGATATTGGCAGTGTTTGAACTTCGTGTGTGGGCAGGGGAGGGGGGTACTGGGGAAAGCACCTTAAAAGGAACAGATACACACAACACAGTAGTAAAACATGGCTGTTTTAATTCACTCATGCCACTGCAGCCTGGTTCAAAAAGCCTTTGCTGAGTGATTACCAGAGCTTTCTCTTCACTCTGTACCTGTGACAAGCCAAGACTAGGATGTTAATTATTTACAAGAAGAACAAAACAGAACATGTCTTCAGCAAAAAGATGTGAAGCTCCAGGTGAATGAAGTCTTGCTTAAGATGAGATTTGCTTCATAGAAATTCCATTTCTGTATTTGAGACACCTGGTGCATATCATTAAGGATATATTCAAGGTCAAAAATGCCTAAAGGGAAGTCTGCTATCAGAGCTGGGATCTTTCCTATCCACCTTACCTGTGGTGACAGCACTGAAGAGGATACTCACTGACCCCTGCAGAAAACAACATACAGTAGCATTTACATGGGAAGATAACCATGAGTTACCAGGCAATAAGACCACAGGCAGATATCCCATCTACATAAATATATGATCCGTGGATTAATTCCTCAAAGCCATAAGGATCAGCAGGGCAAGACACAGTGGATATTGCAAAGAACTTCCTTAAAGGCAAGACTTAGACCTAAATTTTCTCCTGGCTTTTACTGTGAACAGTGTTTTATTCCATTATTTGTTGGCACTAAATATCTGAGAGGAAGCACTCACTTTCTTCTTGGGAAATTAGGAGATGTATTAAGCAGGGCCATCTCATGGATTAAGAGCTTGCAGACTTCTTCCTTGGACGTAAAGTTATCCAACACGTTAGGGGATCCAAGAGTCTCGTCATTTCCTGAAACAGCCTTATACTTGTGAGGTAATACTTGAATCCCAGTGAACTTGAAATTTTAGGACAATTTTAGGACAAAGAATATCTTTGAGGCAGGCTGCTAGCATGAAGCAGAGTAAGCTGTACTGGACCAAGTCAGCATATGTCCACATAACGTTTTGCAGGCAGATGACGAGGCTGTGCCCTTGAGAGGCTTGCTCTACCAGCCACCCCCAGCTGATCACAGCACAGCACCCCGTCCAAGCTAACAAATGCTCCTAAGTTACTTAAAAGACAAATGCATCACAAATGTTTCCTACCTGCCTGAAAACCCAAAGCACCAGAAGTAACAAATGTTACTTTCTTACAATTCTATTGTGCTGCATTTTTGCCAAATAATCAAACCATTCTTTTTCCCCAGGGAAGTCCAACAAATCTAATCAAGTATATTTAACTTTTTTAAGTTTAAATAAGTGAAACCAATAGAGTGTTTTAACTTCAGACTAAGCTAAAAATAACCATATTTTGCTCATATTTTAGTGGTTAGGTAAAGGAACACCTATAAAATGAAATTTTTATTAACCTGTTTGTTAAATTTACTCATAATTTTTCTCTCATTAGACCCTTACTGACCTCTAGAAGTGAAATTCTTTCAGAGTTGCTTCTATATCCTCCAAACAAAGGACATCATTATCTAAGAGATTTCTTTTTAGTAACTTCTAGAACAGGGATATTCTGTCTCAGGGCTAAACTGTAAATGCCAAGCATTTTTCTGAAAATGCAGGCAGACATAACATTCCGCTTTTTTTGGTAACCTTTCTGACTTACATTTAAACATTCATGATCAAAATTGTTCTTGAAAATAATCTTTCATTTCTGATATTCTCAGTATTAAAAGAAAATATGACAACCAAGTCCACCCAAGCTCCAAAACCTACCAGATTTATCAACATTTATATTAACCAGGAAGTCTGAGAAGTTTGAATGTATTTCGATAAAAAGATTGTGTTGTATTACTTATTTGGCATTGCACTTAGATTACTACATCCTCTGGCAGAACATGACCAGAATATTCAAACCAACAAAAATCTCCAGTAAATTGTCCTTTGCTTAAGCAAAACAAGCAGCATCATAACATCAAAACAGACAGAGCTGGCATGGTCTGACAAAGGTGTTGGGGTCACTTAAAAACTGACATATTTTTTGCACACTCATCTCATTATTTCCAAATTTTTGCTTACCTTTTAGTTTCTGTTTCAATAGGAAGTAAAGGATTCATTTTTGATATTTATAATCTTATGCTTAAACAAATATGGATTTTGAATGAATATAAAATATTTGTACTGACTCATTAGTTCTCCAACTTTAAAAGAAAAATACACATGAAAAGTCATTACTCACAATTGCATTTCATATAAATGTCTATTGCCATGATCTGTGATCTTATGCATTTTGCCTATGGGAACAAATCCTATATCATAATGCCTTCACCAATGAGGTGAGGTGCATCTACTTGAACAGTTGTCAAACTCAGCCAGACTAGGGATCAACAACCCTAACCATTATTTTAACTGCAGCTCTTTAACAAGAGGTGAAGAGGTGACCAAAATGCATTTACCTCAGAGAAACAGCTTGTGATGGAAAGAGCAAGAGAATTTATTTTAAATTTGTATTTGATAGCAGTGTAATTTTTGGAAAGTGACACCTGAGAGGCACATATGGGCCACAAAAGCCAGACATTTGTCCATTCAACAGTTCAGGTTTAAGTGTATCAAATAATCCACGCAAGAAACAACGCATTTACTATTTTTCATTTCTTGGAGCCCTTTCTCTCTGGTAAAGATTTTGATAGCTGTCCTTATTTTTCCTCAGAAGTTCAGAAATGATCTAAGAAAATACCATGAACTTTTAGAAACATATTCTAAACAACTAAACGGAGCCTTGTATTCATTAATGAAGTAAACACTTTATTAGTAGAGAATATTCAAAAGCACTGCTAGTTATTGCCTAAGAAAGGGGACTAAAGACTAGATCACAGCCAAAAGCTTCCAGCTATCAAGCATTGAAACAGGCTGCTTAGGGAACCTGTGGAGTCACCAGCCCTTGAAGGAATTGGAAAGACATGTAGTTGTGCTGCTTAGGGACTTGTTTAGTGGTGGACTTGGCAGTGCTGGGTTAATGGTTGGACTGGATGACATTAAGGGTCATTTCCAGCCTCAATGAGTCTGTAATTAATACAGTAGAAATAATAATCTGGCCATATATTGTGTGTGTGTGTGTGCATGTGTGATTTTCCAGGGGAAAAAAAAAATCCCTGCTTAGTGTGATATGCAGTTCAAAAATATAGAATTACATAACTCTTAAAAGTTATGTAATTTAACTCTTAAAAGTTAAAACTGTGAGCTATGAAAACTGTATATAGGAATGTATTTCCCTGTGTTCACTTCCAAAACAACAGTTAATTAAAGCAGTTTCTCTTTTACACATACGGAGATGCCGAATCTGCAAAGATAGGAAGTCTGCTAAACTCCTCATTTATAGAAAATATAGACATACCTTCCACATCCTTCTGGTTTTGCCCAACTGGCTACAAGTTCAAATCTACAGTAAGCACTGCAGGGATCACACCAAATGAACTGCTCATTATTTGATACCTGTACTGCTCTGAGACTCTCTGACACTTTCTGCTTTCTAAGCTACAGGCTTAGAGCCAGTCCTGCAAACCCACTAGGGGGAATATTTCTGGAATAAATCATTTCATATGGCAATATTCCTCACTGAGACAATAAAATACAGCTCCCAGATTTCCTCTGGGGACTTCTTTATGATCATGGAAAAAGTGCACATCTGTAAGGGTTTAATACTACAGACAGTTCATTTACATGAAGGCTTTTTAACAAAGATGCTTTTAAGTGCTTCACCTACTGGACAGTAACATTTTTCTTTTACCAGGTCACTATCATCTACTTACCAATAAATCTTGTTGAATAACTACAAAAAACACAGTTCTAGCACTTATGAGGTTTTATAGCAAAGCAAAAGGACAACAGTAACTTCAGAACCATTAATCTCATGTACTATGGGTCAGTAAGGTCAGTAAAAAACCAAATGTAATTACATTCCTACACCAGTCATGACAAATAGAAACATATTTTATTACATTTCTTACCAAAGAAACTGGAAACCTGTTTTGTTACAAATACCCAGTTATAGGTATTTGTTTAATAAAACCAGAAAATTGGACATATCTGTAATCTACCAAAACAACAAATCAAGGCAAATTTTCCAGAAAACACAAAACTAAGGTAGGCACTTTATCTGTCAAAACAAAGTAATTAAGAAATATCACCCTCTCGATGGACATGAAGCTCGTAACTTTTGGAAAAAATGAGCACCCAAACTAGTTCACATACACCACAATCAGAACACACTAAACCACAGTGCAGCAGCAGGCCAAGAAAGATGCAGCTCTTTTTTCAATTTAATACTTGAGAAAAGCAAGTGTTCATCTCCCATACACACATTAAGCTGGTTATAAATTAATTCCTTATGAGAAGTTTCTTTAAAGTTTAGGAGTTATTCTTAAGAACTGCATAAAAACTTTCATTTTAGATATATATTTTTAGATACATTTACATATATTTTGTATAAGATGACTGGTTGCCCATGGCATCATGTCCATTTCAACTCCATCCCCACTACATACGCTCCCCCCTCACTCTTTTCAGTGAGAGGCTTATGTCAGTCTTACAGATAAAAGATAACAGTCCAGAAGGATGCTACAACTGAACTGCGCGCTGGGGAACAGAATGGAATAGAGGGAGAGGTGGGAAAAAGTAACACTAAAAGATTTCTGACGGTGCAGAATGAAAGAAAGTAAACATCTCAGGTCTCCTGAAGACATTTGTTACCAGAACTTTAATTTTCCTTCTGTGGAAACAAATCCAAGAAAAGAAAAGCGAGATGCAAACAAATAATGCTGAAAGCCTCAAGACAGAAGTGAAAAGGTTTTATATAAGAGAACAACTCGGAAAAACAAATTTAAGAACTGTGAGTGAAAGCAAGCCAGTTAAGATGAAAGTATACTTGAAGCAAACAAATATAAATCTTACAGTAGTTCCTAACTTCTTAATACTGAATAATAAATGACAGAGACATAATTGTTAATTAGAACTTGAAGAGACATTTGGAACAATAACAAAATTCCATACAGGAGTAGTTAGTCTTCAAAATTTCCCTTAAAAGATAATGACTTGGTGTAAGAGATTGACTTAGAAGCTTCTTTAACATTACTGCATTTAAGAAGTGACATTCTACCCTACACACCTTTTAGTAGATGTGTATTTTGCTCCTTTGTATCTTATACATTAGTACTCGACAAAAAAGTATAGCTAAGTAAGTGAGCTGCGATTAACATTTGAAAGTTAAGTATTTTCAAGTTATATTACTTTCCAACTATACTAATGACATTATTCTGAGAGATAAAACTACTGGTATCTATTTGGTGTACCATTTCAGATTCTTTTATAGGAATACACATTTTCAACATAACAAAGTAGTCAAGTAATATCTTAGATTACTTTAATATACAATAAAGAAATAAAGCCAGTAAATATGATATCAGTGGTAGAAAGACTTCCCTCATTTGATGGGAACTTAAGAGGACAGGATTCTGGTAAGAAAGTGTCTCTCCCTGCTAGATGGACCTGATGCTACATGTTCATTTTTCTCTAGCACTACTTGACAATGACAACTTTTTACTTCTGTTTATTCCTCTACAGGCTGCAAACAGACTACAAACTAGAGAACTACGCTCAGCTTCTTAATTATAACTGGGATGCCTGCCGGGATCCTTCATCTATCTAAATATTTTTATGGATGCAATTACTCTGCATGTATTTTCATCACTAATTTAATCCAAGGCATTCACCAATTAACTTTAGTTCACATGTCTATGCATATTGAGCACAGATAAATCAAAATCAGAGGGAACTCCTGCCTAACCAACATCTCTATAAATCCCCTTGAAGTATATTTAACATTGTATAAAGTCTTCATCTGTATGAAACAAGATAACAGTCTGTTGAGGTGGGAGCTAAAAGCCAAATTCATAGTTTCTAAAGATAGTTCAGATTCTGTCTGTAACAGTCTGTCTGCAGTATTCTGCATGCAAGAGTCATGAGGAAAACCTTAGCACCACAGCGAGGCAACGTGCATTGTACAGATCTTTTTTATCTCCAGCCATCAAAGACAAAGGTACATTATTAACACTAACACATGAGGCCTATGGTATCACCAAGCAAAAATCAGACAAACTTCAGAATCAAGGAAACACCTTTCCTTCAATACAGGTACATACAACTGCTGTTCCATATTGCACATCACACCCTACACAGCACGGTGCAGATACAAAATGCCCAAGGGATAACAGTGCTGCACAGCACTACACAATCATTTTGTTGCTTCAAGTCCTAAACAAGCCCAACCGGTTCTGTGCAGTTGGTAAATTCTCCATTGTAGCAGAAGTGTGTGTGTGTGTGCATATGGACTTGCAAACCTTGCTTTAAAAGTAAATTCTAGCAAACCAAGCATGTAGTAAACTAGTGACACCATTCTTCTGGTCTTCCCATCCTACTTCATCATTTGCCTGGTCTACTTTAACATTTCCACAAAAAAAAAAAAAAAAAAAATCACATCTCTAGTTCTCCGCAAGGTACCTTATTCTAATTTTACTTAGGCCCTGATAGGAAAGCACTACTCTAATGTCTTTTATAAAATATATGTAGCACATACAGAAGGATGAAAGGAAACAGCCACTCATCAACTCATCACCACCAGCGGAGTTTAAAACAAGGAAAGGTATCTGAACAGGCAAAACTCAGTACAAACCCTCAATAACACAAAGGTTCTCTATGATACTGCTGCTCTAGCTGACAGGCTTTGGGGTTTTTTACAGGAAAGAGAAACACTTTGAAAAAATTATTCACAGCCATAATTACAACAGATAGAAAAGAAGTCACATTTGGAGCTTACTCACAGTACTATCAGACTTGAACCTAAGGTGCTGAGGGGTCAAAATACGCTTGTTATTTTTACAGTCTCAAGACTGATGTGTACCTTGTAACCGGGCTACCCACAATAGATTTTAGAGTTTAAAAATAGCCTTCCATTATTTGGGCATTTATAAAATATAGCAATCACAGCTGAATATATGCTTGTTGCAACAAATAAAAAGCTTAAAACAGGTAATGACCAAGCAAGTATTGAAATTAAAGAACAATCACTACAAACTAAGCTTTAGGGTCACATTATCAGGTGGTGCCATTTTAGCAAAGGAACAGGAATAATTTTCAACAGTCAAATGAATGGTTAAAGAATCTGGTACCATCTACAGCAAAACCTTAATCTCACCCTTTTCCTTTGTTGCTAAAAGGAAATTACATTGCCCTGTAACTTCAGGGCAGGTCACTATACTTAAACAACAGCACAACAGTAATTTTATTTCTGAATATCCTATCTTTTAATAAACTAATAGCCACACGTTTGTCTTGTATGTACTTCTTCTCCCCCCATTCCTACAATCTTCCAATTATTTTGTATTTAGAAAAAAAAACCAAACCAAAAATCTATGAGGGCCATCTCTCAAACAGAACAATATTTTCTAAGAGATTAAACATTAATGGTAAGCATCCAAAAACATTTTAAAGAGACTTGGTTTCCTTGCACAGTGAGCACTTAGAACCTTTCTGCAACTTATATGGCCAAGAAAGGTATGTTAAAGGAAATCTTGCTGGACAGACCACTGTTTCACTCAAGTATTATTCTCTGTGAAATACATCCTGCTGCTTGAAATTCCCAAACTCACAACACCCATTTGTCAAACATAGCAAAGCACCACTCAAGCATTCAGGAAACCAGTGATGTTTACTTTGAGGTTCACCTTCAAATGAATAAAGAATCCATATACCCTTTATACTAGTTATCTTTGTTATGAAACTTTTTCATGTTTAGCCCACTGGGCATGTTGAAATGATAAACCATGTTTGGCTGTACAAAAAAAACCTCACTCAAAATTCAAATGCCCACAGGGAAAATAGCATCTACCTAAAGCAGCACAACATTTTAGCCATTCCTTTAGGTTTTAATCCTATGTTGATTCTCCTTTAATATCTGCAAATTCCACATCTTTGACAAGTAAATACACACACCCCCTTTGTTGCCCACTCCTTTATTTATTCTTCTCAAACCTTCCACTCAGCCAGTTTGTCTCGAATATGAAAGACTAAGGGCACTTAAAATACTAAAATATCTGCTTTGTACTGGAAAAGGCAGCAGGGTAAGGGGGAATATGTAATGCTATTTTGTTATTGTTCTTAAATCTCCCATTGGTGTTAGCATTTCAAAACAAGAATATATGATACTTCAAAATTAAAAAAGCATTCCCATTGTCTTTCCTTCCTTCTCCATTTACTAGCTGATACCCAACTAGATTTACAAGCAACGTGCTATTCCATTAAATGCTACAGAGGAATGACCTGCATCTCTCTGCCTCAAGTTTCAAATACTCAGACTCTGTGGAACCAGTTTCAATCTGTGTTGGGATGCAAACGAAAGCGAGTAGAGTTTACCCTGTGAAGACCTTTCAGATGAGGCTTTAAAAACTTTACTTTCCTCTACTGACTAGACAACAACCTCACGGCATTCCTAATCAGCAGATGTGCCCAAACCCTTGGTAATATTTTTGTGTGCATTATTTGACTGTCATCTCACCTCAGAGATCTGACTGCACTACTGTAATTGGACAGTATGTGTATGAGCTGGCCCATATATGTGCAGCTAGGATCAAAAGGGTGGAGAAAATCCACTTCCATCTATCACCTAGCTTCAACAAGTTACTAGCATTCATAACCTAGTGAAGACAAGCACCCATTCAACTGCATCTTTCATTAACAGAAAATGACAACTCTGAGGTACCCATACGAGGCTTGATAAAGCCAGCAAGGCAGAAACAAGCATGTTTCTGACCTGTTGGACACACACAGTAATTCTACTGTTGTAGCTCAGTGCAAATGCACCCAAGGACACTATACACCTCCTAAAGGAAAAAAACAAGGACTCCCATTCCATTCATTAAAAAAATCACACAGATAATTAGCTCCCCACCAAAATAACATCGCTAGTGATAAACGCCACCGTACAAAGTGAAAGTGTATTGCAGGACCTAAGCTAACATTTCTTGTTGAATGCTGCAGGATTCATTCCAGAGTGGCCAGACCAAGCAAAATCCAAGAACAGGAGTGCATGCTAACAGCATGGCTATCAGACAGAACTAGAGCTGGGAAAGAGCACAAGGACAAAGCAAAAAGCAGTCCTTCCAGAAAAACACACCAAAACCCACAACACCACCACACCTTTCATGCCATGAAAAGAGAAACACTGAGTAATTCTGGTTCTTCACATAACTCTCACAACATTCCTGCAAAAGAGGCTCTCTTTTCCAGCCTCTCAATCTTAAAATTATACCTTTCATATAGGTTTAAAGCTGTTTAAGACCTTGCTCATCTTAATTCTAGGTATGTCCCCTCCCCATCCCCCCAAACCCACCCCAGCTGCCTACATTAAACAAGCTTTGCACTTAATTTGCATGGTGATAAGAGAAGCTATGAAAGCTAAATTAAGCTGAGCATTGGTTCCAAAACTGAGCGCTTTAAAAGCTATTGATCTCATATGAAATGTCTTCAAATGTTAAAAACATGTTTTGCTGACTGTTTACAAAATTCCATGTCACATTATTAAAAAACTCCCATGTCTTTTTTTTTTATATTCTACACTGCAGCATATTAATGAAACAAACTAAAAGCTCTCCAAGAATGGACAAAAAGAAACAAATTACTGGGAAACAGCTCATTCCTTAAATTAGTTTACCTCTTCTTTTGTATTTCTAATATTTTCCACAATGAACCCAACAGAGGCAACAGAACTTTATAAAAGCCATGCGAGAGAGATCAATCACTTTATCCAAATAATCTGAATTTCCCCTGTATTTGGAAAAATCATCCACTTTTTGAATCTCCATAGTCATTCTGAATTCAGTCCAGACTTTGAGTTACATTAAAGTGACTTCTGGTTAATGCATAGGAAAAGAACAACACAACCATTCCTTAGTCTTGCTTTTTCAAAACCTAGAATGCAATCAACAGTTGCAATACTATGAACTTCTACTTAAAGATTACCAGAAAAATATTGTCCTGCAGGTCTGTAAAAACAAAAAAAATCCAGTAATGTAGACAATGATGTGTAACTTACAATGCAGTGCTTCATCCACCTCCTCAGATCTAAAACACTGGCAGTGTTTCTTTGCTTTTCCTATTTTCAATGTGTCAATAGAATTAACTTTATTTACAAGGTTGTGAGGTTTTTTGTTTCACTTTTAACGCTCAGCATATAGAACTGTACATGCAATAAAGACCTTACAAAAGCCAAGCAGTCCAAAGGAATTTTGCTTTTCTATCTTTGTGAAGTAATTGATTGTTTAACTATTCTTATTTCTCCCAGAAATTAAAGCCTTTGGTGAAGCTCCTCTTTAAGTTCCAGCATTCTGCTTGCAAGCCTCTTCTCTCAGTGCTTTCTTCTAGAAAGCATGTGAGACAAGAGAAACTGTAGGTCCTTCAAGTACCTGAGGTCCAGCCTGTGGCTAACTGCAAGGTCGAAAGAGAAATGGTGAACAGAAAACATATAGACTGCAAAGTTTTGTGGCTATATGCCTAAAAAACTCAAACTACTACAGTCACCCATCCCTGTAGCAAGCAAGAGCAGTATCAATAGCTTGATGAATATCTGGAACAACCTTCTGGATGGAGGCTTTTTTTAAAGCACCCACTGTGATGGAATAGACAACAGTACAAAATACTTACTCCTTTATCAAGGCTGAACCTGGTCATATGACTATTATCTTTATTTCTTGATTTCAAGTCACAATAGAGTGAATACAAGCCAAGCAGACTTTATTCTCTTCTTCATTGCTGTATTCAAAGATCTCTGGCCTAAGGGGATGCATTTCTACACAGTCTTCTAAGAAAGGCTGGCACACCTATAAACAGCTTTTATTTGAATGATAAGATAAGGCAAGGCATTGTAAAAACTTCTTGCACCACAAAAAACTGGGAGGACTCCCAGACTTCATCCTGTCTTAAACTATACCCCTTTCAATTCTTGGGCAATCATATACAACCATATACTCAACTCTCACACTATCATTTGTATTTCAAATTACCGGAGATACTGAAAAAGCCTGAGCCCAGTAAGATTACTTACTTCCTTCCAAGCCGCCCTCCAACCTGCAGGACCAAAATTCTGCAAAAGCAAAGCATCGCTTGCAGTACAAGGTAGGGATTATGAGATTCCTTTAGCAAGAATACAGTCTAAAATAGCGTTTGATAAACAGTTATCTCCATATGCGAGATCAGTAAAGGTACAATTTTACACATATCTTGGAGCTTTTCAAACATGATTTTATTTGATTTGGAACCACATTCAAGAATTCCACCTCAGTGTCAGCTGTTGGGAGCCACTATCACAAGAATAGCTTCAAGGTGAATGACAAACCCCACTTTAAGCAGTAATCACAGCTGCTGGAATAAATGCATTTGTTACATCACAACAGTTTAGTTGCATATCCAGTGAAAAATGCAATAGGGTATGCAATCTAAAAAAAGCCAAGACAGTATTCTTGCTAGTTATCACCTATTTGCTTCAAAATCTCAAGAAAGATCAGTTTTTACTGGAAACTGTCCTAACTACAAGAAAAAAATCTCTCAAAGGAAGTTCTCACCACTTGAATCAAATACAAGGAACATATAAGGGTTATACTATATAAGGTGCATACTCATATTTTTAAAATACTGAATATTTGGTTGTCTCCACTTGTTCCTTAGGTTCCGTTTGCTTGCTTAAAGGCTATAAAGACTCGCAGTTTCACTGTTTAAAGGAAAAAAAATTACCTGATATATTTCAACATATTCTGCTATACCATGGAATCACCTAAGACTTGAACCGGTTCAGCTTTTCGTTGTCATTATCAAAGCTAAGATGCATAATATCAGAGTAAATACAGAATTACAAAAGCTAGATTCCACTACAGTTGAGAAGAAATCCTACACAACTCCTATCTGTTTCATTAATGCAAAATGCAACAGATGCATCTAGATAACCAAACTAAAGAAACTCATAAAAGGTGTTTTTGTAATGCTGTTAGTAAAATAAACAGCAGCTAGCTAAAATTCACCAATAAGGCAAAGCGCTAAATGAGGCTTCCTTCCATCCACCTGCTAGCAATTCCAGAGGCCACAAGGCAGCTGCATTGGGGATTCTCAAGGATGGGAACAAAACCAGGAACAAAACAGGCAAAATGTAAAACCTAGCAGGAATACATCTTGTGATGGGAATTTAAAAAATAGGTAGCTGTATCACTGACCAGGCAAATTATCATGGAAAAGTCAGAAGCACAGTCTCCTTCACTTGAAGAAAAAAAAAAAAAAAGAATGTTTGGTTGCCAAATAGAGATCAAAAGTACAGTATGTGTGCATTAGCATTTTTGTGCACTGAACTGTATCAGAAGCTCCAAAAGTTTTCTGCTTGTTTATAAAATATAAAAGGGCACACATCCACTCAGAGGCAAGAAAAGCCTAATAGCAACATAGCTTAGACAAATTCTAAAATATCCAACTTCTAGAAGCAAAGTTCACATCTTGATAATGTCAATACAAAGTTTTATTTTTCTAAAGCAGATAGACCAGGTTCCTATACCATTTTCCATATTTGCCCCGCAGCTTTTTGGCAGGAAATTGTTTTGGATAAGACTTCAAAAACTTTAAAGTCTTACTTGGTTTATGTTAAAATTAATGTTTTTTTCATGACTTTTCTTCAAGAAATGATGGTTGGCCTGATGCCTCTGACTTAAATTGCCATTCTCTTTCTAAAGCTTGTAGTTTCTTTCCATCAAAGAGAACCTGCACACAACAACCATAGACTATACTAATCAAAACCTTCTAGAAAAATAAAGATTATTCATCAGTAATACAGTCACAGTAGACTTCTAGAGCATGATTCAACATCCTAGTTGCAGATACAATGTGGAAAATGAACGTGCAAACGCTCTTGTACCTAATCACAAAAACAACACGATGATGTAACTGAGGCAAAGCACATACTCACATAGGAAAAGGGGAATGCAGATGCCATGAAGGAGTAAAAAAAAAAAATTTTTTTTTCAAATAAGAACTAAAATTGGCTAGTTCATCCAACAAGGCAGAGAAGTACAGGAAGAATTTGGCAACAGCAACAAAGACAGCTCCTCCAATAAATCAGAAATCACACGGAGAGAGTGGAACTGATTCACAGTGAAGGAGATAATCTATGCAGATGCTTGAGGCAGATTTCTAAAACAATTCTCAACTGCATCCTAAAATGAACACGAGGTTAGTGAAGATATCTGAGGATAAAGAAAGCGATTGGGAGAGAAGAAGGGAAAATGGAGGAAAAGAGACGATGGGAGAGATGGAAAGACTCCCGGTAGAAAACAGGAAATAGTGACAGCCAAAACCTTCCCCAAGAAAATATAAAACAGAAAGCATAAACCATATTCTACATCAGTCTACAGGCTGAGAAGGAGAGGAATTATGCAATATACTGTGGCAGATTGTTGATTCAAATCTTAAAATTTAAATCGAGTTACTAGATCAAAGAAAGACTAATTAAAACAAAAATCAAGTACAGGGTGTGCAATTCCTTTCTTTAATTGCTTCAACCGTAAACCTCAAGGCTTCACTAAGTACTTCACATTAGCTCACTTCTTCCACAGCTGAGCTGTTCCAAAGGCAGCAGCAAAGGGATGGTTGCCTGGAATTAAAATGAAATGCCTCTAAGTTCCAGTATAGCCTTTGTAAGTGGATGAGGGTTTTCTCCAACTGGCAAAGCAAAAAGGCACCTCCTGCTGGGAAGACTCATTCTAAGAGGAAAAAGCTGGCTTCTTGGAAGGAAAAAAACATGACTAGCTGCTAAAAGGACTTTACTTTCTAACCTTAATGGAGCATCCTGAATCAGGGACAGATGCAGCTACATCATCAGAGGACTTGTCCTAATCACGAAATGAAGACACCATGCTAGTAGACAGCTATAATAATTTACACCCTCAAATAAAATTCCCTACACTTTTCTATTTGTTTTTAAGTTTCTGTCCAGTATACATCTACAAAACCTGTCAGAAGGAACAGTACAGAGAGGTGAAACCCACTGGCAAATACTCAATGCAAAATAAACCAAGATGTAAGCTCCTTGCAAAGTCACACTGTTCAAACTCAGTGCCAGGTAACATCTACTAAACACACAGAGGGTTTCTTCCAAATGTAGTGACAAATCACTATATCAATGTTTATACCAAGTGCACTCAGGTCCTTGTGCAAAAGCAATCCCACAGAGGTGGGAATAACCCAGACTGATTTCCCCAGAACATTCTTAATGCACATTACAGGAGCTTTATCCACTTCTACAACACATAAAAATTTTGATTGGGCAGGGCTAGCCTGACTGGCAGCTCATCTGGTGCTGACTAAGCAGGGGGCCTTGGCTAAATGTGCATCCCAGTGTTTGAAGGCCACACCACGCACTGCTCTTAGTGTAGTCTTTAACAGTCCATTACATTGTTCCATCGTTTCAGAGACCGGTGCATGACAGGCACTGTGTTATACCCACTCAATGCTGCGTTCTTTGGCCCAAGTGGTTTTGAGATTTATTTTCTGATTCAATTCTTTCTGGAGTACCATGTTGCCCTAACACTTGCTTTTCAAGGCCAGGATAGCTCCCATGTGGTGGCATGGGACACAAGATATGTTCCTAGCCTATTCTGTGGTTGCTTCCATCATTGTCAGCACATGGCACTTGCCATGACAGGTTTGGGAAAGTGTGATAAAGTCAATCTGCCAGGCAGCCCATGTAACATTCCAGCCACTGTAAAACCAGAGAGGCTTTGCCCACTTGGCCTGCATTCTCATGCAACCCAACCCCAAGAAGCCACAGGCTCAGAGCACCAGGGGGCTGCTACAAACCTCACACCATCCATGGGCTGCAACCTTGATCACAAGGACTTGGGTCCCATGACAGCATCACCAGGGAGGGACAATTCTGCACACCACATTTCCCATGCCCCACTACAGGGCAGGGATTTGGCACTGGGCTCATGGAGACATGGCATGGTGCAGCCTCTGGAAGCCTTGAAGGCACCACTGGGATCTCTACGTATTTTAAAAACATCAGTTAAATAAAATAAAAGGCAAAGATAGAACTCTGTCCTCTAGTAAATAAACATCCATTTTTGGCTTTCAAACAATTTTATGACCCCTAAAACCTGGAATTAGCAGAATGATTAAAAAAGGAAGGCAACACAAATTAAGCTCATTTCTAGGTCAAATCTGACAGCATTTTCATTAAAATAAGTATTATAAGAGCAGTAACAGAAAGGCCAAAGAATGAATCATGGACTAAGTCTGACTAAACCTTCTTAACTCAGCAATAAACCTTAGTGCTGAATCATAGTGACAGGATATTATTGGAGAAGTCCATATTGCCACTCCAATTCTGAGGACTGCCAGTCCATTACCTAATGCTACTACTGAAAATGCTGAGAATCAATAAATAACCAAACGGTATTGTCTAGGGGCACATCAGCAAACATAGCATAAGGTAACCACTTAGGAATACCCTAAATCAAATGTTTACATTTCGATTAGCAGAACCACCAGCATATTCTTAGCCTTGGTTATCAAGCTTAGCCACAGTAAGGAACGTGGTATTCAAACTGCTCTGATAATAAGACAGTATTGTTAGACATCCCCTTTGTTAGCAGATTTTTATCTTTCACCTGCTATCAGAGATCACATCACAAATGTTCTGTGGAAATAAGCAAGACTAGAAAAATATAAAGAATGTCTATTAGAGAATAAGGTGTAAACAACAGATTACAAAACCAAACACTGTAAACATGTTTGAAGGGAACCTGGCACTATATATTTATGCTTCAGATTGATTAGGATTCCTATCCAGTTTTCTTAATAAAACTTCAACAAAATCAAGGACTTGGAAATGACCTGCTTGTAAAAAGAATTTGTGCATGGTTTCCTTTATTTCCCTAGGACTATTTAACAGACAGCAAACCTTTGAAGCTGTTCTTTCAATGAAATGTGCCTATTGCCACAAACAGCTGTAACCGAGTTTGGCTTTCCTTCCTACATCATAAAATTAGTGACTCAAGTGCCATCTACTGTGTCTGCACTCAAGTGAAATGGAACACAGTGCCAAAAACATCACACAGAAATAACTCATCAATTTTATGCCAAATTTGATATCGTATCTTCAAGCATTGTTTTCCATGCAGATTAACATACAAACTATGCTCAGAAGACTAGACAGTCACCTTTGTGGTATGAAATTCAAGTTAATATAATGGTCTCAAGTAGATCTTCATATTTTCAATTAAATTAAAAACAGAACAAAGAAAAAAAATAAAGAATTAGCCTGGTTTTCACCTCATCTTGATAATGCTCTTAAAACTTCCTGTTTCCTTTCACAGGGAACTCAGATATGGAGAGAGAAAAAACTTACAGCAAACAGCAGAGACACAGCATTTATCCAGAGTCCCCAGATAACTGCCACAAAAATAACACTGCATTTTGCTACACAAGGGCTTTAAACAGAAAACACACGGTATCTCTGGATTATTCAATTTTTTCTTTTAAGTGTATTGCTTTATTAGGGAAGAATTCCAACATTTCTCTTGAAAAAAAGCTTCTTATAGAAGAAAAACACAAGTAAAATATTACAGGAAAAAATACAGCTTGGAGTTATTCACACAACACAAAGCTTTACCTATCTAATACAATATCTTCTATTTCATGATGTACAGACTTTTGCATCAAAATTGCTTTGCCTCAGCAGTCAAAATACTAAAGGCAGGTGTCCTTGCAATGCTACATTAAAGTTTGCTGGTGGATTCCTCTCAGCTTTAAATTACATCCTTTTTCATTACTTTAGTTACATTAAAAGATGGCTCATGGAAGCTCATTCCTTTTTCTCCCCAAGCCCCTCAGCAAGCAAAGAAAGTTAAGAATTGGGACTAGAATTACCCCCATGTGTATTATCAACTGCAGGCCACGGGAGCAGCCCTGCTGAGATGTTAGGGGTAGATGGCAGGTTGGGAGGAGTAGCAAATCCTGATCTTATTCTAGTTTATTCTGCTGTAAATGTAGATGTGTGGGAAGCAAACAAAACAAGGTCAGGGCTTCAGAGCTATAACCTCCTTCTGCAAACACAGCTCCCTTCATTTGTAGTAGATGGAAGAAATAAGCATAAAAAGACTTTCCTCTAATGTTGCTCTTTCCAGAAGAGCTCCCTCTCCAGCTTCACTGGCACATAGAGAGAAATGATACACGATCCTTTAAAAACAAAATAGCCACTCTATCACTGTCACCACAGTGAACCACAAACACCCAGGTTTAGCTGTCCAATGGAATCCAACCCCAGAATGGATGAGAGGCTGCATTCAAATGCCATCTGTGTTCCAGAATTCCTTTAAATATCGACTTTTTTTAAGTTCAAACGTATACATGGTTATCAAGTAACAGGGAAAATTCATTCAGACTAATAAAATATGAAAGGTTGCCTCCTACTTATTGGCTCCAAAATAAATACGACAATCAGCATGTGTGATTAAACTTTGCTTCCAAACTAAACACTGTGTCATGCACACAATTCAGGGTTTAAAATACCACAAATATTCTGAAGGGGTCACAAGGTACATAAAGGCAAACATAAGACCAATTTACAGCAGGAAATTTGGCAGAGAGGTACAAAGGGAGTGGCTGGGGGGAGGGGGTTGAAGGCTTGCTGTTCTGCAAGAAAAGAAGTACAATATGGAGCACACCTGGTTCTCCTTCAGCCCTGATTACCACTGTAACTGGAAGCACATACAGCTAGAAGGAGGACCCTGCACAGATCTCAAAACCAAATTATTCTGATGTACTCCAATGTCTGTTTGTCAAAGCACCATGCTATGAATACTCAAGTGTTCAGTCTGAGCTGACAACAGCCCTTTTCCCTATCAGCTGTGTTTTGGATTTCACACTCATTGCCAGAGGGTTCACAGCTGCGAATTACATACAGGTCATGTGAAAAACTCTTTCTTTATAATAGCCCTGGTTCCCAAGTCTTATTCTGCAATAAAGGGCAACGTTTGAGAACATATTCCAGCCTCATCTTCACCTTGTGAGGTGGATTCACCTCACAAAGATAAATTATGTACAATACAATGGCCAAGGCTATCCCAGTTCCCCTTTGCCCACTCCCCAAACTGCAGAGCACTCGCCTAAGGCACTGCACATTCTTCCATTTTCAGGCTCCTGCACAGATCCAATAAGGTGACCTGAGCCTGACAAAAAAAAATCGTTGCAATTCTAGGTGTGATTTTTACTCTGGCAGGATATATTGCCCCTGATCTGCACAACTCCAGTATTTCAGGGAGAATCTTTTCACGACTCAGCCAACATGGCTCAATTTTGATTTCCAAGCCATTACCTTTTGCTTCTCTGAGCTTCTGAGCATCACAGTCAGTTTGCAACCACAAAGGCTGGAAAGAAGAGAGAATGATAGTGTTCACTCTACATTCAGGGAGAACTCAGATACTCACCTCAGTGTCCGAACTCCTCATTTCTGCCAAGCAACAGGCAGAAAGCCAACACAACTTTGTAAAGAGAAGTTCCTCTCCCTTTTGGGTGATGAAAAGGCACCACCTTGTGGATGTTGATCGGTGTGAAAGGCTTCACCAACCGGCAGAAAAGATCCCAGTATAGCCAATCCCCAATTCTGTCAATGGGAGCATCGAAGATTTGTATCATGAAAAAAAATCACCGCTGAATAACAAATACCAGAGCATGTTTCAGCTAACAAGGCACTTTGCCTAACTCAAGTGGGTAATTAATGGTTTGTTGGGTTAAATCTCAAAGTGAATACTGAAGTTCTTCAGCTAAATCAACTATGTAAAATCTTAACAAGGAAAGGAATTTAATTTACGACATACAAAAATAAGCTTTACCACTCCACCTATATTTATTATTCTCCAGCAAGCACTTAGACACTTATTGCAAGAATCTAAATTAACAATTGATCTGATTATAAAACAGTACCAGTTTTCCATAAGCAATAGCCAAACAGCAGTCACAGTCAAAAGCAAATTTAATCAGGCCCTGTGCAAAACACACACTCAATACCTCAGCCTGAAATAAACCACCCAAAATCACTACAGGACAGTACACTGGGCAACCCAGTAGGAATATCTTACTTATTTCAGTCACTGAGCAAACACGATTTGCCACAAAGAATTCTTCATCCACAGGCCTTTTCATTAAAGGTTCTTCTTCCTGTGCATATCAAACTTGAGCCAGGGGAGATACCTGACAACACAACTCAGAATATAATCCAACAACTTCTAGTTCGATGTCTAGCTACTAGACTATATATTTTCCTATCAAAAGGCTACAAACATCTTCTGAAAAGTGACTGATTGAACACAAAACTAAAGACAATGGGCCGGTGCAATACAAAATGAATAACAGAATGCAATACAGAATACCTATATATTTAGTATTCAGTAAATACAGAAAACAAAAAATGCCTGTGATTCATCTTTTGAAAGGCTGTTGTCCCCTTTCTACATTATCTCTGGTCTACCAACATTGCCAGAGCATTTATGCAATTTATATAGAATGAAGAACCAAAAAATCTACACAAACAAAAAATCTGCTTGCATTTCTTGAAAATGCTTCTATGATTAGTATTTTACTGTAAATGCTAATATTTCAATTTCAAAAATCTTGAAGAAAAAATGGATTGCAACATCTTCTAGAACAGAGAATTAATTCTATCTAAGTTTTGGTAACTCAAAAGCCAGTACCTATAATTTCAGTATAATTAGAGAACCTTGTTGAAATTATTTCTTACAAATCACCTGGCATGCCTATATTTTATCAATAGAGAAAACACATCTGAGAAGAACAAGCACATTTAAGTTTAGTATTAACCCATACAGCTGAAAAACATCTGTGGTCTAATTAGTTCACTAACTGAAGTGAGAGGAAGAACTAAACCACAGCACAACATCCCATAGCACCAAAAATCCCCTGTCCTGTTCCTGCAAAATGCTTGTGCATCAGCATCACAAATGGAAGCAAACTAGATCGGTCAGGTTTAGTATTCAAGAAGGTCTTAAAAGACTGGAGAAATACTTGCAAAAATAAAAAAAAAGGGGCAGGGGAGAGATGGATAGGAGAAAAAGCTGATACAAGGATAACTAAGTTTAAAAAAAGGACAACTTAGCAACACAGCTATTCCTTTCAATTGGCTGTAGGAACTATAGCAGAATACAAGTGAATAAGTCAAAAAGCAAGAATATTGCATCCTGTCATCCCAGTGAAAAATTTATTCTGGAAAAAAACACGTAAGAAAGTACATATTTATTTGTGTATGATAACATATTTATGCATATACAAAAGTCCACAGTATTGTCAGAAAATTATGAGTGTTATTTTACCTTCAACTACATATATAAAATATTAGTGAGTCTAAATCTGGTGAGTACAGCCTGAATTTTTCAGCCACACACATTTTCATCCTAACTGGCCAGGACAACATGGTTGTGCTTATTTCAGAAAACTAAAAAACCCAAGAAATTCAACCATGACTTAACAGGCACTGTAAGCCAGCAGCAGTTGTAAAGCATGTGGGGAACATCTCTTCAGCCTTGGACAGATAAAATGAAGAATGTAAAGAAGGGAGTGGAAAACAGAAGACTAGCAAGGAAAACACACAAAGGGGTTTAACTTTAATTTAGGCCACCACTTTCTTCACCATTTCCAAGAAAAAACCTCACTCTTGATTGAAATTAGATTTAATTTTGAGACTTGTATAACAAGGTGGTAGATTTACAGGTGTCTTCAGACACCTAAGTTAGAGGGGATAAGAGGAAGGATAAACAAAAGACCTGAAAAACAGGAGAGGTACACACTGAAGGAAAGAAAAAAAGAAAACCTTTAGGAGAAAGCCAGGTGTTCTCAGCTGCTATATACAATAGATGAAGCTCCATGGTGATGACAGCAAAAACTCAAGAGAAGTCTGAATGTCGGTTTTCACTTCCAATTTTTTTAAAAATTTGTTGCAGGAAGGGGAAGGAGCATCAGCTTTCTGCTTCCATTTCAGTATCATCAAAAACTTTAAGCTGCTCGCTCTACAAAATAACTCACCATTATTTGCATTTAACAAAAACTCTGCTGTCTTTATTCTTCTGATAAAACTCCCACATGCCTACACTAGGAGAGTGGATCCAAAAAGGAATTTATTAATACCAAATGATTAAGCACATCAGTAGTGCGCACTTTACTAGATCACTCAGATTCAAAGGGATACAAATGACCACAAGCATTTGGTGTCTTACAGTGTATTAAAAACCTGCAATTTAAACATAAATGGAATCTCCAGATTAAATGTCACAAAAGTAGGAAAACTTAATGTCTCTGCTCCTCAGTACCTCCAGAGAGTCTAAACCAAACAAAGGAATATTTACAGGAAAAAATACCCTTCTTCACTAAACCAGCTGATAGGCAGGTTTCCCCAGGCTCCTCTTCAGATTTCTACTGAGCTCTCCCTTTTCCTGACTGCATCAACTGAGCTAATTAAAAAAAAAACTTTCACACACTTCCTATCGTTATTTCTTTGCTTCACCTCATCAGTCACAATGCTGAATTGGGAAGGAGATTTATTGAAGATGAGAAAAACGCTGGAGTAGTAAAAATACTCTGAGGTCACAAACTGTGTTAGTACATGTATTACCAAAAAAACTCTAGCATTGATAAAAAAGATTTTAACACTACAATTCCATCTACAGTTTCTAACAGACGCACATGACAGTAATTAAATTTGTATTTTTTATATTTCAAGAATACAACCTATATGACTTTTATCACTGATACCACCGACCACAGAAATTTCGTTTTCCTTGAGTTTCTCTTCACATTTAGCAAAATTTATGGACCAAATCTAAATTATTGAGATATGCCTAAAAAAAAAATTTATATCATTCCTTAAACAACAGAATGTTAAATGTCATTTATTGAGCTGCTAGAAGGAAAGCAGTTTGCTATGCCACAAGAGTCAATGTTGTCTATCCTTCAGATGAGCTGGGGTAAAGTGACTGATCATTCTTAATTACCAGCATTTCTCTGGACATAATCAGTATTTGAGGAACAGAGTTACAAAAATCCAAACTTACATAAATAATGCAGCTAGGTTTAATATAACCAGTTGCAGTGTTCGCATGACACGAACAGGCTTTGGTCCTGGCTACAAATACTTAGATTTTTCTGCTCCAAACTCCAGAAGGCTCTACAAGTGTACCAGGGCTAGATTTGCATTTTTAAGCAGCATCCACCACCCAGGCTGCCTGGTTGGTTCCAAACAAACTGGTGAAATGTACACAGTTCCAGTAGTTTACTGCACTCCAGCACCAGCAAATTAAGTTGTGTGATTGCTATACAGGCTCTCATTTCCTGGCTACTCACAGATCTCCTCTGTGATCTCCTCTGTTTAGTATCTCCTTATATTTGGAGGGCTCTACGAAAAAAAGGCAGTAGCTAAGCCATTGTACCATAATCCGTGACATAATCACCTTTCCTCTACCATCCAAAGACTCTGCTGCAGTGACTAAGAAGAAACAGTGTAGGTTTCTGCACAGATTGTTGGGTCTTGAGAGGAGAAACACATAACTATTATTCCCAAACAATTATTCCTTCAGAATGAACGATTGCAAAGCCAACTGCAAAACAGCAGTGCTTTAGGGCAAACAGAGCTCAAAGCAAAAACGAGCATTAAAATAACCAAGAAGAAGATATTCTTTCAAGCTAATCGTATGGACAAGCACTCCAAAACCAGGAACAAAACCAACCAAACAAAACACGAAGGCCACTGAAATACAATGCTAGTAACAAAGAGTCTACTACCACTTAATGGCTGGTAATAAGTGGCCCTTGGCAGGAAAGTAGCTTTAAGGCTTTGGGAATTAATGGACACCTAACTTGTTGGGTTGTATTTCAACAGCCACCTTCTTAGACTGGCAAGAGATCCAGTCAGAGGTGAATGATTGGACCAAATGCCGGTGCAACAGTCACCTATGCACAATGCAATTTTTTCCCTATCATTGTTTTTAAAAAGATGACAAATATTTCATTATATCCTACCAGCAAAAATTATGTTATTCTAGGAGTCAAAAAAATCTTTTAAATATACACGAGTGTTATTACTTTATAATTGAAGAAATTACACATTCGTGCTGACAGATTTTACCTTGCACCAAAAAATGAAAAAACTGTGTATCTATTGTGCTTTACAAATTGTGGTACTTGGAATTGGACAGCACTAGAATTTTAAAAAAGCACGTGCACACACAGAGGACCACACAAATACTTCTGGATTTTGAATCTCCAAGTAACTAGTATGAAACTAGCTTTAGCAATAATCTGAACTGTTATTCTCCAGTAATTGTTCAGTATCAAACACAAAGTACTTTGACAATCTATGTACATACCATTTTCTACATCAATAGCTATCTTTGGTGCAAACAAATTCATCTTCATCCGTCTTTTAATAGAGGCTGTCAAAAAGCCCCACACATACCACCCAATGACCCATTCATTTCAAATCAGACCTCACTACATGGTCTATCTTCAGATCAGATCAGCAGCTATTATTTGCACAAAATGTTCTAAAAATAGAACAACAAGATAGAGGACTACAACAACTATATTCAGAACCTGTAATGAGATGAAACAAACCACTGTTACCTGAAAAAACTGCTGCAACCAATGCAGACCAAACAAAAGAACAAGAAAAATACCAAGTAAGCTAAACCAAGATCACAGACTTTCACCTGAACTTGAACATACAGTCTTGGACAATTTAGTAAGTTCTCAGTAAAATTTCCTCTTACTAGCAGACAAAGAACAGGAGCTGGAGATAATTACATTATATGGACTTTTAAAGCAGCAGCTGCAAAAACTTGGGTAATAGTTTAGCCACAGCACACTGACAGATGGGTATGAAACTATTAATAATGAAGGAACAAAAGCATGTTATGAACTGTACCAGCTATTTTATGGGTTGTTATACATATTCTGAATTTTAGCACAGGAAGAAATACTGCAGTTTGAAAAATTTACTAATTCAGCATAATCTCTGACCTCAGCTATAATTCATTATGCATGGATATATTACAACTCCAAATATAGCATATTATGATGCATGTTAAAACCAGAATGTGCAGATTAAAGCCAGGACACTGACCTAACAGTGCACAAAAGCCTTAAGCAGTGTAAGGATGGTTGTACACAGGCATTGGTTCACCTTTAGTCAAAATACGAAGCATCATAATAATGGTGTTATACAGGCCTTCCTAAAACAGTTACAAGTTTAAAGAACATTTCAAGCTTTTTCTTTGCTCATTCTGAGTAATAATCCCTCTAGCATTTTTACTCATGCTTTCCTTTTTACTGAAGATGCAGTTTTACATTCAAAATCTGTGCTGCTGCCAGAAACCACACGTTCCTGCCCCTCCTTTCTGCCTACATGAGTGCCTGTTCAGCTGCACAATTGCCCACTACATTTTTTCCCCTGGTTTGCTTTTTCAGCTGGTTTACATCCTTGTTCAGGCTGATAAACAAGCACAAACCAGTTGCAAATGTGACAATGAAATGAATTACAAGGCAGGTGGGAAATAATCTCTGCCACTTGTTGACCACCTCTTGATTTTGGATTACTCACACTTTCTGTAAGAAGGCTCAATTAACCTAATAATACCCATGTGTCATTTGTGATTTGCACAGACAATTTGTTCTGCCTGCAGCTTGTACCTGGTGTCTTCTTTCCTAGGGACAACTTCAGAATGGCAGCTGCAGGTCAGTGGATTTCCACATTGCCAGCGGTGGCTCTTCCGCGACTCCCTTAAGCTAACTGAGAAAGGAGACACAGCAGTAAGTGTTGCTCCCAGCCCCAAACAGGATCTCTACAGTAACTATTTCCTTTAGTGTTGTCAATCTGCTCCTTGAAAACATGACAAGCATGAGCAAGCTTCACAAAGTGTTTCAGGAGCCTCTCTTCGTTTTCTAGCAGCCCCATTTTAGGCACATGACAGAAGCAGAATAAAACATTATCTACTCTAACACACAGTACTCTAATTCTGTGCATATTTTGTGTACCCAAGGCCTCCTCAGAAACTTGGTGCTCACTGCCCAGGTATGAAAGTTTCCATTACAGGTGCAGAAAGAGCTGTGACATAGAGCTCTTCCATTAAACCACAGGAAACTACAGATGCCCAAAACATGCCAACCTCAGATGACGCAAAAATTTAGGACTCACAGAGAACGACACATCACCTTACACTGAACTTCCAGTTACCCAGCTGTAGCTTGCTAGTATTGTTCATAAGCTTTACAGGAAAATAACTTCAGTTTGGTATTTCAAAGACCACCAATATCTGAAGCCATTTTGCTTAAATTAGTGTTCTTGAGAAATAAAGTACCTAGAACACCAGCATGAGCCTTTAGCAAGCCCCTTCTATCCTAAGGGAGATCTTTACAAAGTTACAAAAAGCATCTAAGCAGTAAACACTTCTAAAGCAATTTTCCCCTCAAGAAATAAGTTCCAGTTCCATGAAAAACAAACAAACAAACCCCCTCACCCTCCAAAATCCTGCTGATTAGGACATAATGAAAAATGTAATACCATGGACTGCCAAGAATCCAGTCAAGACCTCAGACGTTGCTGAAGAGAAAAGCACTCTTTGCCTAGGTCAAAAGTAGGAGTTATAATAAATGCAAAAGTAACATATGGAAAATACTGGAATCTGGAGACAAAGTTATTTTAATGCTGGGGTGGGCAATACAGCTTACCCAAACTTGAGTATCAAATGTTAGGACTATTGAGTTGGAAAGAGATACTGTCATTACTAAAATTCAGATGCAGCCTCACCAAGAAAAACCAGCAGCTCATTTATTCCTGTCTAATCAAAACTTTGCAGAAAACTGTTCTGCCCTATTCAATAAAAACCTTGAAATCGAATTTTGTTTACTTACTATATTATAGCAGAAATGCTATATTCTCAAATGAGATATAGCTATGCATTTTAGAGAGAGATAATATGACAGTTTTGATGAGGTTGCTGAGATCATGCAGATTCTCAAAGGAATCTGTATTTAAAATGGCTCTCCCTCCATTTTATACTGAATTCTGCCAAATGAATTAAAGGGCTATAAAGGTGATGGCCTTTAAATAGAAAACTGGGGTGAAAAAAATCAACACATATAGCTGAAACTTCAGAGAACAATAATATAAAACATACTTGTTCTCAATAAAGAAGATGGAGTCTTCTTGTAGAAGTCAGAATGAAGTTTCTCAAGAGACCTCATGTTATAGCTCATAGATTCCAATTCCAAGCAAAACAGATTAAGGAAACCAGAGCAAAGAACTCTTCTAATGCACAAGAGCCTCAACAGCAGAAGAAAAAGTGCAGACTGAAAAGCCTGCCCTGCAGATCCAGATACTTCTATTTTCAAAGCAGCACAGGATCATCAACCATCTAGCTGCAATAGTTTAGTCTGGTTGTCTGTTATTACATGTGGAAAGATGGAAATTTTGCAGACTGCAAAAGGCAGGTTCTGCAGTTAACAGCAGCAAGCAGACTGCATCACGGAGCTTCCAGACCAAATTGATCAAAAAGCAGCCCCAGCAGCACACCTAGTTCCACATGGCTGCAATGTTCTCACAAAGCAGTCCTGTAGACACAAAGAGGGAAATGGTACCATCATTTCTACTACCCCCCATTTCCAAGAAAGTAAAATTTTACTTTTGATCTCTGGGCACATTTGTATTATAAGAGATATATGCATTGCCCAATTTTAATTTTGTTTTATCCCCATCCCTCTACGCCTCGGGGGGCTGATACAATATTACTTAGGAGTAACAATTGCAGAATTGGTCTTCATTATTCCGAGAAGTCCTGGGGCTGGGTAACCAAAAATCAAATTAACACTAGAGAATCTGGAAGTCAAATCACTGATTTGTCTATACTGAGCTCATACAAGAGCTCAAGACCCATCAAGATTTTTCTAACAGCTTGCAATCTGGTCAACTTTTCTTTGCATTGCTATCCTGCGTAAAGACTAGGATCCTGTTCAGCTATGAACTATGCAAATACAGACATATTCCTAGAGAACTTACAGTTTAAATAAAATCAGAGGACAAGGAAGAAGCACAAGAAAAATTGCAAAAAAGCATTGAATACTCAAAACACAAGTACTTCTCTGCAGTCACAAATAGACCATTGGCTCAAAGGTTCAGGCAGTTTTTCATACAGTCAAAACAGTACATCTTGTCAAACCCTAAACTCCCAAGACAAGGCATAAAAGCCCATCAGTACAATTAACTGCTGTTTTTTACAGCACATATAGAATAACAGTGTGATTGGGGAGGGGGAAAAAACAAAAGCAACCTGAACAAAAAAACCCACAAACCCTGCATTTTTATAGGAATCCTGTATTTTTATTTTAGCAGTGGATCATCATATATAGGTATGTTACTGAAACTAGAAAACTATAAGCTAGATAAAGCTATGCAAAGTTTAGTGTAAAATGACACAGAGCAGTTATCAGTGTTTAAAGGTCTCTCATTAAATAAAATGGCACAGTCTGCATGAAGTCTGGTTCTATCCAATAGTTACACAAAGAATCTGTAACAGAATGAAAGATTATTTTTCTTGCAAAAACTGGTAAGCAGGGAGAGACTGCAAGTAAGCTATGAGATTAAAATTCAAAATCTTCTTGCCAAGTTAGGAAAAATAACATTAGAAGAAACAACCAGCTAAGCAACAAAGTCAGCAGATGCAGATCCAAGATTTTAATAATTGGTAGGTAAACAGCATCAGGCTGTTGCAAAGAAAGCAAATGGTGTTACAATGCATAAACATGAGGATGCTCTGCATGACATGAGAAGAAATCCTTCTCCATACCTAAAATTTGCTAGAGATTCATCTGGAATATTGTCCACTTTGGGGCACCTCACTTTCAAGATTACGTCAATCAGCTGAACCCAGAGAAGTGTAACAATAATGAGGGCTAGAAAACACAAGAAACTTTTTATTTACTTTGGAAGAAGTCCTTCAAAAATTCGAGTTAAAGCATACATCAGAGAAAGTGCCTGCCCTGCTTTATAGCAAATATTGTACATAATCATATAGCAGATCAAAAATAAACCTGGTAATAAAAACTGATTCCTGTCAACTCCCTCTCCTATATGTTAATCCTAGCATATTCTTTCTACATAATTTCATATGTGCAATTGTGCAGAATGATAGCTTTTGGCAAAGTCACTTGAACTGTAAAATGGAAAAAGCAATGAAGGGAATACTTTAAAAGAAAAAACAAACTGAATTCAAGTATCATATAACTTCAAACTAGCTATACTTCACCACCACATGAAAACAGGAAACATTGCTCTACCATTTCTCATTCCTTTTCCTCAGCACTGTTAAATATTTATGGTATAGATGGTCCAAAAGGAACAGTGTCAGGCCATAAACTGCATAAACATATATTCTCTAGACACATTTAAAAAAGAACACAAATGGCAGCAGTACTGATCATAGTTATAATTACATTTTAACCAGCCATTTTAAGCTAAAACAAAGCTGTGCACCTTCTGAGGATAATTTTTAACAATCACATGAGAAGACAAAGCCATCTACCTTAGCCACTAACAACATTTAACAGTCAAATCTACCCCCTTCTATCAAAATTGGTTTTTGCTCAATACTGTGAAGTGGAATAACTGAAACCTAAACAGTCTGCCACCAAAACTGAATTTATGAAGCTTTAGCGAGGGCAAAGAAAGAAGGCTGTTCTGTAAGTCCGATTTAACTATCTTGGTTTCCCAAGTAAACAACAACAAAAATTAAAATTCATGCCAAATCACACTTTATAAATAGCACTGTTCACATAAATGTGAAATTCTGACATCTACTTTTTAAGCAGGTATTTGTTAAAAAAAAACAAAAACAAAAAAACCCCAACCATGGCTAACACTAAAATACTTAATTTAAAAATTCAAAGCTATAGACTCAGTTCTGGGCATGAAAGTACTGCGAATTATAACATGGTAGGAAATCTTAACATCAGAGAATGGGTCGGAAGGGACCTTAAAGATAGTCTAGTTCCAACTCCACTGCCATGGGCAGGGAACCGTCTGCTAAATAAGGCTGCTTATCCAACCTGGCCTTGAAAACTTCCCAGGATGGTACACTGCAGCTGCTCTGGGAAACCTGTACTAGTGCCTCACCACACTCATTTCACAAACTGTTTGTTACTTAAACAGATGAAGTGCACTGAATAAGGTTAGGTGCTCCTCCTTATACCAAAAAAGAGTGTGTTTTAAACCAGAAGTTCTGATACAACTAGCACAAATGCCATTTTCTAATGGTGTTCAGTTCACCATTTAATGAGGACATGAACACCAACGTGAATTTCAGTGCGGGGAAAGTGAAACACCTTGATGAGAACAAGAATTGGGGTTTTTTAGCAGAAAGTTAGTTTTGGAAGTAATCTTCCTGACTTCAGAAACAAATTAACTACTGTTTTACATGGCTCAAAGCAAAGGCAAGTCTACTCAAAGATTCTTTGTTTCATACAGAAGAATAAAGTCAGCAAATTGTGCAATACCTACATTATTCTAAATATTTATGCTTCTGCGGATAATGTTCACAGTATGATTAGCATAAGACACTGGGATCTTTTCATCCTATTGAGTTGATCAGAGGACTACTCAGTTTCTCCAAGAAACTGGTAAATTATCTTAATAAAATTCTGCAGGTTCAAATGCTCTACTTTATCTTCTAATCAGTCACATTGTTCTAACTTTTGTGCTGCTACCTAGAGAAATACACAAACTTCATGGAAAAAAGTATGAAAGGTACTCATATGAAGGGAGAGAGCAACACAACCCCAGACCAAAAGGAGAACTACATTATTACTTAAAACTTGAGCAAGCAGATGGCCAGGAGTTCAGTGTGATTATGTAGAAATAGGAAGATGCTTCTATTAGCAGTTGGAAAGAGATTTCTATTTCTAGAAGACTTCAAATTGAAACTAGTTCTCTAAGTTTTGCAAGTAAAGTTTCTTTTATTCTAATTTTAAACAATCTGTAAAGATATTTCAATTCCAGTTTCCGTAACACTGGTATTAAACATACTTATTAATGGCAAAGAATAAAAACCAAGTTTGCATTTCAGCAGCTTTACAGTCCTGATACAGACAAAATAACCTGAAAGTCTAATGTATCCCCATAATTTCGGAAAAATCATTATACAGTGTTGCTACACAATGTAACAACAAATCAACTATGTTTTTTTCACCAAATTCTTTACATATTTATTTCCAATTCAAAGGAAACTGGCATCTAAACAACTTCCCTTCAGGAAACGTTTATTTTGGAATTTGTTTTGTGTTCCGTAACTAATATTTTCAAATACTGGAACAGCAATAGCTAAAGTGCAGAGGAGGTGACAAGCATCCTGTTATGTGGAAACAGAATAAAAAGAACCAAGAACGAGACCAAACAGGAATACTTGATTATAAACAAAAAGAAAACTAACAGCTTGAATATTCCCTCTGTGCCAACAGAAGAACTTCAGTTTTGAGACACTTTACTGCAGGAAGATGAGACAATGCAAGTAAATACACTTAGCAAAAGGCAGAAGAAAAGGCACTGCAGATGTCAAGTAATTTCGCCATATGAAGTGATTTTGAAATAAAAAAAACTTACTCAAGCTAAAAGCAAATATACATTTAGCTAAACATTTGGCTTTCTTAAGTAAATGAAAAGGTTGGGTATAAGTTTAAGGACCACAATGCATAAGTGATTGTGAAGTACTTAAACTAAAATCTATGACATCAGAGTGTGAAAAGAAATTTGACTGTGACAGATCTGTTGTCATATTTTAAATAGCAAGCGTATTTTTAGTTTTTAAATGGAGAATGTCAATTCTAAATGGGGAAAAATATTACTATGGAACTTGTGGGCTCCTTGAACTACTGTTAATTTATTTCACATAGAAAATAAAAGCATTGGAGAATGATTACATAAGGTTTGCCTTCCATTTGCTCTAAAAAAAAAAAAAAATCACACATGAGAGATAAAAATATCTCATCCTAAATTACTTCATATTTTCAGAAAGAACGAATTAAAAAAAGAACAGAACATACTATTATACATCTGCTGGCAGCAATAACCAAAACGTTGATCATAAATAACAAAGGTTCACTTTAGTGATCTAAGAACATAATCCAGCCAAAAGCATAAAGGACAGCAAATGTTGTAATTTGATTAGCCTTAGGGTTTTACAAAGCAAATTTCATCATTAGTCTCAATTTGACATTTAAAATAATGCTTAAAGCAGTTTGGTTTTGCGACTGCTGCTTCTCTCTTTCACAGAGATGTCTAACCAGCTTCATGTATTTTCTGAAGTATTAATGACTAGAAAATCAGAGTCTGTGAACAACAAATTTTATAAGGTAAATTTTTAAATCTTAACAGTAATTCTAGTCATATTGGGTTTTAGTTTTAGCTCTTTACTGAAAAGGAGACATGTCTCAACCAGTCCAAACCTTCACCAAATACCACCTACTAATAATATACAACTTCCTGTAAATATGGAAGAAGAGAAGAAAGAAAATCCAAGGCGTATTTTACTTTCTTTTTCAAAGTTCTAAGTAAGTCAGGAAGCTCAACAGGAAACATACAGGACTGATTACTGTTGCTTAATTATGTAATCTGGTAGACACCATCAACACACATTGTATGAGAAGACATTCAGATCCAAATGCTCTTAACTACAAGATGCTTTCAAAGAGAAAGGGGATTTTATTTCATTGATAATCAAGCTGTCCTTCTCAGTTTCCAGTAAGTGCTTTTGATCTGACTGGCTAGCTCCAACCAAACCCGTGTGAAAAAAAAAACGTTTTCTCCCAAATACTTCAAACCATATAGAGCTACTATTGCAGCAGCCCTCTTGTTAGAGGGTAGAAATGAGCCAAGACACAGACTTCTTGTTTATCACAGCATGAAAAGAGTCCTGGTTTATTCCTCTGTACAGCTCAGCCAGCCTGACTCTGGCCGCAGCAAGCTCCTGCTGCATTCCCTTCCAGCCTCTGACTGCTGGTTATTGCCTGCTAAATTCTAACTGCGTGTATCAGTTTGCAAACTCTGACTGCAGGCTTTTACCCAGCTAGACTCTGACTGCAGACACAGACTGACCTCACAGCAGTGATTCTCTCCCCGAGATCCTTCTTCATGATGCTCCCCTCAGCAGCTAACCCATTCCCTTTTCTCACCCATATCTTTATTGGATACAGCTGGGACTCATCAGGGGCAAGGCTGTATTGTTAATTAACACTGCTGTTACTTATCAGGGGCAATGTCACCTGTATTCCCTGCCCCTACAAGCTACCCGGGTTTGAAACAGATCCCCTTGAGTTTGGTCAAAAGTATGACTGCTAGCCACTTTTGCACATCAAACTCAATAACCTGACACCACAAACACATAACTATAAACAGTTAGAGAGTTTATTATGCCAACAAAAATAACTGCAATAAAATTTTTAACTCTGGCACAACATGGTAGTACAGCGTTTCCACAAACTTAACCCAGTTTGAACCCACTTCCCTTTTAGAAAATGGGGGAGGAATACCCACTTAAACATACTCATGATAAGCAGCTATTTATGTTTAGTAATGCATTCTGATGATTAATTAGTCCGGTAAGAACACACCTCTTGTTTGAAGTCTGAACTTGCTTAATTCAGCTTCCAACCACAGAACTGTGGTACACCTGTGTCAGCCAAAGAGTGCTTTTATCAAATACCCCTTCACCAAGTAGGTGACTAATGAAGAAGCCCTTAACATTTCCTGAGCTAAGCTAAACAAAGTAAGCACCTTTTGTCTTCTTTACTAAGACTGCTCTGCCCCATTCATTTTCAAGGCTGTTCTCTGGAAGCTGCTTTTTCACCACCCTCTCTGGACTGTCAGAGGCTGATGTACTGCTACAATAAGAGTTATAGCTAAATAGCTCCTAATTTTCAATGCCCTTGTTCAACTACTCAAAGTTTTTCACCAGACCTTTAGCTATAGCCAAAAGGACTGACTTCAAGTTCAAATCCTATCAGCCTCAGACTGAGTCTCCCCAATTGTTGCCCAATTTAGTATTTAGTTGCACTGATTGTGCCATGAAGCTACATTCATGTGCGCAATTTATTAGTGATCTAAATCACTTTACAACCTTACTAATGTCCTTAGTCCCAAATTTATATTTATTATTTTCTAGGTAAGTAAAACACCTGAAATAATG
Source organism: Hirundo rustica (assembly GCF_015227805.2). Classification (NCBI taxonomy): domain Eukaryota; kingdom Metazoa; phylum Chordata; class Aves; order Passeriformes; family Hirundinidae; genus Hirundo; species Hirundo rustica. The sequence goes on from NC_053455.1 coordinate 31,852,767, forward strand.
CCGACACAGTTATTTACAGCGAGAATCTCAGATATATTGTAAGGGAGATGAATGCAACGCACGGAACAGCAGACTGATTTTGCAGTAGGTGCCAACACTTGCAGATGCACAACACATTGCAACACTGGATTCTGCACGTTAACCAGACAGCCTTGCCTAGGCATCCATGTTCGCAAGAAGGCAAATCTCTAGCCCGAGCTCTCCTAGAATTCTTAATTAATAGGACTTACTAGAGTTTATTTTTCAACAAAATTTTAACAAATCTTAAAAATACTCTAGAACCAACTAATGAGCAATAATAAGCAATGCTTGCTAAACATGATAAATTAAGAGTGGTTTTGCATTTAATAGATGGAAAAATCTAATCAATAGTAAATCAAAATTAAAAACATACATGATTTCAGTTTGTGTATTCACATGCAATTACATGGATCATTAAAGATTTTATTTAAAAAGTAAGACATCTCATGGACCAATTCAAAAGGTCAAAGGCTGTAACCAAAGCACAAGTTCCTGCTAAAAATCCCAGAACTCCTTACTAAAGTGTTCACAGTGAGAAACAATCTCAACATGAGGTACTGAAAGTGTTGCAAAGCAAACATGTCAGTTTTAACATAATGAAACCTCTACATGTTAGAGCTTTATATCCTTCTAATGTAGGAAGAATTGGGATCACAGTCTTAGGCTATCTCTCACGGTCCAATTCTAAGACTTTTGTGCATATCAACTGCTCTCTGACTAGGGAGCAGGACAGCAGCCTGAAATGTCAGAGGTTCAAATCCAGCTCAGTTTCACCATTTCAGTGAAAGTGGAGGGCAGTGCAGGGGCTGTCTAAAGGAGAAGAAAATGGAGAAACAGAGAAAAATAGCATCTTCTTATAAAACTTCTCCCCTTTCTCAAAGGGGATTATGCAAAAATATGTTGCATAATATTTTTTCAAAGTATCAGAGTGTACATGCTTACACAAAATTCTTTCCTGGCTTTATAAACAGTCACTATAAACATTACTGGGTGCACTGACTGGGATGCTATCTTTTGTACATGAACTTTAAAGGCACTTAGGGTTTAATCTTCTCCATCAGAAGTCTTTAGAAGTCACATGGCAGAAGGAAATCCACTCCTCTTAAGTTACATCAACCAGCTCCACACTTCCTATTTCTGATGTGATAGTTCCTGTGACCTCAGGAGCATGAGAGTGAAAAAGGCTTCGCCAGTCTTACTCACAATCTTAGCACAGCTTCTCTCTCACCCTGGAGTGATGAGTAGGTTACCCATTCCAGGAAATACTTTAAAGAGTTGAGTTTCAATGATATCTTTTGAAATGACCCTTTGTGGACTGCATAGTAAACAGACACACAAACACATATAAACAGTTTACATCTTCTAAAGCACTTTTCAATCAGGTCTACCCAGTCCTTGCACTGAGTATCCATGTCCTCCTTTGCATTTTATGGGCCAGTCTACAGACAAGGATTTGCTGAGCTGTTACCCTCCCTTCGCAGGAATTAGCATATCTTATCAGGTACAAAAGGAATTCACACTGCTGCAGAGCATAAGCCTTTTTGAGATTCTATTAACTTAAGTAAAAGAAACAGAGTCAGAAAGACTCTTCACCTACTCAGAGTACGCATTAGGTAGAGTGATAATGCAGTACAAAGAAACCATCAGGATAAACAATATTTAATGGCAAGAAAATGTAGGATTTAAGGAAAAAAGAAAACAAAAAAAGAAACAAAACAAAGCACTGAGAGACAGATGGAGACTCTAGTAATTTCTTATTTAAAGTCCCAATTAACAAAAAATAAAAATAATTTCTAAGAAATAAAAAATATTTTTAAAAATGAAAATAAAATTAACCCCCCCAAAACAAAACAAAAAAAAACAAACAAAAAAAACCAAAAAAAAAAAAAAAAACCAAAACAAACAAAAAAAACCCACCAAACAACAACAACAACAACAAAAAAAAACACACAGAAGAAACACACCAAGCAGAACCATTACCGTTCTTTCCCCAACTATATTCCAACTGGTACCTGCTTAAAGATTCCTACTAGAATCATTATCTGGTTTCTGTCTTCCTGTCATTTTCCTTCTTCTCTATTACTTGATACTGTAAGGCAAAAACTTAGAAAAGGAGGAAGAACTTACTGGTATTGAGAACTCCTCTGCCAAATACTTCAAAACTGATGCTCCTCTAGTCAAAAAGTTGCTTCTCTCTGCCAGATTGCCCTGGAGTTTTGTATCAAACTCCTTTCTGACAACTGAAGCAACAGAGTCAATTATTATAAGTTTAACTTTCTTCGAAATAATTTCTTCTTCCAAAGACATAATCCTAAAAAGAAAAAAAAAAGTCACTGATAGTATTATTTACACAATAGAACCACTTTATAACACTGAAAATTTTAAGAGGAAGATTCCTTTAATAAGCTTAAAGTCAGTCCCTCTTTTTCCCTCGTCACATACCACCTCCATTAACATCTGTGTGTATTAAAGAGATTTGGAAAGGAATCTGAAACTCAGTGGGCCCAAGGCAGGACTGCTCCACAAGAGAGTTTTGGAAGACATCTAGTTAGCAACAATATGCTGCTGAATGGCAGACAGCAAGAAAAGTGGGCATTGAAACTGTGCTTCACTGTGCCTTCAAGGGGATTTATAAATAAGAGGAAGAGTGACTTTTTACGTGGGGCAGATAGTGATAGGACAAGGGGAAGTGGCTTTAAACTAAAAGGAGACTTAGATTGGAAGTCAGGAAGAAATATTTTACTCAGTGGGGAGTGAGGCACCAGCACAGGCGCTCAGAGAAGCTGTGGATGCCCCATTCATTGAAAATGTTCAATGCCAAGTTGGATACGGCCCTGAACAACATGACTAAGTGAATGCTATCCCTGCCTATGATGGGAGGTTTGGAACTAGATGATCTTAAAGCTCTCTTCCAACTCAAGCCATTCTCTGTTTCTTTACTATGCTACTAGCTGTTGTCTGATAAAGCTGTTATTACAAGAAAAAACTATTCTGATAATAATTCTCCCACTAACATAAAACACGCAACATGATGCTAAAATATAACTTAAATAGCTTTCATTGCAACATACGTTCACAAATTAATATAAGGTAACAACATGACAACACAACACTGCACTCAGGCTGATGACTGCTAAACAGCTCCTCCCTCCCACTGCTGGAGGAATCCCCATCTTCCTGCAAGTAAACTGCTTTGGAGGAACAAACTTCTGTTTCATGGAAAATGTAACTCATACTGTGGTCTCTCCACAATCCAAGAGAATACCTGTCTGATGAACATTCCCCTTTAAAGGCTTACAAGGACCAGATCACATAGAAATTGTCTATCATAAATTAAAAAGCATCAAGTGGATTAGTCACATGCTATGAAATGGAAAGAGCTTTCTGTAGCAGCGTAACTTTGTTGGAGACCATGCTGGTATACAAATGAAAAGGTCTCAAATAAATTAATTACTCTTCATAAAACTTTGATACAAAAAAAAAATTGTTATAGACAACCCAGTCAAAATGGTCTTGTCTTCTCTTCAGCTCTGGAAAAGAATACCTCTTCAGTACACAGGAACAGGTCAGCTCTCGGTACAGGTGGATGCTACGGGTCATGCAGAGCAGCTTTTCATCTGAGTCAAAATAAGCAGGGAATCTGTTGGCTGCCATCTCAATCAGCCTATTAAAAAAAAAAAAAAAAAAAGGCATAATACTCCAAAACAAATAATACAAGATAAGGCATCAAGTATTCAGGAAGCAAACACAGCAAAGCTCTGAACCATAAGCAGATGCCAACTAAGACTGGAAATCTTTTTAAAAGGAAAAGCATACTTTATCAGAGTGAATAGTGGAAGTCAGAGCAGTTAGGTTCTCTTTCCAGTACTGCTGAGCCAGTGGTACATAAGGGAAAGACATCATGTGCCTGTATGAAAAGAAAGGGCATTTCTCCTATAGAAGAAAAGTTTACTTACTAAGCTCTTCAAGTTTTATACGAGAGATTCTACTCAATGACCAAGCATTTTCCTATTCTAATTATTTTATCTAAATATTAATTTTATTTAAATAAAACTACAACTCTAACCATCTTCATTTTCACATTTATCTTGCAATGAAATCATAGAGTGGGCTTTGTGTCACCACAGAAATTTAACAAGCTGGTGCGAAACAGAAGGACCATTAGAAGCTCCAACCAACATGGACGCAGGACTACAAAGAAAAGAGCCCAGTTCAACTCCAAGTACTTATGCAAGCAGTACATGCATGGAAAATATACCTGACCAAGTAAAAATCATTTCACAGACAATCTCTCCTTAAAAACAAGGACAATGTCATTTGGATGGAAGACTTGCACTGAAACAGCTTCTAGTTTACATTGCCAATTTATGAAAAGGGCTTATAAAATCTTAATAAAATATACTTGTTAGAACACAGGGAAAAAAAACAAACCAAAAAGAGTAAAACCACCATGTCACAAAGTGACTGAGGCTCCACCTGCCAAGGCATCTACAACTGAACACCCATTCATTCAGACACCGCAGCTACAAACAGCACGACATGATGTAACAAAAAGACTGACAGAACTGAATGTGGGGTTCCATGACTAAATACTGTCCACTACCTTATCAGCAAATTCATCACCTGTCAAAACCTTCAATTACAATTGCTAAGCACACCACTGGTTATAGCAGAGTAGACTAAGGAAGCATATCAGATAACAGGTGATAATACCAAAAGAAGCCAGAAGAAGCTGGATATTTATTATTTGTTGTCAAAATACTTTCACATTCACAAATTATGACTTGGAAAAAAATCATACAGATGTAAAACTAAACCATTTTCAATTAAAGTATATTTTATACATAAAATCAGTGAGAAAATTAAACAGTATGCATTTTAGACATGCTGACTGCCTATAAACTCCTCAAAAATTACTGGAAAGAAGTTCCACTCCTCTGACTACAAGGCAATTTCACCTAGGTCCTTAAAGAGATAATCCAAGAATTTCACTTTGAAACTTGTAGTTACAATCTACCCAGAAATTTTTTTCCAGAATGAAGATTTTAATATTTAGTAACAAAAAATACTTAATTGCTTATATTTTAAGCAGACATATCCCACCACCTATAGCTTGAGAAGAGTGGCATCTAGTGGATTATACTTGTGGGTACAACTTACTCATTATGTCTCTTTAAATATAGGTTCCTTTCATTAAAACACAAAGTTAAAGCGATTTTAGGGAAAACAAATTTAAAATCAGTTAAGAAAGAGAACTCATGAGATTTTGAGGCAACATCCTGTTCAAAGCAGTCATAACAAGTTATTTGAGTGTTTATTTCAGAAGCCTTCAAGGATGGAGGCAGCACCACCCCTCTGGGCAAAGCTTTCTCACCACAAAGACAGTTAGGAACTGTAAAGCTTCTCCATACAGCAGCTCAGAAATGAATCTCAAAGGATGCCTGCTGTCTCCCAGCACACAGCCCTGTGCCATGTCCTTCAGGCCTCCTCTTTGGCAAGGGAAGGCTACTGTTAGATTGCCCCAACGTCTCCTCTACCTTTTTTCACTATTTTCAGTTCAGGGATCTGAAATAAAACTTAAGTGGCGTGTAAGAGGAAGCACTGTACTTTGCAGAGCCATTGCTTGAAGCTTTTTTCTTTGATATACTATACTTGAAACTTTTGTGACATAAACTTGACAAAAAGCAGGGTTAGAAATCCCACCTTCTCATCCATGATAACTTGCAATGAATAATCAATGGAAATACATTTACTTTGATACTCCAGATTCACGCCACGGCTATAGCTACTAAATTGTCTGAAATATAAAAATTATTTCATTGAACCTCTTTCTGCCCATTTTTCTACACAAACAAGGATGAGACTACTGTACTTCTTGTCCTTCCCCAGACCCTTAATAACTTTTGAACTTGCTCATTTCAAACAACAGGGACAATGGAATAGAAATCTCAAAAACATCAAAGCCGCAAAGTTCAACAAAGTCGGTAACTAAGTAAAATAAATTAGAGCTACATTCAATGAAACACTGCAGGATTATTTCAACAGATAATCAGATAGTTAACATAGGAGGAGTGGCAACCAACGTGTAACTCTCAAGCAATCCAGCATAGGGTGTCTCCTGTCCATTCAGCACTCGAACACACCGAAGTGCACAGCCGAGCCATTTGGGGTGCATGGGCCAAGCAGGAGGTATCAGAAGAACCAGAGATGTTATAGAAGTAAGGTAATACAGTACTGCATAGCTGCTAAGGATATAGGAGATGCAAGGTTACTGCAGAAGGGAATCAGAAATGCACGAGGTCACAAGGCCCCGTTTAACAGAAACAGGATGGAAATCTGAAGGAAAACTGCCAATGTCAGTCCCAATGCTCACTGGAAAACCTCCATTGCCTCTGCAGTCAAAACGCTGGGCCTTTACATCCTCTAATTAAATTCCTATTAACTCCACAAACCAAATTGCAAAGCAAGATTTCAGGTACAGGACTGGTAAGACCATTTAAAAATTGAAGATCGTGCCACCCACCATGTCATACCAGAACTGGAATCTGCAACCTCATACAAATTAGGAAGGTGAGCAAACCATTCTATTAAATTAATTTCATTGTCTGTGGAATAACTGCATGTACCAGAGGAATGTTTAATACTTACCACCAGTATTAAAACTACACAATTATTGCTCAGAAAATAAATGGAGGTTCCAAGATAAAAGGTGCTAAGAAGTTGTGTGTATTTCAGAATTTCACATCTTACCTTTCAGCACTGAATGCAGACTCCGTGTCGATGTATATAACAGCCCCATCTAGTCCTCCCATGCTTACAGGCAGCGTAGCCAGAATGCTCAACATAATACAAAATTGAGTTTTGCCACAACCTGGTGGGCTAGTTATCTGGAAGGAAAAAAGATTAGCAACATAACATTCATTTTACCATAATTCTACTTTCCTCTAAGTCCCATCAGCCAGTGCTCCCCCAGGCCTGTTCTTTCAGTTACCAAAGGAGACAACAGCCATGAAAACACAGAACACAGCCCACAAAGACCAACTTGCAGTTACCCTTGGATGTGTGCCTTGCAGAAAAATTCATCCCCCGAAGAATAAAAGAACTTTTCAGATAGAGCATTATACTTAAACTTTATTTCTTTGACATCATTATTACCTTTCAAATTTGACGTCCCCTCACCTCACGTCTCCCCCTCACCTCACAAGGTCTTCTCTAGAGACACCTAGTCTTACATCTGTCCCTGGACTACCTTCTAAAACAGAGCAGAATTAAAAGATTCATAGTTGACATTCACATGTCATCAATGGCTTTTAGAGCTGAAAACTAAGTCCAGAGCTGATGAGCTCACAGACACACACTTCTCCTTAAAATCATCATTACCTTGGTTAAACCAGGTCTTTCCTAGAAATCACAAGGATAATTGTTTATATCCTATAAAGACTGAATGTTCAGCCATATATATACATAAGACAGATTTTATCTGCCTCAGAGACTATACTCTGCACTAATGTAGTGTGGTTTTTCCTTGGTGTTAATTCCCTATTACCATATTTCAACACCAACACCATTCAATGATCCAGACCAGTTCCCAGTTCTGAGCTTCCACCTGTGCTCACTGAAAGCCCCTGTGGTGAAGCAGCATGCAAAGAGAGCATGCTTGGCTTGAATGAAAAGGTTCCAGTATGCCTTTGAAGAGAAAAAACACCAGGATCCAAAGAACTTCTTGTTTGATAAGATCACCAGTTTCTGAGAGCAATATTTTTCTGCTAGAGGCGGCAGTCTGCTGTTCTTTATCCACTGCAGATCTTCCAGAGATTGTGTCTGAATGTTGGGCTCTGTGGTCAGATAATTGCAAGTTCATTACTACTACAGTGGGTCTTTAAATACAATATCACATTGTCACAGATTCTGTGAAGGGAGATGATGAAATCATAAATACTAGGAGGGCCAAAAAACAGCAAAAACACAGTCAAAGTGACTTTAGGCAGTGAAAACAGAGTGATGGGTTCATTCTTATGCTAGTAGCAACAAACTAACAATGCAAGGTGTAAAAGCAAGCCTCTCCAGGGAAGCTGAACTGTAAAACAAAGCATGCTCTCGCAAACCCCCTAGTACTACCAGAACAAAGACCTAAATACAGAGCTATTGTTTTAAACTTAAAAACAGACTTTACAATAGATGGACACTCAAAATCAAACTGATTTTTGAAACTACACACACAATAGTTTGGTTACAAGCAGAAACACTTTCACGGCAAGGTATTATAGTATTGCAATGGTTTTAAGTAGTAGCAGCATGACTTGAAGCACAGAAAATTGACAGGGAAACACTAATGGATCACACTAGCTACAGTTAACAGTTGGTTAAAGTCCCTTTAATCACCTTTGTCTTTAAACCAGGCCTGAAAGTCAAGCTATATCAATCTATCTACTTGAAGCTTTAATGCAAGACAAGCCTTAAATGATTTTTGATTAAAAGCACACACTGCATTTAGTGAATTACAGATTGGGAAATCAGTCATATTTATGCAATCTGTTCCCCAGCCAGCATATTTAAATTACAAACTATCATATCAGCAATATCTGCCGCAATTCAATAAGAACCCAAAGCATATATAAAAAGTGCAGAGGCAATACACATTCCTTAGACTGTGATAGCCAATGAATCTCACCAGTTGTCTCTTGTTAAAAAGCAGACTTGAAATAAATGAGGGGAGGACATCAATCCAGTTTGTTAAATTAAAATGTCTGGACAACTGTTAGGATACTTCATAAAAATGTTTGTAGTTTCAGCCTTGTCTGGGAGGTGCACTAGAACCAACATTCACTTCAGTGGCTGACACAGAAGCTAATTCAGCAGAGGTGCTATAAAAGTGTCCAAGGATATGAGCATCATATCAGAAAAAATTAGGGAACCTTGCAGTACAAGGAAGCAAGCCAATGGTGCAAGAAAGTATTTCTATTCCCAAAACCAACACTACTTCATGTTTAATCTGCATTCCTTTAAAAGGCCTTAAAACAGGAATTTAAATAATCCACAGTGAACAATTTTACAAAACTACAACATTTTATTGTAGTTACCACTGGTTCAGCAAGTGTTTAGAACAACAGAACCCTACTTGAAATTCCTCTAATAAATTTAAACTGAATGTCTGCAAAAAATTTGTTTGGTTTGTTTTACTCTGAATTTGCTCTGACGGAAAAAAAAAAAATCACCCAGGTAGAAATATGAAGACTGCAACAGTTTTTAAAAGTATATTTTATTAGGCAGAGCTAAATTATTTTTCAATAAGTTATATACTATTTTCTCTGGCACATCTGTAGGGTTTGGATGAAATCACAAGGAGCTATTTCTTCATCTACCAGAAGATTAAACTCTTCAATATTCATAAAAAGGAACTATTTTAATTTTTCCTCATAAAACTTGGCCAAAAGCTCTGACCACAGAATTTCAGCTATGATTTAGCATCCAATTTAAAACCTAATAGTGGTTTGGAAAAAAATTGGTCTGAGACAGTGTAATACAAATCAAATCCCTCTGGCACTCAAAAAGCAAGATGTGGCTGTAGAAGATACCACCACCAAGTCTTAATCCTTCTGATCAGGTACTTAAATTCCAAGTTTCCAGCCACCCTCACTGCTGGGTGAAGCGACAGAAAGACAATGATTCAGCCCTACCAGTCAGGGAGTAAATGATGCTTTTGAAGAGAACTTCTCTCAGACTTAAAATACCTATTTAATTCAAAAATGCCAAAACACAATCTACTTGTCAGCTATGCTCCAGTGAATTGTAAAAAAGGCAAATTAAAATTTGCTAAATCCTAAAATTATTCAAATCCAAAAAACAAAAAAAACCTCAAAACCCTTAAAGTGTTCACAAGCTGCAGTAGAGCATAAAAGCAGCAGAAGCACAGCATCAATCCACCAGCAGCAGCAAATTGACAGGCTTCTACGAAAATTTCATCTAGCCATCCTGATGAAAGCTTAGAGTGCTGCCAGCATTTCAAACTACTACGGATCTCAAGACTGAGAGGAAAAATGCTTTTTAAAATCCCTAGAACCAGGCTTCAAAAGAAAAGAAAATCATTTTCTGTATAGTTAATGGTTATCTGCCTTTTCATTTGCTGAAAAACTCCTAATAGGTGTGCCCTAATTGCTTTCCACAGTTAGTACCTAAAAAGCAAATAAAAAGCAATACACTATTTTATTTTTTCTTGGAAACATCTAATCTTTTGAGCTAATAATAACATTTCTGGATGTTAGCTACCTAGCTACCTCTACATTATTTCTGACTAAATATGTATCAGTCATCAGCCAAGCCCGAGGTGCAGGTGGAAGGATGCAATGCTTGAAGTTCTGGACTCATCCACTACATCTTGTACGGATGTCAACATCTCCCTCCCTTGGTGAGATCTCCCATGGCAGAGAACTGCGCCACACAGGTCTGCTCATTTTTAGCCAAAATATCTTAGAATGCAAAAATATCCACATTCAAAGGCTTTTTTTCAGAAGAAAACTTAAAAGTGCAATATTACCTTTCCTGGTGCTGTGCTTTTCATTTACATTCAGATACGAGGTTGGCCTATCTTTGAATACATTCATTTCGCCCCAACTAACTTCAAATACAATGATACATAGGGACTAGGACTATTCCTAAAATACAGTTTATCA